>NC_134858.1:27780166-28447249 GCF_049852395.1 Peromyscus maniculatus bairdii
TCTTCTCCTGGCAGTACTGGTTTACTTCAAAGAGAAAGATGGGTATCATAGACACTCTATATGAAGTTTATCTTCTTCTTGGCAAAAATAGCCATTTGGGCAAGAAACTGTTCTTGCCTGGACTACTTAACAAAACGTTGTATAAAATGGACATGCAGGACCCATAGGAAGGTAACCTTCAGGTTCCTGTTTTGCATAAGAAACTACCAGACATTCTGCAGGACACAGAGAGAAGCAACTGAGAGACTCTAGGCCTGTAGGCTGAAGAATGGATCCCCCAACATTGCAGAAGAACTTTGGGTAACTGAACAGGCAGCCAGCTATTTCTGTCATTTCCAGAACTTTTTGGAAATTGCTTACAATGCTCTTCCTGTTTACTTAGATAATATTATATCCTTCTGAGGTCTTTGGTGTAGTTGAAGACTCAATAGTTATAATTTTCCTTGGTTATGATAAAAGATAAATTAGATATGAAACTTTAGAATCACAAATATAGGATGGACAGAATATTTTCTTTAATTTTGCCAAATACAAATAGACTAGATACTATAACTCTAATTCTTGCTTGATAACTGTTTTGTTATATGTAATTTTACTGTGTTAAAGTTAAAACCTTCCTTTTTGATTAGACAGAAAAGGGGAAATGCTGTGGGATAATGCTCTCATCAACTGATTTAATAAAATGCTAGTAGCCAGGCAGCAAATATATGCGGGGTGAGCAACTAGCAGAATGTTGGGAAGAGGAAGGACAGAGTCAGGAGTAGCCAGCCAGTTGCAGAGGAAGCAAGATGTCAATGTCTAACTGAGAAAAGGTACCAAGCCATGTGGCTAAACATAAATAAGAATTATGGATTAATTTAAGTGTAAGAGCTAGTCAGTAATAAGTCTGAGCTAATGGCTGAGCAGTTATAATTAATATAAGCCTCTGTGTGTTTACTTGGGGGACACGAGTGGGAGAGATTTGTCGCAACTGCCCGCAGGCTGGGACACAGAAGAACTTCCAACTGCACACGTAGGAGATAAAATAAACTTTGCTTTGGAAGATGAGGGGAGCAGACTCTGAAAAACATCGCAGGCGGGGTTAGGCAGTGCTGGACCTGGAGGCAGGTACAGAGCTCGCAGGGAGCAGGTGGGAAAGATAAGGTCAAGCCAGTTTGTGGTGAGCTTTGAATGCTAGTCCATGAAGTTTGAACATTAACGTCTAAGCTCTAAATATTTACAGACAGAAGGGCAACAGATCACAGGTATATTTTCTGAGCTCAAAGTGATTGTAAGAAGCAGACAAGATGGCCCCAGGATAGAGAGTCAGAAACAAACAAGGGAAGGGCTGCAGGAGTCCGGTGAACATAGGTTTTCACCTTCCCCACGTACCTGTGTCTGGATTTTTCCACGGGAACCATTTCTCAGTAGTCACAGGCCCTGTGTTGTGAGAGGGGCTGATTGCAACCCATTTCCTTTCCAGAGAGACACATGAATGGTCTGGCCCTGCAAAGCGGTCTTTCCCTTCACCACTGAGTGGGGTAAAATAAGCTACTTCTCAAGCAGGGCCTTTGAGAGTCTGTGTTTGCATCTTTCAAAACATCCTGGCAAATAACACCTCTCCTTAGCACTGAAGCCAACTGGAGGCTACGCTTAGAGACGCTGGCGGCCATTTTGATAAGACTGTGGAAAGATGAATAAACTGACAGATGAGAAAAAGCCAAGGGATGGCAAGTGAGATTTCTAAAGCGTTGGAACACTGGGATTCGGCTGTGTCTGTTATGTATGTTTGGAAATTTTTTAAGGAGCCAAACCTAGTAAATAGACTGGAAATAGTCGGAAGGAAGGGGGATGGTGGTCAGAGATGGCCCCTCTGATAAGGTGACATTGTGTATCTTCCCCATCTCCTGAAAGTTCTGCATCTAACCTGGTTGACATTGAAGGACACAGGACACAGGGGTGTCCGGCATAGGAACAGTGGGAGCGAACCCTGGGCTGAGTTCACTCAGCGTGTCTGAGGCCCCTGGAGAAGGCCATTTTGGCGGCAGCCAGCTCAGCAAGAGGGAAAGCAAATAGGTCAGAGGTCAGGCTGTGTCAAGCCTTGTCTGTCTGTGAAAGGCTGCTACTCTCTGAACGAAGGGGAGCCATTAGAGAGTTTTGTGTTAAGAATGATGTGATACAACTTACATTTAAAAGGGTCACTTGGTCACAGTGCTGGGAATAGACAGAGCGGGACAAGGGTAGGAAGCCAGGAAGTGGACTGGGAGACAATAAAAGGCCGTGTGGGTTGGGCTCAGCCTGTGTGACTAAAAGATTCCGTCCCCTGCTTAGGTGCTAGATCATTAGAACATAAATCCTGGAGTAGGTAAGAGTGGGCTAGGCGGGAGCTGTCACTGAAGAGAGGACGTAAGGAAGAGGGCATTGGGAAGGGAGTCAATGAGCTCTCACTGGGCTCCTGTAGGAAAGGAGCACCAGAGGCCACTTACCATCTCATTTAGGACCAGCAAAGGTTGATGCTCCATCACCTGCACATAGATGCAGCCATATGTGCCAGGAGGTGCTGGGCCAATGTGGAAGAGCATTGAAGCTAGCCTGGTATTCAGTAGTCAAAGATATTGGGGGACTTTGTCATCCAGGTGGTCCCTGTGATGTTGGGGCATCTTTCTGGGGTGGGGGTAGAGTATATGGAAATGCAAGCAGCTGCTAGGCTCCCAGTTCCCTTGGTCTTGAGGACAAACAGGTTACCCACCAGGCACCCTCACTAAAATAACTGAAGACTCCCCTGTTCGCCCCTGTAAACTGGAGCCTGTCACTTTTTCCACCATGATCCTGCCAACGCTTTCATTTTCTTTCTTTTCCTTCAGGGGGACTGAAAATCAGGCTATGCACTCAAATGAGTACTGGAAGGGAACCCTGGCTGTCTAAGAGGGGTGGGAGGTCATAGCTGTGTGTAAATTTCAGCTGCAAATATGAAACCATAGTTGATTGTACGTGAAGGGAGCCTTCCCCTGAGGTCAGGAGGTTTCTCCCATACATTGAAAAAGTCAGAAATTGATCTGGTGGTTAGCATTTACCAGGTATTCTCAGAGGAAGCTGTTTTTGCAGCTTCAGGATTTCCTTTACTCAAGACAACACCTTGCTTTGCCTCTTCTCTCCCCAACCTCCTGGCAACATCCCCCCCAACTTGCCCTCAACCTCCTGGTGTTAACTTCGGATTTGCACATCTTACTCCAGGTTTTCTTACTCACCTCTGGACCCCTGCTGCCCATCTCAGCATTTGGAATATAGTTTGTGCTCGATAAATTTCTGTTGAATGTTGCTGAATGAATAAGTTATTGATATTGATTGCCTTGTTCTTTTAGCAACACTTCTTATCTGCCCCATGTCTTTCTCAGAACAGACCAAATTGTGGTTCAGGAAAGCCTGGCTTGTCTTATAAACCTCTCACAGTTTCATGGGAAAGTGAACAATGGCCTCTGCTCACCCTTTGACACATGTAGATGTATAATTTGATTCTCATAAACTGGAACACACACACACACACACACACACACACACACACACACACCAAATACATTCTAATTTAAAGGCTCTATGCTAGTTTCTGAGGACTCCAAAACAATGAAGCTGCACTTGACCAGCAGTTGGGACTCTCCATCACCATTGCACATTGCTGTCACCTCTGTAGACACAGAAGCCACATTTTCATGTCTCTGCTTTGTCATCTGGGATGGAAGTTCTGCAGGTCCTCTTCAATTCATACATTCAATGATTATAAGCAAAGTACTAAGGTGACAATATGAATGTTTTTACTGAATAAATGAGAGGTATAAAATTAAGTCATATAAGAGCTGATTCTTGGTTAGGATGGGCTTGGGAATAGCACCATCTTTGTGTGTGTGTGTGTGTTTGTGTGTGTGTGTGTGTGTGTGTGTCTGTCTGTCTGTCTGTCTGTGTATAATGTCAGAGTATGTGTATTAATCAGAGTTCTCTAGTCATATACTTGATATATGATATATCATAATGGAATTTATTATATTGGCTTGTATTTGGGTGCTCCAACAATGGCCATGTGGATACTGGGCAGAGAGAACTCAGCTGCTCATTGGAAGGGACTGAAAACCCCAATAGTCCTTGGTCAATTCTGGAAGCCTGCGGGTTCCCTGATGTGCCTCTGATGCTGAGACTAGGCTACAGAAAAGCTGAAGTAGATAGATTCTGATGCCATTTGAGCACAGTAACAGCAGAAGCCACACCCATTCAGAGGCAACAAGAGCGCGCGCGCACGCGCACGCACGCACGCGCACACACACACATACACACACACACACACACACACACACACACACACACACGCCCTGGCTGCTTCTTCCTTCAGTGGTCCTCTGTGCAGCTCTCTGCCCCACTGGATGTTGCTACATTCAGTGCAGACTTTCCCCTGCACGCTCTTTCTTACCTGTCAGTCCTCTGTGGTGTTTCACTTGTCCTAGGATCTCTTAACACTGACAACCAACACAAACCATCATGTACCTTACTATGGTAGATGCTTGACAGATTAGCTCATTAAATGATAATATCAAGTCTAGAACAAAATGATCTAATATGAATTTTCTATGATAACTGGGGAAATTCCACATCCCAATGGTCTAACACAGCAACCACTAGCTACACAGGCTCCTGAGTAGTTTAATAGGGGCTAGTGTGATTGAGCAACTGAATTTTCAGTTTAGCATAATTATTTTATGCATAAATAGCTATTCATACCTACCAGCTGCTGCTTACACAAAGCAACTGTGGACACTAAGAATTGCCAGAATTTTGAAAAGAGTCATGAGGTATGCCACATCCAGACAATAAAATATTGCTTAGCACTAAAAGGATACGGGCTCCCAAGACCTGAAAAAGGCATGGAAAATGTTAACTGCACCTGGCTAAATAAAACAGTCTATATCTGTATCCTGTTATAGTTGCAACTATATGACATTTTGAGAAAGGCAAAACTAGGGACAGTTAAAAGCACAGTAGCTATCAGGAATGAGGACAGGGAGGAATAGACTGAGCACAGGATTTCTAGAGCAGTGAAATTTCTCCACTTGGTGCCACCATGCTGGGTACACACATAAGACTGTTCAACAGTAAAATGAACAGCACCGAGAGTGAACTCTTAAGGCAGAGTTTACCTTTGAGAAGTAAAGACAAATCACTACATGTTCATTGTATAGGAGAGCTATCAACAACAGAGAGAGTTTACACAGATGGTGGCACGTGTTAGTTATTTTTTGATGTTATACTAAAACTCCATGACCAAAAGCAGCTCATGGAAGAAACAGTTTATTCGGGGGTTGTCATTCCAAAGGGAGGATCCATAATGGTGGGGGAGGTATGACAGCAGGTAGCCAGAGCAGAAAGCTGAGAGATCACATCTCCAATCACAAATGTGAAGCAGAGAGAGTGAACCGGAACTAGAGTGAATCTATAAACTCTCAAAGCCCTCCCCCAGGGACAGTCATCCTCCAGCAGGGCTAATCCCCTAGCAAGTGTCCACCTCCTCAAACAGCACCACCAACCAGGGACCATGTTTCCAAATATTGGAGCCTACCTGGGACATTTCTCATTCAACCACTCCAAGGTCTATGGGATGTCTCTTTAACTTCAGCTCAGTTTTGAGAAGCCTAATTTTGCCCCAAAGACAAAGCCTACTTCAAAATAAATAAACAAATCAAACGAACAAACAAAAAGAATGAAGATAGGATGCCTGGAGGAAGTGGGCATTGAAATGAAGTCAAAAGTCAACTGTATATGATTACCAGAGGCTACATTTGCAAGGAGCACAAGTTTAAGAGCTGTCTGTCTGCCCAGGGTGCCAGAATGGATGTTTTTTTTTGGGGGGGGGGGGAGATAGCACCAGGTATCAGGCTGGGGGTTTTCTGGGCTCACGTTGGGGAAGAGCTTGAATACCAGGCTCAAGCATCTAAATGTATTCATCATCCAATTGAGTCCCCAGAGGTTTTCAACTGGAGAGATGAGATATCCAAAGAGTGTTTCAGTTGTATTAATATTCTAAATAAGCATGCTATTTAGGACTTGAAGTTCTTGGAAGGTCAGGTTTATGTCTTCAAGTTAAATTATGTGAGGTTCTTGATATCACACCAGGAAATCAAAAGTGCTTAAAACAGTTTAAATCAAATAAAAAATAGCTTTGCTTGGGATCACACCACTTTCCAAGAATCTTCCATTACCGATGTGGTATGTCCCCTATTGCCTGGAAAATTACAGGCTTTTAGGGCCTCCTGCTTGATGGATTTGTCTAAATGTGCGCAAAGGACATGCACAATATAGACCATCTGAGCCCTGGGAACTCAGCATTCAGAATGCTTAAGCATGGAGAAAACATTTCCATTTGTGCTCTCCTACAGTGCACTATCTTCAAAGGTCCCCAGATTTATTATTTCATCAACAGATAGGAGAGGGGAGTTTGTATGAGATCAAACAAACATGAGTACTGTGGGAAAGCTGGCAGGTGACAGTGTATAAATTGCCTGATGGAAAATGTCAAAAGTTGACATCAGAGCAGTAGGAGGGTAGGGAGCACACAGAATTGAGAACAAATGACCATGCCTTTCTGGGAGCCAATTCCTTATACAGTCTGGCTAATGCATTGCAAGAAACTCAGGGCTCAAACACCCACTGGGAATCCACTGAAAGCCATTAACTCAGAGTATGTCCTTTATTTAACAAAAGAAAAAAATTATAAAGCATTTCTTTATTTCTATGCCTTATCTCATTTCCCTTGTTATCTTCCCTTTCTTCTCCAGTGTCTGTCTCTCTTTCACATACACATATATGCACGTGGGCACACTCACAGACACACCTATTCCTGCATGCTTTCTTCTTATCTACCCTGTGTATACCCTCTTGTTTCTTTTACATCTCATACTTTACATCAGCCTGCTCAGTCTTTCAAGAGTGGTATCTTGATAGCTAAATCATCCTCCAGGTAGGAAATTACATCTCTATGTTCATGCAGACTCAGAAATGGATACAAGGGAGATTGTTAAAATTTCTGTGACCATGCTAAGTGTTCAAAGCAGTACTGTGTGGTGGGTCAGATTATTTGAATTTAGGACTCCATGTTATTGACACCATGGTATGTATTTCTTGTTTATACTAATATGGACATTTTCTTCTTATCTAACAAAATGCAGGAGAAACGTTTCCTTTTTCCTCCATAAAATGCAAACTCCATATATTTGAGTCCTTATAGCTCTGTGCAGCAGATGTTACAGAAACTGCATTGCACAAGGAGAGACACACATGTAATGGACGCTTAGGGACTTTACCATGGTCTGGACTGCAAGTCACAGGGCCAGCAGAAGCTCAAACTCACCTTTGAGATCCCAGCTGGCTTTCTACCACAGCATCTGGCCTTCATGGTGACAAGAGGACACAAAGATTAGGCATCAAATCTGAATGAGCCTTCAAAATAAAGATCAGAATGGCCTGCAAATATATGTGCACCCCAAAGAGAGTAGCAGTGAATTCTAGATTGAAAACATGGGACACTAGAATCTCTCATAACACCAGCTCTCAATATTGTGCTCAGTCATTGTGATTTAATCAATGATCTGTTTATTTTTGTTCTCTATGAGGTCCCTAGCCTCTCCAAGAATGTATAGTTGATATGCTACTAGAATCTCATAAATGTCACTTTATTTCTCAAAAGCTCCCAGCTACCAATCTCAATAATTTAGAGTTTGTTCCCCTGTCTCTGTTTTCCACCTCCCCCCTCTCCCCTTCTTCCTCTTGGATGGCTCCTACCTTTATTTTCTTATGACTACAGACAGCTGTTTACACCTCTGCCCAGCACCAGCCCATGCTATTTGTCATCTACCACCTATCTTTTGGGTATTCTCTTAGAAGCATGCTTATATATACACTTCACTGCAGCCTGCCTAGTAAAATTAGGGCTTCCTATCTGAAGCATGCTAAGAACAGGCCCTCCCTCCACTTGACTATGGAAAAGCTTTGATACAGCTTGCATTTCAGCAATGCGAGCATCCCATCCACCTCTTCCTCTTTGGGGTTAGCCAGTACCACCTTCCTCTATAAAACCTGCTCACATTAGCCTATCCTTCCCTCTTAGGTCTAGGGTGGAAACAAAATATACTAAATTTGATTATCTAAAAAAAAAAAATAAGCTCAACCTGTTAGTGTTAGTATTGATATTGGACTCATTTATACTGCTGTAAAAATTCATCAATTCCACTTAGACCCTCAGCATTTGGACCACTGTTTGGTTAACAAATTTTCCATAGGCAAGAAAGAGAATCCTTCCTTATTCAGACAGTTTCTCCAGAGATCCCAGCATGCTTCCCCTCACTGGCTGGCAGTGTCCCTGATAGCCCTCTCTGGAAGCAAGACCAAGAGCCTGAGGGTCCAGACGGAGTGTGCTCTTGCCTTCTCCGCTCCGTGGTGGCTTCAGTTGAGGTGGTGCCGACACTGCTCACAAGTTATTAACAGCTGAACAGAAGACCACGCCTTCTGTTCCTCACACATTTCTAACACCATTCGTAACCCAGAGTTGTTATCCAAAGGCATTTGCAGCTGTGAAGAAAGGTGGGCGGGGAGGGGAAACAAATTAATAAATAAGTCGTTGCCATCGTTGCCATCGTAGGATGCCCAGCTCAGCACAGCTTGAAATCCTACCAGGACCCATCTCCAGGTAAGGCGACTTACCTGATTCAAGGCTGCTTTGTTTTCCTGGCCCTCCTGTAGGAGGATATGCTTGCTAATGTCAGTCTAGCAGCAGATCCATAGCTACAGTGTATGTTCTGTATGCAAAAGAGACAACAGCTAACTGGGAAGGGGTTTGACTGAGATGCCATGTCATCGCGATTTCAACAGTTAGACCTTGTGGAGCACACCTCGGATGGTGAAGAATCAGAGCAGACCTTCAGCTCCAGCACGTGTGGAAGACTTCCTCAGCTTTAATCCTGGGACCTACTGTGTTTTCACACTTTACTCCTTCTGGGTTTCGGGCATTTGAATGGGGAGAGGGCATTGACTATGAAGGACTGAGCCAAATCAATCAGTTCTCCATGGGAGAGTAACAAAAATGATGACTCATTTCTGAAGATCTGGTGCAGGAAATTTCTGGTAGATAACAAGGTTTGAATATTATTTAGGTTGGAGTATAAATAGAAAAATGAAGTGATTGATCAAAACCACCAATGAATACTGGATGCAACTAGCTAGACAGCTACTATCTACTCATTTATTGGCTATTTCTTCCCTATCCCCTGTGGGTATTGTAGTGAGAGCAAATAGAGGACTTGTCCTTGAGAGGTCAAAGGTCAGTGAAGATGTCATTATCATGTGATAGGATATAGGGTGCTTCTGTTGGCTGTATAGGATGTTCTGAAAGACAATTAGAGAAGACAGTAGAAGAGGTAACTAGGGAAATTTTCTGGAAAGGAGAGATTCTTACATGATTAGAATACCCGCTTGATATGAAAGTGACAAAGAATAGGACCAACCCCTAATAAGAAAATAATTACAAGTTGTGGCAAGGAACTTCAAGTCTATCTTGGGGCTCAAAGAAGGAGCCTTTGGAGCATTAAAGGGGGAGAGGCTTGGATGGATTTACAATGTGTAAAGATCAGCCTCACATAAATCAATGTGAAGGGAACAACCTGGGTGAATGAATGCAGAGGAATGGAGGCAGCAGGATCTGCCTAGAGACCATTCACACTGTGAAGTAATGATAGATAAGGCATGACTCTGGTAAAATAGTAAAACCTATGCCAACAATGACCGTTTAGAAATACTTAGATTCTTATGCCGGGTTTCCTTTATTTACAGAGAGCCTCATAGAATGCTACTGATGGTGATAATTTTATTATAACAATACGATTTATTCATGTATTTAATGATGAATGCATCTGGAAGTCTAAGTAATACAAAGTGTCTTTTCTGACATCAACAAGATGAGGTATCCAGAACAGAATGCCTTTGCTTGCAAAGTCTACTGTGTTACTGTTCATCTGAAATGGAGCACTTCCACCTTGGGTCTGCTGAATACATTCCTGTTAAGATTTAAATGTAGCATGAATCTTAAAGAATCTTATTAATAAAATCAAACCCAGAGCCAGGTATTGGGGTGAATGCTGGAAGATCAGAGAAGTAGAACAAGCCACAGCTTCCTCACCTTGCCAATTCCTCAGCTGATCCTGTTTCCTCAGACTGGAAGCTTCTGTGTCCTCATCCAAATGGATCTCAGCTGAACTGCTGCTCAAAAGCCTAAAAGCTTAGCCAGCTCTAGTTCCTGGTTTTTACGCCTTATATATCTTTTTGCTTTTTGCCATAACTTCTTGGGATTAAAGTCACCATGCCTGACTGTTTCCAGTGTGGCTTTGAACTCACAGAGATCTGGATGGATCTCTGCCTCCCAAGTGATAGGATTAAAGATGTGTGTGCCACCATTGTCTGGCGTATATGTCTATCTAGTAGCTGTTCTGTCCTCTGACCCCAGATAAGTTTATTAGGATGCACAATATATTGGGGGACACAATGTATCACCACATTTAAACCAGCTTAAGGATCATTTCTTGAACTTCTTCTCTTTCCCTGTCTCCACATTGACTTCCACCTCCACCCCCAGAAGATTGTGACTTGACTTAAAGCTAAAACCACTAATCACAGATGACCTGGTTTGTTAGGAGTTAAAGAGATGAGGCGGGGCTTGCAGAAGTTCCTGAATTCACAACACCAGTCAAACTGACCCTTGGGAGAGCTCTACTGTCCAACCCTCTTCGTTATTTGCCATGAACAGTGACTGTCGTTCAGCGGATAGACCACAAAGAGAATTGGGGAGACTGCAGTTCCAGCAGAAACAGACTCCAGGGAATGTGGACCTAATCTGAGACCTAGACCTAGCCCCTACTTTTGTTTGCAAGGGCAAAGAAACTCCTAGTACAGGGGGAATTAAGCCAGTAGTATGTGTGAAGTGTCCTCATGAGTCTGGCCCCCAACCAGCCTTGATTCTGTCCCCCAGGTGATCCTTGGTGACCTGAGACATATTTGGTTCCTACAGTGAGGACAAGGGTCCTGCAGGCATCTAATGGGTGCAGAATGGGGTTGCTTAAAACTTTCAAGATGGCCTCACAATAAAGATTACTCAGACAAAAACTTTGAAATTTCTAAACAAGAGAAACGCCTAAGCCTAGATCGATAAATAGTTCTTTTGGTGCCTCGTGCTCACTATCCTTTAGTGATACTCCCCCAAGAATACAAATTAAAAGGAATATTCCCCACAGAGTCATGTGCCTCATGGGAACAGCTTTCAGTTGCTGACTTGGAAGATTTGCCTCTGATGATTCTTCCAGCTGCCTTGCCCATCATCCATAGATTAACTAGTCTCTGAGACACTCGTTCATTCATACTTTAAGATGTTTGTTTCCACATTTAGTGTATTTTTGAGTCAATTTCATTTTCCACCGAATAAGGCTAGAATTCCTGACACCTTGCTGGGATCACACTTCTTTTGCCCCCCTCCAGCCATGGTCCTTACATTCTGTTCTTCCTCTTCTTCACCATCCCATCGCGTTGGCCCAAAAATGACTATTTACTGACCACAGGGCAGGTGTGTGCTCTCTGCAAATATTGCCAGGAACTGTTAGGGATGCCCCACCCCCTGTATTTATGAACCATCTAATGTGTAATGGGATACTGTGATTAAGAATTGGCTTGTCAGATTCTGTGTGAGCCCCTCCCTGGTCCCTCTATATACTCAGGCTTACACTGGAACACTATATCTGTTCTGAGCCATTCTGCAACTGATGCTTCCTTCAAGTCAAAACAAAGCAAACATTTCCTAGCAAAGACAGAAAACAATGACCATCTCTTTTCTTTATTGTTCACACACACACACACACACACACACACACACACACACACACTCACAGACAGACATACAATACATAAATACACACACACACAATGACAGTGAGAGAGAGAGAGAGAGAGAGAAAGAGAGAGAGAGAGAGAGAGAGAGAGAGAGAGAGAGAGAGAGAGAGAGAACATTATCCGTGCAGACTTTCTTATGGATCCATTCATATACAAAATAAAAACTCAAACAGTGGAAGAAGGTTGCTCCAAAGCAATGCCAGCACTATGGGTCATCTGGCTTCCAGCCATAGGAACCCCTAGGCCTGATCACGTACTGTATTCTGCCTGCAGATAGAAGATAGGCACTCATTTCTACTCCTTCCAGGGTCCTGGCCACTTGGTGTCCCAGTACAACTCCAGCCTATTCTTCTGAGCAGCCTCATACTCACCCTTTCTAATGTGTCCTTCAAATAAAGCTAACATGAAGGTAAACACTCATCAAGTCTCCTGGTGGTTCTCTGCTTAAGACTTTAGTTTAAGACTTCCCATTCCTGTGCCCAAATGCTGGCTGTAGCAACTGTGACAATTCTGGAGAATTTCAGGAAGAGATTAAGGGACAGGTTCATCAAGTGTCCACCCATGGAGGATTGTTTCCAGACCCCCTATAGGTACCAAAATCTTCAATCCTCAAATCCTTGATATGAAATGGAACAGTATTTGCATACTGTGGGGGGGGTTATCCACACTTCCCATATACTTTAAATCATCTCTGGACTCCTTATTGTACCTAACACAATGTAAATTATATGTAAATAGTTGTTATGCTGCATTGTTTAGGGAATGATGGAAAGGGAAAAAAATTCTGTGCAATTCCTTTTGAATATTTCCAATCTTCAGTTGATTAAATCCACAGGTGTGAAATCTGCAGCTTCAGAGAGCTATCTCCATCCACCAGTACAGAAGGAAGTCAACCCCCCAAGGGCTGTGTATTCGTTACTTTCCTGTTCCTGTGATAGATAGAAAGCAAACTGGGTGAGAAAGGGTTTATTTTGACTTACAGTTCCAGAGGAGAGAGTCCATCACAGCAGGAAAGGCACAACAATGGGACTGGGAGGCCAGCCTGACACTCATCATACAGAGGGGGAAAATGGAGCCAAGTTGTAAGATCTCAAAATTCAATCCCTAGTGATGTGCTTTCTTCAGCAAGCTCTCTCTTGAAGGTTCTACAGCGCCCATATAGCACTAACCAGTCTGGTGACAAGTATCAAATACAGGAACCTCATGGGGGCATTTCACTCATAAACCACATCAGAATGCAGCATCCCTGTGCCCTCTGGGATCTAGTGGAACAGTCTGCCTTCATCTGGTGGACTACCACCCACCTGTACCAGTCCTTTCCCAAGGAAATCATGGCATTGGAACATAACCTGACGTATCGAATGCCAAGCCCATGAAGGTGCTGTAGATCCAGAATAGCTGGATGTCAGCCCCAGGATTCAGGAAGAGACTTTTAGAAAAATTGATGTTCAAAGAGGAGAGGTTTAAGGTTGAGTTAAAATGGTGACAAGCGACTTGGACACAGAACTGTCATTACGTGAGAATAACTGTAGCACAGATCACTTTGGACTCCACAAAGATGTGTGACCCTGAACCTGCATATGTGAGAGGACCTGGAGTATGTTCAGTTCCAAAACAAAAGGACCAAGAGCACATGCCAGGGAGCACCTCTGGCTAGCCCTGTGGGGAGGACAGGGGAGGGGAGGGCAGCTGTAGGGAGAGGAATGAATCAACTCTCTACTTCTGTGTGAAATTTAAATGTTCCCAAGATTTACTGGCAACTCATGAAGCCAGTGTCTGGGAGTTGAAGTCCACTGATTAAGGTGTGTATTGTGTACATCTTTTTACAAGTCCCTTTGATTCCTCACTCAAGCTTCCTATCTAATCAAATTGCTACAGAGGCTAATCATTTTGAGGTAGCTCCATCAGACAGACTGCGTATGGTTTAGGGAGTACTTGGCAATTGAGAGCAGGAGGAGAACCATATTTCATGAGATTACTTCCTCATGCCCATGATTCTTCCTAGTTCACAGAGCAAAAGAGGTGGAGGAATCACAGTCAATATTCCAAATAGTCAATACTCCAATTCTACAGAAGAATGTAGGTTTAGAAAAAGAAATCTGGATCTAGGAAAGGCGTCCCAATGCTCACAGAACAATGTAGGAGACAGGTGGTGGAAATAGGAGAAGGGGCTTGAATCAAGATTCAAGAAAATGTAAGATCCTCAAATAATTAAAAATAGAACTACCATATGATCCAGTAATCCCACTTCTGGCTGGATATCCGAAGAAATTTAAATCAAAGTCTGCAAGAGCTATCTACACTACCGTGCTTATCTCAGCATTATTCATAACATCCAAGATAGAGAAGCAGTCTACATGTCCACAGACAAACAAATGGACACAGAAACTAAGGCAGATATACATATCACGAGACATTTGTTGGCCTCCCCAAAGCAGTAAATTCTATAGTATTTGACAACATGAATGAACCCAGAGGACATTATGTTAATTGGAATAAGCCACACAGAGGACAAATGCTGTGTGCTCTCAGTTATCTAAAGTGAGGTACCAAAAGAAGTCAAATTCACAGAGTCAGAGTGGAGTGGTAGTTGCCATGGTTACCAAAAAGCCTAAGAGGGCTACAGCTGTAGTTATGCACTGTGGAGAAACTTCTAGAGACTCTCTGTACAACACTATGCTTAACGAAGTTACCGTATAACATAACGAAGTTAACAATAATGCACTGCACACCTAAACACTTGTTAAGGGAGGCGCACTCATCTTTTAACCACAATACAAATTTCAAAACAAAAGAAATGTTGCAGACAACTGGTAGCCGTGGGTCTAATCACTCTTAATAAAGTTGTCGAAATGGAAAAAGCAGATAAGAGCAGCTGCCAGATGAATGATGGATGGGCTTCCAGACCTGAAAAATCGTCATGGCAGCATGGGAGCTAGAAATTTCCTCAGGAGCAGAAACTGGGAGCGGACATGGGAATGACAAGATCATCGGAGGATAGAAGAGTGTGAGATGCTCAGGGGTCATCCGAGAACATTCTTCCCCTGGAGCTGAGCTGCTTCTCAAGGAATGACCTTGTGACCCCTGCTCAGGGCTGGCATTCCATGGGAGGCCCAGTTCCTGACCTCAAGAGCATTCCAAACCACAATGTTCATTTACCTGCTGCTTTGTGTCCCCACTCCAGTGTCCTCTGGACACACTTATGTATTCCTCCCACTGACTCAGTTGTACCATCAAGTGTTTCATGGACACACTTTAGGCACATCTCCTAATCATGAAATGCTCTTTTATCCCACAAGATGGATCTCAACAGATGAAGAGTTTATCTAATTATTATTCTTTTCAATAAAAAAAAATCAGGAGTCAGATATGGGGTAAGAACCTGAAAGATCGGAGAAGCAGGAGAGCAGCTACCAGTGACTTCCTTCCTCTTCCATTCCTTGCTCCAAAAGGGCTGAGAGCCTCTCTTAGTTCCACCTTACTACTCCCTGTCGCCTCTCTGTCCACAGTCCTCCAAACCTCTATGCTTAATTTTGGTCATCTAGTGGCTGGCTCTGCCCTCTGACTCCAAGCAAGCTTTATTTTCAGAATGAAATCAAAACATCACACAACAAACAGAGCTGTTCTGTCCTCTTGATACAAAACAGGCCACCCTAGAATAGACTAGGGGTGAGGGGCAAAGAGCAAGGTGTCAGTACTGATGGTGTCCACACTGGCTTGTCCTAAGCAAATTACACCTTCCTTAGCACTTGCTCCTTAATCTGTGGATGAGGGTGAAGGTGCCTGTGCTGACTGACTTCAGTGTCAGTAGTTCCCTGCAGTGACCCTTGGAAGTCTGTTTCATAGGGTGGATGCTGTTCCATTGCAGCTGAGTTGGTGCCTTCACCTTGTAGCTCTGGGTCTGAGTCCTGAGCCTCTCCTTTCTTTCTCTTACCCATCGCTACCCTACAACTCTGTGCTTCTCCAACTGCTCCAGGAAAGTGTAGGAGGTGCTTGGTGCTATGGAAATGGGGATCTGGGAGACAGGATCAGGATGCAGCCTGCAGGAACGAGTATATTCCATCACTGACCATGTCTAGAATTCTGATTTAGCAGTCACAGCCAGAAGCCTAGGGCTCTAGACCTAGACCAGCGCAGAGTGCATCGGAGTGTCCTTCCTTCTTTCCTTCCTTCTTCCTCCCTTTTTCCCTCCCTCCCTTCCTTGTTGTTGTTTTCATTTCTACTCTTAGCAATCTGGTAGAAATGGCATCTGCTTATCCTCACTAGAAGCCCAACAAAATACAGCTTTCATCACTTGATAGTGTACATGTGCAGCCCATGCAGAGGCACAAAAATCAATGTGCATTGATTCCTAAGCTAGGAATTCATAAACTTCTTTAAGGTCATGGATTGATTTTTTTTTTTTTACCTTCAGTAAAAAAAAAAAAAAGTGAGAGACTCTAGACCTTTGCCTTTCTCACCTTCTCATCTGCAGAGACGCATGCTCTGCCTCACCTATGTGCCCTGCCTCTCTGTTCTTAGCACTGCCAGGAGGAAGAGCAGAGAGAGACAGAGACAGAGACAGACAGAGAGACAGAGACTCATGCTGCATCAAAGCATCCTCACACTGCCTTAATCCACTGGATTAATCAGATAATGGAACAAATGGATTTGAAGATTGACACCACAGAAGCAAGCACAGTGATTGGAACAGACTTATCAGTTCCTGCCAAATCAAATTCGGTGAGCAAGGGGTTAATTTCAAAGCAAAAACCAAGATCTGATGGGTGCCTCATCCCAGCACAGATTGCAAGCGGTGCCACATGGTATGGGAAGAGAGAGCACTTAGTTTCCTCCAACTTCAGACAGAGACTGCCTCTCCAGGGGAGCCTCCAACCTCTCAGATCTGTCCTGGTGTGTCCTGGTCATCCAAGGAGCTTCCATTAGGATGAAGTTTAGGTTCCTCTGAAAGGTTGTGAAGCACCTCCTTCGTGAAAACAGTTATGCTCACGAGAGGAAGAGATGTAAAAGTGTGTTTTTAGACTGCAAAGCATCTGATGAGTATGAGATAATTACTACTCCAGGGTTCTAAATCTTCCCTCCTTATATTTAGAATAAAAAAAGCTTTAGGAAATCTATGAATGGCATGACTGATGGGCCATCCTGTACTCCTTCCTTCCGTCTTTCCTTTTTTAAAACTGTTATCTGTTGTGGTAAGGACAATCTGCAAGCAATCCACCCTCTTAGTTGACTGTCAACTGTTTGTAGTGGTATTTGCCCTGCCTATGACCTTGGGCTATACAACCCAAAAAATGGTGGTGTTTTTTGCCCACATACATGACCTCTTAAAGGAAAGGGAGAGGAGTCACGAGGGCCCTTCTTCCTGATTCCTGGTGTGATCGGATTGCCAGGTGGATTTACTCCCAGACAGAACAGAGGATGACTTCAGCTCTTTACTTGGTTCTGTATTAGGGGAGACACGATCCAGCCCCGCAAGAAGGAAGATGTGAGAGTACTGGAAAGCCACAAGCTATGTGTCAAGACATAGATTAATAGGAATGGGCTGAATTAAGTTGAAAAAGCTAGTTAATATAAGCTGGAGCCATAGGCCATACAGTTTGTAATTAATGTAAGCCTCTGAGTGATTATTTTATAAGCAGCTGCGGGACCGCGGGTGGGAGAGATTTGTCCAGACTGCAGGGCAGATGAGACAGAGAAACTTCTGCCTATAAGTGTGGAACACATCACCATTGTCTGAAGGCACAGTGTGTCACAGCAGACCTCTAGTGCTTATTTATCATGTGCACCTGAAGCCTTCCTCCTCTTCCCTCCACATTGGCATCCACCATTCTGTTCTTTGCTTCTATGTGTATGGTGCTTTCAGATACCTCATTTAAGTGGAGCCATAACCATGCATTGACTCTAGAAGCCCTTTTCCTGAGTGTTTCTCCTACAAGAATTGAAATAAGGACCTCCCGGGTATAAGCAGTGTTGTCCCAAATAGTCAAGACACAGAAACAATGTAAATATCCCTGGTTAGGGGGATGGATAAAGAAGCTGTAGTGTCTGCACACAATGGGATATTTTTCAATCTTAAAAAGAGGTAAATGCTGCCACCTGTGACTACAGAGATGAACCCTAGGCTAAGTTTAAATAAGCCAAGCACGGAAGGGCATGGGGCAGGTGGGTTGGGGGATTTCTTTTAGTTAATGCTATGTTAGAAGCTGTCAAGCTGACTCCATAGTCAAATGCTACAGAAGTCATATCTTAGCTTTACTACTTATTACCTGTTACCTGGCAACCTCTCCTTCCGGAGGCCTAGGCTTCATCATTCATAAAATGAGGAAACCACGCCCCCCTGTGAAACGGCCCAAATGTGAGGCCAGATAACCTACGAGGAAGCCTAGGCTAAGTGGCACCAGGCTGATGCCCTGATCACTACTGTGTCTCAGAAGATCAGATCGGCCAGCTGGAGCGCTCCGGTGGAACCGAACAAGGAGCCAAGCCTTGTTCAGGCCAGCCGCCAAGGCCTCGGATTTCCACTCACTGGAGGCCCTGTCCAGGCAGCTCTCCTTGGCACCACCAGCTTGCAGTTGGTCCTCCTGGCTTTCCAGTGAGCCAGGGGAGCAGAGTCTCTGGTCTCGGCTGTCTATGGATCACATGATGTTGCTGGTGTCAGGCTGCTCAATTAGCAGCAAATCAAGATGTTCAGATGGAGCCGGGAAGCATCAGCAAGCCAGCCCCCCCACCTCACTAGCGAGGGTGGCAGATTGCTTCTGTGCTGGTTACCAACTTCCTGTCAGCCTCGCAGGCCTCTTTGTGGCGCGCCAGCCTCCTCTCTGGATCACAGTCCTTCCCCTCTGGCTCTGGTCCTGCGCGCTGTCAGCACCTGGCCCTGGGAGCAGCAGGGCTCAGCTGTGCCTGCCAACAGGTCTCCTCTCATTAGTACAGGCCCCCTGCTGGCGGGTTGAGGCAGAGCAAGCAGGGAACCTGGGTTCTCTGGCTGGGCTGAGTCAACCCATCCCTCCCCTGACCTGCTAGCATCTGGCACTTTAACGTGGTGGATAGGACAACTTTGACAGCTAGCTATGCAGGCCCCAGCATCAGTAGGTAACAGTTAGTCTGACAGAGAAGGTAGCAGAGGTGACCCAAGAGAGGAATGTCTAACCAACAAATAGATAATTCTGAAATATTTAAGGTGATGAGTTTCTCGGTTTCAGAGCACATCCTGACTATTCCTTGCACAGACTATGAGCACACAATCTCTTCCACCTCCACACAATTGTTAAGAGTCTTATGGAAGAGCAGAATACAGGGAAAGAAAGTAACACTAAGTAATTACTTGACTTAGCCCAGTGATGCCCCGTCTGTGATAGACTCAAGGGTCCTGTGTCAGGTACATTGGATGCAGGGATCCAGCACACAGATCCAGCCCCCAGGAGCAGAGGTGGAGCAGAGAGCAAGGTTTACACATAACAAGTAGAGGGACAAGGTGGGGTGTGGCTCAATAATAAAGCACATCATTGGGAGTTCCTAGGTTCAGTCTCCAATAACTCCCAAAGAAAAGAGCAACAGCGCAGGATGCATGTAGGAATGGCAGAGCCTTACCTGACTGTTGGGGTAGGGGACCTCTCTTGAGAGTGAGCACTCCCAGACAGAGGTGCCATCTCAGTCAGAGTTTAGAGGCAACAAGTTTTAAACAAACTGGTGTTGCTTTCCAAGAGCAATGTCATATTAGTTAGGGTTTCTATTGCTGTTAAGAGACACTATGGCATCGGCAACTCTTATAAAGGAAAAACATTTGATTGGGATGGCTTACATTTTCAGAGTTTTAATCCATTATCCTCATGAAGCGACATGGTAGTATGCAGGCAGACATGGTGCTCGAGAAGTAGCTGAGAGTCCTACATCTTGACTTGCAGGCAACAGGAAATGGTCTGAGACACTGGACATGTTTTGAACATATATGAGACTGTCAAAGTCTGCCTCCACAGTGACACACTTCCTCCAACAAGGCCATACCTACTCCAAAAAAGGCACACCTCCTAATAGTGCCACTCCCTTTGGGGGCCATTTTCTTTCAAACCACCACACATGTACTTCAGAAATACAGATTTCTTGGTGAAGTCTTCATGGAGCACAACCAGGAATGTGAAGAAATGCACGCTTACATGTGACTGGGCAGGTGGGGCCACCACGTGCTCCTCGCAGAATCAAACCACAATGATACAGCTAGGCCATTCTTCCTTCCTCATATCTGTCTTTACCTTTTCAGAGAGACCTCACAGCACTCAGAAACAGCCAGCATACAGCATACAGTACCCAACCTGGGGATGAAAGCCCCCTCCTCCTATGTATCTAATTCCCAGGCAAGGGGAACTCTGTCACTTCCTTGGTCTGAATGGAGACTTCCTTGGTGAAGCCCTGCTGGGATCAGCTACCTAAACCTCCCTGTGAAATCCCATGGCCTCTTCTCTCCTATTCCCTTTCAACATCCATCACAGAGCTTGCTGGATCTGCTTCCTGAAGGATACACCTCCATGTAGTTCTAAAGACCATGGAGAATTCTCAAAGGGAAGTTCAGGTTCAGGTTCAGCCCAGGAAGTGCTGACCCACGTCAATGGCTGTACCTCAGCATTTCTGGAAAATGATGCAATGAAGTGCATCTCTTCTTTACTTTGAGCCAGAACATATTGAGATGCCAGCCTTGGTCGCTGGCTGAGTGTGAGCACCATCTCCATTGTGGGAGATGCCTGGCAGTGTCAAGGTTCTTATTGTACTGTTTTTAAATAAGCTGTGCAGATGAGCTCCACTTTGATAGCACTAATAGGAATGGGGTGGTAATGGCCTCTTTACCCTTTCTTCATCTAAGAATGGAACAAACCAATATTTTTTTTAAAGTTGTAGATGCTCAAAATTCTCATCACTATTTAGAACTTCTTACCAGAAAAAAAAAATGCATGTATACAAGAACATTTTACAATAGCAGGTAATTTCCTGTCTCCCAAAGGCAGATGCCCTTAAGCATCCCCAAGATCTGGCTGAATCCTGAAGGAGTCATCTGGCTTGGCCTGGGCCTCGTGCTTGTGGCCAGCTCTGGAGTCTTCTCTGTGTTGCTTGTCATGGCTCCGTGTCATCCTGAGGGCATCTAGGAGCAGAAGCCCAGGACTTTGGGGGCTGTGCTGCATTTGCTGGAGGTGGCAGATGAGGGAAGTTATGGAGGAGAAAGTCATCTCCCCCACAGCCTACAGGACTTCCTGCCCTCCTCACTCCCCCTCTGGCTACTGGATTTTCTCCAAAGGCAGCAGCAGGCACCAATGGCTAATTGCTCCAAAATAGCTAGTCTCCATTTCAGGGTGCTGCTTGCGTTTGCTTTAGTAGCTGGCAAATGAATCCTCCTAGGGATTATAATAACCCCATCCTGGCTGTGTTCCCTGGAATCTTGGCCTTTTTCCCTGGCACCTGTCCCAAAAGGGTTGGAAATCTCTGAGTATTTATCCCCTTGAAGATTCCCCGTGCTGGCCTGGCTCCTGGCCATTTTGCACACAGAAGGCCAGCTTCCTCCCTTCCTCCATGAAGCAGACCCTGCCCTGGTTCTCCCCATCACCTGCCTATCCCCGCAGTGTTTCTGCTCTGGTCCCCACCCCTGTTTCCCGGAGGCTGCTCACCAAAGCTGCCAATCTGCCCATGCAAGACTGCTGCTCTGTCTTCCCTTCTCACTGTCCTCTCTGTCAGTGATGTTTTCTTCCTTTGTGGCAGATTTCCTTTTTCTCCCCACAGTATCATTTCCATCAAAGCCCGCAGCACTGAACGGAGAACGGTGTGGCTTCTCTGACTGAAGAGAGACATGAGCTAGCACTGAAAAGGGGGAAACACTGAACAAATGGAGCTATTGCTCCCTCAAAGAGCTGATTGTCAGTTCTTCCTTCCTGATAACAAACGCACGAGTCCCACAGCAGGGAGTGCACTGACATTTTGTTTCTGTGCCTCAGAATATTATCGTGGACCATTTATTAATGACATCGTGGCATCAGAGCACAGAAGAAGGCACAGTCAAATTTTGAAGACTTATTAAGGGCTGCTTCCGCCTCTCTTGCACCTGTCTCTCCCCACTTGACTCTGAGCTCTACGAAGACAGAAACTAGGTCTTAAAATCCCATGCAGCTACTATTGTCTCCTCCCAAGCCCATTCACCAAGGAAGGAACTGAGGCAGGGGCACTCAGTGTAGGACTGAGGGCCTCAAAGCTCAGTGCTGGTGTCTGAACGACGAGATCGCAGCCCATCTAATTTCTAGCAAAAACTTTTGGAACGGATTGAATTTTACAACCCACGAGTCGTATGCATCGACACTGCTTACTTAGAATGTGTAGTCCAATGGAGAACAATGATGCCCTTACGGGACATCTCATTTCACCAGGTCCTTGGCCATGGTCCCAGAGGGGTTTGGGTGAATGGGTGTATAGGTGTGTAGACCAATTCCTGCATAGCCAGCATCAATGCTGGGAAGCACACAGGAAGTGGGCTGGGTGCTGTTTTTGTGTAGGAAGCACAGGATATTTTCCTTACGTCATCTCCACCCGGTGCTCTGCAACACTTGAGAAGGGTCTTAGCTCCTCCCATCCAAGAGTGAGTTCTCCTAACAGAGAGATGATGGAGCAGCCCCGTCACCTGGTCCACGGCGTGGTCCCGTGCCTTCAGTTCCTCCTCAGCTTCCACTTTGCAATGCAGGCCTGCTGCCTTCCGGCGAACACTGCTGCGATGTTGCTTTGGCATGCCCTTTGCCAAGTCACCATTGGCTCCCAGTGGCCATTCAAATGCAATCATAATAAATAAACAACGGTAACTAAAGCAGCCCGTAGTAGATCATATAAAACCTTTCTATGGCTGAAAAGCCAAACAAGTGCCATTTTAACAAGAGAGAAGAGTGGTGGGTCAGCTCAGAGGAAGTGTTTGGGAAACCCAACTGTGTCCACAAGCACAGTCCTTGTGAATTCTCCCAGTTGAAATGAACGCATGGTGTCATCCAAGCCAGGAGGGCTTGTCCTTTGTGACAAATTGCAAGCTCTGTCAGGAAACAGAAGATGATGCCCAGTCAGAAACTGTTTGGTTAAATCAGACACTTCAAAGAGATAACAAATGAAGAAAACAGATGTACTTCGACTCATCAGGGTCAGGCTGCCTCTGCACAGAATAGGGACAACTCCCTTGAGGTTGGAAAGTAGCAGAGAAATCAGAAAGGGAACTCCTGGCAAACAGAACGCCCCCCAGTGCTGCCCCTGCCACAAAACAAATCTTTCTCCTGGTAGCTCCCAGAAGAGTGCCACAGAGCCTGGGGAATGCATGTGGTTTATGGCCAGAGGAGCAGAGGTTTGCATGGGAAATCTGAAATTTGTCATCCAAACTACTTTAACTTGGCTAAGTATTTCCTCATCTCCTAGAAAGTACAAAACCACTGCCAGGCAGTTGTGGCGCACACCTTTAATCCCAGCACTTGGGAGGCAGAGGCAGGTGGATCTTTGTGAGTTCAAGGCCAGCCTGGCCTACAGAGCGAGATCCAGGAAAGGCACAAAGCTACACAGAGAAACCCTGTCTCAAAACACCAAAAAATAAAAAATAAAAAAAAGAAAGAAAGTATAAAAGCACTTCACTTGAGGATGTAGATACAACCTAGTAGTAGAACATAGACTGAGCATGTATGGGAAGAATTTGTCTTGTTGGAGGCGAGCATACTCAAGCTTCCTGTGTCTTGCTGTCAACATTAGTGCCAACAATATTAAGAATGGGTTCCAGGTCTTCCAAGAAGCCTGAAAACTCACGGAATAATCACCCTGTTATTGTTTCATCCATGACTAAGGACAACAGAGAATCAAAGAGAAGAATTGAGTCAACTGAGGTTATAGGAGAAAGTATCCAAAAATGGATTAACAGTGAGTTGATCCATGAATGAGGACCAAGATTGCCTTACCATTAAGAGAGAGAGAGAGAGAGAGAGAGAGAGAGAGAGAGAGAGAGAGAGAGAGAGAGAGATTCAAAGCAAGAAGGCAGTGTAAAAAGCACAAGGAATGAATGAATCTACACATCATACTTGCAAATACTTTGGAAGTGCTCGAAGCTCAGCGAGCTGGCGCAGAAGTGTTCATAAGCACCCCTCCTTCTGCCTCCAGCTCGTTCACAAGCATGCCCTTTGCAGAGTTCCTTGACTCATACACCAAAGGCTCCATCTATAGGACCATGGAGTCAGGGAGTTTTTGCATAGCTTTAGAGTGTTAACAATAGCTCGGAAAAAATGTGGATAACCGAGAGACCCAGGACAAAAGGTCTAAGGGCTGGAAGACAAGAGCAAGCCAAGGAACAGGTTGGCTTGGCTGGGCCATGCTCTCTAGGTTTAGAACTTGAACTTGGGACAAGGTTGAGAAAGGGTAAGTGCTGCCACAAGGAGCAAGCCTACTTCATAGTTCCTTAATTGAGCTGAGATCCACCCACCCACCCCCTCCTCCCCATTTTTAACACCTTGTAAAATAAAGAGCAGAGTCTTAAAAAGAAAGCCAAAGATGACAGTTGTAGGGTAGAAAAGCTGTGGGAAATAAGTGAGGAACAGAAGGCTCAGGATTCTGCGCTGCTGTCAGTAACTCGGGAGGTGTCCGCACGGAAGCACAATAGCTGGGCGTGAGGCTTGAGGACACAGAGACGCTGGAGCTCGGAGAAATGGCGGGCAGCGTCGCCAGCAAGTTCTGACACAGTCCTTTTATGTCTGACCCGGGAGGCGGCAGATGCTCCCACCTGTCATGACATGTCCTGTGGCTGCAGGCTTGTCTGCTGTTTGCTCTTGTTTTGTCTTTTTCGTTTCTCTCTAGCATCAGCTTCAGAGCCTGTGAGTGTGATGCTGACAGCCAAGAGCTTAGCACTTTGAAGAGGAGAAAGCCTTCCCTGAGACTGAAGAGCGATCAGTGAGCCAAGGGAGCTGGAAGGCAAGGCTGTGTCGATTGTCCACTGATTGCTCAAACAACAGGAAATAGGAACTGAAAGAGCCTGTTGTCATAGGCTGGGCCCATTTCCAATAGTAAGGCAGAAGGTTCCAAGTGGTCTAATGCACAGGTCAAGTTTCAACAAAATCCAAAACCTTTATCAACAGCTAAAAGCCCATCTCTGTCTTCCTGTCTACGCAGAGCTCAGCTCTCAAACCTGTAGCTGGAGATGGTTAAATAGGAACGGTCCCTGTTCAACCATCACCCCAGACCTTGTTCTCTGCCTTTGGGGATGCTCATCCTGTTGCCTCTGTGGTCAACCCCTGACACTTGTCTTCTTACCTGATGGGCAACATAAAGCTCTGTACGATTAGCAGTTATTTCTAGAGATGAGGATGGATCTTTGAAACAAATGGAACAGTAGTCAGTAATGGACTGCCTTATCATTGGCTTTGTATGTTCTCATGGTCATTCAAGTAAGGGACTGCTTGGGAACTAAGGAGGGCTTGTGTTTAGTCTGCAGGAATAAGCAGGGGCAGGTTGTACGGAGCTGCCCCCTCCTCTTAGCATCAGCTAGTAAGAACAGTTCTATCCTTACAAGTGTCACCCTTCGGGTGGTTGCTTGACATCAGAATCAACTTTTAATTAGCTAAACAAAAGTATTTAGTGTTGTTACAAACAATCTTCAAGACATTCATATCTGGCTTCATAACACATTATGGCAGGAAGGTGGGATGGGGCGGAGGTGGTGGTGGAGAGGCCTAGTAGGAGAGAGTTGCAAAGATTTATCTTTCTAATTATTCTTTGCTTAGGGCTAATATTAAAATTAGTTTTAATTCCCTGAGCACACAGCAGCTCAGGAACATGCTGGGAGTTGGGAAGGCTAGTCTAGGATTTTAAATTTGCTCATGACAGACACACTCAGTAAACAGCACACGGGCAGTTCAAAGCAAGCTCTTCCGTCAGTGGGTCTGGCTTAAGCCCTCCAACAATCTCTCCTGGTGGCTATTCCCATACTTCATGCAAATGGCATGAAGAAGCGGTTACACTGCCATGTGCCTAGTATTACTCTTAGCTTATAGTAGCAAGTGGTCTTGTAGGTACTCCATAGAACTTCATTATTGTTTTGAAGCAAAATAACCCTAGATATGGGAAATAATATACAATTACCAAATGATACAAAATTACTGCAAATCAATACAGAATGGTGTACCTTTTTTTTCTTTTTACCCCCAGTGCCAGAGATGTGTTGTGCTAATGACTTTTGCACCTGCTGAGCATAATTAGTGAGTAATCTGCATGGGTGTGTAATTACTGGGTAAACACATGATATTTGCCAATAACTTCCTGCTAGGTAAGCACCAATGAAACTAACAGGTAGCTATTAGCACTAACTTTAGATGGCTCCAACATTGGCTTAAATTTGGACTTCAGTGGAAAGTTCCTTCAAGGATTATGATTCAATTTGTGAAAAAGTCTCTTCCAACAGCATGCCCCTCTAGCTTTTTAATCGGATCTGGAAACATAAACACCACACATCCCAAGAATCTTTTCCATGGATGAGAAAGAATAGGACTCTCAATATCTAATGTTGAGGGAGACACTTGGGGCTGGGTCTAAAATGTGTATAAAACTGAGATACGTCCGTTCCATGGATTTGTTTCATCTACTGAACAGAACAATTAACATGGGACCTGGGTTAAAAATATAGAAAGTCCCACAAATGTATGTTATTAAAACTATTACTCCAACCTAGCTGACACCATGGAGGCCTGGGAATCTTAGATAGGAGATTATAGAAGATACACATACAGTTAGGCAGGAATTAAAACACTGCTCATTCCACTCCCCCAACCTTAGTAACAGCCAAGCTCTTAAGAAAGAGGGTGGTGCCTTTGAGTTCCGTATCCCTCGAACACAAATGCCTCTGCTGCATTCTCTCCTCCCCATGCCCCTCACTGCCTGCTCCTCTTTGACAATTTCCTCCTGCTTAAAATATCACAAGCTCTTGTCCTATGAATGCAGAAGAGTGAATGTCTGAAGAGATTGCGATGTGTTTGGGTACTTAGTTTGAACCCTGTAGGCGCATTAGGCATGCTTCTCCCTATCCAATCCTCCCATGTTTGCATCAGCTCTGCTCCCAAACTCTGAGATTTGAAGAATGTGACTGGGAGAAAGCTGTGGGCAGAGAACAGAAGAGGGGGGATGGCTTATTGCTGACGAAGCCTGCTGTGTCCCCCACCCCTGGTAAGATTACTTCTGCCACAGAGGAACACTGACTTGCAAAGGCCCTGAGTATTCCTTGAATTCTTCATATCTTCATCTTTGCCAATAATACCCCCTCTTCAGAAAGCATCACCATTACCTGGGAGCTCTCTGACTCCCAGCTGTCTTTCTACTCAGAGATGAACTGATATGGATCTAGTCCAAGTTCACCCAGGGTGCCCTAAAGAGAAAAATATCATCTTGTCAACTATGGGGAATGTTTCAGACCTTAGCCTCCTTAGAGTTGAGCTCCAGTCATGTGAGCTACTACCCAAAGAAACACACCAGATCCACACAGGTAATGTCCCTCGATCTGGGAGTCAAATGATTGGTGTGACTGAATAGCAATTAATATAATAAGAGGATTTTCTTTGGGTATTAACGTGAATCGACATTACATTTTTGAAGGACTTTCACTATGACATAGTTTTACAAATATTTAAATTACTTCTCTGAAATGAGTAGAAACTACATTGATTTTCACTAGATACAGTTTCTATTTTAAGGTTTAATTTTATTTATTTTTGCTTTGAATAGTTAATCAATACATTCATACATACCAAAATTCAAAAGAAATAGCACACAGTGAAAACGCTTCCTCTGAGTCATGATCCTCATCACCACGTGCTTCTAATCCTGAAGTCACCCACTTATCTTGACTCATTCCAAAAAGAGTCTATCTTATAAGCAAATATACCACATAAGCCCTTTTCTCCCTTTATTTGGTATTTAATGAGATATGATTATACTCTTCTAGCTTAAGTGCCTTTATGAGGAATTTCCAAATATTTTTAAAGGACTTAAAATCATGTTCATATTTATATAATCTTTACGTCCTGAAAACTGGGTCTTGGATTTTATAACTCATAGGTTTCTCCAAACATTTGATTTTTCATTGTGAATGCTGATTCTTATCAAATGAATTCTCCTCCATCCATGTCCCAGGTGCCTACTGGGACAGATGTATTATCTTTGCTTCTTCAGCAAATGTACTATCTCAGATCGCAATTCAGACAAGGTAGGGCTAAAAACAACCATCTTCCCCTTGCAAAAGTAAATAGAAAAATTAGCTTATGTTTCCAGTTTCTTTCACCCTGCCCTTTAATGGAAGAGTGCCAATTGGTGGTGATCACTGCTGGGTATTACAGGCACCAGATTACTCAGTGTCTGGCAGGTGCTAAGCAAAGGACATCCGGTGGCATTCTTGTCCCTCCCACGATGTTGGGATTCTTATCCCACTTCTGTGTAAGGCAGCAGGACTCAGAGAAGGAAATTTTGTTTCTAGTCACATTGGTGGTGGACAAATCGGGGTTTGGTTTTGAGTTAAAATTTTTTCCAGGTCTTTCCTTACTGGCCTATTTTGATGAAAATTCAAAAGCTAACAAATGTTGGGAAAGGTGTAGAGTAAAGGGCACCCTTATTGGTGAGAATATAAATCAGTACATGGAGAAGACAGTACAGAGTTCATCAAAATCCCAAGTCTAGAACTGGCATATGACCCAGAAAAAACACTGCTGGGTAGATAGAGGAGGAAACAAAATTGATATGTGGAAGACATGCCTCGCCCCATCCTGCTCATTGCAGAGAGCCAAGCCACACCAAGTGTCCACAGACTGATGTATAGGAAAAGAAGAGATAAAAAAAATGTATGTGCATGAAAGAGAACGCACAAGAGGCTACTGTAGATATTCTTTAGCCTAAAATATAAGACAATTTTGTCATTTGTGGAAAATTTGGACGAAGCTATAGGATACCAAATCAAGTGAAGCAGACCAGAAGGGAAAAGACAAATGTGGAAAAATATGGCCTCTCATAGGCAAAAGCCAAGAAAAGCTGAGCAGAGTCAGAAGTCAAATGGTGGTAAACCAGAGGCCAGGGAAAATAGGCAGATGTTAACCAAAGGGCACAAAACTACCCCAAGGTGGGAGGAATGAGTGCGGTGTGCAGTTTAGAAAGGCAACTATCATCACCGGCCATGTAGCCTATCCTTAAGAAACATTGGAACAATGGAAGTTTGTGGTACTCGTCATAAAAATAACTACACGAGATGATGCATGAGTTCATTAACCAGATTTAACCATTGTTACGTTGTACAGGTACTTCAAGGCATCACACATACACATAATTTTATCTATCAATTCAAACTATATCCAAAGACAGTGATAAGATTTACAGAATTTGAAGGCAACATGTAAAAACTGTTGTGGAGAGGACAGTAGGCCAGCTCGTGCTAAGGCAGTGGTGGGGTGCCCAAAGCCAGAATCCATGCATCCTACCCTGATTTGGGAGCGGCAGTGCAAGACTTCCCTGCAGAGAACGTTAACTTGAGAACCGGTTTGTCTCCTCTGATTGTCAGTGAGTACATTCACATCAGATATTCTCCTGTGAGCAAAAGATACAAGCCACATGGCAGCCAGTGATGGGGAGAGGCCTGGAATGAATGCCTTCCTCTTTGTCCTCTGTTTTAAAATAAGATAACCTGTGTTTTGTCTAGTGTTTATTTGTACCTCTATTTTTAAGACCTCTTAAAAACGACATGTTCATGGGCTGATCACGTCGTCAATGGCATTTCTAAGTTATGATGGGGAGGAAAGGACTCCTGTCTGTCTTTCTCACTGTGTCTTTTATCAGTTCCACAAAGAAACATGGAGACCAAAGCTGGAAACTTTTACTTGGGTAAAGTGCAAGATTAAGACGACTCTCTAGAACTCTAATCTCTGCTCCCAGGACACTCTCTTTGGTACTCAACAAAAATGTGGGTCTCATGGTGATGACCGGAGGAAGTGGAGCCCCTGGAAAATGACTGGGACTGAAGATAATTGAGCCTTCATAAATGGGATTAGGTCCTTATAAAGAAGGTCTTGCTTTTCCATCATATGGTAACACAGGGTAATGAAGCCCACAGATGACTTGGGAATTGGGTCTTCTTTTAACACTGTACCTGCCAGAACCTTGATTGTGAACTTTTCAACCTCCAGAACTGTGGGAAATAAACTCCACTGTTTTATAAGCTACCCCATCTAAGGGAATTTCTTAGAGTAACCCAAGGGAACTGAAACAGGAAGCTCACATTGTTCTTCCCATTCTCCATATCAGAAAACTAAGACGAAAGAAGGCAAAGGGGGTGTTTCCAATGACAGGGGCTGCCACCATGCACAAGGCTGAATAAATAGCTTTGGTCTGTGTCCAGGAACTCCGCTCTTTGGGCCTGTGTGCTGAACCATGGAGCTAACAGGCCCAGAGAAAGTAGAAGTGAAACAACACCCCCACCCCCACTGGTGCTCAGCCCACTGTCTCTAAAGGCACTATGCAATTTCACTGAGTAGCTAAGGAACCATTTCAATCAGCACATACTAGCGATTCCAGCAAAAACGCATCAAGCCTGGGAATTCCCTCCCCAATGGGAGAATCGCACCTTACCAGCTGCTTCTAACACAGGATGCAATCAATGCCAGAAACATCCCTCCCACCTCCTGAAATAGTAAACATCTGCCGAAAGATGGCCCATTAGTAACATTCCGCACTTCCGCAGGTGGTGGCTTGGATTTCTGCTACGCTTCCTGCGTGTTTCCACCATCTCAGCAGCCTTTTGGAACATGCCCGGACACAGCCCATGGGCTGCCCCAAGCTGCCCCTTCTCGGCTCTTCTCAGCCCAAGGCACTTTCCCCTCCAGGAGCACAAACTCTGAGCTGTCACATTGTTGTCAAACAGATGGGAGACAGCCACAGCCCTGCTGATGCCTCTTGCAGGGACAAGCAGGATTTGTGGGAGCAGAGCGGGAGCGAGTGAGCTTCTTGGTCACAGAGGCCACTCAGGGATAAGAAATTGTGTGTGTTCGTTTCCAGTCGCCACTGGGAGAGTGCCCCCTACTCCACAACTCCCGTGGCTGTCCCTCTGCTCTTGAGGCTTCACCTCCAGCCAGCACAGCAAGCAGCATGCTGACGCTGATGGTAGGGGGCTTCCAACTAGCTGTCGCTCCAGATGTCAGGAGCAAGCTCACACGTCGAAGCTATGTAGGACAGTTCCGAATTAATTTCTCAGTAGAGGTTTTTGTTCCATGATGCAGCGACATATGAATTACGACTTATTTGTTCCTGTATTTTCATGTCAGAGGCAATGAGGGAAGGGCTGCGGGGTTCTTGTAAGAACCCCCCCCCCCAACCTACAATCCCTACACAGTGCAGAATGAGTGATATGATGGAGGATTGCAGACCCTGGTGAGACAGGGCGGTGAGAGGCAGGGACCCGTGAAGAGAGCAGACTTATACACCAGAAGGAAACGATAAACGTATAAGGAGAGACGGGGAAGCAAACAGTATTTTTAGGAAGGGTTCTGCAGCTTGGGCTTTCCTGGTCCACATAGAGGAGGAGTTTGTGGGTTCTGCTAGAACAAAGATCTTAGCTAGAGGATTTTAAAGTCTGCTCGGCCAGCAGCTAGCACCTTTGTTTGACACTCTTTTCTCTGTCCGTCATGCCCTTGGAAAAGTCATTTCCCATACCAGGCTCCTACTTTCCTTACTTTCAAAATGAGGACAAGTCTCTCAGGAGAGGTGAAGATGTCACTGATGAAATATTCCATCCAAAGACCCAGAGCCATGCTGCTCTCCATGGAGGAGGGCGATATCCTGGCTCTAGGATACATATTTTTATATTTATAAAAGACTTGTCCAAACCCAGTATGCCACCAACTGGGGTGGATAAATCCCCCATCTCTCTTTTTATTTATTTATTTTTCTTATAATTGACAACAAATTCATAAAACAAAGAGGCTTTTTTATTTCATTTTTTGTCAATAAACTTGGCAATGGAAATAACAATTTGAACAGCAATTTCCCCCTGGTCTGAGCTGAAATTGGCTCTGGATGAATTGTTTTTCAGTTTTCACATGCAAATTGTCTCTGTACCCTTTCTCCTACAGATAGTTGGGGGCCATTCCCAGTTTTGGGACCACGTCTCTGTCCAAACCTTTGTTTCCTGGTGAGAGCAGCCATTTATGCAGCAATGCCTTTGGTGCCCTCTGCTCAAACACCCAGTTACAAGGGGCTAGGCCCTAAGACCTGGGAGGACTTCAGGTACCACATGACTCTCGTCAGAGGATACTGGCAGCCTGTCAGAGCAGGGTGGAACTGGGCCTGGAATAAAGACGTCTTGAGGCCAATTCAGCCTTGTTCCAGAATACCTCCATGACCTCTCTCTCCCTTACTCCCGGAATCACTGTTCAGACTCTAGCCAAAGCCTAGGATGATCACCCAGGTTTAGGATCTCATAGACTCTAGAGCATTTTGATTTCAAAGTCTTTTTTTTTTAATTGCTGTTTCCATATTACATAGGCAGAAAACAGAACAAATAACTGGTGGTCCATGCATGTGACAATTGCTGAACTGAGTACGTGCATGTTGAAAATTATTCTTTGCTTATCTAAAATACAAATGTAATTGAGCTCCTACATAAAGGACCTCCCAATATGTTGACCTGCGACTTTGGGCCATATAAGCCTCTACCCACCAGTAGTTCTCTTCCTCAGTCAGAATATTACAAACCCAATCAAACGTTCTTAAGAATTTCAATCAATTGTCTCCTGTGATGTTGACACTGAAACATTCAAGATGATCCAGGCTTTAGCGAGATGTGACCATACGGAAATTCAAGTCTTGGTTCCATCATATGAAAGCTATGTTACTTTGGGTCAAACTCTTAATTTATTTAATCCTTAGTGTATTTATCTGTAAAATATGAACAAAAATATTATCTACTCAAAAAGATAGTCTAAAGTATCTAAAGCATAATATTTATAAAATTATCAGTAAAGAACCTGGGACATAGCAATTATTATTACTAATGTCATAGGTTTCTATGTCTGTTACATCAAACACAAAAACAGTCAAACCAACAGATATCAAAATCTTTTAATATATCTTTGTATGTAACAATTGAACAACCATGAGCTATATTATTATTTTATTTTACAGAAGAAGAATAAATACATTCACAGAGAATTCTACAATTAAATATCAAACTGTGGAGCTTGAATAAGAATATCTTCACTTTCTATCAGTGTATTTCTAATTATATTTCAGTTGTCCCTTCAACTAGTAGGAGGTTCAATTTTCAAACCATAGTATAGGATGCTGTCTTTTCTTCTTAAACTTTGGAAGTTCAAGGTCTGCCCTTACTTCTCCTTGGTCACAGCATATTCTTTAACTAGCTATAGGCTGTGTGAAAATCTAATCATACTGATGATTTACCAGTCTTCAAATTATAGGCACATAATATAAATGGTGACTCCATTTGATTCAGTCAAGAGATCTGTAAATCCCTTAGCTCCATGGGGCTTCTCTGTCTCCCCTCCTAGACTCTCTCCCAGTATCTATTTCTTAAGCTATTACCTAGTTCTTAATTTCGTGGCTATTTCCTATATACAATGTTTGGATTGGGACAATGGTCTTAGAGGATTTGAACATCTCTAGCTGGTTGACGTATCTTCTCCCAGGCTTTAAACACACACACACACACACACACACACACACACACACACACACACACACACCACACACACACACACACACACACACACACACACACACACACACACACACACACACCACACTGCTTACTTTCCTTTCTATGACTGAGAACAGTGACCTTCAGAAGGCATGGTAAGGAATGTAAAATTCAGCCCTCTTCTGAGAGCTGTATCCTACATAGGAAGTGGCCACTCCTTTCTCCTGGGAAGGTCTAGCGTCAGGGGAGATGCTTTGGGAGGTATGTTAAATTACTATCGTCCTTTGAAAGCAATGACTAGTTTCTCTGATTTCTTCATGTTAAAATCATACTTTGATCAAATAATTCTCCCACATTTTAAAATTCCCACTGCAGCAGTGATGGGTGAATAATACATTTATATGTAAACAGCATAGCACAAGAAAGTCCAACTTCTTGTGTATGTGGGTGGGTGGATGAGTGAGTGGGCACTGTGTTCTTCCCACACCTTAGAGAAGGCCACATCTAAAACTCCCAAACCCATTTCTTTCCTAGCTTTTTTAGTGTAAATCATTTTCAAGAATTGTAACTTCCTCCTTGAGTAATCTAAAACACTTCAGGTTCATCTTTCTACTTTCCTGGCCCTACTTCTAATCAATTTCCTTTCACACATTCCTGTCCCCCAGATAAATCAAAGGCCAATTTATCTTCTTCTCCCCTATTCTATGCCTCCTTTCACTCCATCTCCGGCTCATCACTAATCAGCCAGCAGCAAGCATCTGCATGTGCATCCAGTGCATATTTCATATTTCTTGTTTGCAGTAAAGAGCAGTACCTCAAATTCTTCAAATACACTGGCAATGAGGAAAGTTGCCATTAACAGCAAGGAAACAAAGTAAAATACTTAAAGCAATTAGAGAACAATTGGAGCTGGCGAGCCTATTAGTAACTAATAACATTTGTATACAGCTTTGCAGAGCCCAGAGCCCAGAACAATCTGAATTTCATTTGATCTTCACAATCATATGTGATCAAGTCCAACAATGCACTGCGGGCACAGAAGGAAAGCATAAAGGCAAAATGGCCTTTATTACCAAACGGAGGTGGGTTTGAATCACAACCGTACCAGCTACTACTCTGTGCCAGGATTGCATGTGCAAGCGGCTGGGTCAGCACGGTGCCTCAGCGTTCTTATCTCTCAATTATTTTCCATAATCTAAAATGTATTTTATATAATTAGTAATAATGTACATATACTGACACACACACACACACACACACACACATATATATATATAATGTATAATGAAATGCACAGGCCACTGGAATTTTACAAATTTATTCATTCAGTGTCATATAATCAGTGAGGGCAGAGCAATCATGCAAATTCAGGTATTCATACTATAAGGCCTTTACCTGAACCATGACATCATGACCAACATCTCCATTCAGTTCTCTGACCTTAATGTGCACACCAGTCACTGAGGCCTTTTTTTTGTTGTTGTTTTTCGAGACAGGGTTTCTCTGTGTAGCTTTGCGCCTTTCCTGGAGCTCACTTGGTAGCCCAGGCTGGCCTCAAACTCACAGAGATCCGCCTAGCTCTGCCTCCCTAGTGCTGGGATTAAAGGCGTGTGCCACCACCGCCCGGCTTACTGAGGTCTTAATATGCAGATCTTGATATGATTTAGTGGTCTGAGATGCCATGTTTCTCACAGGATTTGAGGCTGTCCTGGTTCACACTTTAAATAACAATAGTAAAAGCTATGAGTATTAAACAGATGTGAGGTGGTGAGTGCTCACCATATGCATGTCATGAGCCAGGTATTCTGGGAGCACACAGTAAACAAATATATGTGGAAGGTAGAAGACAAAAAAGAAAACTCACATGCAATCTGCAAAGGCTAATGAAAGAGATAATGGAGAACCTTAAAAGATTTACTGAGAAATGTAACTTTGATCCAAGACAGTAAGTATCCCCTGAAACTTAAAAAATGAGAAATTAGCATGTCACTCTGAGCAGAAGTAAGAGACAGAGATAAACCATGTCGTTGGTGTAGAAAGCAGAGGTATCACAGTTAGGACCAGGACTTTGGTAGATAGCATGGGAGTGAACAAAGAGATACATGAGGCACTGGGGATGTGTTTCCTGGAACACTGCTTTGACTTTGCAAGATCACGTGGTTACAGAATGAACCCCTTCACACTGCCACATGCGACCATGCGACCGCTCCTCCTTCATCTTATCTCCAATGGAGAGTATGTGCTTCTCCCCAGATCCAGAGGCCTGACCTTGAATTCCAGACCTCCAGGACCATTTGATAAACAAATTATTTTCTTTATTAACTACCCAATCCTGAGTACTCAGTTATAGCAACAGAAAATGCAACAGAGTCAGTTTCAAGTAGTCTTCCTGCTGTCTGATTCTCCAAGCTTCCATCTCTCCACCTGTAAAGGGCAGATGGAAATTTATAATTATATATAATGAATAAATAACTGAAATAATGCACATGGATGCCCTTTGAGAACTCTAAAACGCAATGTAAATTAAGGAACAATTATTAAGTTTCTCATGCAGTATTTGACACATTAGCACCGAATTAATAAAGTAATAAAGGAACAGAATTTGGTGGATGTTAAGAATAAAGAATAAATAATCAAAAATCACCAGAGATCTAGAAAAATCTGAGAAAATAGCTGTGCTGCTTAATGGCATACAGGGTCAGGGATCCCCTAAAGGACTTGCGAGGTTCAGAGACAATAAATCTCCCTCCAACTCTGCACATGTTGGGGTCAGAGGACAATTTTTAACGCTTGGTTCTTTCTCTGCCATGGGAGTCTCAGGGATCAAACTCAGGCAGGCAGGCAGGATTGGCTGCAATACCTTTAGCCTAGTTGTCTTACTGGTCCAAAGCTAGTAAATCTATGAGATTTGATCCTGCTGAGTCCAGTAGCAGGATACTTCATTAATTCTCTAAAGGAACAATAGGATTCATTTGAAATTTATAATTTCATTCTCCCTTGAATACCTCTGGCAAAGTTTTGTCCTACAGGCTACAGGATGGAGGATAAACAGGAGCCAACACAAAGAGATACCATGGGTGCCACAAAGCATAATGCTTAGAAAACTCCTCAGGTGACGCTTGGCGTGTCCTGGGCGCTCCTTACCCCCTGCTTGGCCTGTCCTGGGCGCTCCCTACCCCCTCCTCTTAACTTCAAAGCCTTTGTAATCATTATAGAAACATTTAGCACTCTGTCCAGGCCAAATACAAAGTCTATTAAAGCTCAAATAAGAGGCCTTGGGTCCAAGTCTTCCCCATCTATAGCACACGCTTCCACTGTCGCGCAAATGAGAAAACCAAGGCCCATAGAGGAGGCTGGTATCTTTCCTTATGTGGATAGCTGTGATACTCTTATCAACATGGTTCTCCCAGAGACCCTGCAGGGACAAAAATTTCCAGGAAACCCAGGGGAAAATACAGCTGCTGAATCCATTGACCTACGGAGGGTTGCTCTCTAGATGAGGCCCATTTTTTTCCATCAAAGGGAGAAGTATATTCCTCCTGAGCTGGACTATTAATTAAAATTCAGTGATGCTAATTTTACTGCCAACTTAGGAGATTCTTATTACATTTATTTTCCAGGTAATTGCTGCTTGTACAGGAGTTCAAATAGATGTCTTTTTAGATGGTGCAATAGATGAGAATTATAATCGTCACATTCCTCACCCTTCATTTTGTTCCCTCTAATTCTAAAGCGAGCTTCCTTAAATTATACTGAGAACTCTCTCTAGCCCCTTCCTTCCTCCTTCTATCCCCTCCCTCCTTCTCTCTCTTTCTACCTCCTTTTCACCCAGCTCTTCCTTTTGTTTTTCTTCCCCTAACAGTCGACTTCACTGAGGCATGAAATATCAAAATAGTCTCTGTTTTGTTCACAATTTTACCACACCACTTCCCTCCAGCGGAAGAACCCAAAATAAGCCTTTCCTTATGTATGGAAATGTATACAAACGCACATTTTCTTAGATCGTCTGTGTTTCTATCCTGTTGTATCCCCAAATCACAGATGAATACACAGATACTTATAGTCACAATCGCACCAATCCCACACAACCAGCCAGTAAGTGCCAGGCTCTCCTTCCCCTTCCTAGTGGCTCAGTAAGGGAAGTAACCAGTGTGTGCCCAACCTTCTGGGCCAGTATAAGTCAAACTTTCAAGAACAATTACAATGCACCATTTGCCTAAAGAGAGTAGGACCCAGCTTCACCAGCCGGGAACAAACTGAGAGTGTGGGGGGGGGGGGCAACACTCCAACATCTGGGCACTGTTTCTCTCGCTTCCGCACACCTTATGACTTGCTCCTCTCTTCCTCACAGCATTGAGTCCCACTTTAAGGATTCTAGCAGGATAAGGCCACACCTTCAGGCAACCAGGCAGTCTTCTGGGACCCTAGTAGGAACAAGCCCTAGTGGCATTCTTCAGGGTCAGGGAGGCCTTTGGGAAGTAGTGAGCCATGAGCTCCTGCAGAGTCAGCTTTGAGGCTGTTGGCGCTTGTGCTCAGCACGAGGCTTGGATCTTTGAACTTGAGCAACAATTAATCCTGCAAGCCTGGGAAGGTGACGTTTGACAAGGAAGGCATACATTAATTTTAAAATTTCAGTGGTAGCTGCCATCTATTGTATCCTTATTATGTGCCAGGCATAATACTAAGCACTTTACATGCTTGATCTCCATTGTCTCAACAATCTTGTAAGATGGGAACTGTGATTATAATTAGCTCTGCTTTACAGGTGGAAAAAAAGAAGAAAGAAACCTAAGGCTCAATAAGGGAAGTAACCAGTGAGAAGTCAGGGGATCAAACTTCATGGAGCTAGGATTTAAACCTGGGCTCTCTGGCTCCCCCAAAATGGGTCACTAAAGTCCCCACCAAGAAGTCTGGCTTAGTTTAAGTCTTTTCAATGCTGTAGAGTAGGATTATAAAAATAGAAAAAAAAATGAAGTTGTATCTACAGCGATGTCATCCAAACTGAGGTTTACTCCTCAAGAGGAATATGGTGTATCTATCAGGAACCTAGAAAAAATGTTAGCATGTCTATTTATGTTTAATCCCATTCTTTAAGTGTATGAGCATGTGAGGTTCATAATGTAAATACTAGTAAGTTAATATGTTTGTCATTTACAGATGTACATATGGAAAGCTTTCTCAAATTTATCTTACAGACAGGGATCAGAGATAGTTTACATCTTGAGATATAGAATTGATTGTCTCATGTTAGAATTGAGGAAGAAGTTTAAAGTTTGCCCAATGTGATGTCCTGCTTCCTACAACCCTGGCTATAATTCCTAGGATTAACGTCAAGGATTCTTGTAAGCATTGTGAAATGTGCAGCTTTACAAGAAGTTTTCTTTGCTGCTATTTCATAGCAATGGACTCTTTCCTAAGACTTGGTCTACACAAACCATTTCTCATCCAGTGAACCACTGTCCATCCCATTGACCCTGTCAACATAGAACATTTAGAAGGTAGTGGGCAGCAGCATTGCCCCAGATTGCTTCTTCCAGTAGCCAGACACACAAACCTGTTAAACCCAGCAAAACTCGACCCAAGGGCCTCAGAGCCTCACGAGCATCCTGTACACACAACCTCTACAGTACCTAAAGTGTATGCTCTGGAGCCTGTAGCCTCGTGGTAGCATCTTCAGTGTTCATTTCCTCTGACCTCAACATCTTCCCCTAACTTCTCTTTTTGTGGTTATGAATTGCAAACACCTTCAATCAGCAGAACAGAGCTGAAGATCCTGCAGAAGGTTACCAGGCCCTGACAGGTAGCTAGTGAGATGAGAAACAATGTGAAGAGTTCCCTGCTGACTTGAGGGTGGGGTACTCACCAGGACCCACACAAACTGGAACTGTGAGTGACAGACTGGGGGTGTTCTTTGAGGTTGAAGGTAGTCCAGCAAAGCACTCTAGCTCCTGGATGAGTGATCCTAGAGTCAGAATAACAATCTTCTTGAATGTTACTATTTGGTAGAATATACACTGCTTCTAATCCTATTCCCAAGTTCCTGACACATGGTGTCAGGGGTGGTCAATGGTTTATTGAACATTGAGCACTGATGTGGGATGGTCTGTATGTCAAATTGCTCTGATTGGTCAATAAATAAAACACTGATTGGCCAGTGGCCAGGCAGGAAGTAGGTGGGACAAGGAGAGAGGAGAATTCTGGGAAGTGGAAGGCTGAGGCAGAGAGACACTGCAGCCACCGCCAGGACAAGCAACATGTAAAGACTCTGGTAAGCCACCAGCCACGTGGCAAGGTATAGATTTATAAAAATGGGTTAATTTAAGATATAAGAACAGTTAGCAAGAAGCCTGCTACGGCCATACAGTTTATAAGTGATATAAGCGTCTGAGTGATTATTTTATACGTGGATTGTGGGACTGCGGGGCTTGAGGAACCTGGAGAGAAGCCCTCCAGCTACAGAGCACTAGCCCAAGCAATTTACTTATTCACTAGTACAGTAATGGCTGTAATATTTGCCACCAGCAACTGGTCCACTGGCTTCCCCTTTCAGTAACATTCTGGGGAACCAAATAAGTTAGAAGTATAAGCACAGGGTCAGGGGCCAGGATATATCAGAGGTAAGATTCTGGTTTGCCAGCCACTAAATAGCTTCCACTTGGGAAGAGCCATTATGCCCATCTGTGAAAGGGGCCAATGCTAGTCCTTTAGAGAAATATGGTACAGATCAGATGAAATTGGAGTGGCATTGCCAAAACTGCTCTACATCATTGTCAACTGTTTCTGTGACATGTCTTCCAGAGATGATGGCCAGAGATGGTTCTACTCCCACATGGTACCAGACAGAAGTTTGAGAGTTAAAGACCTCCCTAACACCACAGAACCTGCCCTGAAGCAATGTTTGACTTGGTTGGCACAAATACTGTGGCTCCCTGGTCTATTGAGGGTGATGAAAAGAAGAACTAAATCCACCCGAAGGCCATCGTGTCTGGAGGGACAGAGCTCCAGACACTCTCAGTGAGAAATTGTTTGGTGTTGTGCCTTGTACAGGGGGCCTCTTGGTCTCAACTCCCACTCTTCTCCTGGTATGCCTGGACTTACCTCCCAAAGACACTACTGAGATCCTTGTTGTTCCTGAAGAGACCCAGTTTCAATGGCCATTTCTCTAGGTACAGTTTTGAAACAAAGCAAATCTCATGGAAGAAAGGATGCTAACCACTGTCCCACAGAAATCGTGAACAATCGAAGGCCACACTTCTAAGCCATCTACAATTTTTCTTATCCCCTCCTCTTCATAATAGCAGCCTCGGGGAATCTTGTTGCCTGTTGCTTTTATGGATGAGTGCACTCTGTTAAGAATATGAAATAGGTCAAGTCACTAAACCAGAGAGAATCCCCAGTTGTTTGTATTTCCAGTACTTTGTTAACCTCTGCAAAGCACATCCACAGTTACAGAACCATCCCTGCTCTCAAGTTAGAGAGATAAGGCATGGGAAATATGGGGCAATTAGGTTCTAACCCATGCCATTTTGACAGAAGTAATTCTTTTCAACTCTTGGCCATAAGTCATAAAGCCTGTTGAGATGGTGACCTGGTCCTTCCGTCTAGATGAAGCCTCTGAGCCCTCTGAAGTGTTAGTGGGCACCTCACAGCAGTCTGTAGAGAACTGTTCTTGGCCAAACCTTTTATCTTAATGACTATTTCATATCATGCCAGCCCCTACCACAGAGATATCTCAACAAATGATATCTCAACAATGCATGACTGGTTTGAGCATTCAGGAGACCAGTCTATTCATGTGTTAGCCACTTTATGCCACTTTGGCAAAGTATCTGAATTTGAAAGGTAGAAAATTTATTTCAGCTCAGGTTTTAAAGATTATAGTCCATGATCAACTGGGCCTGTGATGACACAGGAGACCATGGAAGTAGGAGTATGTAACAGAGGAGGCTGCACACGTCCTGGAAGCTAGGAAGGAGAAATGGAGGCAGGGACCAGGAATGAAGGAGATTCTTCAGGGCAAACACTCAACAATCTATTTTATCCAACTAGGGCCCGTTTCCTAGTTTCTATCACTTTCTAATCATGTCATCGAATAATGAATGTATCAGAGGATCAGAGTGCTGATCTGGCTAGAACTCTCATGTAACAATCATCTCCAAAAGTTTTCACTCAGCATTACACTGACCGAGGCTTCACCACATGGCTGGGAGAAGAAAGGCACTGGATCCGAACCACAGCACTCGACTAGAGATGGAACTGAACCTGAATCACAGCTTGACGTCAGAACACTTCCCCAGGATAAGGCTGAAGCAAATCTCCATCTACGGCTATGTGATCCTTTAGCTTCTTTCTCCTCCCATCCTGCTTAGCTTACTCTTCTCCTAGGGGCTATCCTCTAGTAAGCACGTCTCAGGCTAACCCTAGGAAACTCACTGAAAACACTACACATCAGAACCATCATGGGAGTTTTACAGAAGGATCTACAATTGGGTATTTAAACATCCAGACTTACCAAACATGAGTCTCTAGATTTGGGGGGTTAAGGGCCACATGACTGTCCATTTTTAAAGCCTAGTGGGTATTTCAGATATACCAGGTTATTGCTCAACTTTTTATTTAGAGAGCTTCAAACTTATGGAAATAATGAAAGAATAATGTAATGATGAACACCTACACACTCTTCATCTAGACATACCAATTATGAACATTTTGCTGCATTTTCTTTTCTCATTCTCTGGCTCCTCCTATATCAAAAATAATTTGCAAGTATGCTACAGACATCATGACACTTCCTTCTTTGATAATTCAGCACCTATTATCTAAGAATAAAGATAGTCTTCTACATAATCCCACTACCACAATCACCCCTGAGAAAATGAATATCAGTTTCATAATATCATCAGAGTATGTTGTCTGTATCTAAGGTATGTGCTCATGTGTTTAGACCAAGAGTTGAAATTTTCTCAGCTGTAGGTACAGTGTAAGTTCAGAGATAGGAGGACTCTGTAATGGTTAAAACCAAAGGGAACTCTTCAAAGAAGAACTGAAGATGTTAATAGGTTTGTGAAAGACAAATAAAAAGGAGAGAGAACATGCTCAGTAGAAATAAGTGAATTTCAGTTGTGGTGGCAGGATGTGCTGAAGGATGTGGAGGCAGGAGGATCACAAGTTTGAGGTCAGCCTGAGCTACACATAAAAAGGTAGTCAGTGGCGGTGCACACCTTTAATGCCAGCACTTGGGAGGCAGAGGTAGGCGGATCTCAGTGAGTTCGAGAACAGGCTGGTCTACAAAACAAGTTCCAGGACAGCTAGGACTATTACACAGAGAAACTCTGTCTTGGAAACAAACAAAACAAAACAAAAAAAAAAAAACAAAAAAAAAAGAAAGAAAGAAGTGAACATGCACGCACACAAACACACAGAATGGGAGTCCGTGTGCCCTTTAATGTCGTGGTAACTGGGTAGAGATGGCAGGCTTGGATTTTCTGCTGTATTTTCAATCATAAAATAAGCTGGACACATCTTACAGTGACATAGTACAGAGATAGAGCAATTTAAACTATCAAAGATATGGCATCCACATTCTAGGAAAAAATAAGAAACTGGATTTGTAAGAGTTCCATAGAAAATTTTAAAACACATTGTGGTGAACTATAAAGAACAATGTTTGAAGGTTTGGGGTCAGAATTAGATTGGAGAATTCATCACTGATTGAAATGCATTCAAATACTGATTCTATAAACATTCTCTATGCACATATTATGTGCCAGGTTGCCAATCTAAACATAGGAAACAGAAGGTCTGAAAGAAAAATTAGACAAGGTTCCTGATGGAACTAATTCTTATTAGTATATGTGTTGGGTGGGAGGGGGCCAAGAATGCCTCAATAGTCAAGTAAATAAGTAAACGAGGAAACATTCGATTGCTGTTGATATGGTTCCCATGAATATAAAAGGAACAGGTTTCATATTGATTGACAGTTACTTTAAGTTGGTTATTCAGAGAAATTAACATTTAAAGCACTGTTAAACTAGAGCCAGCTACCAACTTCAAAGAACAGATTGTCAAAAATTTACTCAAGTTTGCGAGCTACATGATATCGCAGTGGTGACTTTAAATAGTCCCCAGCATTGTATTTAGACAAGCAGGCAAATGCTATAAGTCGTGGCTTCCTTTTCCCAGAGAGCTGGCAGTTAAACATGACCAGCACACCACTGCATTACAATCCAACCTCAAGGACAGAAAGACGTCAATGTGAAGCACCAGGAGAAAATACCCCAGAAAGCTGGTACGTGGTCCTGAAAAGGACAATAATCTTACAGGTTTGGGAAACACAGAGGCTGGTGTGTGGTGATGCAGAAGAGAGAGACATGGGGTGAGGACAGAATTGGGCAGAAGCAAGGTCATTTGGAGCCATGCAGGCCTGGTAGGGGTCATTGGGGTTTTTATTTCAATGTGATAGAATGTACTGTATGCTTCTAAGTATCTGAACAGCGTAGTCTGACTCGTGTCTTCAGAGACTGCTTTGATTGTTGCAGAATAGCTTGGAGGAAGAGTGACAGAGAAGAATGGAGCTAAGAGTGTAGTGCTTATAAAGCAATGTATGTAAAAATTATTCATTGCAACAGTGCAATGTCAAAATATTGGAAACAGCCTGAATGCCCATCAATAAGAGAGAGAGTAAATTCATAATGGTGTAGTCATAGAATGGCACTGCTCAGTAGCTGTTTTATAAAATGAAGACATTCCTTACTTACTATTAAGCAAACATCCCCAACATAGTAGTAAAGGGAAAATTGGTCCAACTGAATCTAAATGATGCTGTTATTTTTGTGCAAACCAGCAACTATACTTTTCAAATACTTGATTATGTACACATTACACATTACCTGATAGGGATTTTAAGAAATGAAAGCTCAAACAATATTCCACTGTGATTTTTGAAGGTTAAATGTTTGTGAAAATTGCCAATTTCATGATATTTGTCTCCAATATTACTATTTTTCATTTGATAAGCACTTTCAGAAACTAGATGCAGTGCAGAATTATGAGATATATCTTTGAGCATATGACCTCCATGTTTTATTAAAACATAAAACATTGTATTTTGTTAAGTATTTTTAATTAGACAACCAAGTAGATGATTGACTAATAGATGATAGATGAGGATAGATAGATAGATAGATAGATAGATAGATAGATAGATAGATAGATAGATAGATAGATACATGGATGGATGGATAGAAGGATAGAGGGATGGGGAATAGAGGGATAAATGGATGGGGGATAGACAGATGATAGAAGATAGATAGATAAACAGACAGACAGAGCACAAGAGAGAAGAAAGTTATTACAGAGGTCCAAGCCAAAGTTTGTAGAACTGAAATTAGAGCAGTCGTAGAGATGGGGAGATTGGCTTGAGATGGATTTTTGAGGCATGGTTGACAGGACTTGCCATTAGATTGTATGTTCAGGAGGATCCAATTACAAAAAATAAAATAGGCAAGGGATGCATCCTTCATCCTTGTTTAAGCAATTAGGTATAGTTTGTTGAGCATGTCACCTCGAAACTTGAAGAATCAGATCTGAAACTGAGGGTGGGCCTGATGACTTTGTGCCGTAACACTGTCCACCATCCCAGGTGTGAAAAAGACAAGAAGACTTTGTTTGTTTTTGTTTGTTCGAGACAGGGTTTCTGTAGGTTGTCCTCGCTGTCCTGGAACTCTCTCTGTAGACCAAGCTAGCCTCGAACTCAGATATCAGCCTGCCTCTGCCTCCCCAGTGCTAGGATTAAAGGCATGTGCCACCACCACCTGGCGAGGAAGACCATTTTTAAAGGATTAAAAGAAGCATGTGAAGGTTCTGGAAATGTTCAGATTTATTTTTTCCTATCTCCTAAAATTCCCGAGGCATTGCACAAGAGATAAATCAAACAAGATGTCAGGGAGAAACAAACAATCCAAGAACACCAGAACCAGTTTTGTGTTTAAGTGTCCTGGCACCTCCATATCGTATAGTTATTCAAAGTCTTGCAAGGGGTAACATCATCACAGTGCTATCAAGAGCAGCTCTCCATCTACACAAGGTCATTCAGAATGTCATCAGCTGCACATCCCCCTGCTTTCAGTGGGAGGTGCGTAGGCACAAAGTAAGTTCAAATAGGGGCAAAACTGAAAGGATTCTATTTTCCTCCCGAAACTAGAAAATCCAACCTTAAAAAAAAAATAACTCAAAGAGAAACAGAGCTAAGTTATTGAAGATGGCAATATGGTGACCTGGTCATCTATGGGACAGGGAATAAAAGTGTAGGTGACAAAAACAAGATAAATGGAAATGTGATCAAAATAAAATGCTTTTGTGAGATCTAATGGTTGGGATTCACTGCCCGGGATTCAGGCTTACCACCCAGCAGGGTTTGAAGTGAGCTTGGCAGTGGGGAGAAGAGCAGTCTCTCTGTGTGTTTGCAGAAGAAACATGAAAACCAGACTCTGAACACGCCAAGCACACCTCTCTTCAGAGAAGGCATTCCCCGAGCACTGCGGGCGAGTGTTGGGCTGTTAGCTTCTCATTCCTCCTCGGTTCTAAAAATGGATAATTAAATTCTATCACTCTAATGAAATCCTCCTTGTCATTTATACTGCAGAGATTGTTCATGGAGCTTTCACGAGGCTGAGAGGAACATAGCCCTAAGCAGGGGTCATCTGTGTCCCCTAGGACAAAACAGAGTTGAGACATCGGGGGACAAGTGTAGGTCCCAAGGGTAGCTCAGGTGAAAAATTTGGGACCAAATCTGAATAAAGCTAGATCAAAACAGCTCATGTTCCTTAGAGCCTAGGATCCTAGGCTGTCCCCACTGAACAAAAACCGCCAGATAATTGACAAGTGTGTACTTCATTTGGTGTTAGGAACATCTGGTCTCAGTTCACCCTGGAGAGACATATACATAAATTGCTAGGTTAATAGCTCTCTTGTCTCCTCAGAAATCTTCCAGACAAGAGGATGGGACTGTGTATGAATGCATACGTCATTCCTATCTTCTTTGCTGCTATTATTGGACCCATGAATGACAAGGAAAGAAGATGGTTTGAAACATTTGCAAAATGTGAAATGTATTTATTAATGTACACTTGTGGAGTTGTGTCAAAATCTGAAAGCTTAGTGCATTGAACATTATAAAAACTTTTACTGAAAAGGGGGGAAATTAACTGATGTTCCTTCTTTGGGTATGAAGAGATTACCAAAGCTATACTGGGATCTTCTTATCACCCTTAGATAGCCTTACAGGGGTCCTTGGGCATCAGAGGCCCAGGAAAGCTTGGTTTTAGAATCTGCTTCATTCTTAACACCCTTGGAAATAGTACTTGCTGCTGACCCTTGCAGGGAGTTCATGAGAAGAATTGGAGATTCAAGCAGATACTAAAATATGTACATTCACATCATAAACCGAAGACAGCAGCGAGTTGGTAGGTGGGGGAGGAATGAATTAAGGGAGGGCGTGTGACAGCCAGATGCATTTATTACTCACATGCTCCCTTGGCTTCTCACCTGATGAACTTTTCACACCACAAGTGGGGAAACTCATCAACTTTTCCCCTCTCCGTGTCTTCTGTCTTCTCCTATGTCTCACCTAACTGCTGCGCACTCAACCTGGACTGGCTGGCGTTGTTCTCATTTCAACTTTCCTACAAAGGTGCCCTTAAATGACTCAGGAGCCCAGGTTCGCTGATGGGGAGCAACCTGCCTCTGGCTGCTTTGGCATCTCCTTCAGAGCACAGGAATGAAAAAGTTCTTGGCTCCTTGAGTGATGTGAGCAGCCTGGCTCTTCTCCCAATTTCTCTCTCTAGGACAACTTCTCGGTACCCCTCCTCACGCCGCTGCCCCTCCTCCCATCACCTAGATGGTAGCAACAGCTCTGACCAGACCTTAGCAAGATTCTGTAGACTCCGTTCCACCATAGAAAGCAAAGACCTTTTTGTAAAAGCTACTGCAAATATTTCTATTTCCATCTGCATTCTTAAGGAAATACAAGAGAAGGGGCTATGTTGCGAGTGCCCAGTTTCTCAATATTTCATGATTAATAGACTAAACTTATGAAGAGCTAAATAAATGCTGCAATCACTTGGCAGGTTTTTTCAGGTTTTTTGCATTATGCAGGTAAGCCTCTCTCTTCTGAAACAATGCACGTTGAGTGCCGCCTGAGCTCACATAGGAATTTAAGACCTTTAGATCAGTAAGCCAGCTAAAGCCTGGACATCAACTCTGGTTTAACCACCATTTATTTGCAGGCCGTGTTGTCATCAGTCCTATGTGACAAATTTACAAAAGAAGAGACACAGCCAAGCCCATGAAACATAAGATGATTCCCTGCCTTGAGTACTTAAAGCCTATTACCAAAATAGGTGTGCAATGTTGCTGTTATAAATATCATCCTTAACACCTTTTGATTCTTTTTACTCTGAAGTGTCCAACCCATTATGGAACAAAGAAAGGCCGCCTTTTAAATCTCACTCACCTCGGCTTCCTCAGAGATGGATGAGCCCCCCTGAGCTCAGCCTCACATAAAAGCACGGCAGTGCACGGCTGTAAATCTGTTTTACATCAGCTTTTATGTGAACCAGGCCTGGGCTGGGCTTCATTATCTTTTTTTTCTTCTTAGCTAAAAATAATAACAAGTAGTCTCCAACTAACTCGGCTGATTTGCTTTGTAAATAGCATGTGCTCACTTCTGGACAAAGAAATCTCCTGGGAAGCCTAGGACCCTTGGACTTGGATCTGTTACTAGGGTAGATGCCATTGGTCTGGGGAGGTAACCTTTCTTGGGCCGTCTTCACGATCTGTGCTCTGTACAATGCCTCAGTCTCTGGCCCACAGTGCTTTGCTCCGCAGGGCTATCGGAAGGCCCTGAATCTTCTGTGGTTGGTACCTAAAATGCCCGTGTTTATGCCACAGGAGAATGTTTAATTGTCTGTGTCTCAAGTCCTTTGTGAGATCTCCACAGAACCAGACAAACCATGTTCTGATTTTATTTTAATTATAAAGAATTTCAGTTCTCAGTTGAGTAGTGGTGGCCCACCCCTTTAATCGCAGCATTTGGGAGGCAGAAGTGGACAGATCTCTGAGTTTGAGGCCAGCCTGGTCTACAGAGTGAGTTCCAGGATAGCCTGAGCTGTTACACAGAGAAACTATGACTCAAATAAAATAAAATACATAAGTTTCAGTTCTCAAGTAGGATCACGTTTAAATTTAAGTTGTGCCTGCTCAAGTTCAGCTCTTTTACCACCACTTAAGGGACTGGAATACATATACATGCATACATACATACATACATGCATAGATACATACATATACATTTTTAATCTCTTGTATGTGTATATAAGTTAGTGTGTGTAGGTGAAAGCAAGTATATTTCTGGCGTGCATTTGGAAGTTAAAGGACAACCTTGTGTGTTGGTCCTTGTCTTTTCACCATTTTGAGATGAGATCTCCTGTTCACTCATATGCCAGGATAGTCAGTCAGAAGCTTCAGAGAGATTCTCTTGTCTCTGCCTCCTGTCTTGCCAAAAAAATGCTGGGATTACAGACATATTCTAATAAGCCAGCTTTCCATGGGTTCTGGGAATCTTTGCTAGGTCTTCATGGGTGCATGGTAAGTACTCTACCCACTGAACTGCCTTCTCAGCACAGGGATTATATTTTAATCAACCAATGGTAATTTCACTTGATGAAGGCGGCTGAAGTACTAGGCAGCAGGAAATCAGAAAATAGAGCTGTTGGTGATAAATTTGGGGCAAACAGTTTCATGTCTTATGGACTATGGTTCCTTTGTTTCTAAATGACAAACTCTTGCCCAGTTCCATCTGGCTTCAGAAATTTCCAAGTCTATGTCCCTCTTTCTGATTGGTAGGCAACCCTTCAGAAGAAGGGATCCTCCGGTCATCATAGGGTTTCATTGGGCTTGGTTCTGTGGCAATTGAACCTAGAATTGTTTCCTTTGTCAATAGATGATCTGTCTAGAAGAGATATTCATGGAAATAAAGATTAAATCAGAGCTGAAGAGTCTATCTGGTAATGTTTTAGCAGGGTAGAATTGGGAGATACCAACCCATTCACCTCCGATGTCTCCTGAGGAGCAACTGAAATCGAAGTATAGATGTAGAAGTGGGAATAGGCCAACATATTACTCATGACTAAGTAGAGAGGAGTTTCAATATACGGGCACTGCCGACAAATAAGGAAACTTAATGTACTTCTTGGAGCAGTCAGCAAGGCTGACTAATGAGTCAAGTACACAGTGTCATCAGCTACAAGGGTTAGCAGGTGAGGTGAGGCCCAGACTGTCCCTATGGGACCCAAACTGGAAATAAGCAAAAGGTGGAATGTAGAAGTTTTTTATTTAAGCATAAGAAATTCTTCTCCATCCCTCCCATAGCTCAGGGTTAACATTCTCAAGGGTTCTGTCTTTTGAACTAAGCAAAGGTCGCTTGACCCATATGGAAAACCAAGAAGAAGAGGAAGAAGAAAGAGAAAAGTGTTAAAAGGGAGAAAAGGACCCTTATAGGAAAATATGTGACTTAGAGACTAGAAAGGAAGGTTTCATGGTCACTGTCATTTTGGTCTCAGGGGGATATGAGCAGATACTCGGGATAATACAAACAGGAGAGTGGCCAGTATATAAACACAGAAACACAAAGGCAAAGGGAAATGTTGACCCACTATGACAATAAAGCTCCCAGATTATGAAGCAAAGAGCCAAAGAGGGTGAGTAAACTGATGAGACCTGAGAGGTAGAGATCGACCCCAGAGCTCTACCACCCAAAGCATGCAAACCCTGAGGGGAAGGGGAGAAAACAGGACAGAGTCAACAAGGAGGTTATAGTAGAGTGTCCAGTGCTACAGGGCATGGGTCTTTACACTTAAAGAGTAACTAGCGTAATCCAGAGAGAAAGACTCATGTCTTCAAAACAGCATCACAAACCAGGTGAGGAAGGCACATTGCAAGCCCAGTGCTTGGAAAGCTAAGGCAGAAGAATTACTGTGAATCTGAGACAAGCTGGGACAGCTTAGTGAGTTCCAGGCCAGCCAGCCCATACCATATAAACAAGACGTTGGCCACAGGACACACATACACACACACACACACACACACACACACATAATTAAAATAAGCAAACAAATAAAAACCACCACAGAAGGGTCCCAATGGGGCAGAAACAAATGACTTCCAGACAATGGGGATGAATCCTATTATTTCCCTAGTTCCTATTTGCAATGGGATGTAGGAAAATAACTAAGCAATGATGCCAAGGTTCAGGTTTGCAAGTAACGTTTTTATCCCAAATTCTGTGCTCACCTGGACAACTGACCAACCCTACCAGTAGATTAGAAGCATCCTTAGGGTGAAACATTTTATTTAACAAGCCTTCCTTCTTGAAAACTTGTTTGGGGACAGATTTCACCATAAAACTCATCCCAGAATGGAAAAATGTGTGATCCAAGAAACAGGGGATTCCTGGGTGGACCACAGATGGCATTCTACCAGCACTGATGTCTGGGATGCCCAGAGAGTGGAAGCTGTGGAGGCTGGAGAAAGAGGGCAGAGCTCCAAGGTGAGGTGGGCAGGGAGACGAGGGGCTGGGGGGGGAGCAGATGCTATGAGTGGAGTGTAAGGAAATAACACCAGGCATAAGAAAGGCAAGGTGTGACGAACAGAGGGCAGGGAAGCTGTCTCTCCTGAAGGAGGGGTACACATAAAATTCATACTCTAAAAGGGAACTATGTAAAGTCAGGTATAGTTCTGCCAATGCAGGGGTGAGAAAAGAGAGAAGCTAAACATCTGTTTCCAGAAGTAGTCCCACAGGGAACTCCCAGAAAAAAGGAAATAGCCTCAGTTCTGGCCTCCCACAGTGGGAGACTAAATATCTTCTGTGGCCACAACCTGTGAACAATGTTGATTTCACTTTCAAAGACCTGTGGACAAAGAACAGAGCCTTGCTTGTAACTGCAGACTAGAGTGTGCATGATTTATCAACCTTGGCAATGTGGGTAGAAAGAACACTGTGTATGAAGAGGTGGAGAAAGGATGAGAGAAGAGTTAGGGTTTCCATGCTTTCCTGGTACCTAGAGAAAAGTCAATAAATGAGTAAATGCCATTGAGGGTTGATACTTTAAAAGTAATGATTTAAGTATACCTCAGGATGTGGCTTTAAGAAGTAAACAAACAGGATAATAACACAATTTTCAAGTATTGAGGATGTGTGTGAGCGTGTGTGTATAAAATAAGATCGCTAATAACCTACTCTTTGACCCTTCATATTAAGATTGACTAAAACTGATAAATAAGCAAATAAATATTAAGTGTCAGTTGTCTAGTCAGGCACTAGATTAGAATATGGTGTCAGTCTCGGCTGCACATTCAAGGGCTCTAAGAACACAGGTGTTTGCATCCCATCCAAAGTTTCTAATTACATGCTATGGGATTACCCACAGCACACTGATTTCTTTTTAATTTTGTGTTATTATTGTGTATGTGTACACGATGTAGGGCTAGCAGTGCATGCCACAGCACACTTGAGAAAGTCGAAGACAACTTTGTGAAGACTTCGTGGAGTCGCTCTTTTCCTTCTGTCTTTATGTGGATTCCAATTCCAGTCACCAGGCTTGAGTGGCAAGTGCCTTTATCACCTAAGTCATCTCACTGACCCAGTAGTGTGGCATTTTAAGGGTAATGGGAATGTATCATCAAGATAGAATCACTTCCCTGGAGAAAGATGCCTGGGACTAGAGGGTCATATGAGTTGAACCCAAGGATTCAACAGCTTACATCAGTTGCTTCATATCACATGGTTGTACCCAATTGATAGATCTTGATCAGAATGCATCTTAAAACCACAGGAAGAATTGATAATTGGAAACATCGCTGAGTTACATTTTTAAGGTAGGGAGAAGTCTATGGTATATGAGCATTATAAACTCCAAAGTTGTTTTAGAAAACTAGGGCATTAGATACCAGAGAAACAGAAATATGTGCACAATAGAATACTAAACAGTATCCAACTCAAGACCCTGTCATTTGCAACAACACAGAAGATCCTGTAGATTATTTTAAAAAAACATAAAAAGTGAAGTGAGCCAACACAGCAAAACGATGCCTCCTGAAACAGAGAGCAGCATGGTGCTTTCCAGGGGTCTGGGATGGACAAAAAACGATGTTACTCAGGGGGTCAAATTTCAGTAGACAGGATGGATAAGACCTGATTATCTACTGCACTGCACTGTGGTGACAGTTAATAATACCACGCAGTATCTTTCAAATTTGCTAACAGAGAGGAAGGCAAGTATGCTCAGCATAAAAGTCTAAGTGGATGAAATGAAGGATATGCTAACTCTCCAGAATGAACACACATCTCAAAATCTTACACTATATGCAATATGTACAGTTATTACTTATTGGTTAAAATCAGAATAGAAACCAGTGAGGCGGCATCATGGATAAATACCCCATATGGCAAAAGAAGGAATCAATCACTACAAGTTGTCCTTGGACCTCCACCTGTGTGCCATGACATGTGCGCGTGCGCGCACACACACACACACACACACACACACACACACACACACACACACACACAAATACACACTAAATAAATAAAAACATTAAGTATAAGGCAACACAAGTCAGCAGCAAATGCTCGATGCGCTTTCTGCACACTTCCTGTATCACTCCCTATGTGACCAGCTTCTCTCCTAGTCTTCTCTGCCAGCCTTGCCCTTCCTCTCCTTCCCCTTGCTTCAGCTGCAGCAGAAAGCAATACATGCTGCACACACTCTAGACCCCACACTGAGTCCTACTGAACTCGGGTGCTTCTCCTCCATAGCGTGTTTACGATCAATCTGTTTCAGGTCAATTTTCTTTCAGAATAAATGTACTGTCTTATGTTTTCCTCCTGCTTGGCCTCTGCTTCCTTTGTCTTTGGGCTGGGGAGGCTTTGTGGAGAAGCGGGCCTTTGTCCTAGTTGCAGAGATGCCCCCACTTTTCAGAAGAAAGCTGGACGTTTGGAGTGGCCGACTTTACCTTTTGTTTTTCTGGCAGTTTCTGCTCTTTGTTTCTCCTTTTCATTTAGATCAGTGTGAAGGATGTATATATCTCCATGCTTGTTTCCACAGCCATGAAGAAATATGACAGGGTCCAAAACAAAGGTAAGAGATTTATAGACCCTGCGAGATCCCAATTAATAGAAACCATTGGGACCATCGCCGCCTTCTGCTTCTGGGGCCTCTAAATGCAGCACTCCCGTCCCATAAAGCAGAGTGGTTGACACTGGAAATAAAACATCTGCACTGGTGCTCAGGAAATGCTTTATATGCATTCCAGAGCCATGCTCTGTGTTTAAACCCCAGCTTTTTAGTATAATTTTAGTGTTGGAACTTAACGTTTTTACTGCCTTTTCTCCAAATAATCAATATTGATTTTACTCGATCTGTTATCATCCTGACATCAAGATTTATTTCCCAGTTTTGCTCTGCGTGAGACTGTAGTTTACAGAAGGCACATTTATTCTCTTCTTTTGGGAAGGCTCCTGGGATAATTATCTTGCCCCATTGGCAAATCATTCAGCTTATGTTGTATTGAAAAATAATAATTGGCTTTGCCCCTCATCAGGTTTGAACAGCTTTATTATCCTTATATTTGCTGGTACGTTGCAATAACATCTTTGCCAGCTTTAGAACTGTTAGGGACCAAGAAACCTGAGCTCATGGTAGTGAGTCTTCTTCTCAGCCACCTCAGAACTTCCTTGAAAGATGCAAAGCTTATAGGTGGTCTGCTTTGCAGACCCAGTTTCTATCATGTTTTTTGCCTGTTTTTGTAGATACAGGAGCTTGCCATAGGTCCAGATTTAAGGTATGTCAGGGCAGGCTGTATGATATGAGCAGAGTATGGCTATGAAGAAACAACCCCAAGAGAACTCATTTTTCACATCCTTGTCCACCTTCATCCATGTTTTTTTTTTCTTTCTGCAATTTCAGTCACCCACAGTCAACTGCGATCTGAAAATCTGTAACAGAAAATTTCCAAAAGAAACAGTCTTTACATTTGAAACAGAATAGTAGGATGCCTGCCATCCTACACACCTCCTGCTCCAGAGGTGATCCATCCTGTGTGCAGTATATCCACACTATGGATACTATTCCTGCATTAAACAGAAGCTGTCTTGATAATCAGGTCAACTGTTGGACCAGCGTTTGTGTTCAACTGGAACTTATTTACTTAAGAATGATTCCAAAGCCCAAGAATAATGATGCTGGTGATTTGATCACAGTGCACTTTTATAATAATCAGATTGGATTATTAGTCACTCCTGTTAGTCTCTTTTTTGCCTAATTAATAAATTAAACTCTATCAAGGCCTATATGTTAGTTTTAAAAAAAAATGGTATGCACAGAACTCAGGAGCATCTGTAGTTTCAGCTACCACTGAGGACCCTGGACTTACAGCTCGATTTGTATGTGCATGATGACTTCGCAGTGGAGTCACAAGTAGTCCAATCAGACCATACATGGAGAAGCCAATGGAATGGGGATTTAACCCTTTGCTAGCTGTATAACCAACCCTAAGTAAAATACCTAAGCTTTCTGAACCCCCCAAAGGACCATCTTAGTAGGAACAATAATGTGAGGTTGTTATATTCTTTAGCTTTGTGTGTGAATTAAGCAGTGCCATGAATAATATTCATAAATGCAAAGTCACATATAATTTGCATTTCTATGGTAAGAACTATAAGCATAGTATCCAAGAAATGCATCCATTCACTTATTCACCAATACTCACTAAGCACCGCTATATGTCAGGCTTTGTGTGAGGTGCCAGAATTATAAAGGGGGATAAAACACAGAACATCTTTCTTGTACTTTACACATAGTTGAAATCACCACACACTGGTTTAGAGTCCCACAGTGTCAGACGGCGGCTGAAGTAAGGTCTTCAAGCCCAAGCCCATGCCAAAGATACCATCCTAGCAAATGGAGAAGAGAGAGGGGTAGCCAGTTGTGAAGGTGGAGGAAAGAGCAATCCAAGCTAAGGGAACAGTGTGGGCAACAGCCCGACCCCGCAGAAGTAGACCAAACACAAGCAGCTGGCAAATGGTGATGTCCTCACCCAGAGAGAACACAGAGTACAGGGTCCAGGACAAAGGCAGGTGGCAGGTTGGGAAGTGGACCAGGGTAAGATGGCAAGTGACCACGTTTGTACTCAGTGATGTGTGATGTGTCACTTGTGTTGCCACTTTCCTAACTTCTTTGCATGAAAGGGAGGCTGAATAGATCCAAGCCAAGAGGTTAAGATGCGAATGAGGCAACACGTGACCGGGACAGCAGCAGATGACTGTGGGAAGAGGACAAGCAGAGTTCAGGCTGGGGGGTAATGGTAATCTGAGCCATGACTGGGCAGGAGGTAGAATGTGGGTCTTTTGTGAGCCTCGGTGGGCAGACATAGGCTCTGCAGGTGCCCTGGCATGCTGCAGTGGTGAATAGACGTATTTATCAGGAAGTGGAGGGGGGGACTAACAGAAACAGAAATCAGTGAGCTATAGAGACTAAGACACTAGACTAGGCTGGGTAAATATGGACTGCAATAGATAGATAGATAGATAGATAGATAGATAGATAGATAGATAGATAGATAGATAGATAGATAGATAGATAGATAGATGATAGATCATAGATTATAGATCATAGATCATAGATACATGGGTGTTTTCTAGAACTCTGTCATTCTGTCATCTAATACTTTCATCTCCAAAGGATTTGTAACTACTGGAACACAGAGCCCTTCATCTGCCATATGGGGACTTTCCTGCTGTCCTTAGCTGGGTAGGAGGCCCTGAGAACGTTTCTGGAACTCAGGGCTCCCCAGTGCTGGTCCCAGTTCTGGAGCAGTGTTCAGTGGATACTTGGAAGAATTCTCCCAGCCCACGGACACACAGCTTCAGCTGACCTGTTAGGAGAGGGAGCACCTGACCCTGACACTCAATTAGCAGAACAGACCACATATAACGTATGCTCGACACTGATATGATTTAACGTTAATAACTGCTTTTCAAATATTTATTACAATGGCTGTTTTAATAAATATTTCATGAACACTATTTTTTCCCAAAAAGCCCTCTGTTGCCAGCTTTGCTGCCTTAATTTGCCTTAATGAGGATTTTTTTTTTAAAGCACTGATAAACTGCTCTACTGACCGAGCACAAGAGGAGAAAGGGGATGTTCTGGAATATCAGTCAGCCCAGGAGAAAATGGAGAACCAACTTGAAAGGACTCCAAAGAAGGACAGACTAGGGTTCTGCCATTAACACTCTCCAGTCCTGAAAATGAGGACATCTGTCCTTAGCAAAGAAAGGCTCAAAGTCCCGGGACAAATGCATTGAGGGAAACCCTGGGGATCATACTTACCAAGCAAGGTCAGATTTGCTTGGGCAAAAGGGGAGAGCAGAGTCATTCTAGGGCCTTGCAGACTCACAGATAAATGGTTTAGAGCTAGTGAGACTGGGAGGAACTGGCAAAGTCCTATGCCTAGCCTCCTGCTGCACATCATGGCCTCCTCGGCTCTTCTGCAGCCTTGGCATGACCACAGTGCTCCAGGCTGATGTCTCTACCTTTCTCTCCAGTGGAATTATCTGCCCTCTTCCTCAACCACTCATTTGAGTATGTTTGAAATCTGGATACCTCTTATGATCTTTGAGCACATTCAATGGGAGGACAGGGGCATTGTATCTTGATTTCCCTGGAAAGCTACTTGAAAACCAAGGCTGCATTCTGTCACTGAGGGTATCTAAGAATGCCCTGTGTCCACAATTATGGCAATGTCCACTGAGGTTTGGAATGAGTCACATTCCTGGCCAGGACTCGAGCTTCTAGCCTTGAGGCCTGATAACTGCATCAGTCTAATAGCTTCCCCTTGCCTTCCCTGTTGGCCATACTCATTGCCACTGTGACACAATGCTCTCTTCTTCTGCTCCATCTCATGCTTGTTCAGATAACTGAGAGTTTGCCAAGCTCTCTTTGGTTCTATTCGACAATCTTGATTGGCAGGACTTGAGTTCCTGGCCTATTATACTCTAGCAAACAAAAGCATTGCTACCTGTATCTCAGGTCGTATTTCTCCTTGGATGAGAAGTCTTGTCTCTGTCGAGGAGCAGATGTGTTCCTTTGGATGACTAGAAACTCAATTGACCCCTTCCCAGAAGATAGGGACCATTTCTGTGATTAAACTGGCCTCTTACAACCTTGTTCCTGGGGAGCATGGTCATAATTGTTTGACTCCCTGACAGCATGTCTCATTCCACTGTTTCAGAGTTCCCACTCTGTGGGGCATTTACCCACCAACCCCACAGCTCCCCAGAGTTTTCTTGAGTGTGAGCAGCAGGAAACATTAGATAGAAGGATTTATATTGCGGAGATAAATAGATAGAAAATAAAGGATAGCCTTGAGAGGGCCTGGAATCTTTTCCAATGGGCCCTGACTATTTCTGCCCCAGAGTATTTATAGAGACACCAAGGGGTGGAGCAAAAGACCTTCTCCCCCCCTATCACAGCCAAGTACAGACCATTTCAGATGCCTGTACTCAGGCTCGTGGCCCTAATGATCCTCTATGCAGACCTACTGGGTAAAGCCACAAGGAACCTGAAAATGGGCTCCCACACCACTCCGATTCCATTACTTCAGTACTTGGTCTTTGTGTCCTTAACTAACCTCAAATCTTATATGTCAATTGGGTTCAAAATACTTGTATCCCAAAGATTATGTTCATTTCAGAGTTCAAGGAGACACTGTCCACACTGCATTCTGTCCCTGGAATTGTGCACTCTTCAATCTCTATGAATGAACATAACAACCTTGCTCTCTCACTTCCAAGTTCAGCAAAGTTGCAGAACAATAGCTCTTGAGAGTGAGCAAGTCCTAATTCTGGACAAAAGAGACAATTTATAAGAATAGTTTGGATTGTTGTTAGATTTATGCTTATATAGTAAATCACTGATTATAGATTCTCCTCCAATAACCATGACATCACTAGCACTGTATAGTTAGGTAGGTGTTCAGTACCAGGAATTTTCTCCCCTTTGTTGAGCTACTCATAGGTCCAACTAGAGATCTGTAGAACGAAGTGTTAAATGGTCTTATTAGAAAAAAAAATCCCAGACAGATATCAGGGTTAAAACCTGAGAGATCAGAGGAATAGGAAGAGCCATAGCTAATCTCACCTCACCAACTCCACAGCTTCCAAAGAGACCTATTTCCTATATACCCACACCTATATGTCTTTCGATTCTGTCAACCCATTTCCTCATTCTGCCAAGCTACATCATTTCCTCTTCCTGCCCAGCTCTGTCACTTCCTGTCTGTCTGTACAGACCTCCAGACCTTTATGGTTAGTGCTGGGATTAAAGGTATGTACCACCAAGGCCGCCATGCTCTGTTCCCTTGTGGCCTTGAACTCACAGAGATCCAGACAAATCTCTGCCTTCTGAGTGATAGGATTAAAGGCGTGTGCTGCCATTGCCTGACCTCTATGTTTACTATAGTGGCTGACTTTTCCCTCTGATCTTCAGATAAACTTTACTGGGGGACACAGATAAAATATCACTACAGAGATCTGTTGCTTACCACCAAGGCATGCATGCCACTATAACACCCTTTGGGTTATCATGCCATGCTGGTCATTGATATGGTTCATCACTGTCACATTTGGGTAGGACTATTGTTTGCCACCCTCCTTTGGAATCTTGCATGGTACCTTTTGGAACCATGAAAGCTAGTTCTCAGGAAAGGGGCTTTCAAGTCAGTTCCAGCTCAGGGGTCTCTGGGCCCTGTTTCTGAAGTACATAGTGTCTTCAGCAATAAGGACCAACATAATCCCTAACAACAATCTGTAAATAGGTATCTTTATACCCACAGGTAAGTGCAGTCTTAATTCTCACATCAAGAAAACTTCTCTTTGTAACAAATGGAGAGACCATTACAGGAAACTACAACCAATCAAAATGCAGAGTTGTAGAGCCCAGGCTCAACAAATACATCTACAAAAGACTTCTGAACCTAAGGCTCTGGGAACACTGCAGAAGAGAAGTAGAAGTATTGTAAGAGCCAGGAGTCCAAGGAGTTTGCTGTGAGATTGGGTCTCCTAGTAATATCTGATGCTACACCCACAGCCTTAGCAATATGACTGCCCAAGTGTGAGCTGGACGAAGATGACACCAAGGAACATGCCAAATGAGACAGAGAGAAGCCCTTGAGACTTCAGCCTTACACAAAGAACTATACACAATTGAGGAAGGCTGGGAAAGGGAGAGGTGCTTTCCCAGGGAAGAGCAAACCTATTTGTTGTCCAGTGCCAAATGGTCAGCTCTGAAAACATATATACATTTATCATCATATGGAATGAACATTTAGAAACACACGCGCGCGCACACACACACACACACACACATATATATTTTATGTGACAACAATTAATAAAATAAAAAGGGCATGAATTTGAAGGAAATTGGGCAGAGGTATATGGGAGAATTTGGGGAGAGGAAAGGAAAAGGAAAAAATGTAATTAAATTACAATTTCAAAAAAATTAAAAGAAAAAAGAATGTTTTAGGCATCATCTATGCTCTATGCAGATACACAGAGTAAAAAAAAAAGTACAGGAAAAATAAACACATAATCAATTGCACAATTGGTTGACTTCTATGTCAGTAAGTGCAGGGTGCCTGGCCAAGTACATAGATGTTATGAGAGGGGAACAGAAGGGCTGCACCTGAGCCAGGTCTTACACTGACTACAGTTAGCCACAAGACTGAAGAAAAACATTGAGGGTGAAGGTGGCATTGTAGAAAAACCTCATGAGCTCAGGCATCTAGTGACTGCTCCTCCATTGATTAATGTATGACTTAGTAGATGTGGGACATAAAATATGAATCATAAAATATGAGGCAAAGCTGGAATGTTACTAACCATATCTCACACACTCACCTTGATAAGATTCCCTGTCTGGGCTGCTGCACCTCGATGATAGCACTTGCTTAGAATGTGCAAAGCCAGGGTTCTGGCCCGAGCACTACAGATACAAAATCCCTCACCCATATCCTCTGAGAAATGAGGAGCCAAGGAAGAGATTCGAGAAGAATGTGGGTAGCTTTTTTGTGTGATGCACCCTTCACTCTGGAAGCTCTAACAAGAACAGGTTTGAGCAGGACAGAAAACCCAGTTGTCAACAAAACAGTATGCTGTAGAGGGAGGATGCTAAGCTCCTGAGGAATAGTAACAATAGTGATGGGTCCAGTATTTATGGAGTGCTTGTTATGCACCAGATAGTCCTTGAATCCCTTAGGAGTAGTATTTAATGTCCACACAACCTCTATAAGGATGCACTGTGAAGAAAGACTCCTATGTCATAGAAGGGAGATGAACTTGAGCCACACACCATGCCATGCCATTTGAAGCCCTGATGCAGAGGGAGAAGGATTCTAGAGAAGCTGGGGGAACCCATGGGGATGATGACAAGGGGTAGAATAAAGGATGGAAAGGCAGGTAGAGAAAGATAGTCATCCCCTCCACCTGGTACTCAGCAACAGTCTGAAGTTGGGAAGAGTGCTAACAAATAGATCAAGGGAAACAGTTTATGTCTACTGGGAGAAAGTCATGGTTTTAAGTTGAAGTCTAAGCCTGAGGCATCTATAGAGCATAGATTTGGTAATGACCATGAGACAAAACTTAGGGAAAGGCTAGTCTCAGTGGTGAAGTTCTGGGAATCTTTCATGCATGCCTGGAAGCTGCCACAGTCAGCAAAGCCTGTTTGGATGTTGGCATATCAATATTCTGCCCTTTACCTATGCAAGTGCAGTCAGGAAAGTGATTGGGATCTCTACCTTGATAGAAAGTAACTAAAAATACAAGAGAATTTCCAAGGCTCCAGCTGTGTGGCCATTCCCTCCTTGCCTGCAGCCGTTAAAGCAATGAAGAGAATGTAGGCAGCCTGCTCAGATGAGCTGGGAATAGTGTCTGGGTACCTGCCGATGAGAACATCCCATTTTTTCAGAACTGATGAATGAGTTTAAAAAATCCCCATGGAATAGCTAGTATAGAGTCTAATCAAGACTGAGATGACCCCTGTACCAAATGACTGAGTACCCATCTCTGCTCCCTGCTCTGCCTGTATTGGCAAAGTGCAGACCAAAGGCTATATGAAAAGACAGGACAGCTGAAGACAGGAGCCTTGATTAAGGGTTGGTGTGTGGGAGTCCCGCTGTGTTAACAACCTCTACTGATAAATTGAATATGCTTCATGGTAAGTGGCAAAGTGTGATTGTAACATTTGATTCTAACAAAGGCAAAGAACAAAAAGTCGGCCACGGTCACAAAAGTCGGGAGCAGAAGAGTTAGGGACTGTTGCATGTTGAGGAGTCTAGGAGGCTCTTCCTGGTGACCATGAGCTCCTGGCTAACCATAGGAGTAGCAGGTATAGACTATGAGGATGGTAGGCAAGGAGGCAACCCAGAAAAGGGACAGCATTCAAAGATGGGCAAAAGAAGAGACAATCAACAGTCAAGGCGCTATCAGAGAGGAAGGAAGCCCTACTTGTGGATGAGACATTAGAGGCTATGGTAACCAGATCAAAGGATTGTAAATCAGATAGAATTTAAGGGAGGAAGTGGGGATGGAACACAGTCCTTTGGAGGCAAAGATTAGAAAGGAATATTCCTTGACACAGTTCTAGAAACACACCTAGGAAACAGAATTCAGTAGTAAAGGACATTGTTTATTTGTAGTTGTACAAGTTAGAAAATGGGTTTACTGTGTCTGTATTTATGTTACAATTTATTTCTCTAAGACCAAGTCTACAATGTATATAAATTTAACTTTAATAAGAGGGACATGTCAGTCCTAACTGGGAAAAACCTGGGCTCCAGGATGCCACCTCTCTCTGTTCTAGAGAGTGTTTTTAATTCAAGTTGAGGCTAAGAAAAATGGGGTCTTAAAGACTCCCCATATGTGAAGAGTGGGATCATACTTTCTACAGGGGTATAGACATTGACAAGTTCACCATGTTCCACTAAATAACAGCTGCCCCATGCTCATGTAAACCACCCTAATTAAACTCCATTGATCACAAAGAAAAAAACAATAGGGAGGGAGGATAAAAATAGAAATGGGATGTGTTAGTTGGGAATAGGGGGATCAGCAGGACAAGGAGGGGACAAGAGAGGGCAGAGGAAGTAAATATGGTCAAGACCATTCCATACATGTTTGACCTTTCCAAAATAATCAGTTATAAAACTAAATCTTTAAACAATCATCTCTCACTTTTTGCATGAGAACAGAATCTCAGGATGTGTAGGTTATAAGATCCCCCAACCATGCTAGGCCTGGCAGAGTTTCTTGTCTGTAAGTCCATTTCTTTGATGTAAGTCCATTAGAGTGAAACAACCGGGCAGTTTCATAGCTGAAGGTTAGGGCACAGCTGTCCCTTTAGAACAGCTACTGTTGTGACAGGGCCTTGGAGCTGATACTGGTTAATATAGACTATCTCCTCCCCCTTTATAGCTTTAAAATAGGACCCCGATTAACATAGAATATCCCCTGCTGTGGCTGCAGGGTAGGACCCTGATTAATATAGACTATCTCTCCCCACTCTATGACTTTAGAGCAAGACCCTAGGTACTACCGACTACCTCCTCCCCCTCTGTGGTTTCAATGTGGACCCTGGGTAATACAGACTACCTCCTCCCCGTCTATGGCTTCAAGGTAGGATCAGGGTTAGCAACTCAGTGCTGCTGAGCAGAGACTATTTAAAGAGGACTTCTGTGCTCTAAAATTCTGCTAATATCTGAAGAACTGCCACCACAAATTTGCATTGGCTCAATGTCTTTAAGCAACAGAGATAGACTCTTCATGGTCCCGGAGCCCAGCAGCCTAAAATCAATGTTTCAACAGGGCCAAGAGCTTCCACAGGTTCCAAGATAAAAATTGTCTCTTACCTTCTTCTGGTGGCTGGGGCTGTGCTGCTCAGTGTCTGCCCACTTCTTTTCTTTTCTGTGTCAATCTCAAAGTTTCCTCTGCTTCTTGCCAGAAGGTGACCTAAGATTAGGACCTGCTCTCACAACCCAGGACAAACTCTTCCTTTCAAAAAATTTAACTTAATCACATATTTTGCCATAAACAGTGACGACAGTCGCTCTTTCTCCATATGAAGAGATACTCATGGTTCCTGGGGATTATGAAGTAAATATACCTTTGGGAAGACATTCTTTAAGCCCAACACAGGGACAGCAGAATACTGCTAGGCAGAGGAGAGGATGTGAAAGGAAAATAACGTTAAAGAGATGACTTGGGGTAAACTATCAGAGTGACATTTTAGAGGTGAGAAATATGAGAAGAAGATGCAAACCCGCTCCTGAAGGACTGACAAGAGGCAACAGGGCTGGACAGTGTGAGTCTTCATTGCTGCTTCATTCCGTGTGATTCCCATCTGATGGCCGACCCGGGATAGGAGCAGGAGCAGGAAGGACATTAGGGACTGTCCAGACTCAGGCTTACCTAATTGGAGTGTCACCTGAATTGAATTTGTAACGTGCCCCCATGCCAAGGAAGAGACTTTCCCAGGCCTGTCTGTCACTAGAGCTATCCCATTCTCAGCACGGTAGCAACTGTCACCTTTGTCAATGAAGTGACATCAGTCATCACAGGGGCCATGAAGGTGGGCCATGTAGATGGAGGCAGGAAGAAGAAGGCATTCCTCCCAGGGGTGGAAGAAGGTGAGCAGGTGAGAGGAGCCGGCAGGCAGGCTGCAGAAATCTCCACAGGCTGCCTGCCCAGGGAGGCTGGTCAGCATTGAGAGAGGGCCACGCCCAAGAAGAGACCTGCTAGCGCCTCCCCTGAGCGGCCTCACCCTCTGCACAAGCTACGTCGCAGCATGCCAAGTAGCCACAGATTACTCTCATTGTCATATATTCTTCAGCACATCACTCCACTTTTCCAGATCTCAATTTTTGACCAATAAAATAGAGTGAAAAAGAGCCCACCCACTCCAAAAGGTTGCTCTGAAAAAAAAAATCAGAGTTACTCATTCAAGGACATACAGCCTTTGTGCCTAGAAGCTTCTGAAAGATGACTTCTAGTGGAGATTGAAGCCTTAATGTGATTCATGTAGAGTTTTGGGCCATATTCATGTGTCCCTAGGTCTATAAAATTAGAGAACAGCCTAGGTGCGTCGTAGTCTATACTCTCCAAATTGGTGTAAGGAAGCTCCATGACGTTCACACAAAGATGAAATCACCTACGGACACATTTCTTGGAATGCGTCCCTACATTAATAGATGCATGACTGTAGCAGGGACTCCATAGCAAGTCAGTTCATCCTGTCCTCTCAGCCGTGCAGGGGATGATGCTCCTCAGTACTGAAAAGGGAGGCAGCCAGCCTCCCACAGCCAGTGGCTGCCCCTCCCATGCCCTCTGTTCATTTTCCTGTTGTCAGTCTTTGCTTGCTTCTCTGCAATCCAGGTATCCATACAGCGATTTGTTCCAGATGCTGAGCAATTTGCGTTGTCCTGCTCAGCATGAAAAATATTTCCCCAAAGCTTGCCGACGTCTAGAAAGCGGGTGTTTTCAAGCCTGCCAGCCAATCCCCAACACAGGGCTGGAAATATGCAGGTCTTTCATCATCTTTGTTTGAACATGGGATACACCACTGCCAGCAGAGAGAGAACTCTTGCCAGTAAATCCATGGAAGCCATGCAGTCTCTCACCTGCTGTGGAAGGATGGATGCCTCTAAGGGCCATTGTTCATCATCTTCTTGGAGATGTGTCTCCAGGAGGCTGGGGAGAATTCACCAGAGGCATCTGAGCGAGACTCTTAGATGAGGCAGGATAGGTGGGATGCAAAAGACTATCTAAGAAGTTGAATGTTTCAGCAGACAGGGGTGCTGTGTGTCCTGGGTGTGGGGTGGAGACAGCTATTAAAACATTCCCAGACTGGCTGCATGTAAATCAGTGCTTTAACTAGGTTCTCGGATGTTCCTTATGCACAGCCACTTCCCAAGCACTGATCCACAGGACATATTAAAGATGATAACCCCATGTCCTCCCTAGACCATCTCCATCCATAAGCTCTGTTACAGATGCATGAAATGTATACACTGATCACTCCTCAGCTGAGACTGGACATTTTTTATTTTTAAGTATCTGTGGCAGCAAATCACTGCTGTGACAGAGTCTTGATTCTGCGGGCTTCAGGCTTCATCTGAGGGGCTTCTAAGACCCATAAAGGTAGAGCTTCCCTAAAACCTTTTGTTTCTCATCCAGAAGACATTTCAAATATTCTAAGGCAGCAGCAACTCACAGTGTTTATTGCGAGCCCATGTGTTCCTTTCCTTAATCACCAGTGATGTGAAACAGCCCAGAGGCGCACCGATGCAGTGCTGGTAGGAAAATATCATTAACATGTCAAAATGCCGCCTGCTTCTGCTGCAGCATGGCAATTTACAGACATGGCTGATAGCCTACCAAAGAAGACTACGTGGTGTGCCACTTGTTAATGCAAGCAGTTAAAATAATCTTTGATTCACAATCAGTTCTACACAGAATGTTTAGTTTTCATCTTATTCTAACCTAGCACCTGGCTTAGTGTCTTGGTCCCATAATCACTGGGTGACAGAATAGTACGACCTTGTATTGAATCCTGGATGTGTCTGGCATTGAGTTCAGCTCTCTCTCTCTCTCTCTCTCTCTCTCTCTCTCTCTCTCTCTCTCTCTCTCTCTCTCTCTCATTCTCTCACTCTCTCTCCACCTGTGTCTACCTACTAACACTCACAGGTAGTGTGTATTCCCCACATCTACCTCCATGAGGATAATGTCTCCCTCCCTCTTCCAAGGAAGGGAGGTAACAAGCCGGTAACAGAGCAGGTTGTTTGGCTCACATTTTTTACCATTTCAATTTTGCCTCCAGTTCAAGTGGATGGTGAGTGGAAATTAGGCCTCCTTACCAATGTTGCTCTGAAAGGCATCATTCCAAAACACATCTGAGGGCACAGACTTCCTTTTATTGGCTTTGAGGAGAGAGCACTGGCTGCCAAGGTCACCGGTGCCAAGTTTCAGGGTCGTTCCAGGCCAGAGTCTGTGCTTCATGTCCTTTAAGGTGAGCCACACTAGGCAGAGGAGGTAACCGTCAGATTAGGATTCAGTGCAGGTTCCTGCACCAATGCCCAATTCCTTCTGGAGGCATCAAGCTGTGGAAATTAAAAACAAAAGCAAAGATGAAAAATCATTTTCGGTAAGTGTCAAGGTGGCAACCAAGCTGTGTGCAGATCCCCTTCATCAGCTCTTCTCCCCCACACTTGAGGAATCCGGAGTGCCCCATAGTGCGTGATTAAAAGTTCCTCTTCTGTGGTCCCCCCCACCTCTGCCTTCATCTTTTTTGGTCTGGGCTGACACCAGAGACAATTAGGGACTGTATAATCGTTGCTGCTGGGCTGAGCTTCCACATTCATCCTCCTCAGAAGGGACTGATTACCATATTAAGCATTTTGCTCTTGACAAAAATCAGTGAGAATGTTTCCCTCTGTTTCCCCAGAACACAGACTACGGTGTCACAAGGGAAAGGCGACAGGGGCGACCAATGAGAACTGAGATTCAGAAACATCTCTATCTCTCATAGTACTTATCTCCTTTGATGTCGAAACGTCCTTTCTCTTCTTGTATTTTATTTATTTGGTTTTGATTTCTTCTCTTCTCTCTTTTTTTTTTTTCAAAGCTGCCATTCAGAACTGCAGCCCTATCTGAAGAGTCCTGAACCTGCCAATGTCGATTGGAAAGGTCAGCCCAGCTCTGGCAGTTGGAATCATCAAGGAACTAAGCCCCTAGTGGCAGGCCTGCCCATCAACCTAAATCGAGCCAATGGGACCTGAAGATCTCACTCATGACTGGCAGGTGGCTCGAGAACAGGTCTCGCTCACCATTCTCAATAAACAACCTGGAAAAGCAAAACAATCACAGAAGAGAACTTCCCAACAATCTCTGCAGTGCTGTCTGGCTTGAGGGGAGTAAGTGAAGAGTTGGATCAATTTTCTAAATAATTTAAGCCCCAAACTCTGTTTCCCTTGGAAACACTCAAGTAATTGAAGCCAAGGGGGTGTTGAGGGTGATCTGCATCAATACATCTTTTATCTGCTACATCACTTTCTCCACCTACCTAAGCCCCAATGGTGACCATAATAGGTGCGTGTTTACATCGGCAGTAATTTATCAAGTGCTTGCTAGGTGCCAGGCAGCGCTCAAGGGGCTCTGCATACATCACACCATCTAAATACAGTCATGCTTCACTGAGTGACAGGGATGCATTCTGACAAAAGCGTCATCAGGCAATTGCATCATTGTGGGAGCATCTCAGAATGTGCTTACACAAACCCAGACAGTTTAGGTCAGTCACTCAACGTGGACCATGGATGTGATCAGATGTGGTGAACACCAAATATATTAGCTACTCTTCTATTGCTGTGATTAAACATCATGACCAAGGCAACTTATAGAAGAAAAATATTATTTTGTGCTTATGGTTCTAAAGAGATCAGAGTCTGTCATCATTAAGGTAGGAAGGCATGGCAGCAGGCACTTCTGGCAGCTGAGGCAGCCAAGAGCTCCTACCTCAAACCACAAACAGAACAGAGAATGAACTGGGAATGGCATGTGGATTTTGAAACCTCAGAGCCTGCCTCCAGTGACATACTCCCTCCAGCAAGATCACACCTTCCAATTCTACCCAAACAGAGCCACCAGCTAGGGAGCAAGTGTTCAAACAACTGAGTCTAAGAGGCCCATTTTGTTTTAAACCGTCACCCCCGATGTTTGAGGCTTATGCTGGCTGTGTAGAATATGTTGTACATTAAGTATTATATATATAAGTGTATGTGTGTGTGTGTGTGTGTGTGTGTGTGTGTGTGTGTGTGTGTAGTTTATTCTAAAATAAGGATCAAACATAATCCAGGAGTGTCGTCATTCACTATCATTTTCAAGTACGCTATGCTGTGCCTAATCACCTATGCTTTATGATAACACAATTCACAGGACAGGAAGTTTGTTAATTCCACCATCAGCAAAAGCATACAAGTGGTACATTGAGTTAAGACATTATCGTATGATGCCTGTGATGTCACTAGGCAACAGTAACTGGTTCCACTACAGTCATAAATGTAGCTCATCATTGACTAAAATGTCATTAAGATGCACGAGACTCATCTACCTGCCAAAATGTAGGCCTTTGCCTGCCTGAAGGATCAGAGCACAGCTAAAAGTCATAAATGCATATTAAGGGCACTGGAATTTTAAATCCTAACATACATGAAAGAGAATCTAATCCATAAGACAAAACAACATTTCCTAAAAACAGACATGAGCAAACAGTCTCGATGCTCAGCTCCAGCTCTCTCTTGCCCTGCAGGAGCTCTTCTCCACACCCCATTCTTCAGATCCCCTCCCAGACTCCTCCTGGAAGCCCTGCCACCAGGCTCTGGTCTTTTGTTCCTTTCTCTGTTGCCTCCCACCTCTCTAGTCACGTCTCTCTTCAAGCATTCCCTTGATTCTACATCACAAAGACCGCAGCACTAGCTGTCAGAGACTGAATTCTCATTAGGAGGAAGGAGGAAGGAAAGCCGTGCATGCTTCAGACAAAGACAAAATATTCCTCCGTGAGTTGGGGCCGGGTGTGATAGGGAATAGAAGGGCTGGGGCACTGACATGGTGAGGAAATCTGTGTCTGTCTCACAAGCCGTGTGACAAGTTGGAGAAGAAGATATCATTGTTTCTATCTCGGGATGAAAAAATCTGAAGTCTAGGTGAATAGTCTGAGGGCACAGACCTAACAAGTAATGGCAATTAGAGAAAAAAAAAAATGTATGACAACAAAGGGGACCATGTCCCTACCAAACCACAGTCTTCCCTGGAAGAGATAAATATCTATATAAGACCCTAACAATAAAATCATGAAGATTCCTGAGGCCTGCCTCACAATCCTTCAGTGACACAGGTGGTGGAAGACATAACTGAAGAACACTGTAGCTCATTCCCAGCTGGCTGGGATCCACAGCCGCTCTCCTGTAGTACATGGCTCAGCCCCTTGTGATGATAAACAGATACAGCTTGGATTTCCTTAACAAGTACAACTCATTCATTCAACAAATATTAGTCAAGCTCCCACCATGTTAGAAACCATGAAGAGGTGGGCAGGCAACTAGAAATAGGATGCATTTCTTGCCCTGATAGGTAAGGGTCAGAGCTGAAAATGGACTTTTAAGCAATTAGGACTCTGTAAGGTTGTAGAAGAAGAAATACAGGAGAGACCCAACAGGGCTTTAGATAACCAGGAAATACTTCACCAAAGTCATAGCATTTATTTCATGCTGTTTTAGATGTGTATTTACTACCATTTTGATGGTTTTATCTTAATCTTTGAGATTATCTTGAACTGTCCTCAGTTGTTATACTTTAAAATTATATTCTACAAAATCCTTGAAGTCACTGTTAAATTGAATAGGTCCCAAAGTCATATCCTCCCATGAAAAGTAACATGTAAAATTCTATTTCCTTGACCCCTAGACAGTCAGATTCTATTATTAAATAATACCTTTTGGAAAAACCTATTGGAATAGCTTCATTAGAAGGCAACAATAGCTTCATATAAGCTGAACACTAGGAAAACATTTGTGAAATGCGTAGGGAATGGATTTGACCCTGGGTCCAGGTAAGGCACTCCCCAAAGAATCAGCACTTGAGCCAGTATCTGAGGGTGTAGACAAAAAGATCATGACATGTGGAAGGAGGCAGATGGAAAGATAGAGGGAAGCAAAGGGGGGAAAGACATTTGAGAGGCATGTGGAGAGACCTGAGAACTGGTGAGATATCCAGATCTTTATCTCATGAGCATTATAAAAACTTTGGCATCATAATAGATAAGACAGACCTTCATTATTCAAAGACCATGTGACTTCTACTTAGGAAACAGATTGCAGGTAGTGGAAATGGCATGCAAGAACCTCTTGCATGAGACAGAGGAGCTAGACAAAATGGAAAAGGCAGTGGGCTTGGAATTTTTTAAGATTTATTTTTATTTTATGTGGATGAGTGTTTGCCTGCATGTACGTCTGTGTGTGCCTGGTATTCAAACAGGTCAGAAGAGGGTGTCAGACCTTCTGGAACTATAGTTACAGATGGTTGTGAGCTTTCATATGGGTTCTGGGAACCAAACCAGGGTCCTCTGGAAGAGCAGCAAGTCATCTTAACAGAACCATCTCCCCAGCTCCTGGCACAAAGTTTTAAGGTGAAGAAGACAGCTACAAAATGAAAACAGAGATACCAGGTTTTTACCCTGGTTTTAGTTACATTGTGAGTCTAAGCAAGGAGTCGATGTTTTTTTTTTTTTTTAATCAGTTTCTAAGTGTTTGTTGCAAAGGAAGAAAGAGGTGGGATACTAGAACTGCTTTTATAAAACAGAATGGAAAATAAAGATTAGTGTATACACATGGAGAAAATAGACAAAGAGCCGGTCCTATCATCTGGATGCTCCTTCTGCCTTCAACTCGGGGACATATTGGTGCCAGAGTTATGCTTTCAAAATAAGCTACAAACCTATTTATTTCTCCTTTCAAAGAGATGTCTCCAGTGACTACATTTCCCCCATATGAACCTATTCAATTGTTAGCATTCTCCTAAGAAAAGAAAGGAAGGGGGAGAGAGAAGGAGGGAGGGGAGAGGAATAAAGGAAGGAAGATCTTGGGAAGGAAAATAAAAGTCAAGAAACTTTCTGAATTCCCAGAAATATTGATTCCAGAAAGTGTAGAAATAAATCATTGTTTATTTTGCTCCTGTTCTGGAATTATATCATAACTTGCTGGTTTTTAAAATGATGAACAAGTCAATATTCTTAATATTTTCCTCTTAGTATAAATAATTCTACTGAACCCCTTTAACGTCTCTGACAAATGGAGTGTCCAGAGTTCACAAAGCACTTGGAATGTGGAGCAAAACTCACCAAAATCGAGAAGGGTTGCCAATCACTGCATGTCTTCTGCATGTTTCCTTTTTGGTAGCTAGCCACCTGCTCTCTCTAGCTTTTTCTCCTGTTGGCTCCAGCCCACTCATGGCTTTGTTCCTGGAACCTTCCCTCTACAGCATGTCAAATGCTTCCGAGAGCTTGGAGCAATGGGCTCTATCTCCCAGTGCCAAGCTCAACAGTGCCAACTGTACAGGAATCCAGGGCAATGGGGTGACACCACCTGCCTTCATAACCTCTCTTCCTTTCAGCCTCTGCTGGCCTCCCCCAAGCTGTGACAATCTCTCTTAGAATGACCGAGTCACCTTGAAGCAGCAATACACCCCTCAGTGGGTTCTGCAACAATATGACTAAAAAGAACCTGCCAGGCTAGAAGATAATTATCTTAATAAGGAAATTTCATTGAAAAACATAGATTCTGCAAACTACCTCTTGATCTCTAGACTTGAACCAAGCACAGAGCTCCATCTCAAAATATGATCTTGGAATGAAATTAATATTGATTAGGAGGGGTTTTTAAAAAGTTCTGTGTGGAAGATAATAAAAATTATTTTAGATTAGGAGGTGGGGGAATAAGATGAGAATAAAAATGAAGTATTAGCAAAGCACTATAAAATGACAATAAAATCCAGTGTTGTTAAATCACGAAGTTAATTACTCGAAAAGATTCTAAGAGAATAAATTAAGTTATTACTAAATTGTGTGACCTGTTTTTTAAAAAATGGATATGGTTTTGAGAGAGGCACCTGAGGGCAAGAGGCTGAATACTAAAACTACAGATTTAACATTAAAAATTCTCATGTTCTCATTTATCTATCCAACATGATCCCACCATGAACAAGTATAATGTGGGCCTATGAATCACTGTTCTCAAGGAGCCTACAGCCAGTCAAAGGACAGGGGAGCAGGCACATTCTTAAACTAAACATGTTATAAAAGGGATTGAAAAGAAGAGAACATTGAGTTCTACTAGAGGGACCAAGAAATCACCATCCACCCATCTACCATGGCCACCCACACTACGGTAGAAGTGGGCGATACTTGTATGTATTTTGGGTTTGTTCTGTTGAGGAAAATGCAGAGCTGGGGCCTGCTTCTTTCTGGAGGTAGGCGCAACATAGTGAAGGATGCAATTCCCATTGACAGTCTCCCAGACAGAGCAGATGCACAGGCAGGGCTCCAACACAGAAAATAGCAGGGAGTGGATACTGAGCTGATATTTAGAGCAAGGGACAAGTTCAAGAGCAAAAAGGGAGAAATTAGTGCCCATGTGGCATTGGCTGTACATAGAGAGAACTCTACAAGACCACGAAATTCCTCAGCTATGTGTTACTCTTTATTCATTAGTAAGGTGCTGTATATCAGAGCAGTCAAGAACAAGGATTGTGGTGGCAAGCTGCTTCCCTTTCCAGCCTGACTCCATCACTAATTAGCTGAACAATCTTGGAACAGTTATTTACTCTTCCTCTGACTCCCTTCATTACCTTTAAAATGGGAATAATCATGAGACTTACCTCATGGGGCTATTGTAAACATTGAATAAAATATTGTATGTAATGGACTCATGATAATTCCCAGCATGTAGTAAACACTCAATAATTATTGACTGCAAAGTATTTGTCATTAATATAACTAAGTTTTAATAAGATCTTGAGTTACTGAGTGTTTATACAATTTTGAAACTATGAATGAAGACATTAGACTTTGTCTCAGGGGTGTATTGAATGAGTATAAACGGAAGCATCATAAAGAAAAAAAAAACTGATTTGGCCAAAACAGGACTCAGAAACTTAGAATAGGAAACTGCAGGGGAGGCTCAGAGCCCTGAAGTCCAGGAGCCATGCCAGTCAACTTTCCAGCACTATATTAAATGCCAGAGACAGTCAACTTATAAAGAGATAAGGTTGATTTGGGCTAAAAATTTTGGAGACTCGAGTCCACAATCAGCTGTCCCATTGAGTCTGTGAAAAGTTCACACAGCAATAATGTGTACGGCATATGCGACCTAACAGAAAAGTTCATCTTATGGCCAGAAAAACAAGAGAGGAAGAAGAAGAATGGGAAGGGGAAGAAGAAGGGAGGTGAAGGAGAAAGAGGTAGGGTCCCACAGTCCCTTTCAAGAGCACACCCTTAATGGCCCAAGTACCTTCTTAGGCTCTACTCCAAAAATTCAATAGCTCCCCCTGTGAATACCAAGCCTCTAACACATGCACCTTTGGGCTTTCACATCCAAACTATCACAAGAGTCCTTCCCTGCCATGAAACTGGCCTTTCTAAGACAGTGTTGAAGGAGCTGGCTTTTTATTTTCCCCATGGAATTTCATGCTAATGATCAAAAGAAATTGGAAAGCCATGCCATCTTCTTGCATAGAATCCTGCAATAACTTTGATGGGATACATTTCACACTCCTAATGTTCCAAGATGATTCCCAGAGTAGCTCCTGGATATTTCAGCCAAGGCCATGGCTTTCAGGACATTTAATTAGCCCACATCCCTCCAAGTCCCCATAAATAAAATAAAGAGAGATGTCCTGCAAAACAGACAGAGGCATGCATGCACACAGACATGCATGCACACAGACATGCATGCACAGAGGCATGCATGCACACAGGCATGCATGCACACAGGCATGCATGCACACAGGCATGCATGCACACAGGCATGCATGCACACAGGCATGGGGAGATTCCACCACTGTTACACACTGAATATGTGAAAGAGTGATGGAGAAGAGAGTCTAAGAGAAAGAAATAGATACAACCTTGATTCTTATCTGTCAGACCATGGTTAAAAGAATGACCCATGGTGAACAATGCCTTGGGGAACTTGAGAGAGGCTCCAGAGGAAAAAGGCAGAAGGTCTTTTACCTCAGGTGCATTTTGTTCCCTGGATGGTTCTTGGATGTGATTTCATGCCTCCTGTGACAAACATTTACATTTAATTTATAAGACATGTTTATTCTCGTTGGGGGTCAGAATATGGCTACAGAACCCAATCTGGTCAGTGTGCCCTGAATCTGGATATGGTCTTTTGCCTGGCTTTCATGCTCTCCCAGGTATAATCTATAGTACATGCCAGGCAAGTGTGTTTAAATTGGTCTGTCCCAAGGAAGTTCTGGGAAAGGGCTGCTTTGTTAATATTTAGTATGTGTTTACTGACATTTATTTACATGTTTTTCTGATCACGTTTTTCTGTACTCAACCTTCCTTAGCTCATTGCTTTCTTTGTTTTATTCATTTATAGAAGTCCACAGAAACTGAAGTAAGCTTGTTTACAGCATTAGGCTGTAGTCCACCCCATTCCTTTGGGTTCTCAGATTCCAGGTCCAGCAGACAAGATCGGCACAGGTCGGCTGAAAAGTTGACTCTTAGCCGCAGAGATGTCTAAACCAACATGGCCAGTCTCACTATACAGAAAACCTAAATGAAGATTCTGTAATTTTTTTTTTTTTTCGAGACAGGGTTTCTCTGTGTAGCTTTGCGCCTTTCCTGGAGCTCACTTGGTAGCCCAGGCTGGCCTCGAACTCACAGAGATCCGCCTGGCTCTGCCTCCCGAGTGCTGGGATTAAAGGCGTGCGCCACCACCGCCCGGCGAAGATTCTGTAACTTTATAGGTGAGTTGAAAAAGGGAAAAGGAATATCTAGTCAGGTCAGCAATCTGACAGTGAAAACCACTTTTTCAAACAAATAATGCTGCTAGAAAATGAGAGCTTTGGGATTCAGCTGCTGGTAGCAGTCTGGTACCATCTAGCACATGGTAGCTGTTGAACTAACTCAAGACTACTGCTAGCCTCTTTATTTGGAGAGGGGATGAATCCTCAGGACCCTGGCCATTCGAAATTCTGTAGATATTAGAAATGTCAGATTTTCATACAGCTGCATCCATTTTCACTTTCTTGTTGGGCACATGTGAGTAAGCCGATATCTTCTGAATCCTAAATCCACCCCTCGAGCTCTGACTTCTTTCCAGAATATTACAGATATCCATTCTTGCTTCTCTCACAATACTCGTCCTAGCATACCTTAAACCAGGTGACTCTCTTTTCCCCCCATTTCCTCCCCTACTTGATTTTCCAAGCACACTTCATTGTTTAGCCATCTCCCCTGATGCTGCCGCCATCCTAACCTGAAACCTGGCCAATCATCTTTATCACCTCACTCCCACAAATGGCTCATGGATTTGAATCATCTCGCCATGCCAGGTGGGTTCCTTTTAAAGGATCCTTATGGTCTGCATGCCTGCAGCCAGGTCCTAATGCAGATATTCATCACGTCTTGTCCACATCATTTTACGGCCTCTCATGAGGGCTCTCATTCTCAACCACTCCACTCTTACTGGCTGCCTGTATTGCAAAGCAGAGTGTGCCCTTCTGTTCTCACTTTTGCAGCTCATTAAAGGTCTTCCCTGTCAAAGTTCTTTAAACCGTCCAACAAGGATTTTCATGGACCTATTTCTTATGATCCCTTTTCTGTTACTCTGTCACACTAAACTACCTTCAAAGTGCTTAAAGCAATGAACTCCCTTTTACTCTTGGGCTTTTGAACTGACATTCCCTGTCCAGGATATTTTAGGTTAAGTTAGCATTGCCATCTATTCCTCACTCGCTAGCTTGAACTCATCCTTTATATTTCAATGACAGAAACGTGATGAGCCTGTTTGTGCCCAAAGAAAACTGAGAAAACCTGAAAAATCTCTCATCTTAAATAAACCTGAATTGACCTTAGTTGTTTCTGTTTGTTTTCCTTGTTGGCTGATTGATTGCTTTTGTTTGGATTTGCAAGACAAGTGCTCCTGTCTTGAGCCTCCTGACTCTGCCTCCTGAGTGCTAGGATTACTGGCATGTACCATCATACCAGGCTTCTTAGTTGTTTGCCATTACTTACAGCAACCATAGCAAGTGCTATGGTTTGACTCTGTTCCCAAAAAACCTCCCGTGATGTCCTCAAAGCTGTATGTTAATTGTCTTTGAAACTGGAGCCTTTTTACAAATGATTCTAATCTAATGTGGTCATGGGCATTGCTTTGTGAAAAGAAGGTGAGTCTCAAGTTAGCACTCTAGATGGCTCTCTCTGTCTTTATTACACTGTGGCACAAAAGAAGGGCGTTATCAGATGCCCAGGCTAGCCTCTTGGTCGCCCAGCCTCCATAGCTACAAGAAATAAATTTCATTATGAGTTGACTTGGTTTGGGTATTGGAGTCTAACAACACAAAATAGAATAAGACAAGGTTTTTCATTATGTTTGTAGGTCTTGCTATATTTACTTCTAATAAAGAGACTGTGCTCACATATATGAGAAAGATCCCATCTCCCTACCTTACCTAATCAGATCATCTGTTCGTTTTTTTTTTTTTTTTTTTTTTTTTTATTGAAAGTTGTCTTCAACTTTACTCCTTTGGTCATACCTGTCCTAGCCCCAACACCCTAGGCTAGTCCCAAAGATAGAGCCCTTTACCCTAGGCTAGTCCCAAAGATAGAGCCCTTCACCCTAGGCTAGTCCCAAAGATAGAGCTAACCACCTCAAAGAACACCAGGGAAAGGTTACCTTGGCCCACAGTGAGAGAACTGGTTTCTGTACCGGAATCACTTCTTCCATTTCTCCATCACATGGACAAACTTTCTAGAAATGTGAAGCCTCCCAGTTTCTGAAAACCAAAGCACTGCATTTGATTCAAGTCAGAAATTACCAACTGCTAGGAAAATAAAGAGTGAAATCTGGTTCTGTACATAACGGCTCTGGTACGTGTCTTTTAATCCAAATTAAGGCCGGTTCTATTCCCAGCATGGGAAATGCTTAACCCCCCTTCTGTTTGCTGCGCTCTACTGCAAACTTCTTAATTCACATATTTGGGGATCTTCTCCTTGTGCCAGTGTACGTGGGACACAATTGGCATTCCATTGCTGCCATCCAACTCTGCCTGAGAGATGATCTGCCCACTGGAGGATGAAATGGACCCAGCCTCAGGAGAGATGAATCGGATGACACGCCCACAGGCTCCCTGGATTTTGTTTCTCTCTCGTCCATCCTCAAGGCTTTACTTGCAGAATTATTTACTATTGCTTATTTTTCTCCAGTGCCCTTAGTCCTCTAGGCTGATGGGAGGGCTCTCCCATGACCTCGCGGTCCTGTACGATCTAATTCCTTCCCATCAACTTGACCTCATCTATCTCAGGGAGGAGGCAAAGCACACCTCAGACACATGACAGTCATACCAGCTTTCTCAGAACTATATTAAAGTGTAGTCTGCTACAGCACTCAACCCATAATGACCCATGCCTTAAAAATGTGTCCTTTGTGAAATGTGCCTTGGCAGAAAAGTTCTTTACCAGTGTGTTTAAACTAGCACAGACCTTTTTGATTTACAGTCAGGACAGGTAACATGTGAAAAGGATCCAGACGGCATCGGAGCTGCAGGAAGGAGAGCCATCAGTTCCTTACAGAAGGGAAACCCCTGTATTTCCGCTGCTCTGTGCCGCACTTGAAAGTGAACTGTGGACAGCTCTCACAACACGTTGTAAATTCTGTCACTCTTAAACCCTTTTGTCACCTTCTCAGTGTTCCAGTGAGGAAATTCTTCCGTGTCCTAAATGCTGGGTGCCTGTCTTCAGAGTTTCCCTGGGGATGAGAAGGAGCACTCTGGTGTCCTTCTCTTCCGTTCATGGGGCTTAATCCTGCTCGGGTGGATCCCAGGATGAGATGGCATTTGGTTGCAGGGAAATGCCTCCTTATGGGGCAAATCCTGTGACTTATTGCACCCCAGATTTGCTGAAGCCCTAACTCCAGCCTTGAGGATTCCTGACTCCAGCCTATTCATTCTGCTCCTTCCATTCTGTGTGAGCCAAGCATGGCATTAGTGTGGGTTCTCTGTTAGGATGAACATTTTGACCCCCCTTACCTAGCTCCATACATATCTGATCACAGGTCCAACCCAGCCATGTAATCACATCCCACCTGGCCTCGATTTTTAATCTCATCTCCTTTGTTCAGTTAAACCCACATTTGAGTCAGAAGAGCATTTCTTTCCCTTCCCTGGCGGAGTCCCAGGCTTGTAACTTCCCTATGGCCTTCCTAGGCAGGCTGAGTAGATGGTTTGGATGAAGCATATGTTTGGCATAGGACAGTTATGGGGACTGGTGCTATAAAAGCAGATTGGGGTCAGTCTGGGAGGCCTCAGAGTGTGGAAGCAAGCAGCATCCCTCCTTTGCTCTAGCAGCCACACGCCAATCTCTCGGCACAGCACCAGGCGTCATTTACTGGATAGGGAGCGACTCCATTAAACTTCAAAGCATCACTTGAGAGAGGATTATTTTCTTACCAAGGTGACTGGAGGTATTTCAGTTCTAAGACTTTATGATCACATTGTCTCACAGGCAGCTTGACAACGTCTTATGTCTCTGACACTGGAGGGATTTATTCACTTGAAGCATGGCACTAAATCCTTGGCGGGCACTGTATGTAAAATCTGGCTTTATAAATAAACACTACTTTGCCCTTCTCTCTCCTCTTCTTCTGAGAACCTGCAAGTCCCCACCATCTCATCATGAAATAAGCCTTGTAGTCCCTACCCTGGTAGAAGGTAGATGTGGTCCTGGCTTATTTTAGAGGCTTTCTCCTCCAGAGGATTGCAATGATTTTATCTACCTTTCTCTCTCAAGGCTGGAGGAAGTTAGAGTGGATAATAGAATATAATTATTCTGCTTGGGGGTCTCAAGAAAGGAATGAGAATCTTTTGTCCTAAACACCAATGCTATGTGGTACCTCAGGCTCTTCTGCAAAATATCTTTCTCATTTCAAATCCAGAATCAGTCTCTCTACCTAATGAAGAACTCATTGGGCCTGAGGAAAAACCAAGCTGGTTCATTTCTCCACATGGTCAGTGTGCCAGTTGGAATTAATTATGACCTTAACACAGTCTAGAATCACCTGGGGTAGGGGAAGAGTCTCTGCTGAATAACTATCATTATCAGGCTGGTCTGTTGGCATGCCTGTGGAAGATTGTCTTGAGTATTAATTGACTTAGGAGGGTTAAGCCCATTGAGGGCAGAACCATCCCTAGGCTGATTGTCCTGGGTTGTATGAGAAAGGTAGCTAAGCATGATCCTGAGAGTGAGCCATGAGGGTGAGCTAGCTAGCAAGCAGCATCCTCCATGGCACCTGCTGTACTGATGTGGCCAGGAGTTCCCCGATTAGAAATAATGCTGTGTAGACTAGCAAGTAGGACTGCCATCAGGGTCCTTCCTTGGGTTCCTGTCCTAGCTTCCCTCCATGGCAGACTATGACCTGGAAGATGAAACAAACTCTTTCTTCTGCAGGTTGCTTTTGGTCAGTGTGTTTATCACAGCCACAGAGAGGAAACTAGAAAGGTCATCTAGCTCAGTGTGAATCCACCTGCTGACAGGGAACTCACAGCTCCCCAGGAAAGCCATTCCCAAAGAGAGAGCTCTTTCTCATATGAAGCTAGCTACACTTCTTCCTATAGATTCTGCCTTAGGGATCCAGCCAGGGACCTCCAGAAGACTTCTAAGCAACTGTAATTCTTTCTCCACATGACAGCCCCTCAAATTTTTGAAGGCAGCTATCACAGCTGCTTTTCATGATTTTCTTCTCCCACATGAACTGGAGCCAGACCTTGGCAGCATAAAATCACTGTTCATGGTGGCTGGTAATATTTTTCTTTCCTGAGAAAGAAACAAACATGAGTAATTTGTCACTCACTTATCACCATATTTTTTAAAGCTAGAATAAGTGCTATTTTTAGCTCTGAATATACCTCAATTAACTCTTTGTTGCTCATAAAACAGATAAATTTGGCTGCATTTTGCAACCTATGTCCACAAAATATCAGTAGTTCTCTCCTCTTTGTCCCCATGACACCCCACTTAAGTTACTACATTGTTTTCTTTCAGGTCATTTATACCCAGACCTGCCCTCAACCCTTATGTCTCAAATACACTCTGCATTTTAGTCATGTGGTATCCCCCAATGCCTAGCAGAGTGCATAGAACTTGCTAGCAAAAAAAAAAAAAAATCAATGTTTGCAGCTGAATGAATGCTGTCTATACATCATAATAAAAAGGGTTGTCAAGATTTCTTCAATGCCCTAAACTATTGGGAATCTGTTACTTTACAAAGTTGGTTTATTATTTCGTCTGTCAGCTGCAGGTTCCAAATATATGGAGCACGTGTCCAAATGCAGAAGCAACTTTGTATATATATTCCCCATAAAGAAGATGTATGCCAGCACTCTGCTGTATTTATCTGGTGCCTAGCATCAGTGGTGACACATAAAACTATACAGTTAAAGGACATTAAAGTGGAACTGAGATGAAAACAGATGAAAAAGATAGAAACCATTCAAAGGGTTGCTGAAAAGAAAAATGCCTTTAGGCCTCTTCTTGAAAGTATTTACATAAATAATCCCAAGTGAATGAGTTATATTTTTTCCTCTTAAAAATCTGGTGTGTGTGTGTGTGTGTGTGTGTGTGTGTGTGTGTGTGTGTGTGTGTGTGTATGTGTGTGTTAGGAATGATGATTTTAATTTAAAGTTATCTTTAGTAATGCCTTGAGGTCTACACTTCTTTTATACCTCTTCAGAGTTTCAGGAGATTGTAAGGTTGTGTTCGTGTTCCCTTCCTCCTGCTTGTGAGGAATTTTGCAGAAAGAGAACAGCCATCGCAAGGACACACAGGGCCCTAGACATCACAAATGCATCATAAGTCTGGGAAGGGAGAAGGAAGAGGTGATGAAGTTGATTCACACTGATTTAAGGGCAAAAACGAACAAGCCTAACCCTTTAATACAATTCCCAGAAATCTCTGATGGCAGAATCTAAAACATGACCCCTAGTAGTTTATGCATTATGCAGTAATATTAATTCACTCCAACCATCGAGATAAGAGACTTCATAGGGAGGTGAGGAGACAAATTACAATACTACATCTTTAGCACAGCTGGAATGAGATACTGCAGAACCATCTCCACACTTACCTCTCTTGTCATTTTGAACCAGAAGAAGCATCTTAGCTGCAGGTCAGCTTGAAGGAAAGATGAGATGCTCAGAGAAAAGGCGTGGAGGAAAAAAGCTCTTTGGGACAAAGGAGGCACCGAGATACAAGGGAAAAGTTACAGGCAGCAATTTGTTAGCCCAATCAAGCACACAACCAGAGAGGGAAACCTTTGGTTTCCTGAAGTACCTTTTCATCAAAAACCCAAGGATGAGACTGTGAGCTATGGATTCGGATATCTCAAGTACCACAATCATGTCACTGTCCAGCATTATGGTAACCAGAAAGCACAGTAATGTCCCTAACCAAGTTTTCTTTCACTAAAAGGAGGACAATAGTGTTATAAGCTCATAAATTCATGGCACAGTTTACAATAATCCCAAGTAGTACTAGACATAGTTCCTGAGATATACTAAATATTGAAGACATGCTTTAAAAAATTGTCCCAAATGCAAAGCAAGCATGACAGATGAGCTCGGAAAAAATAGATTGTGATATTTACTCATGACAAATGGTCAACGTAGAATCAGATAAGAGATTATGAAGCGGATCTCCAGGTCTGCCTGTGTGGGCTTCCCAGAGGTGATTATATGAAGTTTAATCCATTTAATGGATTCACATTTTGAATAGATTTTTAGGAGGTACTAGAAGGAGGGTCTGGTCAGAGAAAGTAGGTCCTTGGAGCATGTGTACATGGGGGTTATATCTGCTGAGTCCCTATGTGGTGGTTTCAATGAAAATAACCCCCATAGGCCCATAGGGAGTGGTACTATTAGGAGGTGTGACCTTGTTGGAGAAAGTATGTCACTGGGGGTGGGTTTTGAGGTTCAGATGCTCAAGCCAGGCCCAGTGGCACACTCTCTTGCTACTGCCTGCCAATCCAGATATAGAATTTTCAGCTACCTCTCTGACACCATGTCTGCCTGCATCCTGCCATGCTTCTCACCACAATGACAATGAACTAAGCCTCTGAACTGTAAGGCAGCCCCAATTAAATGTTTTCTTTTATAAGTCTTGCTGTGGGTCACAGTGTCTCTTCATAGCAATAGAAACCCTAACTAAGATGCCCCACCCTGCTTCACATGGCCACCATCATGTGACCTCTTTTTCTCTGCTGGGCACATTTTGCTCTGGTAGACTGAAGCAAAGGCAAGATTTCCATAAAGGGAAAGGGGATAGTACTGCATCCATTTCCTGTGGCCACCAGGACAATCCAGCAGAAAGAAAGTGGCTTTTCTGGAAAAGGTATTCTCTCATAGGCCTGGAGGTTACAAGTCCACAGTCAAGATGTTGACAGATCTGTGTCCCCTCTGAAGGATTCAGGAGAAGGGACTGTTTGCCTCTTTCAGCTGCTTCTAGGCTAAGGTTGACCTTTGGTCTCTTCCTGCATCCTCACAGAGCCTTCTCCTATGTCTCTTTGTCCCTCCTTCTGTCTCAGACTCTGTTAGGGACATTTGCCCCTAGGCTTGAAGCTCACCTTGAAATCCAAATGAGCTCATCTCAGGATTCTTGCACTAATTATACTTGCAAAGGCATGAAAACAAATTCCCTTCATTACACCACCTTTTCCAAGTAAGACCACATTCACAAATCCTAGGGCCTAGAGCATGTGTGTACTTCTTTAGGACCTGCCAGAAACCAACTACCAGCAGTGATTAAGCAGTAACTACTAAATTTAAATTAAACAGCAAAATCCAGTTAGCAAGATGATATTTAAAATCATCTTCTTGATACTATTAATTAAAATGTTTCAATCAATCACTGTGGGAAAATTTTACCATAATAAATACATATTTTGCAGAGATAATACTGATTTAATGTAGAATTATGTACGACTTTTCTCTTCCGTAGCTGGGGGTGTGGGTGTTTGTATGTGTGTGATACGTAATTGGTAAATTAAAACTTTATACTGAAGGGAACTGCTTTTTAAAGTGCCTAATGAAAGTGTGTTTCCTTTCTCATTTTCCTTACAAATGATTGCATCAGTCCAATAGAGCCCTGGGACTCTAATCATTGGGTGAAGGTAACCTAAGATGAATGTGTTATGATGAATTGAAAGTCACTGGTAATTGTAGTAAAAGTACATGGTTTAAGATTGTTCACTGATGGTCTGACCTCCAGCCAGATGCCTGACTACATATGACCAAAAGTTCCCTCAGTTCTAAAGTGAACAAAACCTTTTCACCCTATTAAGCTTTGCCATAAAGACTCTGGCCTCATTTTTTCATTCTGTTCCAGCCCCGAGGCTGCAGGTGTACTTACAGTAAAACCTGTTTCAGTTTTGTTTCGGTTGCTATGATAAAACAGTCTGACCAAAGGCAACTTGAGGAGGAAAAGATTCATTTCATCTTACAGGTTATAGTGCATCACCGAGAGATGTCAGGGTGGGAACTCAAGTGAGAAGCTGGAAGCAGAAACTGGAGAAATGGCTTACTTACTGGCTTACTCTCTGGTCCATGTTCAGCTAGCTTTCTTATACAGCTCAGACTCATCTGCTAAGGGATGGTGCCACCCACAGTGTGCTGCCCTCCCATATCAATCATCAATAAAGCCACTCTCTCACAGTCATGGCCATTGGCCAATCTGATTGGGGAAAACTCTTAATTAAACTCCTTCCCAAGTAATTCCAGGTTGTGTCGAGAAAGCATTGGAAACTAACCAGGGCAGGTGCCAAGCTGGAGCTAGCTGTTGGCTTCTCTCTTAGAGGTTACATCTCTCACATCTCCTCCACCCTCCCCAACTTTATCAAAGCCACTGGCTCCTGTTTGTGTAAGACCAGCTTAGGATGTGGTTCTGGGTACCTTCTTGCCTTGCATACGGCTCCTGCTTCCTCATAAATTTGAGCATCCTGGGGTTTGACTGGGCTGTTCAACCCAAACCGGATTTGGGTCGTCTCCCACAACACCCTTTCAACTTCTGTCCTACTGCGAATTCTTCTAGTCTAGCTTCTGAGTTCAGCAATTCCCAACTTCCTAGAAAGTAGCATGATGTGACCCAAGCTTTCCTTGTGAAGTAACCCATAAGTTATGGGGGACAAGTTCATGCCGGCCTTCGGGCAAATGCATCTGTAAACAGAAGGTAGTTCATGTGGAGCAGACACCACAGACTCTCCCACCGTTCTACAGGTGTGACTGTGTCCTCACAGGATTCCACCCTCTAATGGGTAGCAGTGGCTTGACTTACACGTGACACCCATCACCAGCCAGAACAACTTCCCTTTCCCCTCAGGTCTCAAGTTCAATACCAGAGAGACACCCGAGCCTCTCTCTTCAGTTATGCACTGAATTGTAAGAGTTGTGTATAGCCATTTGTTTTCCAGTACAAAAAAGATGCCAGATTGTAGCCAAAGAAAGTTGGGATGCAGGTGCAAGGGAAGCTGGCAGCCTTTCAAGCCCTGGATGCTCTTCCTGGCTGAATTCCCCAGATTTCCCAGAGCTGTCCTACTACTCAGCTCTGTGGATTCTGTTAGAAACGCCCGAGAGCTCCCTGCAAGGGACATTTTGCAATAGCCAATCCACAGAGTTCTTTCCTTCCAACCAAAGCAGTCTTAGCCATCTTAAGAAGGGAGTGGAAGGTGGTGTGAGCTGGACACTCTGGCCTCCTGCTAGCCCTACAGGTCCTGAGACACAGCCAGGCTTCTCTTCAGCAGTACCAAGTCTCACATTTGAATTCAACAGGAGCTGCGTATGGAATCCCCAGTAGAATTCATTATTTTACTAATATTTATTGAGTGCCTATTATGTGACAGGCACTGGGCTCTGTGCTGGGAATTTAATGAAGAATAAAACAAACTACTTGCCGTGCCATGATATTTTAAATTCGTTTTCATTCTAGAATTCTCAATAGGAAGGGTTCACTCCAAGGGAACATTCCACTCCTTCCCATACTCGACCCCTGCCAGAGAAGAGCATTTGCAAAGCCCAGAATCTCTCCCTCTGTGTGAGCTTCAAACCCACTGATGTACCGAAGCCAAACAGAGAGCAGGGGGCTGCCAGTGGCATCGATGGAAGGAAGCCCTCCAGAGCCTCTTTCCTATCACTCCATTTGGGACCTGACTTTCTCGGGATTCCCACAGGCAATTATAGGAAATAAATACAAGTCAAGTTAAAGCATTTCTAATGAGTTGCCTGGGAGCAACTGTATCATCACTACCTGCTCTCCCCACACCTACCCAGCTCCTTGAACACAGAGGAGATACTGGATTTCCTCAAAGATGTTTAATAAACACTTCTCAGGGACTTCTGAGCCTTCCCTTCCTGAAGCAAAGACTCCCCTAAGCCTTATCCCTTCCAAATCTCTTTCCCTGAAGCTGGAGATCTGGTGGTAAATGATACAGACAAAATGTCCTTAGTAGTGGCAAGAAAACAGAGGCAAATCATGGGTCATATCCGGTCAGGTGATGAGCAGAACTGTGGAGAGCAGTGGCACTGGGGTAGAAGGATAGAGATGGGCCAAGCCGAGTGAGCAGAGGCCTTTGAGTGCATGCCCAATGCAGAACGTGAGACCTGTGTTTGTGGCGCTGAGGATAATCCAGCCCATACACATAACTTACATTAGAAAAACATTTCAAAAACAAGGAGGGATTGGGAAGATGGCTTGATGGGTAAGAGCATTTGCTGTCCACACACAGACTTGAGTTCTAATCCCCAGTGCCCATGTAAAAAGTTGGGTGTAGCTGTATGCACCTGTGACCCCAGTGCTGTGAAGAGTGGAGGCAGGAGGATTGCCAGCTGTCCACATACCCCCCAGGCTCAGGAAGAGACTCAGTCTCAAGAGAATATGGCAGAGATAGAGGACACCCATGTCCTCCTCTGGCCTCCTTATACTCATACACCACTGCACACACACACACACACACACACACACACACACACACACACACACACACACAAAACCCACACCAAAAAAAATGTTGAAATAGCAAGGAAATTTAAAATGGATAGAACACCACTCTAACGGCATGTCCTCTGTTCATTTTGTTCTAACCTGGGGAACAAGCAAGAGCTACTGTAGCTGTTGCCAGAATCCAACTACCCCCTGAATTTTAGCACCAAATTCTTATTGGAAAAAAATGCACTAAGTTTGTGCTTGTTAGTTTTTGATAACTTGATACAAGCCGAAGTCATCTGGGAAGAAGAAACCTTAGCAGAGAAAATGCCTCCATCAGACTGGCCTGTAGGCAAGTCTGTGGGGTGCTTTCCTGACTGATGATTGATGTGGAAAGAGACTGACCACTGTGGGTGGCGACATGTCCAGGCAGGTGGTCCTGGTTTGTATAAAAAGACAAATTGAGTGAGTCATGAGAAGCAGTCAGCAGTAATCCTCCAGGGTTTCTGCTTCAGTTTCTGGCCCTGGGTTCCAATCTCCATGCTCCTGCCCTGAATTCCCTTCATAATCAAATGTAAGCCATGAGATGAAATCAATCTTTTCCTCCCCAAGTTGTTGTTGGTCATGTTTATCACAGCGATAGAAAGCAAACCAGGACAGAGTTGAATCAGGGACTCCTTAAAAATTAGGTTCATATTCTGAACATCAGAACCTGGGGCTGTGACCTTACACTCAACAAAAGCTTTTACGGAGATATGATTAAGGATAGTACAAAGAGATTCATCCTGAACTCTTCATGGAAGTTTTCCATCTACTCACAGGACTCTTTATACAAGACCTGCAGAGGAGAGACACAGTAGTGAGGAGGACCATGAGGAGATGAAGGCAATCATTAACTACAATCCAAGGAAGGCCTGGAGCCACTAGAAGGCAGAAATAAGAGCATGCACCACACACACACACACACACACACACACACACACACACACACACTATACATTCACATATATACATAAAAATACATGTACACATGCACACACAAAATCCATGCATACATGAACACACACACACACAAATACATGTGCACAATACATATACACACAGTTCAAAGTGTTTTGATTTAATCTAGATAAATGAGAGAAAGGGAGTTTTAGAGGAAGATCAGGAATGGAGAACTCTGTTTTGATTTTTTTTTAATTACAAGTTTCTATTATTAAGTAACAAAGAAAGGAAAGGAAAAGAAAACAAAAACAAACAAACAAAAGACATGTTTTCCCATAGGGCCCTGAGAGAGATGCACTATGCTAATAATCTGTTCTATGACTTCTGACCAAGAAAAAATAAATAAATGTGTTTTGCCTCAACTCACACTCAATTTTAGTTTTTGTTCTTTACTTGTGTACAGTGTTGGGGGTGAAACCCAGACCTTGTTCATGTTAGTCAAGCACTCTGCCACTGGAGCCCAGGCTAGCCCAAGCTGAATGCTATTGACTGTCTCGCATTGGTGCTATATAGAATTGGTTCCCTCAACTTCTCCTGGATGGCTAGCCACAAAATCCTGAGACAGAATAAGAGTTAGGTGCCACTTAGTGCCACTAACATGAGGGACAGTTTATAACTGGAGTGCTAAGTGCAGTGGTCCTGGCAGAGGTTCGCTGGCAGACAGATGCCTCAGTGCTGTATGGAGAACAAAGCATGAAGGTTCACAAAAGATGGCAGCGAAAGGAGTCAGGAGGCTCCCAGAGTGGCACCATGGACCTGTGCTCTGGCTTAGCGGGGAGGAGGTGAAGAGTCATCAAACCCGAAAAGTATTTCAAAGGCCGTTCCGGGATCACTTACTGGGTTGTGGAAAGGGAGTTGAGGATGACCGCAAGAGTTCCTAAGCTACTTCGGAACTTCGGAGGTAGCTCGGTAGGTGAAATACTCACTGTGAAAGCCTGAGAACCAGTCCTTGATTTCTGAAACATCTAAAAAAAAACCAGGTATGATCATGCACACTTATAATCCCAGTGCTGTGAAGGCACAGACAGCTAGTTCCCTGGGACCCACTGGCCAGACCAGTAAGAGACTCTGTCTGAAAAAACAGGATGGATAATGCCTGAGGGATGACACTCAAGATTTACTTCTGGCCTCCACATGCACACTACACACACACACACAGGCACACAGGCATGCATGCATGCATACACATACACAAAAAAATAAAACCCATGTATACACACACATACACACTGAAGTTATGGTCTAAATACTTGGGTAAATGATAGAGATTTAAGAGGAAGGTCAGGATTGGAGAACTCTGATTTAATTTTTTTTAATATCTATTATTACACAACTAAGTGGAGACAGTTGGACACTCCAGTTTAATTTAAAAAGAAAAAGGATGGAAGTTATCAGTGAATGAAGACTGTTTAAAGATACAGAAATAGATGAGATCACAGAAATAGATGAGGGAGTAAAGCTGGATAAGATTAAGATGTAAACACGAATCCTGGAAGCATCTTTGTCTACGAGTTTAGTATAAACTAACAAAATGAGTGTGTGTCTGGATGTTTGTGTCCCTCTACATTGTTCTTAGGCTGACACCTAATTGCAAAGGTGTTGTTGGTATTAGCAGATGGGTTGTGGGGAGCTCGTTGTACAATGAGGGCCCTTCTCTCATGGCAGAATTGGTGTTCTTGTGAAAGAGGAACTAGAGAGCTGCCTTGTCCCTTGTTCCATGTGAGGACACCACTAGAAGGTGCCACCTATGAAGCAAAAAGTAGACTCACAATGGATACTGACCCCAGGAGTGGTCTCAGATGCCCAGCCTTCAGAAATGCTTTTGTTAGCCATCCAGCTTGCTAGATGCCCAGGCATTTTCCCCCAACAGTCTGGACAGACGAAGATGGAGATGAAGAAGGGGTAAGTGAGGAGGAAGAACAAGAAGAGCATAGTGTTTTCAGCCAGGAGACTGTTTCAAGAAACTACAAAAAAACATAAGAAAAGCCTACAAAATGCAGCAAGGAAGTGAATAATGTAGAAGCTGAAATGATCTTGGTAAAACAATGTTACTAATGTGGTAGAGTCAACATTTAATTGGAATGAGAACAAGAAAAACCGCATGGGAAAAACAAGATCGAGTCCTACTGTCTGCTTCATGGATGTGGCTGTCAGAGCATGGAGAAGAGGGGTAGGAACTAGAGATGACCACTAGACATCTCTGTTTGGGTGATGAGGAGGGATTCTTAAAAAAACAAGAGGGTGAACCTGGTTCATAGGGCGGATGAAGATGGTACATCTTATCACTGTTGTGACCAAGAAACTGAGACAGGATGGGTGGCGGGTTAGAATGGGGTGGGGGGTATTTCTGTTTCTTTATCACAGGGAAATAAAGGACGGACTCACCAGAGAGCAGAAGAAGGAAGAGGAAGGCAGTATCAATGAGCCATCTCAGAGGGAGTTAAGTAAACAGATCCAGGGCCTGTGGTGGGATTATCCAGAAATACTGAGGACCCAATCAACATTTTTAACTCCCTGTTCCAAGGGTAGTAGTCACAAGACTTTGCCACAGGGATATGCCAGTTAGATTCCCCTTCAAGGGAGAAACTGGTCAGGCCCAGAAAGCTAGCTGCTGCCTTCAGAAGCTACTGAAACATCTTAGAAGCAACTTGAGTCTCTCAAATGGGCATGGCAGGACTGCATGTTGGGCAGTTTGCAGTGGGTTTCTTAGTTGGATTGGCAATGGTTTGTTTTGCAGCAGCATTAAAGGCTCCTTCCCTGCTCTCTCACATGGGCTAGACCTGCCTTGAAGTCCAAAAAAACCCGCCCCTCCTTGGCTTTACACTTCTAAGTGAGTGCATTGAACTCTGCTCCCTGCCAAGTCCATTTTGATTTCTGCTTCCTAGAGAGTTCATCCAAGAGAAGGTCAGGAGCCTTCTTCCTCCAGCTGCCTTCAACAGTTCAAGTCATGGTTCACCCACCAGCTGAGCAAAGACCTAGCCTTTGGCCAATATGCATGGGGGAGCGATGGATGGATGGAGAGTTCTAACATGTTCAGGGTTAACTCTGAGTGTAGAATTTGTGATTAGTGGGATCCCAGGCTTCCCCCCTTCTTTGGAGATCTGAACTAGGGAGAGGTCTGCCCCTCATGCTCTTTGCCTCTCTTCCTCGTACCAAGCTGGTCAAGCCTTGTCATAGGTACACTCTGTCTACCATAAACTGCCTGAAGATGAAACAGTAAATAGTTGAAGTAATTGCTGTTTCACAAAATTTTATGTGTGAAAAACCCCTGAGAATGAAGATGTCTAACCCATAAGGAGTGGGACCAGAATCCCGACCCGGCCCTACTTCAGAAACTCCAAAGCCTGAGTCCTTTCCACAACACCATAGTGTTGGTACTTGTTATATGCAACTTATGTATCAGAGCTGCTAATTAATTTAATCTTATGTACACAGTTTGTGTGGTATGCAAATGTGTATGTAAATGATTATTTTAATTTATACAAACAAAGATGCAAATGAATCCTTGGGTTTACAGGAAACTGGTAAGATAACTTTACCTCATTTGCTCCATCCTTAGGGGCTCTGGCAAATCTGAATCATTGTAATATAAATAAAACCTCAGCATTCCGTATGAGAGTTACTCTTTCAGACTTTAAAACATTGATTCGCTGGCCCCCTATCAAGGATATTTTGGATTCCTCACGATGTTCCCCAGGGCTGAGAAAAATGTGAACAGCAAAACCTCTCTCTGGAATTCTCTCTCTCTAAATATAGAAAAGAATCTGTGTCTTAGTTCTATCCCTGGGGATTCAGGCCAGGCCATAGCTCTGGCCTCAGCATTCGACTTCTGTAATCACACATTTGCCTGAGTTCGGAGTCCTGGGAATTTGCCTTCTCTATTCTCACCTCCCACAAACAGATGAGTATTTTGAGCAGATCAGTTCATTTGAGAGGTTCTAGGAAAACCCACTGCCTTTCCTGTTCCTTCCCAGTTCTCTGGGGTTGGAGGTCTGATGTCATCTCATTTTGGGGATGCTCCATGAAAGCCAAGGCCCTTTCAAGCTCATCACCCGTGATCATCATGTCACCCACTCAGATGAAGATGCTTATGGACATGGACACTAAGGTAAGTGGGAGGAGGGAGGGCAAAGGTAAGAAAGGGAAACAATAAGAACGTGGATGAGCTTTGAGGCAGAGGCTGCCTGCAGCCGCGATTTCCCCAAGGCCACAGGTGACCCCAGATGGCACCTTGCAAAGTAAATACTGGTGCTTGCCCAGGCCTCGCCCCTTCCAGAGCAGCAAGCCCTAGCACACCACACCTTGCTGTGGCCGCTCTTCAGCCAATGGCTCCCCATCTTGTTTTGAGCCTTCTCCCATGATGCTCTGTCTTCTGAGCACCTTGCCACACATTTGCCCACCTACTCGTGACCTCCCGCTCTAAGATTTCTCCTGATTTCCCTTCAGATTGGATTTCTGCTTTGTTCCTCTAATAGTCTCTGTGAAGCCCCAAGGGGGCAATGACTCTTTTCTATTTATCTTCATATTTCCAGCAATATGCTCTGTGGTTTAAACCAACAGTGTTAATAAATATTCAAGTAACTAAACAAAACTCCATTAGTGAACTTAGCACCCTTTCCAGTGGTTAGACTGTCTTTTCTCCCCACATAGGCATTCTGAAGACTCACATCTGTTTCTGAAGCTCTATGAGTTTAGAGCAGTGCCTGGCCCACAGGGGTTGCTCAATACATAATTTAGGCATTAATAAATTAACATAGGCAGCAAGCATCCAGTCGCCTAAGCTGGTTTCTCCAAGTGATAAAAATGGATCTTTCCCAAGACTGTCTGAAGGCACATGGTTGATGATAAGCCTGACACCCCACAAAGGATGGCCACAGCAGCACCTTCTGCTCCTAGTGGGAAGCCAGGCCCACCTCACGCTTCATTATCCTGAGGCTGACACACACACACCTCAGTCGCCTCCTCTTCCGTCCTTTCCCTGCTGTTTGTGGAATGAAGGTGCCATGGTTCTGGCCTCGCTCTGACACTCATTACTCTGGTATTGATGGCCTTCCACCTCCCCGTTATTCTGTGCAGATTAGAAAGCACAGACCTTTCTTGGGCGAGAGAATGGGTTTTGTCAGTATTCAGTATGTAACAGCAGAGAGTATAATAAATTCTGGCAGTCAATCGAATATGACATGATAATGAATGTTAACATCATGTGCCCCCCCCCTTTGCCAACGGAGGGGAAAGTCATGTTAGATTACAGGCAAACATGGGCACCTTGTGATTTCTATTTGCCGACTTTCCTTTCTCTCTTTCCCGGGTTTAACCTCCCTGCTTGCTCAGCTCCACCCTGCCAGACCCAGTTTCATTTGTCTGCATGGCTCAGAAACAGAGCAGCTTCAATTCCCCAGGCTCCACGGGCTGTCTGTAAGAAACCTGACCTCAGATGCAACTTCCTTCCCCCAGCTTCAAGGGATGCTGTGCCTCTGGAGCCCTCCTGCAGCCCTGGGGCGGCCGCTGCCTGTGGACCCGGTGGAGCAGGATAAGAAGGCAGGATGGCACTGCCAGGAGAGCCCTGTGCTCTGGGCCAGCCGCCTGCCAGTCAAGGGGCAGTCTGCAGCTCTCCCCCAAGAGCAAGGAGTTCAGAACAAAGGCAGAAACAAAAAGTCATTCTTGCCTTCGTTTTCTCTCAATTTCATTGATTTCAGGTACCTTGTCTGCTATTTGGGAAAGAATAAAATGAAACAGAGAGAAACAGAGTCCCATTCTATGGTCCTCTGGACTGACATTTGCTCTGTTGTAAGTCACAGCTTTTCCTGTTAAAAGCAGGATTTGCCATCATGGAACTAGAAAGAGAATGTAGAGAAACAATACCTAGGAGCCTCGGATCCCTTGGCTGCACAGACTGGACCTGTTCCCTCAGGACAACCAGCATGTCTTGCTTGTCTGTCTGTTGCAATGCTAGAGGAACCATCAGCTAACGTCAATCAGTACTAAGCCATTGGGATGTGACAAGCACAGTGCCACTCTGTTCCTGCTACATACAGAAACCCGCAGACACAAACACGGATACATACACACAGACACGCACATAAACAAACACAGAGAAACTTGGAAATACACACATAAACCACACATGCACAGCACACATTCATAGCACACATCACACAACACATACACATACACACACAGCATACACACATAACACACACATGCATAATACACATGAAAAACATACATACACAACACAGAAAATTGGGGCTACAGGTAATATATGTCCCAGAAAGTTCCAGGCATTTTCTTTGGTGTCATTACCATGGATGTTAGGACAAAGAGATGACCTGTCTATTTACCCACCAAGCATCACTTAAAGGAGTCACTGTTGACCCATATAGCCAGGACTCACTCTTCCTCTCCCTGGAACTTCCATCATATTCCTCAGTGCACATTAAGGATATGCAGTCTTGCTTGAAAGCCAGATAATAAAGAGGTAGGAAGCAAGGCCAACTTAATAAAATAAAACTATCACTATTAGTATTATTTGATTCTTATAATTACAAAGCACTTTTGCCTACATTGTTTAATTTGGTCTTCATAAAATCTAATACAGAAAGCAGTAATTATTATTATTATTATAATTATTATTATTATTAACATCATCATCATCATCATTACCATCATCATTTTATGGATGAAGAGACTGCTCTGGTCTGAACACTCACAGTGATAAAATACTTTGGATACACACTCCGAAGGAGGTCCCCAAACAGCCAAGCTAAATTTAATAGCAATGATGGCCTTCGTGTTATTTGGATATTATTCTACAGTTTCAAGGCATTTTCACATATGCATAAATTGCCAAATTAAATTGCACAAATATGCAGAAATTTAAAATATGCATCTTTAGCCCAGTCATCTTACATTCTGGAATCTTTCCTCCAGGAAGAAACAAAATCAAAGTGTCTGTACACAACAGTCTACTTCATTATCTTGTTCCCCTGAAGACAGGGAAGCCCCGTGAGATTGGGAAACCCAGGCCTAATCACCCATGGGATAGCCTTATTCCAGGGGTAGGAACCCGGTCTCCCCATCTCAGTGCTCTACCCACTTGCCCTCAGGGAAGAAAGAACCGTTCATTTGATTGTTAAGTGACAGAGATCAGAAGGAACTCATTTCAACAGTCGGGACATGTGTTGCTTTGAAAGCCCATAGGGGACTGTAGAAACGCTTTCTCTTCCCAGCCTCACCTATTCTATGAGCTCCATCTACCCAGGAGAAGAAAACAGGCTGATGCTGTAGTGCTAAGAGAGCAAAACAAACCAACCATCATCAAAATTATACACTCCATACAGTAGGCTCTCAGCTGTTTATTAAAGCCTTTTTCTTATGGTAGGGGGCCTAAGAATACTCATGTTAGTATGTATCAACACCTTCATAGTCAGTCAGTGTACTCATGTTAGTATGTATCAACACCTTCATAGTCAGTCAGTGTACTCATGTTAGTATGTATCAATATCTTCATAGTCAGTCAGTATACTCATGTTAGTATGTATCAATACCTTCATAGTCAGGAGCTCAGGCAGGTCACCATGCCTTAACCTGGGTCCCAAATGTGAAAGAAGAAAACCAACTCTTGAAAGTTGTCTCATGTTAGTATGTATTAATACCTTCAGAGTCAGTCAGTGTTGTCATGTTAGTATGTATCAATACCTTCATAGTTAGTAAGTGTTACTTTTATAAACAGAAAAATAAAAAAGGTCTTAACCGACAGACGGAACAGGAGACTAGATTGATGGAGTATATGGGAAAAACGAAAACCAAAACCCAGGACTTTTGTGACCTAACTTCAGCCTCTTAGCATGACCTTCCAAAGTCTCCTCAGTGCTCAGACAAACAGGACAAAGCTATTTGATTTAAATAAATTGCTAGAACAACCCTCATGACCAGGAACCTCCTCCAGGGCATCAGTCACTAGCACTCTGCCTGGACCATGTAAAACTTTAGGGACCAGCATTTATGAAAAACTCAAGACCTGTGCTGGGAGACCATTTCAAGTTTTGCCCCCAAGCTGCCGAAAGGAAATGGCATTTTCCCAGTTCCTGTATTCCTGTGTTTGCTTGGCCAAAAGTGTCCGGAATCCCAACCTCAGTGGTTGACACTTAAGTTCTTGATCCCAAGTGTGAAAGAAGAAAACCAACTTGTGAAAGGTGTCTCCTCACCTCTGCATGCTCTGTGATGTGTGCACATGTGGACATATATAAACACACAAATACATAAATGAAACTAAGCCCAGGATCTGTGTGGGAGCATATTTTAAAGCTTGCTGTTTTAATCTTAGTGTGCACAAGACAAAACCAAACTTCAGGGTTATAAAATGCATGAGTTTTCAGGAACTCCTTCCTCCAGGGATATAACCTTCACTGCCATAACCCTTACCCCCATAAGAACATTTCTCTCACTGATGTTCTCTCTGCCAGGCTAGCTTAGTCACTGCAGTTAGAGCTGGAGCTCTTTGGAAAGTGTCTACGCTAGACCTTTGATTCACAGACAGAAGTGTGAAAGTTCCAGGAAAGGAAAGGACTCAGCCAACCAGGACTCTGACTGTGGAGCAAGGACCTTGATGGCAGAGCCAGGACATTGATGGTAGAGCCAGGCTGGAGGAATAGACAAGGCTCATTTCACTGCCCTGTGGGGTCAAATAACTTACACTTGCAGGGAAAGGTGGGGTTGGAGTGTGGGAAAGGCTCCCTGGACTCCTCAGTCCATAGAGTGCTCTGTCCCTCTGGCATCAGCCAACCTCCAGGCTATGGACAACCTCACTGTGCACTCTGGACCAGTGTTTCTGCTGCTATGGAAACCAGTCACAGCAGCGCTGTGGGAGGAGGTGGCTGAGTCAACGAATGTGGTAAAAACCACTTTGGAGACTGCAAAAAAAAAGATGATATGAGTTTTAGGTATTGGATTTGGTTGCTGATTAACATCTCTCTAAGAACTATGAACATTGAAAAACAGACACCTCCCCTTATAAAACTGGCAAGAAAGTGGGGTAAGGCAGTCTCAAATGCTGCTAACAAGAAGGTGAGTGGTGACAAGGGTCTGGTGAGAGGGATCAAATCCTAGCTAGGTACGTATGCTTTCTCCCCAAACTAGCAGTGATCAGAAGCTAACCTGGGAGCTAGCAGAGAACTAAGCTGTGCAAAGACTCTGCCTTTCACTGCAGCAGCTCGCAGTGACTCGGGGGAGAAGATCTGGAAGCTCCCGTCAGGGGAATATGGCTGAGTCCCCTGAGGAGAACTCCAGAAAAGACTCTCTCAATTAAAAGGCTGTGTTCTTGTTGGATCTCTAACTATTGACCTGTGAGGATCTTGATGACACATTGTAAAGAGAAGACCAAGTAACAGAAACTCACTTTCTTGATTCCTGTCTGGTAAAGACTATGAGTAAAAATGATCCCCATGTCTATGTGGAGAAGGAGCCAAGACAGGGAGACAGGGAGAAAGAAGAGAAGAAAGTAGACAAGCCAAGACGGGCATCTTGTTAGCTCAAAGTAGTAAATGTCCAGTGAGAAGCTTCCAGGATGCTTAATGGGAAGATGAATTAAAAAGGAAGTCTCTGACTTAGTGTATAGCACTTGGCTCTTCTGTCTAGGAATCCATCTCTCTGCTGGGCAGGTTTCCAGGTTTCACACTCTTCCTTCCTATGCAGAGGTTTCTGAATCCAGCTACATTAGCCACCCATTGCCCATATCTACAAGAAACTGGCTCATTCTTGATGTCTCCAATGATATTTAAACTAGAGCCTGGAGTTCAAGCCAAGACCATACACAAGCAAGCAAGTATCTGCTACAACCATATGGCACTCTTCTGAGCACAAAGCAACAGATTTCAGCATGTAATTACTAATATAGGTTTTTGCAGTAAGGAATTATATCTTTCAGTCACCATGAAGCAAGCACTCCTATGCTGCAGAGGCCTGCATTTGCATATACCTTATTGCTTCACTATTGCTAGGCTTCCAGGTGAGGCTCAATAGACTTCTGATGGTAACGGTCAAATTGGAGTTGAAGGTGTAAATCTCAGTTTTCCTGTCAGGAAGCCTCTGTGCCAGGAAGCATCCCCTCCCATCCCAACAAGGTAACAAAATGGTAGTGCTAATGTTGTCTAGAGTTCATCTTTACTTCAAACCAACAGTGAGCTGAGCTAATAGATTGCAGCAAAAGATGGCTGTCCTTAACTCTTCAGATACTATCTCATTTGGTACCCTTCTTATAACCCTCAAAGGATCTCCTTATTATTTGGTTATAACTCTTTCAAATGTTTACTGTAGGATACTGATCTGCCTTGGTTTCATGTCAAACCATGAGGTCTTCTTTATCCTATGGCAACCCCTCTCACAATGATGGTGTGGATCCTGGCCCAGTCAACACTGTTGAGTTAGCCTTCCCTTTCCATTTAAAGTGATATAGAGGCACAGCAAAAGTTGAAGAGTCCCTGCCCAGAATGGAGTGGGCATGTCAAAGAAGCATATGCATTTCCCTGTTTATTGTATCATGTATATATTAGCCCAGCATGGACTCACCCTGAGAGTCCCTCTAACAGGTGAATCGCTAAAGAAAACAATGTAAAGAATTGACCATAAAAGGCAATGTGCCTCCCAGTTATGATAATAGACCTGGAGACATTGTACAAAGTGAAATGAGCCAGACACACACACAAAAAGACAAATATTGACTCACCTACTTTATATGTAGAAATTAAAGGAGCATAGTAAGGAGAGTGGTGGTTTCCAGAGGGTGAGGCACAAAGGAAGTGGAGACTTTTGGGGCAGAGGCTATACACTTTGTTATATGATAAATACTTTCTAGAGATCTAAGAAACAACATGTTGATTGCTGCTAATTGCAAAATGTCATTTAACAGAATTTGCTAAGAAGGTGACTCTTAAGTGTCACCACATGGGCATGCACACACAAGAATAACTCTAAGAGTGGGGGTAGATGGTCAATTGATTTGACTGTAGCAATCATTACAGTGTGTGTCTGTGTCTAATCACAGTGCATACCTTGAATGTGCACAATTTGTACTTGTCAATTATAGCTCAGTAAGGCATGAAAAAAAATGACTTGATGCCATATAAGTGTTACTCCACAAATAACTTTGGAGAAAAATAGACATTCAAAAAGAAATTTTAAAGGCCCAAGGATGGGAACTAAAGCAAGTGAATTCCAGTTCCATCTCTACCCCCAAGTCTCTCTAGGATTTCAGATGAGTCACTTGGCTTCCCTTGGATCCCTTCACCCATCAAGAAAATAAACATAGCACAGAACAGTGGGATGGGGACAAAGTAAGGAACTGATTGTGCAGATCAGATCAAGTAACAATAATAAGACATATCCCCCTACCAAAATGCCTTCATTCCCCATGCATCTGCAATCTCCTGCCCCTCCAGTATGGTGGGCTCATTCATCAGCTTCTCATGTGAGCCCCCACCAGTCAAAGAGATGTGGTACATGTGACAATGATCATTCTTTAGTTCTCTACTCAAAATTCTCTATGCTATTGTAAGAACAGACAGAAAGAGACTTAAATATTGCCATATTGTTTACCATATCTGTATTTACTCAGTCTATGGTACATGTATATATATGTGTGTGTATATATATATATATATATATATATATATATATATATATATATGTGTGTGTGTGTGTGTGTGTGTGTGTGTGTGTGTGTGTGTGTGTACACATAACTCCAAGGTTTGGTCAATGGTCAGCATCTAATACAAATCCAATAGGAGGGTGGTAGCTGGGAAGGGGGAAGTCTCATTTTGAGTTTTGGTTTTATTTAGATGCCTCTAGGCTGATCTATGGAGAACATTATCTATATATCTCTCTGCTTTTGATGGCATATGAATATTGAAATAGAGTGAAAATGCTCTAAGATGGTCTCCTCAATAGTCTTTCTTTAAATTAGCATCACCCATCAGTAATAGATTTAATTACACATATGTATACAGAGCATGTTCCCAAATCCACATGGGAAGAAAAGGGGATACCAATACATATATGTGGTCTTTTCTTACAGATGAGAAAACTCAGCTCTAGGAGGTAAAAGATTTGTTCAGGCTTATCCTACTAGAAAGTAACAGAGCTGATTCACCTGTGGTTCACAATAAAAAAAAAAAAGGAACTTGTTTGCTGTCTATCTATAGCTGAAATCCAGGAGATAAAGAACTTAGTAAAAATGTATGTGAAGAGAGAGTGGCAAAGAGTTTAACATAAACCAGATCTATTTTATGGCTTGTCATCAGTCCCATCTCTGCCCACCTCAAAGGCCTGCCTGACTCTGCTGAGCATGAGTGGGTAGCTGCACACAGCCCTTCACCTGAGAGCTGCTTACCATCTCTCTAGAGTGAGGCACTGGAAACGTGGCCACCCACCTGTGCCGGCCTGCTCAGTAGGCGTGAAGGGCCGCGCTGCATAGAAATGGACTCTTTCACTTAGCAGGAGGCAGGTAATTTCTTTCGTCCCTGCTGATGCATTATTGATTGGGATGAATGTCAGAGTGGGAGCCCATTCCAGGAGCCATTAAACAATAATTTCATCTCTGGTGGGTAATTGATTGTCAGGGGCCCACAGTGGCCAGTTGTGAAGTGGTGGTAACATGAATGTTTTTATTTGGGGCAGGGTGTGAAGGGAAGATTGCATGATTTATTTATCAAATAGCAAGCCCAGTTTTCAGGAAGAGGAACCTGAAATGTGAAGTTGACCTTCTTGGGGCTGAGACAGCCTGTTTCCTGAGGTCAGATTCCTGCTGCTCAGTGCTAGGGTCATATTGTGGATTCTCGCCTTTATCTGCTCTCAACCACCAGTATGGCTGGTGATCACCCTCTGCCGGGGAAGGAAACTTAGGCACTGACTTTCAGGAATGCTCTACAACCAGTGTCCAAATCCTCACAGTCCATATTCTTGTCATATAAATTCCAGAAGTGTGTAGCACAGAACAGGCTAGATGTGCTGGGCTCAGAGTCCAGAACTTGGATTGCCTTCTGTCTTGTCTTCCGTTCGATTAGATTCCTACTTAATAATGTATCTCCAGATGCCAAAAGCTGCTGAGAGAACCTTGATCTCTCTCAACCTCCAGTGAAAGAGTATTAAGCTTTGGTCTTTGTCACCATCATCATTATTATTATTGTCATCATTGCTGTTACTATCACAGTACTTGCGGATAAAACCTTCACATATTAGGCAAATGCTCTACCCCTGAACTAAGCTCCTAGCCCATTTGTATACTCTCTCTCTCTCTCTCTCTCTCTCTCTCTCTCTCTCTCTCTCTCTCTCTCTCTCTCTCCCTCCCTCCCTCCCTCCCTCCCTCCCTCCCTCTCTTTCTCTTTCTCTCTCTCTCTCTCTCTCTCTCTCTCTCTCTCTCTCTCTCTCTCTCTCTCTCTCTCTCTCTCCTCTCTTCTTTTAACTGTGCACAAATGTTTTGCCTGCATGTATATCTGTGCATTACATGCATGTAGTGCCCATGGAGGCCAGACGAGAATGTTAGATTCCCTGGAACTGGAGTTACTGTGGTGAGCCACTGTGTGGATACTGGGATTGGAACCCAGATCCCCTGGAAGGGAAGCCAGCACTCCTAACTGCTGGTCATCTCTCCAGCCCCATCTCAAAATTCTTAACAGTGATTTCTTTATGTCTTCGCTGTAGAACATCTGTTACCACAACCTATTTGCTTAGATTCTGACTTGCCTACATTGTCAGTGATTCTCAGTCTTTCCTAAATGACAGACTCCTTAATAGAATTTGATTTAAAAAAAATTAAAATGAAGTTTCTCCCTGGGGAAAAATGTGAGTACCTTGACAGAAGTGTAAAATCTCTCTAGTTTTAGGGTGCTTGCAGATTCACCGAAGATCATTCATAGACCTCATGTTGGGAACCTGTGCCCTGACTGAGCTCTCTGAGGCCAGAGTTTTGATCACCATTTGTGCCTCCAGGTGCGACAAAGTGGGGCATGCAGCTGGTGCTGTAGCAAAGCATGTCACTGTCTCTGCAAGCTCCTAAGAATTGTGGGAACCCAGCATCACATATGATCAGCTTAAGAACACTGTCTTACCGTTTCTATCGTAGTGATGAGACATCATGACCAAAATCAACCTGAGGAGGGAAGGGTTTATTTGGCTTACAGGTTATAGTTCATAACTAGGGAAAGCCAAGGCAGGATCGCGGGCAGCAAGCTGGAGGCAGGAACTGACAGAGTGAAGCAACACTGTTTACTGGCTTGCTCTTCCTGGCTTGCTCAGGCTGTTTTCTTATACACTCCAGAACTACCTACCAACGACAGCACCGCCCACAGTGGGCTGGGCCCTCTCGCGTCAATCACTAATTAAGAAAATGTCCCACAGGCCCGCCTACAGGCCAATCTTATGGAAGTATCTTCTCAGTTGTGGTTCCCTCTTCTCAGGTAACTGAAGTAGCCAGGATAAGCAGTGAGCTGATCTCTGGAGCATGCAGGCACACGGTGAGTGTTGTTGGCCTGAGTTGGTCCTGCTTCCAGGTGTTTTGAAACTGAGAGCATGGGTCATGGAGGGCTTGAGCACTAGGAAGCACAGCTGTGCAGGACTGCGTTGGGAAGTCCAGAAACTGAGGCCGGGGAAGGTCGAAAGACAGATCTGTGTTTCTGGGCCCCATTTTCTTCTCCTCTTACCTTCTAGAATCAACTAAAAGCCTGAACACAATAACATTGCCCTCAATAAAACAAATACATGACGAAGTATGTACCAGTCTTCTGCTGGCTAGGATACTGATGACACTGGCTTTGGCCCGGCCTGGTGCCCCCAGAACTGCTTCTCTGAAGGCGTTTCTCAGTCTGCAGCTCTAAAAGTATGGGTTGCTGAAGACAAGAGCCACCCCAGGGAGAGCTGTGTATTCTCCTGTCTGGAATAGAGTACTCAGATTCAGACATTAACTCTAATGTGGATCAACTATGTGATCCTTAGCAACTAACTGAACTTCACTCTGCTTCATTTTCCCTGAATGCAGAGCGGATGTCCAAGCCCATCGGCTGTGGGAGGCATAAATGGGCAATACACTTAGATGGCTCAGGACACTTAAGTGTTCATTAAATGTTAGTAGACACTCCTGCTACCGCTGGAGGTGTTTGTGAATAGATGAGTGATAATTCGATTAAGAATTTCCTGTATACAGTTGTTCAGATGGAAATTTTTATTTTACGTTCAAACATCAGATGAACAAGAGAGTCGTGGTTGAGAACTCTCTCTGCAAAGACAAGGAACCAATCTCTTCCACAAGGCCCCAGTCAAAGGAGCCATCTCCATATGTAAATTAAGCTAGCCCTCAATGCTGTATCAACCCTCATGTCTGGAAGTTTCCTTGACTTCTCAGCCCACATGGAAATGTTCCTCTGTTTTGACCCCCTGAATCTGTCCTGGTTGGCTTTAACTGCCACCTTCCCACAGCCTATAATCGCCTGAGAAGAGAACCTCTCTTAAGAATTGCCTGCGTCAGGCCTGCCTGTGTGCATATCGGTGGGGATTGTCTTGTTCATTGATGTAGGAAATCCCAGTCCACTATGAGGAACACCATTCCCTAAACAGAAAGTCCTGACTGTATAACAGAGCTGGCTGAGCATAAGCCTGCCTACCAGCCAGCAAACAGCATCCTTTACTGTGTCTGCCACACTTCTCTAGACACGAAGTGAAGTCCTCGGTCAGAGGCAATGCCGCATGCAATATCAAGTGGGCCTACCTTCACGTCCCTGGCCCGAGTCCCTGCCTCAACTTTCCTCAAGGATGAGTGTGACCTGGAATTTGTATCCAAATAACCCTTTCCTCCCCTATGTTGGTTTTGTCAGGGTACTTCATGACAGCAACAGATATAAAAGAAGAACATGTCCCATCTCCTGACACTCACTGAAACAGTTAACTTACGTTACATACTTGGATTTCTCAAAAGCTGGACAATCTCTCAGGGCAGGAAGCATCTCTGACTCTTTCATAGGGTTCTGCCCATGTCAGCTCTGCAGGACTCTTGGGAAACCACCATGTATGTGACAGAGCCGTGATCTTACATCAAAGACCTAGGTTTAACTTCTGCCCTGTGACCTTATAAAGAAGCATGAGAGCCAACCGCAGTATCTCTACCCACTTCTCCCTCAGAGTAAAATCCTCCATCATAACGGTAGTATTTCCAGCCCCCTTCTTAGTTTGTAAGCACAGGACAAAGTTCCAGGTAGTCAGACAAAGGGGACAGGTGTGTGAATTGTGACTCCTCCCCTTCTTCTGCTAGCTTACACAGTGGCTGAACCCATTTGGATGAGGCCCCATTAGGAAGAGTAGTACCCGGATCCCTAACAATTTCCTGGGGCGATCACACTGCTCCTAGACTACTTGTCTCCAAACCTTATTTAAAGTGCAAGGGAGTTAGTTTTTCCTTTAAAGAAAATAATAGCTGTTATTTGGGATTTTACATTACAGGGTGACTACACTTGACTAAACCCTCCCAATGTTAGGTTTCTCATCAGGGTGGTGTAGATCACAATGTGCAGGGCCTTGGTATGTGGAGCAGACATTGCAGATGTAAACTCACTGCTACAGGAGAAGCTGAATTGTAAGAATTTACAGAAGAAAGGCACAGGGAGAGAAGAGAGAGACTGGTGATTTGTATGAGCGCTGGGCTGCTGGTGTATAAACACTGGGCTGCTGGTGTGTAAACACTGGGATGCTGGTGTGTAAACACTGGGATGCTGGTGTGTAAACACTGGGATGCTGTTGTATAGCTGTTCCCTCCTTCTTACAGAGGAACTCTTAAGACATAGGATGGGAAAAGGAAGGTGAAGCAACAGGACATTTTAGGCTGGATGTTTATGAGGAGTTCCAATAACAGGCTATTCTAGGACAGTGGCTATCTACCCGTGGGTCACAACCCCTTTGAGGGTCAAATGACCCCTCCTTTCGCAGGGCTCACCTTAGACTCTAAGAAAACACAGATATTTACATCACAATCCATAACAGTAGCAAAATTGCAGTTATGAAGTAGAAACAAAAATAATTTTATGGTTGAGGAACCATAAACATGAGGAAACCATAAATATAAAACCATAAACAACATGAGGAACTGTATTAAAGGGTCACAGCATTAGGAAGGCTGAGAACCACTGTTTTAGGGAGAGTGAAACACTCCAGGCTGTAGAGAAGCTTATTAAGACAGAAAATAAACAACTCAAAACAGGCTTTCGAAGTTCCCGAAACTGTCCAGATTCACTAAGGACCCTCCCTCCCAAGAGTATATAAGCAATAGAGGCCACTTAGAGCTATCTTCAGAAAAGCCAAACTGCACAGGAGACTCTTAGATAAGCTCAGGAGCCTTGAAGAAGCGGAGACCAACTGAGCCACCTGGAATGGACACCATCCAACCTCTTAAGCTACCTGCAGGCTCTGCAGTGAGCTCCGGGTTTCCAGCTTCCATGAGCTGTCACCCACGCTCAGGAGGGCTTAGGTGATACAGCTGGCTGAGTCCTTTCTGCTCCTGTAAGTAACCCCCATTGCTTTGCCGACTTGGACTTCGGTATTATTCGTACTTTGGTCTGTTGTCAGTTCACTATCTGGGGTGAGTAGAGGTATGTTGGTGTCTCATCGAGAATACTGTCACACAACAGATGACTTCTGAAATAAGCATGTCAGCAACAAAGACTGAACTGGCGTGAAGAGACTGAACTGGCTTGAAGAGGTCCTCCTTCAATGTTGGAAGCCTAGCACGAGATGTTCCCACCCCTGGACAGGAACACGAACAGTAGCCGCATAGGACATATCTTCAAGACAAGAGTAAAGAGGGGTGGGTGGGAAGGGAAATGCCAACTGACTGTCAATCTCAGTGAATTTGGAAATGGAATGGGCTAAAAGTCATCTTACCACTGAGGTGGAGAGTCCCTGTCGCCGTGACCTGTGAAAGGTGAAGTTATGTGGATTTCCTTCTTCTTCTCCTCTGTTTTTTCATTCACTACTCCCTATCTTGTCAGAGCCCTCCATCACATCATTCCTGTCCATCTCTAGACTAAGACAGAGGTACTTTGACCCATCTTTCGTGGTCATAGCCATGCCCAAGCCTTCTGGCTCAGTCTGACTTCACCTTCTTACTAATGGGAAGGCAAAAGCGAACAGTATATGATTTCCCCGAGACCATACTCCAGGCAGTCCCCCTACACCAGTGAAACCAGGCCCTTTCCAGTTGGCTTCTCTGCCTTTACAGCTCCCTCACAACTCAAGCATTGTGGAGAATGCTATGCAGCCAGGAAGTCTCTTCCAGGATTGGTTCTGCCCAACTCATCATTCCCCCTGGCACTGACTGTCTGATCATCATCTTGGTGTCACACTTCCTGTCTAATGTCTACTCATTAGGGAAGGATGCTTCTGGAAGGGAGAATGTCTATCCAGTAATGACTTTCTTGACAAGAGTTTCCTGGGTTTATTTTTAAATGATTTCATTTAAAATGTGTGCAGCCTGTGTGAGTGCACACTCAACAGAAAACTTAAAGATAGCCTGAAAATGCCTATATCCTCCTGGTCATCCAATAGCAAAGCAAGGATTTAAATCCAAACTTTTCTTTCTTAGAGCCTTCTGCTTCCTGCCGCATTTCTCTGTCTCTTTATCAGTCTTCTGAGACAGTTGGATTCTGATGTGGCCTGAAAGTTTGTGCCTTTCTCCTCATCAAAAATATGATAAAATAAAATGAAAATTATGTTAAAATTTTAACCCCTGAGATTTCAGTACTAGGAGGTGGGCCTTTGGAGGTGACTATGACTTGAATGTAGAGCCCTCATGAATGGCATTGATGCTTTAGAGAGAGACCCAGGAGAGACTCCTTGTCGCTCCTATCCTGTGAGCTTATTTGTGAATCAGAAAGCCAGCCCTCAGTCAACAGGGGATCTGCTTGGTCTTGGACTCCACGTCTCAAGGCTGATGTCCTAGTTAGACTTCTGTTGTTGTGATAAACACCATGACCAAAAGCAACTTCGGGAGGAAGTGGTTTATTTCCACTTAGAGATTACCGTCCACTATCCAAGGAAGTCAGGGCAGGAATTCAGGACAGGAACCTGGAGTCAGGAACTGAAGCAAAGACCATAAAGGAATGCTGCTTACTGGCTTGCTCAACTACCTTTATTTATTTATTTATTTTTATTTTTTGGTTTTTTGTTTCTTTTGGGTTTTTTTTTTTGTTTTGTTTGAGACAGGGTTTCTCTGTGTTGTTTTGGTGCCTGTCCTAGATCTCGCTCTGTAGACCAGGCTGGCCTCAAACTCACAGAGATCTGCCTGGCTCTGCCTCCCGAGTGCTGGGATTAAAGGCATGTGCCACCACCACTTGGTTCAACTACTTTTCTTATGTTGCTCAGGACCACTTATCCAAGCATGGTATCTCCCACAGTGGGCTGGGCCCTCCCACATCAGTTAGCAATTATGAAAATGCCCTTACAGGGATGCCCATAGAGAAAATTCCTCTATTGAGTTTCCCTCTTCCCAGGGGAGTCTCATCGGCATCACCTTTACAGACTAACCAGCACAACTGAGAAATAACTCTCTGTTGTTTCTTAGTCCCCTAGTCTGGGGTATTTTGTTCAGGCACCTGGGATGGAATAGGAGACCTCATCCCTGCTCCCTCTCTTGCATTTCAAGTAGGTGTTCCAGGCTGTGGTGCCTCATGGGGACCTTTATTTTACCACCACTGTTTCAGCAAGAAAAATGACTCTCCTCCTTATGGAAGCCTAAGGTAGTCTCTGACTTCTTGGCCTGAAAAAACATCTGCAGGAGCCCCAAAATGACTACTGCCTGCACATTGGCAACGCAAGTGTTTCCCTTCAGGAAACCAGTGTAGCAGCCCATTGCCCACCCCTGCATCCCTCCTCTGAGCTCTGGAAAGTGACAATGTCCTTTCCCTCACTGCCCCTGTAAGTGCTCAGGAGGAGAAGGCCAACAAAATGTCTTAAACCATACCCTAAAGGCCAGATATAATCTTTCATGGTAGAGCTGAAAGCAAGGGTCTCGTGTGTGTGTGTGTGTGTGTGTGTGTGTGTGTGTGTGTGTGTGTGTGTGTGTGTGTATAGGTACACTTACCTGTGTAAATGCACATGGAGGCCAGAGGTTGACATCAGGACAGAGGCTGACATCAGGACACCTTTTCACTTCTCCTCCTGAACTTCTTAAGACAGGGCCTCTTACCCAGGGTGGGGGACTGTGACCTGAGGCCTTGGTGGTGTCTGGTGGCCAAGCGACCAACAGAACCATTCCCACCTGAGAGGCCATTCCTGCCAGCCAGAACCAGAATGTCTTCCAGGCCTAAGCTGCTGCCGAGGGCTATGTCTGAACCCATATTCCAGCTGCACTTGGGGTCTGCATTGATGTCTGTGACCTGTGTTACCTGAGGAGGCCTTAGGAACCATGTGAAATGAAATCAGAGGGCCATACTGAGCTGGACCCACCCTTCACTGGCCCTGGGAAAGCTGGTCTTACCTCTCACTGGACACTACAGCAAGAGTGCTGGTTCCTGCACTTGGGAAAGACGGTGCCCATGCCTCACCATAGGTGAGGCTGAACCAACCCTGAGAACATGCACATAGGAGAGCTTACTCGACCCCCTTGCCTGAAACAGGTGGCCCCAGTGGCCCAGACGGACTAACATGGCTACCACCCAGGCCCACAGCCTGGCCTTGAGTTGACTCACCCTAGCATCTACCCCATCTAGGACCTGCTGGAGCTTGTGAAAGGACTGGTCCTGTGGAATGACACCCATATGATATCCAAGACTCTGGGTGGCTACAGGATATCCAAGAGGAGTTCTGGTGAGAATCCAATGAGGATGGTGTGCCAGAAACCAGAGGCCTTGAACCAGACCAGACTCATCGCAATAAACATTTGCTAGTAAAGCTAATGGGACAATGGGGTATACTATATGGCACACTGATGACCCCAATGCCACCAGGGTGAATGACACGGTGTTGGAGAGAAAGAAAGAGAAGCAAAGAGGTTGTTGTTGTTGTTGTTGTTATTGTTTGGGTTTGGGTTTCTTTTTTTGGGGGGGTGTTTTTGCTTCTGTTTGTTTGCTTGCTTGCTTTGTTTTGTTTTCTTTTGTGGGGGGATGAGGGGAGGATATGGGGGGAACGGGAGGTAAGCAGATTGGGGTGCATCATGTGAAACTCCCAAAGAGTGAATAAAGAAGTTAAATTAAAAAGACAGGACCTCTCATTAAACCTCAAGTTTTCAACTAGGCTGGCTGGCCAGCAAGACCACAAAATCCTCCTGTTTCTGCCTCCTAGAGCCAGGATTACAGACAGACATGATCATGCCAGGCTTTTATGTGAGTTCTGGGAATCAGAACTCAGGTTCATGCTTGAACAGCAAAATTTTACCAACCGAGTCATCATTTCAAGCCTGTGTTACTCCCCGGACCTTTTTTTTTTTCAGTGTTGTCCCCGAACCCGTAGGTCCCAGCAATCCCAAACAATCCTTCAGAACTCCAAGACACCACTGAAAAACACTAAAGAAGTACAAAATTTAAGAAAACAATAATCTCACTTTCATTAGCTGTTTCTTCTCAGTCAGACATGAGCTGGTTTCTCTCCTCTGGGTAGAACACTTTACCAGGCAACTCCTGTTTCTAAAGCCTCTAAGGAACTACACGATGCTCTTGGCACACATCTTAGGGCCAGAGGAAGGCTGAATGCCTGCAGACATTAATGCTTTCACCATGCAAGGGCAAGGTAGATGCAATGGTCACTGGGTGCTGCATGTCCTTTGTCTGATTGCAACAGCACCATTTGGTACCTAACATCTGATGACACTCAAGAAAAATGTGTTAAATAGGTTCCAGTCTATTCCTCTACCTCCCCTCCCCCTAGACTCCAAGTTCAAAAACACAATCAGGCTGGATTTCACTCACCTCCCTCCCCCCCCACCCCGCCCCCCGGTCTATTTGTGTCCTTATTTGGTATCGGTATCCTTCATGTGACCAGATACCTCAGCTTCAGATTTCTCACATCCTGTACAGGGTACAGAACCAGCTCTAGCTATATTTATTATTTCAGTAGATAGCTGATGATCACCTACTATGCCACAGATGACTTTAGAGGCAAGTGAAACAGAAATGATGGAAACATCTTTCCTTCCTGCTAGGATCTCAGAGAAGAAATACTGAGAAATAGCCACAGTAGGCAATACAGGGCCTGGAGTCTGGAGAACCACCCACTCCTGGTTTCCATGTGCTGTTGGGATATTCCTGTACAGGCAACTCATGATCCCACATGTTGTGGCTTAGATTTGCCTGCTTCGTATTTCTCGACTTATTTAAGATGATGGGATCAAACCCAAGGTTTGTGTGTGTCAGGCAAGTGCTCTTTATCACTGAACTATTATGCATGCCTGGCCTGTGGCTTAGATCTGAAGCATCTCCCTCAAAGATCCATGTGGTAAAGGAATGGTCCCAGCCTCTGGTACTGCTGGGAGGTGATGGAACCCATAGGAAGTGAAGTCTTTAGAAAGTGAACCATGGGAGGCATGGGCTTGAAGATGGTATCGGGACACTAGTCACTTCTTTTACTCTACTTCCTGGCCATCATGAGAGAAGAAATTTCCCTTTCCATACACTCCCTGCTGTGATGTTCTGCCCCATCACAGGCCCCCACACAGCAAAGCCAAGTGGCCATGGGCTAAACCTCTGAAACCATGATCTTTAATTACCCCCTTTCTCCTTTCAAGTTTGTGCGCTTGAGTATTTTGTCAGAACAACAGAAAGCTGACCATGTGCCTGTGGATGTTTAAGAGGTCCAGAGCCACTGAGAGCCCAGAACATTACAGTCACAAGTCTGAATTTACTGCCTTATTGTGAGTTTCATCTCTCTGCTTACTGCGGGGGAGTCCTTGGCCAGTCCCTCAAACACTTTGGACATCAGTTTTCTCTTGTGAAACACGCTGATATTAATAGAATAGAATCAAATAATGCTCATAGAGTGCCGGGAGTAATTTCTGGCAATAGTGAATATCCAATAACTGTGAACCAGTTCATTTGTTCTGAGGTCTTTCTTCCAGGACAGCCAGGACTTTTTAATGGGTGAACTTGTGAGCTTTTCGATGCCCTGGTGCACCACATGCATTGGATTTTCGTGCCCCCTCAGCCCACTGAACCCTTGGTCCTGTCATTCTGTCATGTTAAATCCAAAGAGAGTGTTTCCTAAGACCTCAGCCTTCCTAGGTCCCACCAAGGGGATATTTTATCATTTGTCTCCATCTCAGTTATAAGCAGAGCAGTTAGAAGCATGGTTTCCAGGACCCTCATTCATTGTTCTGATGTTTGTTAGCATCCTCTGAAGGAGAGAATGGGCACACACATCCCAATATAGCCTATGGCAGCAAGGTTTGAGGAATATATCTTGACATTTTGTCCTCAAATCTTTCCCCTCAAATGACTCCTGGGTCCATTCTCTGTGATATTAGACACATTACATCCTGAAATTCAACATTCATAAGAGATTGCTAGGATTTGAAAGCCTTTAGCAGAATAATACCATGTCTAATGACATTGTGTGGTGGGGGTGCAAATTATTCAAAGAATTTGAGCTTGCTTTACCCAGCAGGGCTGCATAATGCATAATGGGATTATTTGGCCATGGGCATGGTTACCAGGTATTTGGAAGGGTCTACACTTGGCTTGTATGATGTGCTTTGATCTTGTAAGGGGAAGGTACTTTGTCTCTCCCCTTGGCATATTATAAAAAGTCCTTTTGAGTAAACCTCTGGGTGGCTGGGTATTAACCCAGGGTCCTCCCAAAGCTATCCTGTTGTCTCTGTCTTTCTTATTGTCTCTTTCTATCTAATATGTCCTCATTCCTCTCTCTTCCACCAAAGAACCCTTCAAAAGGTGGAAGCAGTTGGAGCTGGACTCCAGCAGACTTCCACAATTGTGGATTTAAAACCCAGCTTCTTCAGGTTTGACTGTTTCTCCACTGTGACTCACAACACAGGTAACTTGATGCCCCTGCAGATTCAGGAATCTAAGCCCTTTGAGTAACTTCCCAGTTACACCAGCAAACTGACAAAAAGAAAGCCACAGAAAAATTAAGGCACAAGAGTATTAGTCAGTTTAATCTCCTCTGTTTTGCACCCAAGAAAATCAAAGTGGCCAAAGACTAGATAGAGACTCTCCCAAAGTTACAAGTAGAATCTGGTCATGATGTGACAGGCAGCAAGGATTCACATCCTCCAAACCTGTGATCTTCACCATACAAAATATAGACCTGCCAAATCTAAAAATGAAGATGAAAGGGATGTTGAGATAACTAAATAAAGTAATGCACTGAAATTTAAACAAGTACTGGGCACATTACATCCTGAAGAAACCATGCCACCCATGCCATGAAAAGATGCTCCCAAGGGTGGCATTGCACAACCCTCAAATCTTCTTAAGATCTCTCACTGTCTTTCTTTGCTGGAAACGACTAATTAATGCCATCCTCCAAATGTGGCCGTTTTAGTTCACCCTGTGTGAGGCACTGAGATGAATCAGAAAGGATGTTGACTTTGGGCTCCCAGACCCAGCATCACCACACAGTGAAAGATGCCATAAGCCAGGCTCAGGGCTGCTGTGCCTGCAGATCAGCACAAGTGCCCACCTCGCCCTGTTCACCCATGTCCCCTTCTTTGCCCATTGGAATTAGAACTCAGGAGGCTAATTTTAATCCCAAGTGGAAGTTTTAGGAGCCAGGGTGAAACTGCCACTTGCTCTTTTCCCCTCTGGAACAGAGATCAGTCAATTTTGCAATGGGCCTCATCCATCAGCTTTGCCACATTGACAAACAACTCTTGTGTAACGTAAGCAAGAAACACAACTGTGACTTGAAGCCTTGTGGTTTTGAGTCTCTCGCCATATAACAATCTAACTTATCCTAGTGGATAAACTCTGACACGGTGATGATTATGGGATTTTGTGGGTTTTCCTCCACACCCGTTAGCTGGCTTTTTGTTACTATAACAAGTGCCTGAGATAATCATTTTACAAAGAGAAAAGGTTTATTAGGGTTTACAGTTTGGGAGGTTTCTGTCTGGGATTGATTGACTGGTCCCGTTGTTTTCAGGCTTATAGTGAAACAGTGCATAGTGATGGGAGTTCCTGGCAAGACAAAGCTTCTTCATCTCATGCAGGAGAGAAATAGAGGAAAGGGGAGGAGAGGGGAGGGGAGGGGAGGGAAGGGAAGGAAAGGGAGGGAAGGGGAGATGAAGGGAGAGGAGAGGAGCCAAAGACCCCAGGTTCCCATATTCCCCCTTAGAAGCACATCCCCAGTGACCCAAAGACTTCCCACTTAGCTCTACTTTACCACCTTCCAACAGCAGCAGGCTGGGGAGCAAGCCTTCACGACATGGGCTAACCACTGCACCATCCTCTGCAGTCCCACCGCGACTATCCCCACACAGCCCTCTATCCTAGGATGTCCCTTTTCTTCTGATGTGAAGACATGTGTCAGCCTAAAAACTCTCACCCCCTCCCCAGCTCCTGACCCTTTTAGACTAACAAGTGACCCCTGAATAAAAGGTACGAAAGCATGCCAAAACCTCCTCCTTGCTCCTCCTGCTCCCTGCCCCCAGCCTCGGCCTAAACTAGCAATAGATGAAGCAATTGTGTTTTAATAAAGAACATTGATTTACCTTTTCAACATTTTAACAAATAGCAGTGCACACAGATCTCTAAAGACTTATGCCCACAATTTGCAAAATTATTTCTGTATCGATCAGCGTGGGTTTGTTTTTTGTAGGTTCAGTCAATTAAGCAGCAATTTTGAGGTGGGTGAATTAGTCATGCCTAGGAAGTCCCCAGTGAAGGCAGATACTTGTATTCTGAGACTGAGACATGTTGGTGGATAGGCAACATGGCCCAGGACCTTTTAAAGCAAAGAAGATACCAGAAAGTCAGAGAGAAGTGAAATGTAGATAGAGAGAAAATGGTGAGTTCAGAGCCCATGTGGATCTGACCTATCCTAGGAGGCCCTATCTTAAAAAAATAAACTAATAAAAACAATTAGTATCCAAGTGACTTCTGCTTGAGTAATAACATGTATGTATGTGACAAAAAATATGTCCATCCAGGACTTTGCTACTGGATAGCGGTATCAGTGACTGGACAATGTGTCCCTTCATTTTACTTCCCCATGAGGATTCTAGACCACAGCTAATTCTCAAAACATTTTTCTAGGTCTGATACCACTCTTCATGATTGCTACGTTTGGAGAGAACAAATATAGATATTTAAAAATGTGTAAAGGTGTCTTATACCTTCAAAAACAAGTTCAACTTTTATCCATGTTGTTTCACAGCACAAACTTGAGAAGAGAGAAGTGACAGACACATTTTATTGATGAAGAAACTAAGGCTAGCATTCTGATTCTCCAATCAAGCGGTGTTCTAATTGTCCTCTTCTGGTGGTTTCTAAGACTGCAGAGTCATGCTTGGTTAATTTTAAAAAAGCAGAAAAGAAGAACAAAGATATGGGAAGATGGAAAGGAAAGAAGGAAAAGAAAGACAGACCTACAATATGAACACCACACTCAGTGCAGAAAATAGGAACATAACAGGGTCAAGAAGTACATGGTCTGGAAGGAAGGGAGGAATAATGAGCAAAGACCCAACTAAGAACAGTGGCCAATAGTCCACTTCAGAGCTGTAGATGAAGAGAGAACCTTCTGCTCCTGAAAAAAAGAGACCCAATGGTAGGAATTTTTAAAGGGTATATTTGAAAAGGTAACATTTGGTACAAAGAGAGAATGGCTAGTTAAGGAATCCACCTTCTTACTCTCCTTGGGATAAGACTTAAAGATGGAAAACCTTCTCAAGGTTCATGAGGAGGAGGCTGTGATGTGATATCCCAGGCAATGATCAGGGGAAACAGATCAGACTTCAGTGTAAAGACATCTGGATTGATTCAAATCAAGCTCCATGAAGAGCATCTCTGTGTCTTTAAACAAAGCGCTGCATCCAGAGAGGCTGTGATGTCCCTGACCAAGAGTTGCCACAGTAGCAGGCTTCTCTCCAGCTCCCATTGCCACAGGGACACAGGGCTATTCATCTATCTTCTGCCCTATACACTCAAACTGTCTGTCCCTAGTTTCCACTGGAAACACGACAAACAAGCTGATTGTTAATCATTCTTTCAGTGAGAAGCCTTCCCTCTCCTCTGAGCAAATATGGACAAATATCTTCTAGGATCTCTGTGTACTTATGCTTGTGATTCCACGATATTTGTTCTTTCAATCACCCACAAGCCTTCCATGTATTCATCCCACAAATATTTACCTAACGACATGTTTAAAATACTTTGTTGCTATGTCACCTGTAGCGCTCAAAACCCTTCAAGATGGTTTTCTGGGTTCATGAAAGTGAAAACCAAAGTTTCTATCAGACCATAAGCCTCTGGGACCCCTTCACCTCTCAGAATCCACCTCCCCTCCTCTCTTCACTCATCTCTTCCAGCCGCACTGATGATCTTGCTCTTCCTCTGCTCTTTATGTACTTCAAACATATGCCTACTTGGCACCTGCTTACTCTTCTGCTTTGAACATGAGAAGTCTCTCAGCCTCTAATTTAACACAGAAGAGATATCTTCTACACATCTGCCTTCAGATAGCCATGCTTTCTCCTAAAATTCCTCCATATCTCTGCTAAAGCATCATGTTGTCCAAGAGACATCCTTGGCCAAGTAGGAAAGATTAACAAGGGCCATCACTGTCCACCCTCTTTGCCAGGCTTCCTTTTTCACAGTGTTTGTAGCAACCATCATGGTATATGTTTAATTGTCTCTGCTCTCCCTATCCATTAAAAGCCCCTGAGATCTGAAAAGCCACCCATCATGATGTCCCCAGTGCCTCACATTGCTTAGGACACAGGAGATGCTCAATGAGTATTTGTTCTATGCATCAATTAATGTGTCAGGGACTGGGGAGAAGCTGGGTGGGAGCCGAGGTGACACAGTGAATCTTTTCGCTACTTGCTGTTCCCCATGACCAGTTCTATTCCTTCATTTAAAGGGAAGCATGGCAGCATGTCTGCAGACTGCCAATGAGAAGCACCTGAGTGAGACACTCAGCCCTGACTATTGTCAGAGACAAGACACAGAGCTAAATGATCCATTGTTGAGTTCCGGTCCGGCAGTTCTCATCTAACCTGCGAGTGCCAGGTAATTGGATTGGTAATGGGATATGGAGACTTTCACCTTGAGGTCACTGCCTCCCTCCCAGCCCCAGAGACAGCTGCAGCTGAAAGACACTGTTCTTGGGGGGCAGTTCCGAGATCTTTTGGAAACAGGTAAATCTGAGTTTCAGTGCAAGGCCATACCTACTTACTTCCAAGGACAGAGACAGAAATCATGTTTTCTATACTGCCTTATATCCATGGTCCTTTGGAAGGCAACTCAAAGCCTTGACTTAATGGCACCCTGGACTAAAGAGAATGATAAGAGCCCAACCTGGCCCAGGAATGAATCCCATCCTCTAAAATGGCTTCTACACAGCACTGTTGGGGCAGCTGGTTAGGCTGTGATTTTACCATTCTCAATGACTTTTCTTAGATAATAGCCCCTCAGTATAAACTCTGTCCTCATGGTAATACTGATTCATCCAGTCATGAGCTGTGTAAGGGAGGACCAGGACTCTAAAGCTTTCAATCCTGGATTGGCTGCTTGCTGGCTATAACCTCAGACAAATCCTTCAACATCTCTGCATTTCTCTTTCCTTATCTATAAACTAGGGATGAGAACTCCCTCTGCATATCATTACTGTGAAAGTTGGAGACAGGGCTCCTTAGGCACTGAGCATAAGAGCTCAAGAAACTGCATCAAATGAGCAGCGGGGATCCTCTTTGGGGGAAGAAGAAATAGGTAATTTATGACTCCATCCAAGAAGTCCCTTTATCAGTCATCTGTTACATTTTTTTTTTACTGAGGGTCAACTAAGCAACAGATTAGGTACAGGTTGACCACTCCTTAGCCAAGGTACTTTGGACCAAAGGTACTTTGGAAGTTGAATGTTTCAGATTTTGGAATGTTTGCACAAACATAATGAGATGAAGGGACTGAAATCTAAAGACAAAATTCATATTTCATATACTCCTTATCCACACAGTCGACAGATGACTACATATAAAACTTTTAGCATGCCTCTTTTTTGACTTACATGTGATGTTAGGTTTGGAATTTTTCATTGTGATGTCACATCAGTATTCAAAAAGTTCCAGATCCTAGAGCATTTCAGGTGCTAAAGTTGCAGATGAGGAAAATTCAAACAGCCTGAGTTAAATAGTATGTCAAGAGTTTGAGATGCAGGAAACAGGGGAGAAAGCCACTGATCAAGAAACACAGGACTTAGCAAATAGTCACACATCTATGACAGCCACAGACAAATGTCCTCTGTTTAGTACCAGGAAACTCACTGAAGTCAGGACTGTCTTCTTCACCTTCATCTGGCCCTTCCCTGGAGTCTGTTACAAAGTAGGCACTGGGTGCTGAAATTCCATTTGATGTGTTTAGATACATGGAAAGGATGCCAAGCAGCAAGCCTGGAGCATCTGCCTCTTCCTGCACAGCCAGAGCTAGCTCCTAGGACCTGCACTGGCACTTGCTCTCACCCCACTGATGGCAGCCCAGACTGCGAAACTCTGCCTCAGAGCCGGGCTGACTCACTATGGCATGTGGCTGTGGAGCTGATGGGGTGGCCTGATTTTAGGCATGTGACGGCACTGCTGACTAAAGAGCTGGAGGCATTCGGGAGAAGACTCCCTATTGTATAAGCCAGGCCATCTGGGGACATGGCTGTGACCGTGACCAGCGGTTAGTGTTTCCCAGGGCTAACCTCTGCCACACACCTGCTGCCCTGGCACCTGGATGCCAAGGACATCTCAATGACCAGCCTCTGGTAGACCCAGGATGGAAATATGTGCTGTCCCTGGGGATGCATGCACAGCCACAGAGAAGGCTTACTTGCTGAGCCAGCTGGGTAGCTAACCAAGCACCTGAGTCCAACGCAGCCAGAGCAGCAATACAGAAAGCAGGGAAGGGATCCACCAATGGAGCCCACAGGGCCCTCTCATACCCGGCCAATTTGTCTTCCTTCTTCCTTCTCCTCTCAGAAGCCCCTGACCTGCAGGACTCTGGCTCTGTTACTGGGAAGCTGTAGTTAAATCAGGGCACCCTGACCCCCTTCTTTTTCTTCCCCATACAAGAAAACAACCACGTTCCTCCTTGTCCCCAGAGGACAGCTAAGAAAATGAAACTAGTTGGCAACCATGAAGGACTCCGGGAGTAAACACGTTGGCGTTGAAACACAGCTGGTGCCCAGTCCCGCTCAGGTGCCAGCCCCCTGAGGACCCTGGAGGAGGCACCGACAATCGCTTCCAGCTGTACAGCCGAGCCAGGGCCAGTGGCCAGCAGCCACAGCGGAAAGTCTACACCTCACACAGGAAAGTCAGTGCCACCAGACACAGCCAGCAGCAAAAGCGGGCCACAGGAGGAGGTCATCTCTGCCATGCCTTCGTCCCTGGGCCTACAATCCTCTCGTCCAAACTCTGAGGGCTTCTCCCAGTGGCTGACTGGGCTATCTGGCCTCCCTGCTTTAGGGATTGCCTACTGAAGTTACCCTCGGAACAATGACATCTCCAGAATGCCATTCCGTTGAGGTGCCAATCATGAGGAAAAGTTTCTCCCATAACCTTGAAGAGTACTTGTTCCTGGGGCAGTTTCTAGTCGACACGGACAGGGAGGTTTGATGTTCTCTCCTGGGTCCCTGCACATCTGTGAGTCCTGGCCTTTCCTCCAACACAGATGTGCCCGTGCCTCTAGGTGCTGTCGGAACTCAGCTATCACAGAAGGCACAAGTCAGCCTAAGAAGGAAAGCAAGCAGGGCCAGGGGGGAAGAGGACAGCTGCTTCCTAATGATGCATTTGGTAACAGCAAGGAGACAATTTACTGCCACCGTTTTTATGCATATTAAACCACTAATCTATGTCCTGTTTTGGCAACACAGGCTACCTCACATCTGTATGCCTTACCTACAATCTGTAAAGCTAATTTGTTAAACAGCTTTCTTCTCCCATGGGAATGAGGTCATTGGTCGCAGAAGATTGATTAAGCTCTCGGAGAATCAACATTAATGAAAATCAACACTGCCTAATGAGTGTTTTTATGGCAGCCTCATAAAGAAGAATTTTTAAAAGGAGAAACAAATAAACAAGAACAGCAAGAAAGGCTAGCAGCCTGCCCTCCCGGTGGGCGTCTCTCCATCCTCAGGAAAACTTGTCTCTACAGTCAGGTGTCACTTGGCTGTGCTGGCCTCCTTCCCTCTGCCCACCTCTGGCTCTTGGGCATTAGGCCTGAGAAAGTTTGCAGGTGTGCATGGGCTCACATTGGTTTCCAAGTCATTTCCTTTTGTTCAGGCCAACCGTCGTGTCGATAGAGAAACAGATTTTTGGTAAGGTAGGTTATGGACTGAACACCAGAAGCACCATTGACTGTGTGGCTTTGGGCAGTGAACCTCACCTCAAACTACTGACCTCTCTAAAATGGGGCTACACATTTTCTTCTGTCTCCAGCAAAGCTGTTTGCTCTGAGAATCACATAGGCTAATGTATGTGAAAAAAAAATCTAAACCACAAAACCCTATGTAAATAAATGTATCTTTGGTATGGTACAATTGGATAGTAGCCAGAAGGTCAGGTAATGGAGTCATACAAACTGGGTTGAATCCAGGCTCACAGATAAGCTCAGTAGCTTAACCAGTTGTATAACCTCTGGCTAGGCACTTACCCGTCTTTGAACCATGTGCTGTCCACAAAACAGGGTAATTCTAGTGTTATTCTCTTAGTGTTTGGTAAACACTAAGTTGAAATGAATGTAACTTACCCAGGATAGTGCCTGGCATTTGATAAGCAGTTCAGAGATGTGAGTTGTTATAATGACATTCAGTATGCTCCCTCCAAATATCATATTCTTCTCACCATAGAATGGTGAGGCCAACAGAGCCATTGTTCCATTCACAGACAGCTACAGCCAAGCCAAGCCACACAACAGCAACAGCTCCATGAGCTCACTCTGGAACTCTTTGTTCAGGCCACTTTGTCTAGGGAGTCTCTGTTTGGGAAAACAGGGGCCAGCAAAACTTAAACTGATGTTATCAGGGGAAAATATGGATGCTGTGCTGTACAAAAGGACCACTGGAGAAGGCTCACCTAATTGTGATTAAATATGGTGGTGTGAGAGAAATGGTGACCAGCCATTCTCTTTGCACTGTCTATAACAAACAAACAAACAAACAAAAATCAGGCTTAAATTAAAAAGAGGATGATGTCAGTAATGGTGTGGAGACCCAAGATGGGAAAGAAAGGAGGAAATAAGAGAAGCATGGAAAGGGGAGGGAGAGAGTGGGAGGGAGGGAGGAAAAAAGGAGAGAGAGAAAGAGAAAGTGAAAGAGAGAGACTCAGAAGAAACTTCCCCCAGGATGTTTTTGTTAAATAAATATATAAAGAAATGAATCAGTTAAGAAGTCTGTTCTTTCCTATTTTTTCCATTTTGTTCTTCACGTCTCTAATTTTACCTAAATGATAATTTTATGAGCAAATCAAGTTATACATAATACATTTTATGTTTCTTAGCAAAATGATTTTAGATATGTAAATTGCACTACAAAAATAAATATTGCATGCTATTCTAATTTTTCACCAAATTTACATCCTCATTCTCCCCCCAATTCTTCAACTCTCTTTCTCTAATGGTTTTAACATTTCCAAGGCCTTGACATTTATAAATTTAGCTTATTTCTGAGAGAAGTGGCTTCATCTGGGCTCGGGTGGTTTGTTCTGCTAACTGGCAAGGTTCTGAAATCATAGTAAGTATCCTTCTTCTGACTCTGAAACAACGGAAAGATGTATATAACCGTATGGAGCAGGGACAGATGAGTCTGGTGGGGAATCCACATTTCTGTGTCAAGACTTTAGGAACCTCGCCATTGCAAGTCCTGTCTTCTTCAGAGTTAGGAATATTTGAAATAGCATCAGGACCCTTTCTCCATTTCCTGAGGTGGTTCCCCAGTAAAATGGGTGTGGATTCTCCCCAGGCCTCAGAGGAAGACACTGATGGTGGGCACCCTTCTTGTGATCCAATTTCTAGACTTTCTCTGTGGCATCCAATTTACATGGAAATCTGTAACCCAAAGTACTGGTCACTGACTTTCTAGAATGAGACTGATGTCCAACCTTATCTTTGGGAGACACCAAGTATTCAAAACCATTGGTAAAATTACACAGAACTATGCTGTTCAATGTGGTAGCTACTAGATGCAAGTATTTAAATTACTTGAACTAGGCAAGATGGCAGCTTCAGTTCCTCAGTCACAGTACCCATATTCCATGGGCTTCTTTAGCCAATATGCTGGTCAGCAAGAGACAAGAAATTTTTCTAACACTGCAGAGGATTCTGTTGGCCAGGACTGATCTTTAGGAAAATAGAAAAACATAAGCTAGCTCACAACAGTTAAATGCTGTACTTCAGGGGTTCATTAAATTCTCCAATAATCAGTGCAGTGAGTGATATCATTCTTGCTTTCCAGATGAGGAGCTGGGGGCTCAGGGAAGTTAACCTCCACAGAACTCTGCAGTTACTGGCAAAGCTATGACTTTAGGACTGTCCATTCTTGAACGTCGGCCGTGAGTAATGACATGAAAGCAACGTAAGATGGAAGTGTGCAGGGGGCACAAGTGGGGGGGCAGTAAATGGGAGCAGTGATGAAGAATGGGACCCAATGTAAGTCATTATCTTCACCAGAGGAAGCTGACTCCTACCCTTTCTCTTACACCTTCACTGGAAGCAGCAATACCTCCAAACTCAGGGATCTTTGAGTTTTGCTTCCCTCGAGCACCAAGCAGCCTTCAAGACCACAGGGCCAAGAAGTGGGAACAAGTACACTATTGAAGTCGTGGCATCTTATTGGCTGACAGTACATGTCGTTGGGGACCTTGATACTCCACAGGTTCTCTGTTGCAGAGGCTCTTGAGTACCTCTTCACCGTATAAAAGTGAGAGTAGCTCCTTTGAACTTAGCCCACGTTGCTAGTGGAAACTCAAGAACATAGGTTTGAATCCCCATGACATATAGCTGTGAAAACGGGAACACAGCCGGATTCTGTGGAGAAATCAGAATCCAGAGTATCTTCAAACAGGCTCTGTGTCTCCTCTGAGTGGCAGAAAGATGTTTGTCGTCACTCTTCCAAACAGATGTGGGATGGACCAATCTGAATAATAGTCACAAGTTCTGAGGCCACTGAGTGGCAATGCCTTGCAAGAGGAAGGTAGCTCAGAGACAAAGCATACTCATAGCCTAATTCAGATACCTGCCATGACTATGGCTGGGGTTCAAGTTTCTTGCACTAGACTTGTAGATCATGATCCAAACATGGTGCATACTAAATGGTGAATAGAGAGTAAACGTCTCTTTGATCACATCTGGGGTCTACTTTGAAAGAAATGCAACCTGTATTTAGGATCAAAGGAACTGTACATAATTGTGAATGGAGATGAGAAGCCACTTGATAGTTTTATCTTTCTATTCTGATCCTTGTTCCTAGAACACAGAGGGCACTTAGGAATAGCCCTGCTTCTAAGGTCTGGAATCAGGGTTCCTTGTTTATTGATCAGCATTCTACAGATGAAGAATGAATAGGACATACAGATAAAGAATGAGGAGATGAACTGGAGATTTGGCTCATGAGCTGATAGAACCAAGCAACCCCATGAAGTGCCTCTTCTAGCTAGAGAGCCACAAAAACTGTTGAGGTGGCTCTTCCTGGGTCCAAAGATCTCAGCAAAATTGATGGGAGTAACCAAACATATGAAAATGAGGATGATGCCAGATTCTGAAGGCCTGAGAAACAGGGGCTCAATATCCAAGGACAGAGGATGAGCATCTCAATAAGAAGAGAGAGTAAATTCACTCTTCTCCATATTCTTGTTCAGTTCAAGCCTGCCATGGACTGGGTGCTGTTCTTATCAGCCTAGGGTACTGAGAACAGACCTTCTGTAGTAAATCTATTGATGTAGCTGCTAATCTCTGTGATAACACCCTCACAGACATGCCCTGAAATCACATTTTAGCACCTACCTGGGCATCCTTCAGTCCAGTCAAGCTGATACCCAAAATTAACCATCACAGTTAACTTCATGGAAAACTTATTCTGAAAAACACTGGTGGGTCTTGAAAAAACAACAGATACAAAGGAAAGGAAATCCTTCCATGGTCAACTTAATTTGCAAAGCATTGGATTAACAAGGTTCACCCAGGCAATTTACTGTGGGTTCTCTCTGTGTCTTTTAAATGATAATGAGGGGAATATAGAAAACAGCCTTTCCCAAGCTTAATTGACCACAGAATTCTTTTTTCCACAGAGTTTCTTGTGGGACTATTGTTCTGTGGAAACACTGATCAGGACCTGCAGCTTTAGCTCTCTATTGCAGCCTTTAGATAAAGCAAGTGTGCTATGTTGAGGCTTATTGGCTAATCAATGAATTGTACCACTGCTTGAAAGATCAGTAGAGGCACACATCCCTGTGTTTATCTAGGCAGGTAGACAGCTTAAGAATGCCTCACCTCTACTAGTGTTGGTCCTGAGAACATAGATTTCTTCTTTTCTATTTCTGAGCTCACAATACAGCAATGAGGAACTAACAATCAGTCTTAATTCTTCACCACAACCACATTGAATTTATTTGTCTATTAATAATTTTGAACACCTACTACAGGCACAGTGTTATATAACCTGGAAACATAGAATTCTATAAAAGACAAAAGGATCATCCCAGTTTTCCAGGAATTTGCAACCTAACTGAGAAAATTAGAAACATACAGTTTTCTCCCCGGGGAATCATCTGCTCCTTGCTGCTGCTCACACCCCCAACTTTAAGATGCCTTCTCTCTGATCCCTGTACTCAATTATCTTTCTCAAAATGCCTTCATTTTCACAGTCTCGACTGGAGATGGCTCTGTGGTTTTGGGCCTGTGTACTGTATGTATTATTCATAGGCTCTCTTGTTTCTGAACAACTTATGAAAACCAACTAGAGATTAATTCATAAAAAATAAGCTTTTCTCCCCTCTCCCTTTGCAAGGCCAGATCTGTTTCTCTGCCACAATTGTATTGGCTGATTGGGTTTCTGCTCTCCCTCTGCCCCCATTCTGCAGGAAAATCATGTCTCTTTAGTATTGCTGCTGCATATCCTTTCATGTGCCTGAAATATAGACCATTGTGTTCTGACTTTTGTTTAGTGCAGAATCCCTTTCATGCTCTGTCTTCTGCAAGGTCCCTCTGTCTTGGCAGCCAAAGACACTTCTGTTTGCAGCTGGGAGATTTCTATTGTACTTTATACATCGCGAGTTCTTTGTTCTGGAAGGTGGCCTTTTGTAGTTGAGTTTGCTAATGTTTCTAACTGAAAGCAGACACAGCCATACTTCATCAGTCCCATTCTGTTCTAAGGCATAGTTGTCAAGCCCATGAGGGGAACCAAGAGCCTCCCTGTCCACAGGAGAAGAGGTGGGCAAAAAGGAGCATAAGAAAACGTGCTTGTTACTCTTTGAAGTTGAGTGAAGTGAATAGTTGATCACTAAGGAAATTGAACCTGAATTTCAGGCATCTTAATTCTTCCTTCCCAAGGGGAATGTGCCTGTTACTTGTCTTACAAAAGAACATTCTTCAGCTTCCACCTCCATCCTTTTGGCCTAGAGTAGCCATCATGAGCTCACTCCCTCTCTGACATCCAGTTCACTTGGGGATTGTAAAATCACAGATCACAGCTGCTTAAATTTTGTTCTTCAGAATAGATACAAACACGTCACCATGGTCACTAACCATTCTCCAGCATCTTATTCCCAACCTACAGGTGGGGTTTTTTATTTAAAACAAAAACAAAAGCAAAACAACAAAACAAAAGACTACTGAATGAATGAACCTATTTCGTCTGGGCCCAGCAGCCTAGACTTTGAGAGAAATATCAGACAAAGCATTTGCCTCCCAGTATTATCTTCCCCAGTATCGTCTCTTGATGCCTCTCAGTAGTGTAGTTCTTCAGACGTTTAAAGTGTTGTCTGTGAGGCAGAGAAGGGCATGAGAAGGCATTGACCCACAGGGACACAGTGCTCCTACAACACCTCTAATGCACCAGTTCAATCATGAATGAGCATCTTTGGAAATCTCACCGTAAGTCACGTGGGTTCATTTGAACTTGCATGATGACCCTAAGTTTCTCTCATGGGACAGGTGTGGAAAGGGGGAGGGGTTGTTTTAGTTCTCTAACTGACCATCTCAAATCAACTCATTTTGAAAACTTCATTTTTTTTAAAAAATGTATTTTTATACAATGTCTTCTTATTTTCTTCATCCTCAAGGACATATTTTAATTGACTAGCATATTTCTCCTTCTAAAATAAACAGCAATACACTTTGATATCCATACCAATGTACACCAAAAACTCATTCTTTCCTTGAGAATTTTCTTTCTTCCTCCTTCTATTCAGTTCTCTATTTTCCTTGTTTTTGTTTGTGGCCTACTCTTCACTCTATTACTCCTTCTTGACTAATTACAGTTTATTAGTTGTTATGGCAACTCTGTGTTGCTCTCAATACCTCTCGTGATGTGGCTGCAGATGAAGATGTGAGAAAATAAGACAGGTTTTACTACCTGCCCCCCCAGCCATGTTTCCTCCCTAAGCCTTTCTTCCATCCTCCTTATTGTCCCCATAGACTCTCCCTGTGAACTCTGCACCCTTAAAACCAGGCAACAAAGAAGCCCCTAAATAAATAAATAAAAAGCCATGCCTGTTTGCCCACAGCAGCACTGTTTACTGCCGTAATAAAAATGGGGTTATGGAGTACTTGAGCTGAAGTTGCATGTTGTGATTTGTGACACTTTTGGAGGCAGCTTCTCAGTTTTGGAACGGCAATCACCACAGCAAGCCAAACATGTGAGGGGAGGACAGGTGGCACACTCAATTCTAATTCTCTCTGGCTTCTGTGTGTGCCATCTATGCCCTCCCTGAGACCCTATGGATGATCCCCATCCACGCCCATTAGAAACACCTTAGTCCCTTGATGACAGCCAAGATTCTATAGCCAAGTCCTCTCTGAATCATGATGAAATTGCCTATCTACTAAATTCACACACCTTATGCCCTTGGCTATGCCCAGGATCCTAGAGACAAGCCTTGTCTGAATCAGAACTAAACTGACTATCTGCTAAATTCAAGAAAGGGCCATGAAAGTTCTTGCTAAATTATTCCAGACCCGGTATTCCACACCCTTTAGGAAAACACTCCACTCCTATATGTCTTCCTAGCAAGTTATTTTGCTGTCACATTTTCTCTGACGTCTGTCACCTTGGTATCTAAGCACTCTGGCAAATTCATAAGGCTAAAAACAAACACGTGTGTGGGAAGGGAGACAAAGGCCCGTCTCTTCTGCTCTCTCATCTCCATAGGGACAGGGTAGCACAAAGCGGCTGTGAATCTCCAAGGTCACACTTTGCAAAGACAGCATAACAGAGCCAAGAAAAGACTGTGAAATCCTAACTTCCAGTCCTCGACCTCCATAATACAACAGTGCTGCTCAAAGTCAGTGTCACTGTTTCTACAGGAAATACCAGAGGGAATTTGTGGGCCACTGGCCATAGCCAGGAAAGATCCTTCATACAGTCAAAGGCAAGTCCCTCCTTCACAAGATCTGGACTACAGCATCTCCTCTTCCTGTGGAATATCCAAGTACTATTTTGACTTTTATATTCAGTGACATTGGTTGAAATGCTCAAGGTTTCATTCAGTTGTTAGATCAATTACTACTAGTTAAGGGATTTCCACGGGCAAACAAATGTTGGAGCTGACCAGGACTCCAACTTATACACAGGGTTTTCTAATCTAGCAAAAAGATATAAGATATACATGTAAAAATGTATTCTGTGCTCCTTTGCAGCATTTGAGGATTCTAGACTCTAAAAAAGACATCAATGGGGAAAACATAAAAATATTTTATTTTAATGGACATTATTTTTATAGTGGGGAAATTAGCAATAAATGGAGAAATGAATATGATTTATTCCATTAAAACACAGTATAATATGAAATGTGATATAACATAATGGAAGAATAATCAAAGTGCCCAGCATTGAATATATATTTTTTTCATGCGTAGGGTCTCATTATGTAGCCCAGGATGGCCTTGAACTCTTAATCCTCCTGTCTTTTACTTCCAAATGCCTAGGATTTCAGGTCTGCACCACTGCACCTAGCAATCAATTCTTTCCCACACAAGATGTAAGCAGTTGAATTGAAAATATGATCTAGTTTCAGAGTTGTTATGTGCAACAACCCAGAATTTAAATATAAAATGTTCTCTAATAAGCAACTGCTGTGAAGTCCCATCTGTCCACCTGTAAGTTATGAACAATAACATCCAGTGCCTACAATGTGCCAACGTGTGTAGTGTGCATTCAAGATCTAGAACAGGCTGATGACCAAAAGGGTTTGAAGAATTTGGAGACAGGTGAAACAGAAATGGCCCGAGTCTAGTGAGGAATAAATCTTTCAAGTGTAGACTCTGTGGAAACCATTGCAGTCCAGGGTTCAGGCTACTGCCTTGACTTCTTCACCCCTGTTTTTAAAGCAGATTCCCTTAGAGTAGCAGAAAATAAAAACCAAACCCTGAATTTTCTGGTTTTTATGATTAGATGTAATTACTTAAAATATTATAGCATTTATTCATATAGTTAGATAGCAATGTCTTGTTTAACTTTTACTCTAACCATTAAGATTTTTCTGTTATTCAGTGGTGGAGCCGGTTGGGCAACATGGAGGCTGAAGTTCCTCAGACAAATAATGTCAGAGAAACTTATTATGGTACTCCCCTGTATATTCTCTGCTTATATAGAAGATGTTATTCAAAATAGTCACTATTCCTCACCTGGAGGCTGATTCAAAAAGATAATGTTTATAACCAGCATTCAGCTTGTCAACTAGAGTTGCTTCGGCTAATAGCTTGGGTAAGTTAAATTCAAGCTGAGAATATTAGTCTTTCTGCAATTTAGAATCTGCTAAAGTGCCTTGAATTAGCTAGACAGAGTAAAGAAGAGACAGCCACAAAGAATGGGGCCTCAAGCAGTGAGAGCCCACAAGGCCTAGCAAATAATGTGTACCCGGGGCTTAGCACAACAAGGAGACACTGGAAGTTACAAGATTTCGACAGAGAGCTCCCTGATAACCTTGCACACTCAACTGAAACTCAGAAAAGCTCCCTACAAAAAACAAGGAACACACTCACAGGAAAAGCTACACCCTAGGACTAAGGACACACCTGAACTCGACCCATGTAAAGAAGATTAATACAAATTCTTAAGAGAATCGAAAGAAGCCACAAATAATTTAGCCTACCCGAATGAAATGCAACTCTCTCCTTTTAAAAATAAAACATAATCAAGATTCCTTATGATATATTAGCCACAGTGTCCAATACAGAATAAAAAAATTACTAGACATGAAAGAATATGTGGCCTGTAATAAGGAAAATAAATAGTCAGGGAAAACAGACCCTAAGATTATTCTATTAGAATTAGCAAGCATAAGCACTAAAATAACTATGGTAAGTATGTTCAAGGGCAATATAATGTTAAAGAATCAATGCAGCTAAGTAAATAGAAATAAAAGAAGGGACTTAAAAAACTCAATAGAAATCCTAACAATGAAATGAAAATATCTGAGATGAATTCTACTGAGTGGGTTTAAAGGGGGAGACAGTTGGTAGGAAGTACGGTCGGTGGCTGTACAAAGACCCTCATGTGTCATCCAAAGTGCGGATGAGTAAAAAGACTTCGTATAAGGAAAAGAAATGGAGATTTGGCATTCTGTGTAATGCTCTCAGGTGGTATAAGATGCCAATAATGAATTCTGAAAATAAAAAAGAAAACAGGAGAAATTTAAATAACAAGACAGAATTTCCTAAATAAAGAATTGTGCCTTCAATCCCAGGCTGGTAAACTCTATTATGATTTAAGAAAAACTAAACACATCCTATTTCAATTGCTAAAGCCCAATGTAAGCAGAAAAATCTTAAATGTGGCCAGAGGGGGAAATGCGTTACCTAGAGAGACTAAGTGAATGTAACATGGCTGACCAACAAGTGCCAGAAGAAAAAGGGAAAATTCCTGCTGAATACAGAAAATAAAATAAAGAAAACAAAACCAGCCACAATCCAGAATTTTACATTTGGTTAAAAAAAGCAATAATTAAAAAATAAATAAATAAAATAATTTTTAAAAATCTGCTTTTCAATGTGTCTGAACCAAAAGGATTCAGACTCAGCCGGTGTTTTACCAGGACACTTCCTAAATGCAGTTCTTCAACTGAGGTTTGGGATTTCTAATGCACAACACAGGATAAAGGAAATACCTGGAAAAAGACAAATGATCATGTTATCATTCTCTTTCTCCTCGAATCATTTAGTTTTATAAATCATTAGAAGCCCTAACTGGCGAATTCATGGTTTATCAGATTTTGAAGTAGAATATATGAAAGTATAGTGTGCAGAGTGCAGAAGGCTGACACAGGGGTGGAGCCCTGCTACACTCACACTCAGGAGACTGGGGCAACATGATCACAAGTTTGAATATAAGGAGTATGGGAGGCCTGCATGGCAGAACAGCCCAGTGATACTGGAACTGGACACACTACACCAGGATGACCATGAGTTTAAAACCAGTTTAGGATACCTAGAAAACTTCCTCTCAAGAGAAAAAGATGGGGCGGGGGGGGGGGGGAGGACTAATTATCTTACTTTTGCATCATTTTACATTTTATCTGGTAAGCTGCAATGTTAACACTAAGAAGACTGAAACCTAAGGTCATTTTGTAATCCTTAGAACATTTCTGATAGAATATAGATTGACAAAAAGCCAGTAGACTAAAGATAATTGAATACTAGAATAATCTGATGAATTCAAGAGTGGAGAAAGAGAAACAGAAACCAAGGTAAAGATGCAGCAATTGGAAAACAACTGGTAAGACAGTAGATTAAATCCATGAGCAACAATAATTGTGTTAAAAGCCAATGGAAAACACACTCCGGTAAATAGCACAGAGTTTTTTCAACTGACTAGAAAAACTCAGACTAAATTATATGCTGTCTACAAGAGGCACACAATAAACACAGAGATGCTGATAGGTTGAAAGTAAAAGAATGGAGTAAGATTAATCATTCAAACAGTAATCATAAGAAGCCATGTGTGGCTATATTGATATCAGATAAAATAGATATCTTGACAAGCAATCCTCCTACAGACAAAGAGAGAGATACCACAGTGTAAAAGAGATCAATTATTCTAGAAGATATAATAATCCTGACTGTGGTGCCTGTAATAATAGAGCTTTGAAATTCATGAGGGGAAAAGAACAGAAAGAAAGGAAGAAATACACAAATAAAAAGTTATCATAAGGGACTTAAAACTCGCTCACTAATAAATTATAAGGAAAATTCAATAAGAAAATACAAAAGATTTATGGAGCTGGAGAGATACCCCAGCAGTTAAGCACTTCTTGCTCTTCCAGAGGACATGAGTTCAGTTCCCAGCACCCACACTGGGTAGCCCATAATTGCCTGTGATTCCAGCTCCCAGGAGTCAACACCCTCTTCTGGACTCTGTACATACCCACACACATTTGGCATTCATTCACATAGACACATATACACAAATACAAAGAAAAGTTTTTTAAAAATTAAAAATTACTAAGATTTGGATGTTATAAACCACACTAATATTTATTTTTTTACAAGATTACTCCAAAACTACCAAATACACATATTTTCAAATAGCATACACATACAGAGAGTACATATAGACCATATGTTGTATTGCAAGGCAAATTCTAATACCTCTCAGGAAATTGAAGCCTTTCACACATGTTTGCCAACAAGAGAGGTAAAACAGGAAAACAACAAGATATGTAGAAATCCTCAAGTATTTGAAAATTAAACAACCTGTTTCTAAATAAACCATGGGTAATATGAAAATCAAGGAATTAGAAAACAATAAACACACAATGTATTGTGGTAGGGGTAGTGACAGGAAGGAGTCCATCATCAGCATCACTGAAGGAGGAAAAGGAAGAAAGGAAGGAAGAGGGCGGGAAGGGCACAAAAGGAAGACAGGGAGAGGGAGGAGAAAAAAGAAATGAAAGAAAATAAAAAGGGAAAATCAAATCGTCTGTGATATCCTTGAAGTAAAAATAGGGAAATGCGACATTTTGAAAATAGGTGAGCAAGTTTCCACTTCCAACTTGAAAAAGTAGACCAATAAATACAAATCAAGGATTTGAGGAATGAGGAGCAAAGGAGAGTTCTTTGAAAGACTAATAAAGTTTCAGGCAACTTGAACAAGACCAGTCAGCAAGAAAAAGAGGAGGTACCAGGTGTCAGCACTTGATACTGAGGAGGAGTGAGCACCGCACCATTGCCAATGCTGCCCACGGAAAAACAACAGGATGTCACAATAGCTCCATGCTAATACCTTCAACAGTCTGTATAGACAAACTCCTTCAATACGCAATTTTGTAAAAATGAGACCAAAAGTAAACAGAAATTATTTTGTATTTTAAAGTAAAATTCCTAAACAGAAAGTTAATCTGGATGGTTTTATTATTAATGTTGTACTTAAAGAAAAACACTTAAAGGGAAAATACACTCCATGAATTCAAAAATTAAAGACCATTACATAGCTTATTTCAGGAAAAGTCCTTACACCATAATTTAACAAAGATATTTTAGTTAAAGAAAATCATGTCCAAATGCCCCCCAAAGTAAGCAAAAATAATCAATCAATAATATTAGTAAATTAAATACAGTAATATACAAGAATTTCAAATTATGGCTGGTTATTTTAACACCCCAAAACTAATTAGTATAAGCTACTGCATTAGCAATACAATTTGTCTTATTATAGAAAAACTATGTGATATCAATATATTATCAATTAAATTGGGAAATTTTTTGACAAAACACAACACCCTTATGATTAAAATTCTGAGCAATGTGAGAAGAGAAAAGAACTCAATCTGATAAAGGGTAACAATGAAGACCTTGTAATTAGCATCTTGACTGGTGAAATAGTAAATTCTTTCTCTTTCACTTCAGAGAAAGGGTGAAAATGCTTGTTTTAGCTACTTGTATTCAATCTTGTACTAGAGACACTAGCCAGTAAAAGAAGGCTTGAAAACCAAATAAAAGCCTTACAATTGGAAAGAAAAAATTCTGAGTTTATTCAGAGATGTTCTAGAAAAATCTTAGGGAATCCACACACAGAACAAAGACAAAAGTGAGGTATATTTGCATAATGTATACTAAATATACATTTGCAGAATAGACTAAATATACAGTATACAAATAGATATTTTAAAAGACTTAGAATAGCATCATTTGGGACTAAAATTAGAAGGACAGAGATGTAGCTTATGTGGTGGAATGCTTGACTAGCATATATAAAGCCCTGGGTTCCATTCCCAATACCACATAAAACTAGGACAGTGATACACATTCCTAATCCCATCACTTGAAAAGTGGATGCAGAAGGATCCAGAGTTCAGGGTCACCTTCTTTTTCTTCATAGTGAGTTCACAACCATTTTGAGCTACATGAGATCTGTCTCAAAAGAATAATATCAATCAATCAATCTCTCTCTCTCTCTCTATGTGTGTGTGTGTGTGTGTGTGTGTGTGTGTATTCTAAAAACATTGCTGAGACAGAGTCAAGAAAACATAAATGGAGAGAGTTTAAAATATGCAAAACTGGAAAAACTCAATTTTGTTAAACATCAACTCTCCCAAATTTCTTATTGTCATTGCAATCGAAGTAATGATTGCAACTGACCACTTTACAGAAAGTATCAAGTTGATTATAGCATTTATATTTCAATAGGAATGGTCTACAACTGCCTAAGCCATCCTAAGAAGAAATTTGCAGAATTTGCCTTGTCTAATTTCAACACTTTACATTTCACTGGAGTGTTAATTATACATTGTGTGTATTTTCAGAGCACATTGAACTGCACATGAAAGATCTGAACCTTTACTGTGTAAATTTCACAATAATTAAAAAACAACAAATTACAATGTCCTACTGGAAGACTCCATCAGCAGAAGATAAGAGGATTTTTAGCTGTTTCGACATGAGAAGTCGAGCACACACGTCTCAGGTGCCTTTTTTCTGTCTTCTTTAGTAAGCAACGCTGATGGATTATTCTGTCAGCCTGTTTAAATCAAAGCAACTTATAATTTCTTCTCTATGCATATCCAAGTTTAAATTGCTCAAAAGAAGAATCTGCACAAGATTTGGAGGGTGGAAGTGAAATAGCACTGAAGAGTCTCTGACGTTTCCACATTCAGATATGGTGGTGAACACATGGAGAATGGCCCCACACATTCATCTTGTTCTCATGCTCCCTGGTTTTCCTCTAGCCCAGTAGTTCTTAACCTGTGGGTCCCAACTCCTTTGCCAAACCTTTATCTCTGAAAATATTTACATTACGATTCATAACAATAGCACAATTACAATTATGAAGTAGCAACGAAAATAATTTCACGGCTGGGGTTCACCGCAACATGAGGAACTGCATTAAAGGGGCACTGCATTAGGAATGTTAAGAACCCCTGCTCTAGGTCCTTTTTCCAAACTGATAACTCTGTTGGTTACCAAATGATGCAGGCTCAATGTCAGCCAAGCTTCAAGCCCACAGAAGACATCACTGTATCTTGTATCTTTCTTGGCAATCCGCTTTGTAAATCTATTTTATAGGCTGGGCGTATCCTCAGATTGTGCACTTGGCTACTGACTTATTTTCTGTCCTACCAACTCCTTTGCAGACCTTTACTTTGCCAGTCTCTTGCCAGCTTGGTAAAGTCACATTACTATTGTAAGTCTCCTATCCACATTGTTTCCAGCAACTCCAATTTCTTAACTGAATTCTAACTTAGGAGAGAGCCATGCCATCATTAGGTCACTTAGGAGGAGCAGAAGGTGACAAGAGCTCAATGAGTTACCTGAGGTAGAGGAACGGTACACAGCCCCATGGCATCAAAACTACTGCATAGGTGTTGTCATCAGAGATGGCATTAAATTTCAGCTGGTATTTTGTATATCATCTGAGCATTCTCAAAATCCTAAGAGATATAATCAAAAAAGCTTTTCTCTGAAATCATCCTATGCAGATTGTAATTTTGAAAAATATCCTATTATACTTACATTCTTAGGTCTTTTAGAAGGCCAATATGCATAACAATCCAGATGATAAGAAGAATGAAGATACAGATATACATGTATATAGACCTATATTTGTATTTCTCCACTAAAAAAAGAAAGAAAAACAATGCACATAATTTGAGACACACACAAATGATCCATGAGAAATCAATAACCTGATCTTTATATTTAGAATATTATGGAAACTTGGGAAAATATCATATCCTTATTCTTTATTTTATATACTATAAAGCCAGGTATAAGACTATCTCCAGTTCTTTATAAAAGAATAGAAAAGAACTTGATTTATGTTATGTGCTAAGCATAATTACTTTTTGTAACTATCCTGTGTGGAAAGTATTATTAGCTTAATTTTATAGGTGAACTCAAGGCTTAGAGATATGAAATGACTCCATTAAGACCATACAGCAGGCAGATAGGAGAGTCATGACCTGATCTTATACTCACCTGAGCATCATAGACTTTCTGCCAAACCACCCTCTTTTGCAGAATGGACCTGTGTCTCAAGAAAGGGGGGGAGGGAGCTGTTGTGTAGATATCATCCCCATGAAATTATTTCAAAATGAGCATAATAGTAATATTTAAAGCTATAAAGTATACTTCAGGGGTAGAATACACCTTAACATGTATGAAATCCTGGGGCTGAAGCTCAGCACCAAAAAAATTTAATGAAAATGACTTTTAACTGCTTTCAGAACCTTTATGCATTTAGGGGGTTCTCTTCAAGTCAGTCACTTTGAGAGAATTTGCATATGCCCTATATGAGTCCCAACATTGACACTTCCCAAGATATTTTGAAATTCCTCTCTCAGAATTACAGAAATGCAACACAGCTGGTACATATATGTATGTTTACGTATATATTTACTAAATATACATGTACAAGTTTCATATGCTGATATACACGTATGTAGTTATGTAATAAGTATAAGACCTTTTCTCTATATTCCCTATGTATGCATAGCTTCTAAAGTGACTTTTCTGAAATACAATTCTCCTTGGAAATTTTCAAGTAGAATGGAGGAAAATCTTCATTGGGCACATTGTAGAGAGAAAGCCCCATCACAAAAAGAGCTGAACAATGTGACCTTTGTTTTTTTTTCCCCCACACTGAGATTCCCTGTGATAAAATTTGTTGTGTTTATTTTTCAAAAAAAAAATGCTCTGTTATAATATGGTCACACCTCATAAAAAGCAGTATGCAAATAGGAGGTGGATCTTTGTTATGCATAACATTATGGCTGTCCTTTTGGCAGAATCTCTAATTACTGAATTAATTTCCATCAGTCCTCACCACAAGGACCAAACACTTTCCTCTATATAATCTTACAATGTGTCTACCTTCCCTTGTGCTAAAAGAGACCGCATAGACAATTGCCTGTTTGATACAAAAATTGCCCTCTGGTCCTTCAATTCCTAAAAGACCATGCCCCACCTCTTTATCACTGTGAGTTGGTCTTGAATACACAGGAGAACTCAATAAATATTTTTAATGAATAATAAATATTAGTTGAAGGTCAAAAGCATAGACTGTGGAATCAACCAGAAAACCTCCTCTATGCTATCATACACATGGAAATAATTTATGTGGCATTTCATAGAGGCTTTTCATGTGAGTCTGTGTGAGGTAGAGAGCCTTGGCATGTCGAGAATGAGCCATTTAGTGGGTGAGCAATCAACACCCTCCATGCCATGAGGAATGGGGACTTCAGGAAGCATGCACAGCAGAGAGATTTCTTCAGCTGTTGTGAATCAAGAGAGAAGAGGGAAGAAAGCATTTCTGGTCCAAAAAAAGAAAATTACAAGACAAAGAAGCAGGCAAATACAAATTTTAGAATAGAATTGAACATCCCAGTGTGGCTATTGCCTAACATCTGCAGAGTGGTAGGAATATAGATATTGACCTTGATCAGGTGCAAAGACTTCCCTTATCATGCCTAGTAGACTGAACCATGGCCCAAAATAGATATGTATAGCCTAATTCCTGAAGCCTGGGAATGTTACTTTCTATGGCCAATGTGATTTTGCAAGTAAGAAAAAGAAATCATGCCGAATTATACAGAAGAGCCTAAAATGCAATCATTACTATCTGTCAAGAAAAGCAGAAGGTGCCGGGCGGTGGTGGCGCACGCCTTTAATCCCAGCACTCGGGAGGCAGAGGCAGGCGGATCTCTGTGAGTTCGAGGCCAGCCTGGTCTACCAAGTGAGTTCCAGGAAAAGGCGCAAAGCTACACAAAGAAACCCTGTCTCGAAAAAACCAAAAAAAAAAAAAAGAAAAAAAAAAAGAAAGAAAAGCAGAAGGTGACTGGAGAGATGGCTCAGTGATTAAGAGCACTGGCTACTCTTCCAGAGGACCTGGGTTCAATTCCCAGCACCCACATGGCAGCTCGTAACTGCCTGTCATTCCAGTTCCAGGGGATCAGACACCCTCATACAGATATACATGAATGCAAAACACAAATGCACATGAAATAAAATTTTAAAAAATAACATCAAAGATGGTTTGAAATGGGAAGACTGTGCCCAAAGAATTCAAGATGCTAATCTGGGAACGCTGGAGAGAGTAAAAGAGGTATGGGCCAAAATACTCAAAGAATCCAGGCCTAGGAGAAGAAAAAGATATGGCCAGGGATTCCCCTTGAGTCTCTAGAAAGAGTATGCCAATGCCAACACCTTAGTTTCAGCAGAATGGAACCCATTTAGGATTCCTGACATCCACAACTGAAATAGAATTAATGGGCATTATTTTAAGCCTCCAGGTTTGTGACAGTTGTTACAGCCACCACGGGAAGCACATATGACCAGGTATCCAGCATTTCAGGGTTATTTGTTAAGCAATGAGCAACACAAGTCAGGAGAAATGTACTCAAGGGAGGAAAATTGATGAGGTGTGGTGAGAAGAAAGGTAAGGAACAGCTGGATTTTAGAAATGGGTAAAATCTTCCAGCGTATTTTGTTAACCAGGCATTTTGGGATCCTCTGGGATGAAGGTGCTGGGGAAAATGTAATAACACTAATAAATATTCCATGATTTTCTTGGAACATGTCCTCAGGTGAACTACAAGGTGACTCTATGTTATGATAAGAGTTGTGGGAAACTCAGCGATTTGGGGGTCTCGGGGTGCCACGGAAACTACAACTCGGTTTGTCTAGATTCCCTGGGGACTGACATCCTCATATGTCTCCCTCCCTGAACCACAATTCACACAAGCTCCAGGGAACAGCAGCAAAGGGCAGAGTCGAGAGCTGTTCAAGGCAACAGAAGCAGGAAAAGGGAGCGTGATAAATTATTTATCACTCAACCAAAGCATCTCTGAATGGGCTCTAAACACTGATCTCATGATGGGCTTAATTGTGCCCGTGTATGATGAGTGGTTGGCCTAAACCAAAAAAGTGGATGTTGGAGGCACTTATGCATGGTAGCACCTGAGACCTATTTATTTATGTATAGGTTATACATTGGAAATGGAGGCTTGTACCTAAGGAAAGTTGGTTTTTAATCAGAGGCTCAAGTTCCCCTTCCTTTCAAGTTGGCATCATCTTCTGAGAGTGCTTAAAGTTTGAACCTTGAGCCTTGATCTTGAAGGTCAAAAGTTCACCTTCTAAAACAGAGTGTTCCGACTATCTTAGTGTCAAAGGGAACCTTGGAAATCACGTCAGTGTCACCCAAATGTCACTCTAATTTATATCTAAGAAAACTCAGGATCAAGGCTGGCAAGATGGCTCCACACTTAATCAGTACATGTGGCTCTTGGGAGGACTTAGGTTCAGTTCCCAGCATCCACAGTTTTTGTGAGCAGTTCACAAAAACTCTGGTTCCAGGGTATTCAACACCCTTTCCTAGTCGTCACAGGCATGCTCATGGTAGATGAAGACACTCATGTATACACATAAAATAAAAATAGGTAAGTATTTATTAAGAAAGAAAGGAAGGAAGGAAGGAAGGAAGGAAGGAAGGAAGGAAGGAAGGAAGGAAGGAAGGAAGGAAGGAAGGAAGGAAGGAAGGAAGAAAGAAAGAAAATCTAGAATCAGAGTAATGAAGAAACGCAGAGAAAACACCTCCAGGTTCCCAGCCAGGGACCTGGCTGCTGTATCTCCAGTTAATTCCTTTACTGGAGTAGGAGACTGGTGCACCACTGGCCTGATGCGATGGGAAAAATATGTACCCAAGTGTCCTTTCCCTGTGGAAAACAAAGACTTATCTACATGGACATGGTGTCCCCTTCCATATGAGGTCTTTTCCTGGACACAGAAGGAGTATTTTTTCATCCTGACATCTTCAGGTTTCAGACTGAATGGGATAACACATCTACTTTGGAGCTGAGCGCTCCTCTAAGCAGAATTTACAGGAAAGCATCAGTGAGCATGGAATCAGAGGCCTGGATTCAAATTCTAGCCCTGTTATTCACAAGCAAGTCATTTGATCCTTTTGATCCCTAGCTTCCCCAGGTATAAATATGAGATAATATTGCCTGCCTAGAAGTCACTGTGAAGATTAAATTGGGTGACATAATGCATGCAAAAGCACCTAATAGAATGCTTAGAATGTACTAATGCTGGATAAGCATAGGCTGGATATGAATTTAAATGAGTTTTTAGGAACACAAGTATGAATATGAAGGTTTCCAAAAATACCTTCACTTGCAGTTTCTTAAAAAAAAACCTAAGTTCTTCCGTTAGCTACACAGACCTAAGATTCTAGGAGACCATTCGGCTCTGGGAATTCCTATTAAAACAAAGATCTTTGGAACCTCAAAGCATAGCAAGAATTAATGGCTGGGGGAAACAGTAGAAATAAGTGGAGGGAGGCAGGAAGTAGAGGGCAGAGAGACAGGGAAGTGGATAGTGCTGAGGAGTGCAGCAAATCAGGCATGGTTTTGTGTCTACGGGATGTATTGCTATACATCTAACGGTGTTCTAAAGTCTCAAACATTTCTAAAAACACCATTTTACTTTCTTTCTTGAATATTTTGCATCACCTAAGACGCATTTAAGATGTACCTAAGAGGGAGGGTTACTCACGAACTTCTCCCTCTGTGAACTGCTTTGGGCTTTGGGCTCTGAAGGCAGGGGATCTGCACCTGCCCTCCTCATTCCTTTGTTCACACAGCTCAGCTGGTCTGATGGTGTATTTGCTGAAGTACCCGAGATAAAGCCAAATACAGCAGCATCTCTCCCTTGAAGAGTTCACATCCAAGCAAGTCACTATAAACAATGAGATCACTGCTCTGCAGAAGCAGAAATGCTTGGGGGGGGAGGGGATAGATAAGGAGAGGATTGGGGGAGGGGAGCGGCTTAGGGTTTACAGAATAGGGAAAGGCTGGAAAACTCCACCAAGAGGAGACGTGTTAATGTATCCAAATAATCTGTTGATAGGAAGAAAATTCCCAAAATGGAGGAGGGCAGCATAGAGGTCATGCCTGCTTGGTGATTCCTGCCCTTTCAGAGTTGTATCAGTTATTAAGCTATTATTTTTCAGCTCCGGATTATCCTACACTCAGCCATGTGGTATTGGGGCTGCGTCTGTACATATTCAACTGTCTTCTTGGTCCTCTGGATCCCCGTTAGGTCCCCAAAGAAGTTGTCACTGAAGAGAGTGGAAGCTGGGCAGTGCATGGAACTGACCTTATCCCTACCAGCATTGCCTCTTTCACAGCTCCGCATCTTGGCAGCCACAGCTGCCTCCAGTCTCAAGGATCCTTGACTCTGACCTTATTGAAGCCTCAAAAGTACAATCCCCAGTAGAGCTGGGCCCCTAGTCAGAGCTCTAAGTCCCTCTCCGTGATGACCTTCCTCCAAATTCCTAAAGTTAGAAGGACTTCCTCCAAATTCCTAAAGTTAGGAGAAGGCAAGGAGCCCCCTGCCCTTCAAAGGAATGGGTCCCTTTCCTGAAAGACATCTCCTCTGAGCTTTTGAGTTCCAGCAGCAATGGTGGACTGACTCTGTCTGTCTGTCTCTGTCTCTGTCTCTCTGTCTCTATGTGTGTGTCTTTTTCTTTGTGTGTTTCTCTGTCTTTCCTCTCTCTGTGTCTCTATCTCTCTGTGTGTGTCTGTGTGTGTGTCTCTCTGTCTCTCTCCCTCCTTCCCTCCCTCCCTCTCTCCTCTCTACCCCCACAAGGTCAGTGCATATCCCCACAGAGCTTCTCCTGGATTTTCAGATCCTAATTACCCCAAACTCCTTCCTGGAGACCCTCAGATTATGGATAGGCGGTTGTCTGTTTCCTGTGGTTTTCGTGCCTAGCATACCTCTTTCTTCAGCCCTATGCCTGGCCAGTGAATGTATACTCCACCCTGTCCCCTGTCCCGTGAGATTCAGCAGGTATGCGCTCTGCCTCTGCAAGAGAAAAAGGTCCTTGCAAAAGCAGTGTGACATGATGGTAAAAAAATGGGCACCAGGTGGAAATTCTGCTTCCAACACAATCTTGATGCAATACTCTATAAAACGATGAACACATAGAGTCAATTTCATTACGATACCTACTTTGAATGGGGTTTAACTGCTCTGTTTCCCAAAATGACTGAGCATCAGAATTACCTCAAGAACTTTTGAAAAATGTCAAGTCTCAGACCTTGCCCTAGACATACTGAATTAAAATTTCCCAAATATGGGTCCCAGAAGTCGGATTTTTTTTTTTACACTTTGTAGATAATTCTAGTGAGAAGCTATGTTTAGGAACCATTAGAATGACTTAGAATTTAATATAGATAATGCATGTGACTGTCTAGCCCACAATTTGCTGGAGCAGAGACTGTCGGCAGCACGTGCCCCGCCCCTTGTTCCCTGCCACGTCCTACTCTAATGCATGCAGGTGGCCTCCTAGTGCCAGCAGCTGCAACTGCCTGAGAGCTCGCTTTGGATACAAGAACATGATTCACCATAGGTTAGAGAACTTACGGGCACGCTTAAGGGACCTAAGTCCTAGGTACTCACAGAAGCAACATGCTCACCATGTATATAGTGATGTTTTCCTAGTCCCTTTCCCTGTTCCATTCAAATACTCCTCCATCAATGCATCCTGACACCTCATGTCCAATGAACTACTCACACTCAAGCCCTGTGCTCAAGGTCCACTTCCCCATGAACCAAGCCAAGACATACACATGTAGTTACTATTAAGAGTTCCTTCCTTCCTGTGTCTTATGTTCTCAAATCCAGAAGATGAAAAACGACACTTATTATCCTTGTTTCCTTTACTAAGATGATTTAGAAATCATGGCAGGCCTGGTTTGTCCCATCTAACCTTCTTGACAACCTTGATATCAGAAAGTACTTATGTCCTATCTCCATGGAAGAAATTTGAGATCTTAATGGTTAAATGATTCACACAAAGCCATACAAAAAAAAATAATAATGATAAAGCTTAATTGCCATAGTTAGAAAGTCTTTAAAAATGTCAGTCTGTAGTGGTCTAAATGAAAAATATGCCCCATAGACTCAGGTATTTGAACATTTGGTCTCCAGTTGTGGCACTGTTTGGAGAGGCTATGGAAGTGTGGCCATGGTAGAGGAAGTACATCACTGAGGGAAGGCTTTAACAATTTATGGCCTCCCTTCCTTTCTGGTTTGCTCTGTTTTCTGTATGTCATGGAGATGTGAACTCTCAGCTGCCGACCTCCTGCCATGACATCCCCACCATTATGGACTCCCTTCCCCTGGAACTGTAAACCAAAATAAATTCATTCTTCCACAAGTTACTTTTGGTCATGGTCTCATATCAGAGTAACAAATAATAAATTATACAATGTCTTTCTGTGATACTTATACTTTGACAAAAAAAGGAAGGTCATATATTATTTTATAAAATCATCATAGATTATAAGATATTCAAGGATTTTAAGTGTTTCTAAGGATTCTGGGACCAGGATACCTGACTGCACAGAGCATGTTAAGGAGCCCCATATTTCTTACAGTGTGTGTCTTCTCACTAGCCTTGTCTACCTCCCAAGATCTCAAACAAGGCCATACACCTCATTGTAGGCTCCACCTTGATGTTTCATCTTAGACCATCTGTAGACAACCAAGCTCATCAACACCTAGTACCATGTTGCATATAGAAAGGAGAAGCAAGAAAGACTTGCTCTCTGCGAGCCTCCACAGACAGTCAGGATCCATACAAATCCAAGTGGAAGGACAAAACCAGGTCTATGAATAGTTTCATCAGACTCCAGTCTACAGCAGTAACGGACATTTAGATATGGTGCTCCTTTAATGTAGGAGGTGCTAGAAGAATTTCATCTCCATAAGAAGAAATCCTTTCTTTGTTCTTCACCAGAGATATCCTCAAGGTGACTGCAAATGTGATATTTAAGGTATGAAAATCTGAGAGGGTACTCCAACAGTAGTCATTTTGTCTTGGGTTTTTTATTTGTTTGTTTTGTTTATACTTTTGTGGCCATTTCTTTTTCACCAGTAAAGAACACAGTCTAGAACCAGAATGTCCTATCTAATTTTTATCTCCAAGACTTATTAACATTGAGGCCTTGCAAGAGTGACCTAAATTCTATGTTTTACTTGATTTTGATCTGTTAAAGTATCAATAATAGTAGTACCTGCTTCATGCTGTCATTGTGGAGAATGAATGATTTCATATCATACACAGCACTAAGAATAGTGTCTCTCATTTAGCAAGAACTCAGTGAATATCTATTGGCTTATCTTAAGTTACCTGGAAAACTGAGGCAATATCATGTGTTGACTCTTGAAGGGGAAAGGGGACAAGTGAAACCCCAGATATAAGAATGAGGAGGAAGGAGTGGACATATCCCAAAAGGAAAGGGCAAAGCTATGCATTAACAGGACCCTGTAGTTTAACACAGGACACACTGATGGCTACTCATTTTCACAGGACTCTCCATCAGAGCAACATTATGCATGAATAATCCAAAGGAAGCAGAGACTGAGCACTTTGCCTCTTCCATCACACTCTGATCAAGTTCATAGAGCATTACTTCTTCATCATGAATTCTATGGCCAGATCCCTCCATATCACTCTGAACAATCCAGAGCCCATATGTCAATTCATCTGATTTAGACCTAGAAGTTTCCTCAGGGAAGTATCTAGGACCTTGGAGGATGGAACAGCAGAAGGGGTCCAACGGCTCTTAGACATCTGCTTGGTCTGCCTCGGTTCTTCTTATTCCTTTCCCCAGACGGTTATTTTCAAACGTGCACATTGATCCACATGTACATTGATTCACCCCTTTCTGCTCACCAAGCTGTCTGGTTATTATCCACCTGGTCTTGAACAGAAGTTTCACTCCTATTTTCTGCTCCAATCACAGGAACACTAGATTAAAGCTCCTTCGCTGAATTGAATTTCAATTCCCTGAAAGGATCACAGTGAATCTATGAGAAGAAATGGATATGTGGCAAAGAGCAGATGTGTGGTCAAGATTAATAGGAGATTTTCACTTTGAAACTAAACTAAAGATAGACTATTTCCTGCCCAGGATTTCTATACCATGTTTCAGAACTGAGCAGAAGCTGGGAAAGTGGACCACTAAGGAGAAAGTAGGCTATCTTCACCTGAGTCTCACTGCCAGCCAATTGAAGCACAGCCTAAGAACCTGGAAGTCTCTATGCCAGAGGCAGAAAAGCTTATACTAACAGCTAGTGCCACAAACTGGCTCATCAGAAGCAGACTGGAGGACACAAATTGAAGTACAAGATGTCCATAAAAGGTCAGCAACTGTGAGTCATAGGTAAAGAAACAGGAAAGGACAGAAAAAGATCTGTGATGCACACTCAAAAAAGCCTAAGCTAATTGTCTGCCAGGTTCTCTTGTGTTGGACACAAATGGTCATCATGAGTCCTTTATGATGCCTCTTTCTTACTACTAAACAGACTATGTCAGAAATAATGTGACTCAGATGAGGTTGCTGTTTAAACTGAGACACACCCTAGAGATGAGAACAGAGAGTTGTCTATCTCATTTCTTGCAAGATGTTACCTTTAAGAGGAGCTGGGTGATGTATCTGAACTGCCTCTAGATTAGGTCTCTTTGTCACTTGGATTCATTTTTCCATCCCAGTTCATGAAGCATCTCCCCAGGAAGGATGGTGGACCTGTCTTTCTAAGAAGCATAGGACAGGGAAGCTGTTAGAATAACCCATGGTCTGCTAGTCTTGACTTGCAACTGATCCTCAATGACCATCTTCCACAATGCAGTGTAGACTTCTTTGGTTAGTATGTCTGTCTTGGTCGCAAGGACATAGACTGACATGACTCTAATCCAAGAAGGTTCGGTGCTTCTCTGGTGACCATGTGACATTTGAGGACTTTCTTGTTGGACTGTCCGTTTGCAGTTTCAACTAGACGGGGCAGCAGTACAAAATTCCATGCGTATTGCTCCCTGACCCATTGTCCTTGATAGCTCGACCCCTCCTAATCACAGGATGATTCACTTAAGCTTAACAGGGGACGCCTCTTCTTGTCCAATTAATTCATTAACACAAGGTGCCCAAAGTACCAAGGCTGCAACCACAGCTTATAATTCAGTGGAAATTTCGCCATACACTAAGGTGAGAATAAAACCAATAGTACCAAGACCTTGAACCCTGCAGAGCCCAGAGTTGCCCAGACTTTTCCATAGCTACATGGCATATCTTAGTCTTGCAGTCTTGCACACACCCCATGGGAAGGTTTTTGGTGTAGTGAGTATATGACATCTTTGATGACAGCAGCCCACCTTGCATAATATTGTCTCTACACTAATGCTACAATGATTCCTGAGGCAAGTGCCAGTGTCCCGTGAGTTCAGTGACTCTGGTAATAAGACATGTGCCATTTCTACTGATCTCTTAATCTTTCCACCTTCATCATAAACTGGGTTTCTGGGCTTATTGCAGGGAAATGTGGGATTCTGGTAGCAGTGCTGAGGCCAGAGTGTCAGTCAAACTCATGCCTTCCTTACGTGTCTGAAAGTGAAGCCTAGGCTTTTTCAGGGTGGAAAGGACCTAATGCAGAGAATGTGCCACTGGTGCCCATGGATCTCCTTGAGGAACCATGATACACTGGACTCTTAACACTTGTCTGTGTTATTGCCAGTTTCAACAAACTAGTGACAGAAAGAAGCCTTAATAAGTGCGACCCTGTGCTGCTTGTCCTCATGTGTGACCTCTCTCTTTGCCACTGTAGTCATTTCGGTCACATGTCTGTCTCTAATGCCTGCTTGCTGGGTCATTATTTTGTCCTTGAGGTAGGCTCCTCTTCCCTGGAGTGTGGACATGGGTCGACATGAACACATAGATGAAAAAGATCTTCACATGGGAGACCTTCTATATACCATGTGCATACTCTAACCCGAGAGCTCCAAGTCCACAGTCTTCTCGTCTTTGTTTTCTCAGCCTAAACAGTCGGCCAGGATCCCAGGAATTCCTAATCAGGGTCTAGTCCATGGCATAACAGCTGCCCATTTGGAGTAGTTGGCAAGTCATTGAAGCTTTCCTACTCCACCTGGCGTGTACAGGCTTCGTCCTCAGCTTCCTCAGCAAGTCTACTTGAGTTTCTGTGTCTGCAACTAAAAATGCCCTCTGGCTCCCACACCTGGCTGTGGTGGTCCATTACTCTCAGCTGTTTATTTTCATCTTGTAGAGTGTCAATAACCCTTAGCAACAGCCATTCAATCTGTTATCCTTGAAGCAAATATTCACTCTGCCTTTCAAATACCTGATACACTGTACCCACTAATGCCTTCCCCTTCTGCCAATGAGTATTTGGGAGTCAGCGGCTAGCGCTCCCTCTGTGCCCAAGGCTTCTGTAATCCACCAACCTCCATTGGAGAGATCCTTGTGTCAGTCAGAAAATAATTTACCCCAGACAACAACTTAGAACCATCACAGATTGTTACGCCAGTGAGTAGGTCTCTTAAAGCAGTCTCATGGAGTTTAGGGCATGATATATAGCCAGTGATTGATACCTGTGAGAAGACAATGGGAATAAAGGACTGGGAAGAACAGGAACTATTCTGTACTGCTGATAAAATGTCACCCACCTTCAGAGAGCTCTGGAATGGCCATTGCCCAGCTGTCTTTCCCTTGGTCAAGCTGGGGTGCTGGGCCTTTATGCTGGGATGCTGGACCTCTTTGCTGCCACCTGCTATAACTGGGAAGAGAATGTCAAGGGTGACCCAGCCCTCTGCAGATGAGATGGGAACTAGAGGAGATGGGGGCTGGGGCTGAATATCGAGGCATACTCCTCAACTGGGTAGCCTTTTCTAAGGAGAACACAGCACTTCCTCATGCCTACCACACTGGGGAAGTCCTATACCCACATTCGAGTGTGATTATAGACAAGTCCAGACCTTCCCAAATAACAGGGCGGCAATAGTTTAGGTAGACCTAGAAAACCAAGCTTTTGATTGCTCTGCTGTGATTCTCAGTCCTATATTTTGGCTAGCTCCTCTTTATCAAATGTCTCCTCACCTTCAGGGTATGTATTTGCTGTGTATGACATCTGTATACTTTATGAATATTTCACTTTGTAGGTAGCTTCCCCCAGGCTTCAAGCAAAATGTCATGTGCCCTGCGGGTCTTCATTTAGACAATAATTAACTAAAAGGAAGACTTGCTGTGAGCCTCAGAAATGGTGCTCTCGCTCTCGCTCTCGCTCTCGCTCTCACTCTCTTGCTCTCTCTCCTTCCTCCCTTCCTCCCTTCCTCCTTCCCTCCATTCTTCCTTCCCTGTGTCCCTTACTCCCCCTACACACACACACACACAGAGAGAGAGAGAGAGAGAGAGAGAGAGAGAGAGAGAGAGAGAGAGAGAGAGAGAGAGAGACCTCTCCAGCTGGTGATATAAGAGGGACTGGATGGCCCATTGTAGCACTGTGGAGCTTACAGCTTCTATCAAGAGACCTACAAGGAAAGGTGATTTCAAGGACCCATGTAAAGGGCTCTGACAGACATACTTCCCTAGACTTTGGTAACATGGAAGAGGGGATGCTGTGACCTTTGGGAATCAGGCAAATTTTAAGTATGGAAAAAAATGTGTGTTCAGACAAGGAAGAAAAGTCTCTACTCTTCGTGACCATGTGGTAGCCTAGCCTGAGGGACTACAAAGCTGGGTGTGGTGGGAACAACGTCTTGGAGGTGAGGACCCTGAGGAACCGGAGCCCAGTGTGTCAAGAAGGGGTCTGGCCAAGTGTCCCGGAAATCTTCGAAGCTTTCATGTGAGTGAGGGCCATGGAGCAGATGGAGTCTGTATCTCAAGACTGTAAGAACTTCCATGAGGCATTAGGCAAGAATGGCAACATTGTATCAAGTAACAGCAATAGGGGTAAATAAGACATGGTGGGTAGAGAGATAGGAGGACGTGAAACTGACCAACTTCAGTAGTACAACGGCAGGAAGAGAGCGTGAGAGGGTCAAGATCCTCGGGTTTCTGGCCTGAGCAAAACATAAAGTAACAGAACAAGACGGGAGCCAAGGATTGAGGTTCCATTTTGCACACAGTAGGACTGCCAGTGTACAATTCAGTAGAGATCCACAGAAAGCAGTTGTAGGTATGTGTTTAACGTGGAATATAATAGCAGTGCTAGAAATGCAAAGTTAGGAATTCCTTCCTTCCCGATGCTGCAGCCACATCCTCCTTGTACCTTTTGCTATTGGAGAGAGAGATGGTAGGTGAAATGCTGGGAAATAGATACAGAATTTGCTTCAACTTAAACCTGGCAGGAGGAGTCTGAGGAAACCTACTATTCAGAAGATGTCTACTGAAATCTCTCCCTTGGCCCTTCAACATCAGGAAATGGGGAAGAAAGAATGGCAAACGGGAGCTTTTAAATAATCATAATTAGGAACACACACATGGGCTCAGTTTGGGCGAGCAATTAGACAGCTAATTATACGGAAACTGTATGTGCATGAAGCCAAAGTATCACCCCCAAAATAGGAGGCTCCCAGCAATGGCAGAGATGCCCTGAAATAACGAAGGCAACCAATGGGACACAACCAGACCTCTAATAAATAGGTGTGTGTGTGTGTGTGTGTGTGTGTGTGTGTGTGTGTGTGTGTGTGTGTACACACGCACATGTGCACGCTAGAGGGGAAATAGAGGCTCTTAACAAAGTACCACTCTCTTCAAATGCTGCCCTCCAGCCCATAGACTCGGGCTTCTTGAGGTGCCCCAAACCCCTGGGGGCTGTGTATATGCATTGCATGGGTTCCATCTAGTGGTAGATCCTGGGAGCACTCATCATGTCTTAGCCTGTAGATCCTGGAGTTTCTAATTCAGTGGTGCAAATATATATATATATATATATATATATATATATATATATATATATATATATATATATATTAATGAATGTACCAGTATGAAAGTTCTGTGAGTAGAACAGAGGTGATTCTGGCTTCATCATGCCCTAAAATACTCTGAATATCATTAACACTGGAATTATAAAACTGGAATTATAAAAAATAGATATGGCGTGGGTGTTAATTGTTGGGTTGATTTGTTTCTTCATTCTTTTCTTTTTTCTTCTGCAATTTAATTAATTTTGTCTGCAGCAGCCTGCCCTATGTAGGGTTAGCAATTTAATTGTGGTGTTCCCTCCCTTTTGTTTCTTGGCTGTCACAAATATAAGAAACAAAAACTGCAGAAGCAAAGGGTTCTTGGTTCTATTGGACATCTCATCTCTTAAAAGTAGCAACCTGCCTAAGGAAAAAAATCATTGACCAGTGATGAAGAAACCTTGGAAGGGACGAGCAGAAGGAAGAGAAGCCTGGGATGACTCCAGAAACCTCACCACCAGCTCCTCTGGATGCTTCATTGTTTTCTCCTTCTGCAGTTTATTTAAAGACACACACACACACACACACACACACACACACACACACACACACACACACACACATGCACCACTGGCCAAAGAGATTGCAAAATAAGGGACTAGACAGAGGCCAAGCAAAACGATGACAGGGTTAATGTGGTCAGTGCTTGGGTAGAGGGAGGAAATTGAGGGTGAACTTTTTTTATTGTGTGTGGACAATATTCCAGAGTGCTGGGTCTTGAGAAGATGGGAGCTGCTGGCAGGTCTGGGGGCCAAGAGCTCCTCAGCGGGCTCTGCAAAACCTCACTGTGGGAGAGCATCGCAATTTTCAATGCATTCTGATGCTGACACACAAATGTACAAAACAAGTTGATTGTCGGCCCTGCCCAAGGTGACTCAAGGATAGAGAAGAGGGAGGGGGTGAAAGCAGACCCTCTCTTGCAACACTATGCACTATGAAATCAGAAGTAAAATGCAGAAAGGAAAAAGGCAAGGCAGAGCGAGACGAATCTTTTTGCCTGGCAGGCAGATTGGATGCGAAGTCTCCCTCATCATGTCTGCCTGACACAGACCACGTCCCTCAAGAATAGAACTCCGCTCAAAATTCAAATGCTCTCCGTCCTTTGCAGTCAGATGCAGAAACGGGGTTGTTGGCAACAGTTCTAATGGGAGGTGGTAGCCGGAGTACAAAGGGACAGCCGACTGTTTCACCCTGTGAAAACTTCTATGTGAAATCAGAAATCAAACTGCAAGAGAAGCAGGAAGAGCTCCAGCAAAAACTTTCCCTGGGCATGAAAATGAGTCGAACTGAGCGAAATCATAAATGCAAACCATTCACATCACCTTTGCCACAGGGGACGAGGCCCCAGAATAGAATTTAATGCCAAATTAAATGTTCCTTCTACCTCTCCCAGCAACATAGCTGTAAAACTGGAAAACAAATCAAGGCCACTGCTACTATGGCTGAAGGATATTGGCTGATGGAGCATAAATAAGTATATAGTAACCAGTTAATCTGGGTACGGGAGGCCTTGGGCCCAGGAGGTTTAGAGGGAATAAGCGGGGAGTCATTGCAAGGGGCCGATCTCAGAGGCAAAGGGTATCGATCACATTTATTTTTCCTCTGGCAACTCACTTTCTAAGACGAGGTTTAGAAATCCCAAGACTTTAATCAATATGATTGGAAGACCATAGATTCTAGATGGAACACCTGCAAAGTAGGACTGGGAGGCATTTCTAAGGCAGAGGTCTTCTGGCAGATAAGTAATGGTCACTCCTGTTTGCTTCAGCCAATGTTTCACTGCCACAGTTAGGAGTGGGGGCGAACAGTAACAGTCATCTTGGGAACTGAACTCAGATCCAAGTTCCAATCTGGTTCCCATCTTCCCAAATTCTATGGTTCAGGGCAGGATCTCCAGGCAGCACCTGGACCCTGCTATTCCTTTTGGTCAGTGTAGGATTGGACAAGAAATTCACAAAATGCCTTTCTTCTCTATTATTTGTGGTAGGAACACTTTGGAAAAAAAATAAAGGACATCCTGGGACTATGTGGAAGCTACTGAAGCTCACCCTCTGGGTGATGGCTAATCACCCTTACCCCCATGGGTCCTGTTTGCTTTTACCTTGCAAAGGACTCTCTTCTCTATCTTTTTTTTTTTTTTTTTTTTTTTTTTTTTTTTTTTTTTTTTTTTTTTTTTTTTTTTTTGGTTTTTCGAGACAGGGTTTCTCTGTGTAGCTTTGCGCCTTTTTCCTGGAGCTCACTTGGTAGCCCAGGCTGGCCTCGAACTCACAGAGATCCGCCTGGCTCTGCCTCCCAAGTGCTGGGATTAAAGGCGTGCGCCACCAACGCCCGGCCTCTCTTCTCTATCTTTGTGTGTGTGTGTGTGTGTGTGTGTGTGTGTGTGTGTGTGTGTGTGTGTGTATTTTTAAAGAAAAACAAATTTGCTTCAAGTGAAAATGCATTCAGTTGCCTCATTTTCTAATTTCATTCCTGGAAATCTCATTCTTGACAGTGGAGTGTGAGGAAACAGCATTTCCTCTGTAGGAAGATTGCTATAATTGGGAATTGTGTTCCACATCAAGAACTTGGCATCTGATAAATCACAGACGTCACTAACAATATGATGTAAGAGCAGACACTTAACTATAAACTTCTATAATTATTTAAAATAGTAAAAGTGTGCCCTAGCTCACATAAAATGGGCATAAGTGTATTGTGCATGTTGATTATACAAGAGACCCCAATGTGCCATAAAATGTAGATAGACTGCATAAAACTCTAACATTAGTGGACTATAAATTCAACCTAAAGCCAGCATACTTGCTGGAACAGATTTAATTAAACATTAAATGAACACTAATATGGTTTCTTCTCTCTGAATGGAGACGGTCTTGAGGCTGCTTTGCCCACTAGGTTGTCTCATAAACAACAAAAGCCAGCTTCAGCTGATGTCTTCTTTCTCCTTCTGATAAATTCTTGTAACAAGCATGGGGGTGGGGGGTGGGATATTCCAAAAGTGGAGCCATCTCAAAGCAAGAGAGGCAAGGTCAAGGCACGTGCAGTAGCCTGTGTATTTGATGATAATGTGATGACATTTTCCCCCAAATAAACATCATTTAATGAAAGCTTATCAAACATAACTCTCTTTCACCTCTTTTGTCCCTTCCCATGGTTCAAAAGTTGGACTCTGTGTTGGACCAAATATAGGCCAACCAATAAGAGAATGGTAAGTGCTAATTAAATCACTCTACATGACACTCTGTTGACAACCATTAGAGACCTTCACACCTTATCAGAAAGCAGAAAACAATTACAAGTCATTAGAATGGACTTTTGAAGAGAATTTTAAAACACTCTCTCAAATGTAAGACAGTAATAGAAATGCATATTGATTGTTCACAGCTTTTGTGGAAAACAAAATAAATAATTCCTCATCTTTTCACGAATGTTACAGTTTAAAACTATTATACAATGGGATTATCATAGCTATTCCATTACATTAATGTCAGGCACTGTGATTTCTTATTTTATGATTGAACAAACAAAATATTAGTGATTTTAAGGTGCTTCTTTGGGTTACAAAGGCCCCAATGAAGTACTAAGAGCTGAGGTATTATTATGGAGGTGGTATGCACTATAGTTCCTGAGTGAGTACATGAATCATAAAATCATAATGATAATGATGAAAGGGCAACCAGAGGCACCACTCCAAGTGAGAGTCCCTTCATATATGCAGTTCATTTGAAGTCACTCACAGTCTATGGCTGTCCATTCTCTGCAGGACCATCCCTGAGCAGGGTTATTTTCACACTGTAACAGGCAACAAGATCTCTCATCTCTCTCTCTCTCTCTCTCTCTCTCTCTCTCTCTCTCTCTCTCTCTCTCTCTCTCTCTCTCTGTGTGTGTGTGTGTGTGTGTGTGTGTGTGTGTGTGTGTGTGTGTGTGTGGTGTTTGAGATACAGTCTCCCTATGTAAGCTATATTGGCCTAAAACCCTTAATCCTCTTGCCAAATGCTGGATTTGTGGACACATGTTCCCTACCTGGTTGGTACCCTTTTCAAAACAAAACAAAAACAAAAACAAGAACCCTACCTGGTTTGTTAGGGAACTCTTCCCTCACTTATTCTAATTTGCTTTCTAGGATATCAAAGGCTGTGTTAAATCCTTCCAGATGATAGTACAAACATTGGAAATTAGCTTTCACGTTTCTCCTCCATACAACATTAGTTTTACACCCTTGGTACCCCTAGTGGTCATGCTATGCCACTAGGTAAGTCAGGTACCCAAAAACCACCTTCAAGAGTGTTCTGAAAAATACGTAATATTCTAAAATTTCTATTAACCGAGCTTTCTGTGTTCTGGACTAAAATTTTCATTAGTATAACTTAAGATAACAGTAATTTTTGGCAGGCACATCATGGTGTTGGCTCTTGGTAGGCTTCCATCAAAATAAAATATCTACTTTTTTGATAGAATGTGCAATTGAGCCAGTTCCCTCCTATCATAATCGTATTAGGTTGTGACATTTGCAAATTTGAAAGGCATATCTTTATGTGTTCAGTGGTTTCTCAACAGGACTGCTAATGAAATTTTGGACAGGAAAATTCTTTGTTGTATGGGACTCACCCACAGATTGCAAGATGCAATTAAATATTAGTGACAACATGTGATTATCATTGTGACAATCAAAAATAGCACCCTATTCTTCCACAAACCTCCTAGGAAAGAGATTCCATGGCAATGGAGAGTTTTGATCAAATTATTCATTGACCTGTTGTAGCACAAAGAACACAGCCCTGTGTCCTGTCAGCACAGACGTCCTTTAATGTAGATGTGGGCTGATGGTGACCCTTGAATGAATGTGACTCCATCCAGGCACTTAGCCACATACAAGTACCATAGTAGACCTACAATTTCCTTCTTATTCATAACAGCAAAATGAAATTGCTTTAAAGTCATATATTAAAGGAACCGCAGAGACAAAACATGACAATAGTTAATTATATCATCGTTGTGGGAACTTATCTTCAAAGCTGCTTCCCATGGAATCATACTACCCACTACTCAGGACCTTGTCACCTCCTCTCTTTGGGTATGGACTAACTCTATGACTTTCTTGAATCAATAAGTACCAGGCCAATGATCCTTACAACTTGAGACCAAAAGCCTTGAAACTTCTCCCTCTCTTTGTTGAAACCCTCTCTCTGGGAGCCTGTAATGGCCTTAGAGGAAGAATGGTTCCCTTAGGCTACTGCTCTGGTGAGTACCCACACAGTCATTCCCAGCTGAGCCTGATCTTTAGGCTACAGTTAGCAAGGTGCCAATCACAAGGGAAGCCATCTTTAACAGGCAAGCCTGCCCACAAGCTGAATTCCACTGAGTGACTCAACTGAGAGCCACACAGAGCAGACAGGGATTGGACATTTTCCTTTCTATATTCCTGACCCTGAAAACAGTGGGAGACAATAAAACTCAAGAGGAGAGCTTGTGCCCCTTTCCCTTTAAGCTTCATATTCAGCAGTGGACTATGCATTTGTATATTAATCATATGTATTTATTAAATCCCCACCATGATTTTTCACATTGAGATTTGGAATAAAGTGGTGATAAGATATCCAGAATCTCTGAACTCAAGAAGACCCAACAGAAAGCAGGAGATGCATAAACCAATAATTGCAAAAAAACTATAAAGTAGAGAAATAGAAGTGAATTCTGAAGACTGTGTAAGCACAGAGAAAGATTCAAGGGGAAGTGATATCAGGAGAGGGGTCACACAAGGCCTACAAGAATTAATCTAGGCAAACATTTAGAAAGGGTAGAGCTTCTTAGGAGATGGCAATAATATGTGGTGCCAAGTATTGAAAAGTGAGTTCCAGGACAGCCAGGATTGCTGCACAGAGAAACCCTGTCTCAAAAAAAAAAAAAAAAAAAAAAAGAAAGAAAGAAAGAAAAGAAAAGAAAGAAAAGAAAAAGAAAAGAAATAAGAGAGACAGAAGAGACAGACAGACTCAGGAGATTCACCCTCTAACTGGATCCTGTCTTCCACAGTTTCAGAATCTCCCAAAAAATCTACTCAAATGAATCCAGCAATGAATTAAGTCATTCAGTAGATCAGAGACTCCGTGATCTAACTGGCTTGGGAAATGCCCTCGCAGACACACCCAAAAGTGTGCTTCACTAATCTAGGCAATTCTTAGTCTACTGAAGCTGACAATCAAGTTAGCCACCACAAAAGGAAACACCACTACAGTAAGAAATGGAGGATCCTAGTCATGTGAATGAGCTTAGGAGCAGATTACTCTGCACTCAGATCATAGCTCATGCCAACATCCTGGCTACAGTTTCATGAGAAATCCTCAGGCAGAACCATCCATTCAGGCCACTCCCACATTCCTAAAGCTCAGAAAGTATGTTTGTGTTTAAGCTGCTAAGTATTTCAGTTTTTTTCCCGTTATGCAGCAGTAGATAGCTAATAGACCATGCTGAGAAGTTTGAATGTTATCCTGAAATTGATGGAAAGCCATTAAAGGATTTAAGTGGGTAGCCGACAATTTGCACATTGGAAAGGTCATTAGATTAACAGTAGGAGGGTAAAGGGAAAAGGAGAAAGGGATACTATAATAATCCAGTCCTGAGCAGATGAAGAGGTATACTAACACAATGAGAAAAAAAAAATAAGAAAAAGAAACTTAAGCTCTATTAATGAGCCCAGATTTCTGGCTTAGACAGATGGGGAATAGGACATATTCACTGAGAAATAGAACACAAGAAAGAGACAAGATTTGGGTTTTCCAGCATGGATGATGTATTTTTAGAGCCCATTAGACACCTAAGAGGAGGTATGGAAATACTAGATGTGAGTGGGGGGCTAGGAGTGGCCTGACCATAGTAGCCATTAGCGGGTCAGTGGCAAATGAAGTCCTGGGTTTGAGCAAGCTTCTGTGGGAGACACAAGGGAATAGAAACAGAAGGAAACCAACAAAACCCAGGCCTGCTTACTAGTTCTTCCTGATTTCCAGCAACCCCTAAGCAAGATATGTGACCAGTAGCCTCTTCCTATAGACAGGACTCACACCAGCTGTGCTGGGATGTGAGCTAAGTACTTTTTACCTCACATACATGAGAAAAGAGGAAAATCTTGAGGAATAGGAGATCTAATCTAACACCCCAAGGGGATGTTTGAACCTGCAGATACCAGCAAACCCTACAAGCAGAAAACAAGCCCCATGTACAGTATTTTTCTTTTCATCTTGTCATTCAAATAAATCACTTTATGCCTATGAAAAAATATCAAGCTACTCAGAAAGATCATGTGTTTATAGCATGGGCAACTTACTGAGACTCTGTTTCAAAATTAAAAGGGGGGGTGAGGATGTAGCTTAATGGCAGAATGTCTGCCTAGCATATAACCCAAGTACCAAGAAAGAAAGAAAGAAAGGAAGGAAGGAAGGAAGGAAGGAAGGAAGGAAGGAAGGAAGGAAGGAAGGAAGGAAGGAAAAAAGAAGGAAAGAAGGAAGGAAGAGAAAGGGGGAAGGAAGGGGAGGTAATTAGGACTTCCCTTTGGCATATCTGAAGAACCCATCACTGCTCTTGTACATCAATCTGCTATTCAGTAAGATAGAGACTATCTGAACACAAGCACTGTGTCACCATGACAATTATCAGGTAAGCAAGGTGGCTACTGAGTGACTAGCAAGGAGGCAGCAGACATACTGTGGATATCTAGACAAGTGGATGATTCATGTTCAGGAAGAATAAAGGAGCACACTGTGAGATTGCATTACACTATTCACAACAATATACAATTCACAATTTATGAATCATTGGTTACCGATGTCTGAAACCCCAGAAGTAAACCCACGGATAAGGATGGACTACTGTGTTCTACAATCATTTTCATTTTGATCAAATCAAAAAGCCTGCAAGTCGAGATTGTCTTTGCAGAAACTCAAGACTATCCTTAGAAACTCAAAACTAGGAATTTCCCCATCGAGTACCCAGGGAAAGAAAGAACAACATTGCCTTTGGGTTTGGAACCCAAACAATTTGCAAGGGAAAATCTAGTCACAGAGAACTTCCCAATTGTTGTGGTGACCCCCAACCATAAAATTATTTTCATTGCTACTTCATAACTATAATTTTACTACTGTTATGAATCTTAGTGTAAATATTTTTGCCAATGGATATTTGCCAAAAGGGTCATGGCCCACAGGTTGAGAACCATTAATATAGAACCAATCATGTTGGGGAACTAGCTCACAGAGTTATGGAGAATGGGAACCCAAAATCTGACAGTTGGGCCAGGGAAAGAGCTCAAATTACAGTACAAATCCAAAGGTCACTAAGTAGGAAGTCAGCTTTTTTTTTTAAAATTTTTCCCCTACCCCGTCTTCCTGTCTCTCTCTCCCTCTGTGTGTATGTGTGCATATGTGGGGGGGGGGAATATGTGTGTATGGGTGTGGTATGGTGTGTGTGTAGAGGGGTATATGTGTATGGGTGTGGTGTGTGGTATGGGGGGATATGTGTGTATGGTTATGGTGTGGTGTGGTGTGTGTGGGTGTATGTGTGTATGTGGGGGGGTATGTGTGTATGAGTGTGGTGTGGTGTGTGTGTGTATGTGGGGGGCTATGGGTGTATGTGGGTGGGTATGTGTGTATGGGTGTGGTGTAGTATGTGTGTGTATGTGTGTATGTGTATGGGGGTATGTGTGTATGGGTGTGGTGTGTGGAGTGTGTGTATGTGTGTGTGTGGTGTGTACCTGAACATATGCCAGAGCACAAGTGTAGAGATCAGAGAGCATTCTTGAGTGTTGGTTCTTACCATCTACCTTGTTTGAGACAGGAGTTATTACTGCTATAGAAGGTCAGCTACTCCAGAGCTTTCAAGGATTCTCTCACCTCCACCTCCTGTCTCACCGTAGAAGTGTTGAGAGTAGAGAGACACACTACTATTGCATAGTTTTAACTTGTATTCTAGGCACCCAAACCCAAGTCTTTGTGCTTTCACAAGTCCTTAACTCAGGAAGTCATCTCCTGAGCCCAGAAGCCAGCCTCTTAGTTCATACAGGCCTTCACAGAACTGGACAAGATCCACTCACATTAAAAAGTGGAGTCCAGCTTACTTAAAGACTATAAACATAAATGTTATCTCATCCAAAATTGCCCTCACAGAAACATCCAGAATGATATCTGCTCATATCTAGAAATCATAGTCATTCAACTTGACCACTGAAACCATACTATAATATTTGGACTCTTCCACCTGCTGAAGGCTCTGCATTGAATTTATCATTGAATTCTCCTTTGAGTCAGTAATGTGCCCTACACATAGTAGGTACTCAACTGAATGGTTACTGATAACATTATAGACTCTGACCTGTCCAGTGGCAGTGAACTTGACAAGGACGACAATGAAGTCACAGAAGGGGTCCTTTTTCTCCTGCTGTGTTTGCCAAGAAGGTCAATAAACAGTGCACGCTAACAATTATGTGCTTTTCTGGCTGCGTTCCTTGCCCTGTGGTTTTCACAGCATCAGACAATAAGTTCGAGCTGTGCCTGTCATGAATGTCCCTTCCCCCATCTGTAATGAACCATCCTTGGGGGAGCTCTGCCCAAGTCTTACGACTGCTGTCAAAAGTGAGAATAAAATGTCCTGGGAAGAGATGAATTTGTCTGTGTCCAAGAAGAGATCTGTCATTTTTTATGTGTATTTGTTTTGCTTTCCCTTCAGGGGAGAGTGAGGGGAAACTCAATGAGTTTTTCTCACTTACAGGAGATGTGAAATTCAAACTGGGGTAACTGTAGGAACAACTAAGGCCTTGAAGGGCTGCTGAGGAAAACAAAGGATGCTGAGAGAGGGCCCAGCAGCACAGCAGACACTGCAGAAGGGCACCTGGGCCCAGTTCACTTTCATCCGCCATGGTGTGTGCCATGATGGGCTAGTAAGAGATCGGGAGCTTCACAGCCTCCTCAGTTCCTGAATGCAGGCTTGTTGGGGTTTGGGAAGTGGGAAAGGGCTGTTGTTGTTTGGTTGTGCTTTGTGGTTTATTGTTGTTGTTGTTGTTATTCACTTAGGTTCTCCATGGTTAAAGGCTTCCTAATTTGGCATTCACAGCCCTGTAAGCCACCCAGAAAGTGAACTGAGGGATCTTGTGGTCTCAAGTGGTAGACACACGTGGTTTCAAGTGGTAGACACACATGCCATGTGCCACGACACTCTAGGTGAAATTGAGCACTTCCCAATAATTTGAGTTAGATGCAATAAATCACAAAGAAGTATCTATGTGAGTGTCTGAAAACTACTTTTATGTTCACCTAACCTTCGTTGTGGTTCTTGCTAAGATCTACTAGTTCAGACAGGGTAACATAACTTTGTTTTTAAAATTACATTTACCAGCAATAAAGAAAATATTGCATTTTGATTTTTCTACACATCTGGTCCCAACTGGTTAGAGGCAGAGAATATGAGGAACAAGTAAATTCTCTTCCCAGATCTTCAAGGATAGATAAGGATTATCCTTCATCTGGATACCAAATTACAGAACCCTCACTGGGTATGATGGCACACACCTGTCCCAGAACTCCAGAGGCTGAGACAGAGGGACCATGAGTCCTATGCTAGGCTGGGTTATATACCAAGACCATCTTTTAAAGCTGAAAGGGAGACAGGGAGAGAGAGGGAAGGATTATGGAAACCAGTTAACACATGCAGCTTTTTTTCTTACATAGCTAGAGGAGACCCAGTCCCTTCCTCAGGCAAAAGCACTGAAGTCATGTACAAATCATCTTCGTGGGAGCTTTCCCTCCAAGCCCTTGCTTCAAGTTTCTCTGCCCATTACCTCAAACTTGTCAGCTACTTCTCCATGCTGTTGCAACTGACACCTGAATTCCTTCTATCAAAATGCAGACATAAACACCTCCATTTACAACTCCCTAAGCCCAGCTAACAGGGAGCTATAATATTTTAAGACATAACAGAAGGAAAGTATAAGAACTGAGGGGGGACATTTCAATTAGCTTCTTCCAGAATCCATTGTCATGGAGGCCCTGGGTGGCCTTTGCTCTTCTTACTTATCTTGCTTTGCTATGCAATTTGGATCCACTAGCCACTTAGGACAAGAGGCCCTGCAACTTACCTGTCTTCCTTGAAATCCTAGTCACCCATTTGAACTCCCAGGCTCCAATCAAAGGAATCAATTAAAACCTACCTCCTCCATGAGACTCTCTTAAAATACATTCAAGACACCCTTAAATATTAAGTGAAATATCCAACAGCTAGATCTGAGTTTAGATAAATTCTCCCATTTTAAGACGTTTTAAGGGTGTGCTTCAAAGCTACATACCAAGATGGGCCTATCCAGCACCTAGGATGCTCCACAGGACAAATGGGAGCTCCTGCCTCAGAATAAGGAAGCTGCTTATGATTCCCCAAGTGCCATGTTTCAACAGTTTTAAGATCCTTTTTCTACCTCACAAGATAGGGAGCATTCAAATAGCATTTGGAAGAAGTTGATTCCTGTGAAGAGAGCCTGAAGAAAGGACTTTGAAGTCTAGTATTCTCAGGGGAGATTAGAGAAGGCTCCTTGGAAGAGGTGTCATTGGAGTTAAAATGAGAGATGGCTTTTCACTGTCTGTGGAGGTTGCAGAATTGCTAGTCTGTTCATCCTGTGGTGACGAAGAGTAGTGAGTCCTGGAGTCGGAACGCTCTGCTAGGCCCATCTCACCTCCATTAGTTTTATTGAACCTTGAAATGGCTTTTGAAGTTAACAATCACCCCAGAGGATACAAAGTTAGACACTTAAAAAAAAAAGACATTAAAGTTTTGTAAGTTTCCAGTTAATCCATCAAATACATTTCAGTCTTAGGTAGCAGTGTGTAAACTCTATCAAGGGCATCTGAGGTTCCCTTGGAAACATCTATAGCCAGACAAACAGATAACATTTAATAGAGATAAAGAGAGTCTAAGAAAAGCTAAGGACTCACCTTTCAGGCAAGGTGTGTTCATTAATGGACAAGAGTTTTTTGTTTTTTAGCTTTTTTTTTTTTTTGGTTTATTTTATTTTGTCTTGTTTCTTCTGAGATCCTCTTGGTGCTGGGAAAAGGAGGCAGCAAAGAAAATTAGAATGAAGAATGACAACATACATTTGCAACCCACATCCACACCCCATGCATTTGTGACCTGTGAAAATGTCTTCATTCATCTTGCACATATAAATTGTCCCATACACTCAGAAAAGAAGCCTAAACCTATACTGCCTCTTTACATAGCATAATTTAATTAAAGAGGCAGGACAAAACAGAGATGAAATTTACTGATTACTTCTTGAATGACAGAGGGTGGTACCCAGGATGCCTACCAAACAAATAGTAAAGAAGAAAGTGCTGGGAAGTTCTTGTCAAAGTTCTGTGTATTTTAGGAGAAAAAAAATTAAATTAGTGATGGCTAATGAATTAAGACAACTTCTTTGCTAATTAAAAGAATAAATTGAACTTGGTGGACCTTTCAACTCCTCCAAAACCCTCTGTTTACAATGATTTCTGCTTGAGAAAGTTTTCAACCCCAACTGTGCCAAAGGTTTGAGGGACGGTGTCAGCAAAGATTGTTTATATGGCCTGGGCCACACTTCAGGGTAAGGTTTCTAGTTGTGTCTGCAAAAGAGATCCCCAGCATGCTTTGAATGAATAGCATGCTTCAGGTCTACACCTCCTTGTTCACTGCTGTGTTACCAAACATCCAGGAGGATCTGAGGAATCTGACACTGGTTGTCTGTCTAGCTAGCTGGCTACCTATCAATCCATCCACCCATCCATCTATCAAGAAACAAATATTGGTGTATTCACATGCACAAGGTGTGTGGCAGGGAATAAATGAATGAATATATTTCTGTTTAGTCAACCTAGGGGAATTCTGCCTATCCATAATCCCAAGAGTGAGTCAACTCAAGTCAATAGCAGGTAGTAAGGGACATGATCAGTATTAATCTGCCAGACGAGGTCAAGGGATTTGTCCTGTGCTACAAGGACATATTGACATGCAGCCGGGTCAGCACATCTCCCCTCTGACATTCCTACTGAGACGACATTGAGAACCTGCCCTTGATTGGGCCCATTTTCGAGCAAGACGAAGCAGCTGGTAAGGTGGTCGATGTGAGGAGGGCTCATCTCACTCTGCTGAAAGCCATCAGGAAAACTGTCTCTGCCTGTGATCCTGGACTTCCTGCATTTGTCTCAGGCTCCTGGTGAGCTGGGACAGCACATTATCTGATGTTGTCCAGGGCCATACCACTTAGGAAGTTTTGCTTATGTCGACATTATGCACGGCACACATCTTTTTTTCTTTTGCTGGGGGCAGCTGAAAGTAAGTGACACTAATTTCTGTTCTGCAGTTATCCAAATATTGCAGTCACAACACAATCCATAAACATAATGACTACTCATCAATAAAACAGAGGAATGTCTGAGAAACCATAATTGTCACCCCCAAAATTTAAAAAATAAAAAGAAACAACAAAAAATGCTGGCAAATGGTAGGTCCCTTATCTTAATTACAGGCTTATTTGCATTTAAATGAAGGTTATTCTATAATTACTACTGAATGTTTTGTGTTGAAGTTGAAAACCCACTCTGCAGGCTGTCAGCCCATTTCCTTTTCATTTTCTCTTGTCATTCTTCTTCTCTGTAATCGTCTGACACAGGCAGGCATGGAGGGGTGCTGGCTCTTAATTCCTTTCCCGAAAACATCACCACCCCAGGGCACCTTGTGAATGGTAGGGTACCAAGCCAGCAGGACTGCAAGGCGGTGCCAAGAGGATTAAAGGGACTTCCACACTCGGTAAACAACCCAATAACTGCCAACTTGAGAGGGCATTATCTCAGGCTGACTAGGAATTAGCTGGGATGAGGAGGAACCGCTCTCCCTCCTCTATGGCCCCATTGAACCCTGCACTGCTGTACCACTCATCCACAAAGACAGATTTTCCTTGATTGCAACAACCATGCTCTTTCAAGTCACCACAAACATAACAACTATGGAAGTCTTGCTCCTAGCAGGAAGTAGAAGGCTGGGTCCCTGTAAGCCTTTTGTCACTTTGTTTGATGTGTGCTTATGTGTAAACAAACATCACTTAGCATACAGTGTTGATTTTTTAACACTGAACACATGCCCAATGACGAGTAACATTTACCTGCATGAAACTCCTCTAACAGATCCAGAAGGCACATCCCTTCCTTCTTGTGCATAGCAGAGTGTTTAGCACTGTGCTTTCTTAAAGAGCAACACCTCCAAGACAAACAGGGGAACACAAAAACCATGAAACTAAATATAGGCTTGTTATGGAGGAGAGCAGAAACAAACAAAAAACCAGAGCACCACCTTCCCCACGTCAGCTAGAATTATACTCATTGAGTAAGTAACATGTTCTTCTGCAGCTCTGCCAGTGTATGTAAATTCCTGCCAAAGCACCATCCACCTGAACCAATCTGGGGGATACAAACAAATATTAATTAGGAAGTAGGTTTTCAACTGCAAATCTATAAGTAATGCAGATGAGACATTCTTACCCAGAATGCTTTGTGTCATTTGCCAGCTGTGTAGATGCTATGAGAATAAACAAAGAAGTGGTCCTACCACCACTGTATCTATGCTCTTCAGATGGAGAAGCGGAACAGAAGGGTTCACTAATAAAACACAAAACAGATAGATGATAGATAGATAGATAGATAGATAGATAGATAGATAGATAGATAGATAGATAGATAGATGATAGATAGATGATAGATAGATAGATAGATAGATAGATAGATAGATAGATAGATAGATAGATAGACAGATAGATAGATAGGTAAAGACCAGTCACACAACCTTAAAGGGGCATGAGGAATACAAAGAGTGTTAAAATAAAAAATACCAAGGAGTAGATATAGCTTTGTTTTCATGAGGCCATATTTTTTCCTAAGCCAGGAGAAACAAACGGTTGGAAGAGAGATCCAGATAGAGGCGGGTATCACAGCTGTAATATAGAAAAGCCCCTGTCCTTCCTAGACAGGCTTCACGTATCCCACCAGGGGGACCAGAGCCTCTGTGAAGGAAGAGAAGATATGAGAGGGGATAGTAAAAACATGGTCTGAAAAAGACTCGAAGAGCTAAGGAAGACAAATGCTTGAGGACAGAGATGTCTCCTGGTGCCCAAGAGGGGGGCATGCACCTCACTCTCAGTCAGCACGGATCCACTCCCTAAGGTTTCTGTAAAATGTGGCGGGTATTCATCATGTGTCTTCACAACTGAATTTCCTTGCATGTAACAGAGAGTCCCAAATATGATAACCCACCTGAAATCAGTGTTCACTTTTCTCACCCAGTGAGAACTTCAGATGGGGGCAGTTGCTAGCCCAGCTTGACTGGTTCTGGGATGTCAAAGCAGAGCTCTCTGGATTTTGTTGGTCTTTGCTTCCGGGCTGTAATGCTGCTGTTCCAATCACCACATCCCAATTCCAGGATCAAGGAAGTATAAGATGCATGTGTCAACTGAGTCCAGTCCCCTACGTGTTTTGCTTTAAACACTTCTGAAAGCTTCACCCAATGACTGTCACTGATAATATTGTTACCTCTTGTCTGTCTTCCTGTGGAAGCAAAGAAGATCTGGAGGTGGGTTTATTTATAGATGGGTACTTGCGAGGAAACACAGGAAATGGAGCTGCCTAGTAGTGGGGTGTTTCACCTGTTGTGGTGGGGCACATGGTCTAGTCAGTGCCTTGAAAACGAAAGAGGCTCCAGGAGTCCCCGTCTCTTGGAGACTTCAATAATAATGGCTTGGGGTTTTGGAGATAATGAAGAAAATGCCTGCAAGTCTGCACATATATGAAGAGGGTGAGTGCATGTACAGGTTATAGAACTAGGAAGGAGACCACGTGAGGGGAACACAGGGGCCTCTGGGGACAGCATGTGACAGCGGTATGAAATGTATAAGGCAAGCATGGGGAAGAAGAAGCAGGAAAATTAACAACAACAACAAAATTGTTTGAGAACGTCATAGTGAAACCTAAATGCACATGCCATTTTAAACTTTTAAAATTAAAACATGGAAAATTAACACTCTGGCTTTAAGAACAGAACAAACACCACAACCCAGAACCTGTCTTCAGCCTTCCTCATTCCATCAAGTAGGTAATCCTGACTCTTCAGAGGAAAGCTCTCTCATGGGCCAGTAACAAATGCCTATGACTCAAAGTACCAAGCACTTCCTTTTAGCCTGTACAACAACTTGGCCACATTTTTGAAATGGCAGTCTCTCTCACTGAAGACACAAGAGGGTTGGGAGCCAGGCAGCTAAGCTGAGACGGGGTCTTCTGAAGGGGTGACACTAAGCTGTGACCTACAGGATCAATGGGATTCAATTAAATTGCAGGGTGAGGGAGATCAAGAAGAGTCCACTCCCAACATCCTTTGCAAATGTCAACACATGAAAATTAAATCAGGGCAAATGCCATGCTTAAGTGATAAGGGGAGCAAAGAGACCATCTTGGTTGTCTTTGTTAATTTATCAGAAACTCCAACCTATCGGAAAGCTCAGTGATACCCTTGCTGCTTAGAGCCCTCTCTGGACACACGCCAATGCTAGTGCGCCGAGTTGCCTGGAGCCCTCTCGGCTCTGCACGTTTATATCCTTTGCTTTGGGCATTAGCTACCGAAACCAAACGGGCAGGTAGCAGAGCAGCCTACTGTGCCACTTGGCTTGAATTTGCATAGAGCAGGTGGCTCTCGCCCTGTGTGGGACGGAGAAGCTGCTACCCTTTGCTAACCTCTGCCAGTTTTGCTCCTCCCATGCTCCTGCCTGCTGTGCTTTGTCACTGCCCAAGCACAGGTAGTCACCTGGTGCAGCAGATGTCCCCAATGGCCATAGTACAGATGTCCGCGGGCATCTCTCTGTATGGGCATCTTCCACACAGCTGATAAGGAGGGCTTTCCAAATACAGATCCATCATGACCTTCCCCTATTGAGGAGCCCAGGAGGTTGCCCTATAGAATATGGTCCAAGCTCTTTAGCATGACATAAAGAACCTTCCCAATCTATCTCCTGCCTGATTCTCCAGATTCTTCTTCCAAACTGATCCCCCATTCTCGAGCTACACTTGCTGCTTCCCATTTTCTAAATGCAGCATGTCTTCCTCCAAGTCCCATGATTTGGACAACCTATATTCTCTACATGGCGCCCTAACACCCAAGTCTTACATAGTGTCCTCGGATAGGCTTCACAGTGCCCTCATGCTGGGCTGAGGCTTGCTCTTTTCTTTCCCTCTGGGAAAAGGCTTGCCTTTCCAAGTCTTGGGTTGTAATGACCAGCGTGATTATCAGCTTCACGGGTTTTAGGATCACTTAGGAGACAAACGCTTTCGAGGGAGCTTCTAGATTGGATTAATTGAGATGGGAACACTCACTGGAAATGTGGGCAGCACCGTTCCATAAGCAGGTTCTTGAATGAATAGAAAAGAGAAAGCTAACTAAGCCTGATGGCTCTCAGCTTTATGACTGTAGATGCAATGTGACCGGCTGCCTCATGCTCCTACCATGATGCTTTCCCAAATGTGATGAAGTGTACCTCCAATCATGACCCAAAGCAACCCTTCCTCCATTAAGTTACTGTATCAGACATCACAGCAATGAGAAAAGCAATGTATGCATCTGTTACAATACAAGCATGTGTGTACACATTTCTTCCTATATCCAGTTTCTCTGCTGGGCTGCAAACTTCGTAAATGCAGGAGCCAATTATAATCATGGTGGACACTCCACACCTTAATGTGGCGATTTAACAAGGCCACTCCACGTAGTTAAAAGGAGGTTTATTTTGGGGTAACTTACAGCCAGTAAAGGAGTTGGTTACAGGATCCAGGAGAGATGAGGTGCAGTCCAACGGGGTTCTCTGGAGAACTCTGACTCCATCTGCCATTCAACATCCAGGATCATGAGGAACCAAGAGGGCCAGCACGTCCATACTCAAGTCATAAGGGCTCCTGTCCCTACCAGCTGCCTCACTGGGGCGGTGCTTCAAGGTCAAAGCCAGAACAGCTACTCACTATAACCCCTAGCATAACCTGGCGCATTCCAGCAGTCTAAGCAGACTGTGATAACCAGTGGATAATGAACGGATATGAATTTGTGGCACATAGTCGCCTCTGCCTTCCTTGGAGAAACCAGCTCAAACTCTCTTTTCCAAAATCTGCGGAGACACTCTTAGGTGGCTTCTGCCTAGGAACATGGGTGGTCCCTGTGCCACTTCGACCATGCAATTCTACCTTAATATCCCCGCTTCCCATGAAACACCCCCAAACTGAGGTCCCTGCCATTACTCCTTACAATTTTTCTTTGTTTTCCCTTCTGTTTCAGTTCCCAGGGAATGAGCTCAGCTGAAGAAATGAAGCAGCTGAGAAGTTTCCACATGGATCCTAAGTAAACGTGGGGCTGCCTCAGTGATGCCAGCTTCATCTCCAGCCTTCGTTTTGGCTTTTATTGAAAAGGGATCTCACTTTGGATATTCTTGCCTTAGCTTCCAGAGTGCCGGGATTACCAGCCTGTGCTACACTGGGCCACCTCACCCTAGATAATCACTTCTATAGCCTGCGGGCCTAGAGGCTGTGAATTATTGGATAGAAGAGACGTAGGCACCCTGCACAGCCTCTCCTACCCTCCCCCAGCCTCAGCTAAGAATAGCTCCATACTGGCCCGCTGAAAGTCTGTCGATGTCCCACCGCACTGTCTAAGGAGAGGGTGGCTCTCATCAGCAGCGGAGGCTGGGTTCCTCTGACACCGTCACTCCTCTTTTCCATCCGTCTTTCTTCCCCTTTCCACACCCGCGCTTCATCTGCTCCTCCTTTGAAAGGAGGCTCTGCAGCCCGTTCTCTCCACCCGACAGGTGTGGAGAATGACCCGGACCCTCCGCTGGGGGCCGTTTGCTTTGATGCCGCGGCTTTATAGAGCGTCATTTGTATTCAGCCCTTCCCTCCTGCTCTTGCCCAGTGTGTTTTGATGAGCTTCTCTCTGCACTCATATTGTCTCAGTCGTTAACCATCCATTTGCAAGTCTGTAATTTACTTTTGATCATTCATTTTATGAGGCACACAGGGTAAAAAGCCAATTCTGTGCTTCCCTTCCTTCTTCCTAGCTTCCTCAGTCTGGTCCGCAGCTGAAGATTCTCTCCCGTCCACATCCCCCACGACTTTATCAGGTCACAGAGCCCTGAGCCACCTTGACCTTCCTAGGAGAGGTTTTCTTTGTGATTCTTCCTCCAGAGGTGGTTCATTAGCTCTCCCTCACCTGCTCTTTGGGGATTAGCTTCTCTGGGAAATGGAGTAGTTGGTGGAGGCAGTTATTTGTGGGTTTATGTATATGATAGTCCTGACAGCAGGAGGAATGTCTAGCAGAGCAGATAGAATTGTTATGCCAAGAGCTAAACCCCCAGAGGAGCTACAGTGCCGGAAGCCTGGCAGCCCCAGGCCAGCTCATATTCCACAGCCATCTTCTATGTGGCCAGAAACAGCCTCAGCCCCCAGAAAAGAAGGCAGCTGCCGGCCCTGCAGAACAGGAACACCGAGGACTCAGCTCCATGCATTTCCTTGCAGTGGACATCAGCAGTGGGTAAAGCCTGACTCCCCACAGGCTAGGAAGGCCCTTTGGAGCTCAGCTCCTGGGGCTTTGTTCCACAGGCATTTTGTTTTCTGCCTTTTGCTCACTGCAGACACTGAGATGTGTCCTCATATGTATTCTCCATTACAAAGGCCTTCATGGAAACATTTCTGACTGACAGTGTCATGGGAAGTCTATGGGGCTTGCATTCAGCAAAGGGTGTGCCCCTGGCATCCACTCCGGGCAACCCCTCTTGGATATTCAGGCACTACCCTGCCTCTGGGCTTCCTTCCTTTCCATAGTTCTTACATTCTCTAAGTAGAGTCAGTCATTTCTGTGATCACACACTACAGGATTTCCCCTGTATAAACCAAACTGGGAGCTTTCGAAAATGTGAGGAGACTGTAAGCGTGCACACCCACAGGGAGACAGCCATCAAACAACCTCAACTGCCTCTGGTCACCATTTGCCAAGGCCCTGCCCCTGGGGGCTTTTCTCAGTATGAAAAAGTACAGACTTTCTCTGTTCCCCATGATTGTACTTGCATAAACATAAGTGATTTAAATTTAATGTGAATTTTCATGCAAAAAGTGACCTAAGTGTTGGTTTGATTGCATATGCCATGATACAGCCGGAAGTCAATGTTTCCTTTCAGAACGTGGTCTGAATTCATATAATGATTTTCAGCAGAACACCATCTGCTGCTGAGACCCAGCAGTGTTGTTTGTGGTTGATTGGTTGGTTGGTTGGGAGTTTGGTTATTTGGTTATTTGATTTTGGTTCTTTGGTTGGTTAGTTGGTTAGATGGTTCATTGTTTTCTAGATACAAAAGTTTGCTCCAGTTGTTTCAGATGTCTGCAGACCAATGCCTCTTTTCATCAATGAAAATTTAAAACCCCTGGAGAAGAAAACAAAAAGGTTTAGGTGAAAGGCTTTCTCCTCAGAGGAACTGGGTATCGTAGACTTCTTCTTCTTCTTCTTCTTTTTTTTTTTTTTTTTTTTTTTTGGTTTTGGTTTTTCGAGACAGGGTTTCTCTGTGTAGCTTTGCACCTTTCCTGGGACTCACTTGGTAGCCCAGGCTGGCCTTGAACTCACAGAGATCCACCTGGCTCTACCTCCCAAGTGCTGGGATTAAAGGCATGCGCCACCACCGCCCGGCATTTTTTTTTTTTAAGAGAAATTTTTATTTTAAGATTTATTTATTTATTATGTATACAGTATTCTGACCTGCAGGCCAGAAGAGGGTGCCAGATCTCATTAGAAGAGGGCGCCAGATCTCATTACAGATGGTTGTGAGCCACCATGTGGTTGCTGGGAATTGAACTCAGAACCTCTGGAAGAACAGTCAATGTTCTTAACCGCTGAGCCATCTCTCCAGCCCTTATGGTAGACTTCTAAGATGCAGTTCTGAGCTGCTACCAGCTCCAGATCAGAGTCCTACTCCACCAACAGTAAATGGCAAAGACATTTCAACTTGGGACAGTAGGAGCAAGATGTCTTACTGCAATAGGTATGCTGCAAACACATCTCGGGGTCCTGAACAGAGCTGGAGCTTGCCTCAGAAGATGCCACCTGGAGTCTTTGGGCAGAATCTGGTGTTCCTTCTCAACCCCTCTCTGTGTGGAGCCAGACAGCCTTCTAAAAAATATATTAGAAGAAATTAGTAAATCTGACATATCTTCATTACTAATTAGCATCCTTGAAGGAAAAAAAATCTTAAAAGAAAAACTTACTGAGCAAATTTCTACATGTGTCTGGAGCATTGTTAATTTAGTTGCTATGAGTCACAGCTTTGTGGAAGTGTCAGTGTGTCCTAAACTTACAACAGCCAATTGAGAAGATACCCTGAGGATTGTTGATAGTTGCCCTGTGGGATCTGGCTCTTCCCCTATTTCTCGTCGGATCTGGAACTATTCCTCTGTAGGGCCCTTATTCTCTCTAGGCTTGAGCGCAAGTTTTCTGTTCTTCTCTTGCCTGTCCACCCTAAACACAGGGTTTACTGTTCCCATTCCCTACCATACAACCACAGCCCATTTTCTAGATCCAAGGTGAGCCCTGCTCCCCAGCCGGCTCTCACAGCCACATCACATTCTGCAGTCCTACAGTGGTTACAGTCAGCATTTCTTGGGTTCTGCTTTTTCTCACCACATTATAACTAAGCAATTCTAACTTATACAGAAAGCTTCCCAAGTCCCAGATGTTAGAAACAACATGTAATGGCAATTCCAAAACAATCTAGTAACTAATTTCTTCTTCCCTACCCATGATGCCACTGCCAGGTATGTTGCAGGAACTCAATACATCCTAGTTAATGAGATCAGTATTCACTATCTGAAAAGATCCTCCAGCATGCTCATGAGCTTAACTGTTTAAGGTGGAGAGAATACTGCCATGTGGAAACAAGCTAAATCAGGACGCATTCTATTGATATTAATCATTTGAAATCTGGACCCTAGGTGAGAAGTATGCTCCTTGAACACTGGATAAAAGGCCCAAGCTTCTTGCTGAGGTAAATGGAGAGTGGACAGAAGAGAATGACGTAGTGAGGCAGCTGAAGTAGACAGTGATGACTCGGCGAGAAACACGCTGGGAATCGGCCATGAGGAGCTGCTCTCCTTCCTGCACCAAAGCCTGAGTGTTTGTGAAACATATGTGATGTGCAGCTCCTCTGGAGACTGCCTGGCCACCGACAAGGAAGAAGGCAGAGCTGGAGGCCCTTGTTTCTCTGCACAGAAGCCGTGAAGACTGCAAAGCTTGATCCAGTGTCTAAAAGGCTGCAGAAGAGAAGGAAATAAAAAGATTTGGGGGGAAGACATGGTTCATCTTTTCCCTGGGGAACCTGAAGAAACATCATGGAACATGAAATGTTGGAACTGGGTCTTGAAAGACAAATAGATGTTTTCCAGATGGGAAGCCAGAAGACGACATCCCAGGTAGACAACATCATGTGTGGTAGCTAGAGAGAGTGAGCTAGACCTGGGAGCAAGAGGGGACACTAGACTGTCCCAGCCAGAGACCCAAGGAAGCTGAAGGGAAGCCCAGCTGGAAGTAGGGGGAGTGGGGTAAGAAGGAAAACACAGGGTTTCAAAGAGCCGAAGCAAAGAGCAATGGGATCAGATGTTTGCAGGTGGCTTCTGAGCCTCGAGCCCCCCTAGAACCTGACTGGCAGGCTGGGCTCTGTCACACTCAGTGTGTGTCAGTGTGTAGTTAGCAGTGCAAAGAAACTCCAAGTCTCCACTGCCCTGGGAAGCACAGATTTATAGAACAAACATTTAATAATCCCCACTGGGTACCAAGTATGCAGTACAGCGGGGTCTGCAAAGACAACATAGGTTTCAGTATTGTACAGGCTTAGGGTCTAATCCAGAGAGGAAACACAAAATCATTTTTGTGGGGGTCAGGGTAGATCAAGAAAATGATAATGGTCTCGAGGAAACACTGCAGAAAGGAGCCTCAAACATTCATGTAGCTTTAATTATTATGTCGCTTATTTATTGCTATTAGAGACTTGGGGCTTGAAAGATAACCCAGCAGTGAAGAGCACATGCTGATCTTACAGAGGATCCATGTTCCCAGCATCAACATCAAGTTGCTTACAACATCAGAATTTTAAATAGTAAAATGAAACATAACTATTGTGTTCAAAGCTCTTGGATAAAGGATGTATATCCTAAATTCTACTGAAAAGTAGCTTAAAGAAAAATATATGTGTATATTTCAAAATTCCTTTGTCTACTCAAGTGTTTATGCATATATCTGAGGAATATTATTCAATATTAAAAGTACAGGTTGGGAGTGAATGATTTGGTGACCCTTCTCCCAGCTCTCTCTACTCTATGCAGTGAGTGACCCTGCATGTCTGAAGACTGCACTGCCATGTATTCAACCAACTACGAGTGGGAGAACCTCTTTGAAAATCATGCTGCGTGTATGCAGTTTTCCTAGTCACCATTTTCAAAACAATACGGTATAATGAGTGTTTAAATGACTTTTGTGTAGTTTTTAGCATTATACATCATCTAGAGATGGTCTACAGCATACAGGAGGATGTTCATGGGTAACACACAAATGCTACCTCCTTTTATATCAAGGATTTGAACTTCTGCAGATTTTGTGCCTGTAGGGATCATGAGTCCCTAGTGGATATCAAGGGACAACTGGATACTTACTGTCCACTGTTGCTTGTCATCCTTGCAGCACATTGGGTTTCTTGCTTCAAGAATAAAATATGGGAGGAGGAGGAGGAGGAGGAGGAGGAGGAGGAGGAAAAGGAAGAGCAGGATGGGAGGTGGGGGGCTGTGGTCTACGGCCTGTTTGCTCCCTTGAGCTAATACCCTCCCTCTTTGATGAAGACTTGACAATCTTATTCACTCCTCACCTAAAAGTCTCAGTGACCAGCATGGTAGCTACCTGATCTTCAGTCCTTCCGTCCTACAAACCTGGATCAAGACTGTGGCTGGCTATATACCTCAAGACAGGCTGGGTCTTTCCCAGGTCAGGGGGTAACCTTGTTTCTTTATGCCAGAAGCTCCTAGGAGCTCTTTACAGTCTCCAGAATACTCAACCTCAAGATTATGTTTATGTGTGTTACACCCATTGGTAATATACCATATGAAAACTGAAAATACTTGGTTAAGAAGCTATAAAAACACTTAAAATTCATTTGATAAGAACAATAACAAGGTGGATACATGATAGCACAAATGCCGTATTTTTGATGAAAAATAACTACATGTTCCAATACAATTTGGTGAGACAAGTGACATCAGTCTACATTTCTGTAAATCTCTTTAATGCTTGGCTTAATGGAAGACAGCTGGGTTCCCATCGCTGCCTCTCCATTTAATCTGCTGTGGTTTTTGTTTTGGTTGAAGTATATGAAGAAAATCTTGCCTTTAATTATGCAGGTATATAATTAAAAAGAGAGAGAGAAGTATTTTCTATTCAGATAATTGTGGATATTCTTCTTTGATATTTTAAAACTTGACAAGTGCCCATTTAGCTTAGTTACAGAGTGGACTCTTAAACTAAGTCAATAAACTTTCCATATTCAGTTTTGCTGCCTTGCAATGATTTGTTGTGTTTTTAGATGGATCATTTATTCCTGAGTGACTTTGTAACAGCAAGCCTTGGTCATTTGGGAACTACTGGTTGGCTGCATTATGCAGATCTTCCCCCTGCTGATTTACTTCACTGTAACACACACACACACACACACACACACACACACACACACACACACACACACACACTAATGGGGCTGGAAAGACGGCTCTTCCCGGTTAAGAGTGCTTGCTCTTGCAGAGAACCTAAGTTTGGTTCTAGCATCCATGTTTGGTGGCTCATATCCACTAGTAACTCCAACAGATTTGATGCCTCTGTCCCTCAATGGCACCTCAACACAGGTGCGCATACCCACACAAGATACATAATGTGCATAATTTAAGAAAAAGTATTTGTTAATGTCACCAAGTCTCATCAGAAAAAATATTTTCATATTGAAAAAAAAAAGTCAAGCTGACCCAGATAGTGTTTTCAGAACTCCACCTCCCATTTGAAAGCTCAGGTTGCTTCACTGGCAACAATGACTCACTCGCCCCATTCACTCTGACAAAATGTCTGCCAAATACCCGAGTCTGAACAACCCATCATTTGTCTGTCGTTCTTTCCAGGAAAAATGACGTTGTGTGAAAACAGCGAAGTGAGTCCTTCAGCTTCCGATTAAAATAGTCACCCACGTGTTTACCCCAAGAAAACCAGACAGCTATCACACTTTACCACACCACAGAAGCACGTCATGCACTTGCCTCAGTTGAACACACCAAATATTTTTTTTTTTTCATGTTTGTCCATTATTTATTTATCTATTAAGCCATAGGTGAATGTAAGTATTTATGAATGAAGGTCTACATTGAAACTATATAATACACTAAAGGCAAAGATCTGAGTCACTCTGACCTCCTCCACAAGTCCTTCCTAGACTTTGAGATACAAAACTTCATCATGAAATGTTGTTTTCTAACTTTCAGCCAAGTTAAATGATAAAACATCAGAATACAAATAGTAGTAATATTTTATATAAAAATAACAATCTGTCAAGAAAGAAATTAGAAAAAAATCTAATTTGCAACAACTTCAGTGCAATAAACTGCTGGGTAACCTATCACGGGGCTCATCCCTGGAGCAGGTAGATTTTTTTTTCTTTTGCTATAAAGCCATTAATTGCCTATAGGTCCTCGCTGTTGGGCCTTATGAGATTTCCTCCATATGCATAGGAAGTCACCTAGCGTTGTCATTGTTCAGGCCTTATCTAGGTGACTATATTGTAAAGATTCCATGGAAGTAACTACTTGTCCTGTATAGAAGACGCTATCTCATAGCAGACATTCCGGTGCTCTCACTCTTTTTTTTTTTTTTTTTTGTTTTTGTTTTTGATTGATATTATTTGTTTTCAAAAGTTAAGGTATATTGCATACAAAGTTGTAAGGCTAATAATAAAACATATAAATAACTCAGTTATGATTTGGGATTTCATTAGTCATTTTTTTAAAGTTATTTTTTTCTTCTATTGTACCACTCCAACTCCCCTCCTCTCTGGATTCATTCATTTTCTGTCTCTTATTAGAAAAAAATAGGTTTCCAAGAGATAACACCCAAACATGACACAATAAAATATAGTACGATAAAACAAAACTATCACATTGAGGCTGGAGAAGGCAACCCAACAGAAGGAAAAGAGCCCAAGAGAAGGCACAAGAATCAGAGATCCACCCTTTCATCCATAGGAGTCCCATTAAAAAAATACTAAGCTAAAAGCTATAAAATTATGCAGAAGACCTGGTGTGGGCTCTGTTCTTGCCTCAGTCTCTGTGAGTTTATCTGAGCCTTTGCTCGGTTCACTCCGAAGGCCTTGTTCTCCTGGTGTCCTCCATTCTCTCTGGCTCTCTCACTCTTCTCCAGTTGCCTTTCATAAGTTTCTCTGAGATCTGAAGTGAGGGATTTGATAAAAACTTCCATTCAGAGCTGTGAACACACCAAATATTAAAAGATATACACAGGTGATGAAAGCTAATGAAACAATGCATTCTGTTGCATCACTGAAGACATTCCTAAGTGAGGCTGGCATTTCTCTCTGCTGTGAACACGTGATAGTGAATGCAGCAATGCACTAGGGCCACTGAGCGCCAGTGCTTTGATCTGTGCTAAGGGCCTGGCATCCTACCCACAACTGCTTTTGCACATTACTGGTTTTGTCCTGAAATGGGCAGGGAGATTTGGCCTGTAACCAAGCTGTTGAGAAACTCCTTTGAAGGCCTCACTTTACCCAGGAACAAAGATAGAGATATTTCCTTTTTGGTTTTAGTCATTGTCTCTGAAGCCTGGGACCTTAGCAGCTATCTTGCAACCATCAGGGAAAAACCAGGGCAGTCATAAAAGCAGATTATGAAACTGGGGGAGTACTGTTGAACCAGCAAATGGATCAATCAGAGTGCCATCTCTGAATCCTTTGCTCTATCTGACAATAAAGTGTCTTCCAGACATGTTTAGCTGGATTTCATGTGCTGTGAAATAATGAAGTTCTTGGCCTTGTGGTGTCTTTAATCGGCCTGGGTTAAACATTAGCACAGAAGTTTTGTATGTATATCCAGCCTTATGAAGACACAAACCCATCAAGGGAACAAATACTTAAGAAGAGTTACCTTCTGCATGATGAACAGAGTTACCTTCTGTGTGATAAACACAGAGACAGGAGAAGATCATAACGGGCAATCAGCTCAGCTCTCATGAACGCCCCTGTAACTCCATGCTTTCTCTTGCTTTGTGAGTTTGCTGACAGGGTGTAGATAGATTTTTCTCCATTCAGCACAGTGCAGATTCTTCTCCTTATGGGACCCATCATTCAGATAGTTTCTGGCAAACTTCCTTCACTTAATTAGTTTCATAAAATATTACTTTCTGTCTGACCTAGCCCCTGCATTGCCAGCCCTGGTGCTAAAATATCAAGGAAGTAAGCTCATTTAAAAACTCTACAATAATAGCAAGGCCAATCATGAAACACAGATAATAAAGAAATAGATTAAATTAATACAAATATATCTTAAAAGATTCATGCCTGCAAATGTATTTGAGCATTTGGTGGTCTTTCTTGACCAAACTTTTCTAAAGAAAAAAAGTATATATAGGGTGTGTGTGTGTGTGTGTGTGTGTGTGTGTGTGTGTGTGTGTTATGTATACATGGCTTATTACCCTGATACAGTCTAGGTAGTCCAACAATGTCTGTCTGACCCTAAGGAAACCAAGAATCTGGTAGCTGCCCAGTCCATGACATTGGATGTCTTGGCAGTCCTAATCTGGCACCGAAAACCAGAGGATTCCTGGAGTGCTGCTGGCCTTCAGTCTATGTTGAAAGCCTGAAGAAGCTGTTTCTAACAACAGTGAAGGAATGTGGCAGCATTAGGATAGATGAACTTGCCAGCTAGAGTGAACACAAGCAGGCAAAAAGCAAAGCTTCCTTCTTTCATGCCCTTTTACCTATTTTGCCATGAGAAGATGCTACTTGCATTTGGGGTAGATTGTTTTACTTCAAATAATCCAATCAAAAAAGTACCGCACAACGTCAAGCTGGTGCTCAACTGAAAGCTTTAGCCCTATTGACTAGTGTTCATAGTGCTGGAAGATGGTATACATGATTCCCAAAAGAGAAAAATAAACATCCATTTCACCCAGCTACAACCTACAACAGCGACGTGGCCTGTAAAACAGACTAGTACAATAGACACACAAAAGTTTTGGAATAGCCAGCCACTTCTTGTTTAAAGATAAGGTATGCTCCCTGAGTTGGAACCCATACCTGACGCTGTTAATGAGGCCAAGAATCTGAGACTAGATAGGCCATGAGCCCTATGGGAAAACCTACTACTGTTAATCTAAATAAATAAACATAACAATAAAATGACATATTGCTGTACCCATAGATCAATATATCACTCAACCCTCAACGGAAAAGTTTCTTCTTACAGTAGACAGTAATTAGCACAGAGACGCACAACTGGATATTGTGCAGAAGAATGAGGGACCTTGGAGCATGCAGCCCTAAGTAGGATTTTTTCATCCAATCCCTCCCCTTAAGGCTCAGGGATTTATGTAGAATTGGAAAGATTGTATGAGCCAGAGGTGATGGATGACTCCAACAGCATCTTCCAGATACAATAGGACTGATGTACATATGAACATGTGACAGCATGGCCAAGACCTACACATAGTCAAGACAGATCCCAGCTTGGAAAAGAGGAAAAGGGAGCAAAATCACACCCCTAACCAAGAAGCAATTTGCAATTGATAGCTTCTAGGAGAAGGAAAACCAGTTTTGTTTGTTTGTTTGTTTCCCAGTATAGTGACATTGGGTATATTAACCACACTCCAGGGCAGGCCTCACACTCAAAACAGAGTTCATAGTTGTTTCTGGTTTTGTTTGTGTGCTTTTTTGTTTATTTGTTTTGTTTTGTCTTTTTAAGAGAGGAAAAAACATGAAGTTGGGTTGGAAGGGGAAGGGAGGATATAGGAGAAATAGGGGGAAGGGAAATAATATGATCAAATACTTTTATGAAAATTTTTTAAAAGAAAGAAGAAACAAACAAAAAATGAAAAAAGCCCTTCACAGGGGCTGGGGACATGGCTCAATAGTTAAGAGCACCAGCTGCTCTTTCAGAGGACCTAGGATTGACTCCCACTACCCACATGATGGCCCACAACCATGAACATCCATAGTCCAAGGGGACCTGATGTCCTTTTCTGGCCTTTGTGGTCACTGCATGCACATGACACACAGACATACACGCAGACAACACACCTATATACATAAATAAAATATAGACATACATGCAGACAGCACACCTGTATACATAAATAAAATATAGACATACATGCAGACAACACAACTGTATACATAAATAAAATATAGACATACATGCAGACAGCACACCTGTATACATAAATAAAATATAGACATACATGCAGACAACATACCTATATACATAAATAAAATATAGACATACATGCAGACAACACACCTGTATACATAAGTAAAATATAGACATACATGCAGACAACACACGTGTATACATAAATAAAATATAGACATACATGCAGACAACACACGTGTATACATAAATAAAATATAGACATACATGCAGACAACATACCTGTATATATAAATAAAATAAAGACATACATGCAGACAGCACACCTATATACATAAATAAAAAGTTTCTTACAGGAGTAACCAATGACTTGCATTTTAGTTAATTCAATATTCAGTCAAGTTGACAATCAAGTCAGCCATCACAGGCAATGTCTAAATAGGACCCCAGGAATTTTCTGGAAGGTCTCACTGCATACATAGACTTTTTGCATTTAGCCAAGAACTTCCTTTCAACCAATTGTCCAAAATGTAAAATCTGCATTTTAAAGATATATTGCTTGAGCAATTAACTGAGGCACCTATGCTCCATCTTCCCCATTTATAAAATAAGAATAGCAATACTTATTCTATACTATAGGAACAAAAATTAAATGAACTAATAAATATAGTACACTTTAGAAAATGCCTGGCACATCTTAAGAGCTCAACAAAATTAGCTATAATTACTATTTTTATCATCATTAGCCTCATTGTTACTGTGTGCGAACATGCTGATTCTGCACTGTTCTCTATAGGGCCTGAACTCTCCAATATCCACCTTCTGGCACGTATCAACTGTTGGCAGTTGCTGCTTTCTCCTGTTCTACCGTTGTGTTGATCTACATGAAAAAGGCAGGGACCTTATACAGTTTGGGGGGGGGTGGCCTTTTCTGGTCATATCCATTATAGTTTTTCACGCTGCATTTCTTTTCTTTCCTTTGTGCCTTTGTCTTTGGGTTCCCCGCCCTCTCTAATGTGTGCATATATGTATGCATATGTTCATGTATGCATGCAAGTATGGAGGTGGGGTTCCTGCATATGTATACATGTTCACACTGAGGCCAGGGGTCAGCCTATGTCAGGAACCCATCTATCCCAGCCTTATCAGTGCAGAGATTATAAGTTTTTCACATAGATGCTCAGGATCTGAACTAGAATTCCCATGCTTGCAATGCAAGTATATTACCAACTGAGCCATCTCTCCCTCCTGATTTTTTATAATCCTACATCCCTACCCCACCCCAACTACATACTTCCATATTGTAGTTTCACTCCATTTATGTTCTAAGAACATTTAGGGGCAGAACAAATTTATCTTTGTCATTCTTATTGACTTTGTGGTCAGCGTTGGAATCTCAAGCAATTGATTTTTGTTTGCATATAGTTTTGATATACCACAGTTGAGTAATTTTCCAAAAGGACAAAGGGCCTCTGGCAGATGGTGGCCTTCCCCTGTATGATTGACCCCAACTCAACTCTTATGTTTGAGAAATTAACAATTCCCACAAGAGCACTTTGAAAAAGAAGAGGAATAGATTTTTCTTGATCCTACCCTGTCTCTAAGTCCCTAAGACAGCCTAAAGGAAAGGGCAAAGGAAGAAAAAGCTGGTTCATAAGTAGCTGCTGTCTAAACCCTGACTGCAAATTACAACTCCTTTCTCACTCGGGGCACCGGCCTCCAGAAGGCCCCCCTTCCTGACGCCTCTGGGAATCATCCAGGTTTTACTTTCTGGGGTGCCCTGGCTTCTCTCTTCTATCTCTTGAACCCTGCTTTGCTTACATATTCTTCTTAACTGACCTGTTCCCTTGCCATATTCATTTTCCAAACCTGTCTTTGCTTAGACATAGAAATCATTGTCCTTACCCTTCTGAGGTGCTTGTTCCTGACCCCGCCCACTCCAGGAATGAATGACATTGTGTCTATGAATATTGTAACCAGCATTATCTACCACCCAAGCCAAAATTCATCAGAAAGTGAAGGGAGAAGTATTAGTAGTAATAATCAACCCAGACTTTGACTGTAAATTGGGACTGCTATGGGCAAACACACACACACACACACACACACACACACACACAGTCACTCTCTTCTACAGAGATGGATTCTACAGCCCGTAGCATGTATATAAGCTGAAGGTATATAGCACAAGTCCTCTGAAATTGAGCTGTCTTGGTCCCATGCTAACCCCAAACTAGTTTTTGTAGAATTTCAGAAAATATGCAGTCAAGCCCTCAGTCGTGGCCAATATAAGGATGCTTAAATCTGCATGGTGGTCTACAGTCCCTTATTTGTGTGGTGGTTTAGAGTCCCTTTTTCAACTCTCTGCTGCCCCCATGTGGTGTGTGACATTCTCAGGAGCGTGTGGAGTAAGAACAGCCTCCCACCTGCCCATTCTCCAGTCTGACAAATAATAAGCAAGGTATGGGGAAGAGGAAGAGGGAAGGAAAGGAGGTGAGAGGAGTGATCTTGAGAGCCCAGGGTTGATCCCCATTACTAACAGACCTATGATAATTTTTCCCCTGCACCCCATCCCTTTCTTCTCCCAAGAGTCACTGTTGCTCTCATTCCCAGCAGAAGGATGGCAGAAGGTCAGGCCTGTGCCAAACACAGAGCTTCGTGGAAGTGTGATGGACCAGTGGGGTCAGCAGACAGTTTAATTTTGGATCAGCTTTTTGAGACCTCAAAAGACTTGAAAGCTTCTCAGGAAAGGCTATGGGTAGGCAGGTCTCTGGAGGTGGGGACTGAGTGGGACAGTCTGGGAAGAAATAGAATAAGAAAAAGCCAAAGCTGAGCAGAAATGGCGGTTAGCCAGAGTATGCCATGATTTACAAGGCAGAGGGTCAGTCAATAAGTGGGACAAGTCAAAAGGCCACATCAAGGGGGAATAACCACAGATGAGTGTAACTGTAGAAGAGATGTAAAAGTCTCCTACGTCTTTCACTATCACAAGCACCCCTGGGCATTAAAGGGCTGGTATCCTCCAGTGGCAAAAGGCTTTATGATGAGAAAACACTGGTCACCCAACAACACTCGGGCCATTTAGCATAGAGGCTTCTTCATACGCATATGTGATTAAAATGTCTGGAAAACAGAGGGAGAGTTCCTGTCTAATCTGATTCATTATTTGGTGCTAGATGCCTAATGCAGCTAGGATGCAAAGAAAGAGAGCCCACTCCAGCTTTTGCAGGCTTCTCTTCCTCTAGCAAGCCCCAGTCCCCTTCATCCATTCCGGCTACCTTCAGGGCTTCCACCCAGAGGGCAGTGTGCAGGCACCCTGCGAATCACAGTGTTCAGACCCCCTGGAAAATGGCTGGCTTGTGGATGGCTGATAATACACCTGCCAAAATCTGCATATGGCCGAGGTCCCTCTCCTGTTCCTTCTTTCAAAGAGCCTTCTTTTGCTTCAAGTACCATCCGAGCTGTCTCTCCGGATTAGTGTTTATATTCAGCAAGTGCTGCCGTTAGTTAATAATGTCAAGCTCGTTGAGCCTCCCTAATGAAAGAGATACACAACATCAACTGTCATTTTAAACAAACATGCAATCAGGATAGCAGTGCTGGAAATATGAGCAGCCTAATTTCAGGGAGGTGATGCAAGAGCCGAGCTGCTTCACAGTGCTTCCACTGGCAAGCTCCATTTCACAGGATTTCAAGGGAAACGGTGGATTTTCACAAGAACCACAAAATTGTCGGGTCTGTGAAAAAGAAATTGCTTTAGCAGCTGGAATCCAGGAGGACAAATAGGTGCACTGATTATATCTTCATTGTTCACCAGAGCCATGGCACTCAGCAAGTTGTAATTATGCCGTGAAGAGCTCTGTTCTGATAGTCAAGTCTTTCCCCATGTGCATATAAACGGTATTATTCTATTTGTTATCAAAGGCTTGCAGACAACCCTCAGCCTATATATATATATATATATATATATATATATATATATATATATATATGCAATATATGTGACCTTATAGAATCAGCTCTGGTCTGTTCGGGCCAAACAGAGTAAAGCCATGAACACATAAGTGTTCTCTCCAGTCCAGCTTTAACCCAAGGTGCTCAGCTGACTCAACAACATAGAAAGAATGACAGAAAAGAAATCGGGGAGAAAAATAAAAATATGACTGAATCCATTAGATACTTGGATTGTGTAGAATGATAGGAAGCCTACAGACAACACAGAGTGGAAACATCACTCACTGAGGTTTGCATCATATCAATTAGTCACCCCTGAACAGCTTCCCAATATGCCAAGCAGCGATGGCACCTTCCAGCTGATCTTATTTGTCAGTGATACCGACAGACTTTTTAAATCTCATCCCATGCACAAATCTCTGGAAGTTACCAAGGTATTTGTTTCATTGTCATTGTCCATTCATTTCAAGTTTCTCTTGATTCCTAGAGTCTGACTCTTTCAGGCATCATCTATGGAGATGCTCTGTCCAGTGCTCTGTCCCCCTGTCTGTTTGCAGGTAGACAGAACTCTTTGGGAGCAAATGTTACCAGCCTTGGCTGAGAGATGCTACTCATCTAGGCTAGGGAATCTGTCTTGGGATAATATCAAACCTGATGAAATGATAATGTTACAGAGTTAAGTCTCAAGGGGACTCCTAAAGTCCAGCGAGGAGGCCCAAAGCAGGGTCAGAAATGCGCAAAGACATTCCCTCCACCAAGGTGACCTTGCATGGAGTCTGTTAAGTCAAGTGTGGTTTCCTGATTTTATATTTTCACCATCCTTCTCAGTGAAAGACAGGGCTCCTACCTGGAGGAAATAGGAAGTGAAAATGGAGCAGGTTATAAATTAGAAGCTCAGAGACCAGCCATTAAGTCATGTAAATAGTTTGCTGCCTCTAACACACTGATGAATTTAAGTGTCATACTTTTCAAATCTTACTATAAAAGTGAATGCCTTCGGAGTAAACAATGTAGACAGCAAGGCAGAGTATGCAGTAGAATTCATCACCAGTGCTCCACAAGCAAGGACAGCAAGCACACAGGAAGGGGTGCTCAGGAGAGGGTAGAGGGAACGTGTGTGAGAACGGCTTGTCGTTTTCTTTTAAAGATGTTAGGCCTTAAGCATTTAGGAATGTTCATGGAAGAATTGGGGGAATATTAATAGTTGCTTATCAATGAAAATGAAATATTGAGAAGAAGTAAATGAATTTAAGCTGGTTAGCACACAGCATTGCAAATACCCATTGACACCTGCAAAAAAATAAGACGGAGTTTAATAAGAAAAAATAAAAGGAGAAAATGAACCCTAGTCAGAAAATCAGGGGGCGTAGTATTGTTGCTTAAAGTCCATTAGCAAAACCTGAGAAGAATGATATTTATATCCTAGAACCAAGAGCAATTGCTAACAAAAAGCATCCTGAGGTCATAGGCAATGATATAAAAGATGATTCAGAGAGAAAGCATCCTGAGACCACAGTTAGTAATATGACACGTGATTCAGAGAGAACAGAGCTGCTGAGTTTGTAAAGAAGAGCAATGGATGTCTAATGAGAAAACAAGAGACCTACCTCTATATGCTATCCAGAAAACTACACCACCTTGATTTTCCTTGTGAAGAAAAGAGAAAATTGGGTTAAGTTATCCTAATGAAATTTGTAACTAGACTTTATCACACATGCGATAGGACCATTCCAGATGAGCAGAAATCAAATAAATGCCCCAGTGGTGCTGAGAACAGGTGGGATGCTAAAGGCATGCTGACACAGAATTAAGGAATTAGAAAAGAATCAAAGCCAGCCTGCTCTTACGGCTCCATCAAAGTTGAGTCCACACTAATGGTAGCTGGGGAACTGAGTGTGCCTGAGACTCAGATAATCTGATAGCATGGTTAAGGTCTAATATCCTCAATCACATCCTCTAAATCACCAGGTTTCCTTTCATGCAGACACAGTTTTCATAGAAGGACCAACCTGGCACAAGACTTCTGCACATAACCTCCCTTGGGGAAAATGCTGGTTCTTTCTTTAGAAAGAAGAAAGGATATAGTTGTAGAATGAGGTGAGGCCAAGATGGTTGGTCCCTCCTCTCAAAACAAGTCACCTTCCAAAATGATCTAGTTTCATTAAAGACTCTCTCTGTCCTCTGTATCCCCATAGAAGTCTATCCAGCTGAGCCAACACTTTGCACATAGGTATTAGTTACTTTCTAGTGCTGTGATAAACACCATGACCAAGGCAACTTATAAAGGAAAGCATTTAATTTTGCTTACTATTTCAGAGGGCTAGGGTTCATGATAGTAGAGTGAAGGAGTAGCCTAGAGCTCTCATCTTGATCCAAAAGAACAAGGCAAAGCCAGAAACTTGGGAATTGTGTATGGACCTTTGAGACCCCAAAGCCTATGTCAGTGGCACACCTCCCTTAACAAGGCCACACCTCCTAATCCTTCCCAAACAGCTCCATTAACTCCAAGCTATCAAATATACGAGCCATTCTCATTCAAACCACCACATAGGACTGTGCTAGCCACAGTGGCAGGGCTGGGTAGGAAGACAGAAAGAAGGACAAGAAGAAGAAACCTGTCACCACTTAGCCTTTTGATTCCACTGGTAGCAGACACAAGTGTAAAGGAGCTAATATTTCATTTGTGACTTCGCTGGAAGCATTGACCACAATTGCTGTTAAACTCCCTGATCTACCAAACCAGAGGAGAAGAGAATTGTCTACTTCCTACCTTAGTCGTCCCAGTATAGAAAAGCACAGAAGGGAAGGTGTAGCAAGTTTTCTTTTAGACCACGAACTAGCCGCCAAATCATGACACAGAGACTTATCAGTTATGAATGCTCGGCCTTATCTTAGCTCTTATTTTAATCAGTTTCTTTTTAATCTACATTTTGCCTCAGGGCATTTTACCTACCTACTTTCCTTCCTTCCTTCCTTCCTTCCTTCCTTCCTTCCTTCCTTCCTTCCTTCCTTCCTCCCTCCCTCCCTCCCTCCCTCCCTCCCTTCCTTCCTTCCTTCCTTTCTCCCGCCCTCCCTCCCTCTCTCTCTCTCTCTTTCCTGCTTCTCATATCTGGCTGACTGGAAGCTGCCTGGCTTCTGGCTCCAGGCATCTCCCTTTCTTTCTCCCTCATTCTCTTCTCCTCCTTCTCTCTTGAGCCTAGATTTCTCCTCCTACTTATCCTCTCTGCCCACCAGCCTGCCTGTCCCTCTCCTGCCTATCTATTGGCCCTTCAGCTTTTTATTAGACCAATCAAGTACCTTAGGTAAGCAAGGTGAGACAAATGCAACACATCTTTACACAGGCAGCACAAACAAGTATAGCACTTCTTTACATTGTTAACAAAGGGAGCAGAAATAAATGTAACACATCTTTACACAGTTAAGGTAATATTCCACAACAGGATGGGATGGGATGTATAATGTAGAACCCAGGCAGCAGCTCAAAAGCTCTTTTTAAAAAGTAGGTAGGTCAGAAGCACAGGGAGAAAGAAAACAGTATTGTAAAAGTAATAAATGACTAATAATAACTACCTAAGGACTGATAGTCCCGTAGTGGGTATGAAGTGTGCTGAGGGTTGGCTCCGTGTATATACAGCCTATGTGGCTGCCCATGACTCCACACTTAGGAAACCACTGAACTTGCTCTAACAGTTGGCTGTCAATGCCTTGAAATTCTTCATTGTTAAACTAGGGGCCCTGTGAATGATGTAGACAATTCTGACTAGACTTAAGGGCAAGGATGATGATAAAATCCAGTCTTCAAGAAGGACCTCGCATCCCAACCCGAGGCTGTGATAATCCTCTGCCGGTCAGCTTCTCTAATGTGTCGTCCCTTGGTTTAGTTTGCTTCTCTGCTCCTGTACTTTGAAGGTCCCTCTTGGCACCTAAGTCTTCCAGACCCTCCTGACAGAGAGCGTTCTTTCCCACCCATCATATCAAATCATGTCATTTATGGTTCTTGATGTTGTGCAGACCCACAGAAATTTGAAAACACAGCTGTACCCAGGTGGGTTGCTGGCTTGAACATGGCCAGAGACTGTGACATTTGCCACCCAGAGTACTGTCAACAAGGAAAAGGAAATCAGACACATTGAGCCCTCAGAAGGGGCGAAGGTAAGCCGCCTTCAAGTCCTCTTCTTCCAGTGGCATCATGTGAATTGTTCAATGAATAGAAAATTGGAGAAATAATTACAACATTGAACAGAAAACCATCTTTTAAAATGCTTTTAGAGGAGGTAGAATAGAAATGTGGTTAAAGGTAGATTCGCATCAGACATAATAATTGGGCTCAATTCTGAGCTTTTTACTTCTACCAAGGGTGGGACTCTGGACAAATTCTTTAACCTGTTAGCTTTCCACTAGTGCAGGACAGCCTGCCTAGAGTCTAGTATCTAAAACAAGTATACACTACCCTAGATAAGTGGTTCTCAACCTGTGGGTCACGAACCCTCTGAGGGGTCAAATGACCTTTTCACAGAGGTCACATATCAGGCATTTACATTACAATTCATAATGGTATCCTGCTGTGGATATTGCTCTATATAAATAAAACACTGATGGCCAGTGATCAGACAGGAAGTATAGGCGGGACAAGGAGAGAGGAGAATTGGAGAAACAGGAAGAAAGGGAGGGAAACTGCAGCCACCGCCAGGACAAGCAGCATGTAAAGATGCCGGTAAGCCACCAGCCATGTGGCAAGGTATAGATTTATAGAAATGGGTTAATTTAAGATATAAAAACAGTTAACAAGAAGCCTGCTATGGCCATACAGTTTATAAGTGATATAAGCGTCTGAGTGATTATTTTATACGTGGATTGTGGGACTGCGGGGCTTAGTGGAACCTGGAGAGAAGCCCTCCAGCAACAGTATCCAAATTATAGTTATGAAGTAGCAACAAAAATAATTTTATGGTTGGCGTCAGCACAACATGAGGAACTGTATTACAGGGTTGCAGCATCAAAAAGGTTGAGAACCGCTGCCTTAAGAGTATCTGTGTGAAAAGAATAAGCGTGGCTTACATGCAACTTCTGCTCTGGGTCTCATGAGACTGTTAAGGTGTTGACAAGGCTGGTCTTTATCTAGAGGTTTGGCTGAGGCAAAATCTCATTCCCCCAGAGTCAGCTCACCTGTGGCCCTCCTATGGACAATTCACAACTCATTGTTCCTTCAAGGACAGCAGAAGGCACTCTGGTCTCTCCCTTGGTCTTTCAGATTAATCTCTCATGGCAAGACAGTTCAAAGGTAATGGTGTGAAGGTACCTGCCACCAAGCCTTTTGATCTGAGTTCAATCCTCAAGACCAACATGGTAGGGGAAGGGAAGTAACTCGCAAGTTACCCTGTGACCTCTTCTAGTGCACCATAGCACATGTCAACTACCCCCCTCCCCCCGTAAATAGATAAATAGACATAATTTTTTTAATTTAAAAAGATTAATCTTATATAAAGTAACAAACACGTGGGAGCAAGATCTCACCTTTGCCGTAGTCCATCAGCTAAAGTAGGCCAAAGCCTAAAGGGAAGGGACTGGAAAAAACCTAACAACAGGAAGTGGGCACCAGAGAGCTTCCTTGTAAGGAAGGAACTCCGACTTGGAGTCCTGTAGTTCCATTGTGGACAAAAATGATGTACAAAATTGTTTCCGAAAGCAAAAGAATGTTTAAGAGTATAGATTCTAGTCAGACTTCCCGAGTTCGAGCCTCACTCAGCTCGTGTGTTCTGAAGATACGGCTTCAGGTGGGTTTCTTATCCTAAGTTTCAGCTTCTTCCCCCAGTAATCCTAATTTACACCAGTTATTGGGTGGAGCGAGGACTGAATAAAATGATGCTTTAGGAGAATAGCTGGCACCTGGAGACTGCGCAGCCAATGTCACCTTAGTCAGCAAGTTCCTCTTCGTCAGACTTGGAGCACAGCCTAGACCTAGGTACTTCAAACCATCATTTGGAAAATTACACATACAGTCAAAGCTCCAACTCAAGGGCCAAATCCAAGTCATCACTGGCTCATCTCTTCGTTGAGCCTGGTTCTGCCCCAGAAGCAGTCCTCTCCTGCAGATGCACTTGGCTCATGGGGAAGAAACGTTTCCTTCAGTCCTCTGCTGATAGGTGATGGGCAAGAAAGCCATACAGTAGAGAAATGATTCACCCAGGGTGGTCACTGCTTAGATTGGAAGCTGGTACAGAGATAAAGTCCCAAGACTGGGATACTCTCAAGTAAGAGGATGGGGTGCAGGGTGAAGGAGGGAAGGGAGTTCCCCGGAGTTGTGTGTGTGCTGTTTTGAGTGACCTCGTTCCCTGGAGGAGCTGCAGCTGCAGCAGCAAAGGTGTTAGCTCACCTTTCTGTCATAGTGTCACACGAGTCATTCGCTTTGTGGCTGATCTCAAGCATCCCTGGGGTTCTTCTAGGTTTAAAATGAATGTACTGTCCCTACATGGGTATGTGGATGTCTGCCCAGAGAGCTGCAGAAGTCAGTCCACACCGAGGCTGGGAGGCCCCTCTCCCAGGAATTAGGCCCAGATAGAGACATGGGTATGACAGCTCAGCATTTTCACAAAATATGGCTTGTCAGTTCAAGGATCTTAGCAAGTTTTAAAGAAATGTCTTAAAAGTTCACCTTCTTTGGAGAAGAAATTCATCTTTTAGATTGATGGAGGCCACAGGGAAAAGGAGACAGGGGCAGAAAAGAGATAAGCAGCTCAGCTAAGAAGAAAATAGAGATGTTTTTACATTTGCAAAACAATTCGCCACTAATAAAATGCTTTTCCACACGTTGTTCCTCCAGCCTTCACCCGAAACAGGTGAAGAAAACAGAGCACATATTACCTGCGTTTGCACAAGGAAATGCAAGCCTCAGCAGAAGGGAGATGCAACGGAAGAGGGGACTAGCTCCTGCAGGGCGTTCTCATTCTACTTCCTGTTCTGCCCTCTAAATCTGAAGCAGGCTCAGAATGGCCTTCATTAGCGCCCCACTTCAGGAAGGTGAGGGTCTAAGTTCTGACTGAGCAGCCTTGATCCAGGCACTACCAAATACAAATATTACCTCAAATTTCCTGAACCTTGGTTTCCATGTCTATAGAATAGAGATGACAATAATGTTCACCTAATTGGCCATTTGAATGTTAAATAAACTATAATTAGGAAGAGGATAGGAAAGTGTCTTCACATTGGTTAGACTGAATGTTAACTCATGGTTTGAGCCTCTACTCCCAGACTCCCCATGTTAAAGCACTTCTTGCTGAATGAATGAATGAATGAATGAATGAATAGATAAATAAATAAACAAACTGGGGACTGAAAGGATCTGGAAGGGAACCGAGAAATGAAATAAAAGACACGCAAGGAAAGTAAAGAGTCATTTCCTGGTTTCATCAGCTTATTTCCCAGCATCATCTAATTATAGCCCAAACCTCAGACTTAAAGGACACATGGAGCATAGACCTCAGTTTACCAGATTCCTGGTGAGTTTTTCTCTCCCTTTTCTTCAGTACCATCGTCTGATGAATGACCACACAGCACCACCCTTCACTTGAGGCACAGAGCAGTACAACGCCCTTGAGCCGTGGGCTTTCATTTGATCTTAGCCAAAAGGCTGAGAAGGGATAAACCCTTGGTTGTCTTCACGGCTGCTGTGCTGCACTAGTGAACTCAGCCCCTAATTTGTAGTGTTTGCTGATGCTCATAGTGTAAATATTCCCACCATGACTGACTTCAAGCTACCTTAGGTCTAACAACCTGCTGGCAAGTTCCTGAGTGCTTAACAATTGGAGCTTGCACACAGCTGGGCCCCCTCCTCTCCTCCTCATTTCCATAAGAGGATTCCTGTCTCCTCTGCTAGGTCCATTAAGCCTCATTGGGGATGGGTTCTTAAATCCAGCTCCCCAACCTGATCACCACTGTTTTGTGCTTCCCTGTACCTGGGATCTCATTGTGCAGGGCAAAGAATAAGAAATCTTGGCATTCTAGGAAAGGAAAACAAATAAGAAAGAGAACCTGGGAGTTGTGTTCGAAACCATGGCATTAATAAACGGTTTGAACCGAAGACAAGCCAAGTTCACCTGGTCTTATTTTCCCCATTCATCAGGAGGCAACAACAGCGACCCCAGCCATAGGGGAGGCAGGAAGCTTCATTAGCTCATGGTTTGAAAGGTTCCCATACAAAAGCCAGTATAATAGGAGTGTGAAGTCTCATTATTAGGTAATAACTCTCATCTGGCTGATTCAAATTGCACATCTCTTCGTGTCTAACCTTTTTCCAATTACGTTGCTTCATTTTTTTTTCCTTCTGGATATTTTTTAAGTCGCTTTGAAGCGCCATAATTACTATTTCAATTAAAAAAAAAACTCACAAAAAATGATGAGTTTTAACTAAATGAAGAAGAGGGCTATACATCTTCCTATATGCCCCCACCCCCCAAAATTAAAATTTCATCCCTTGATTTATAAACAGTGAAGTAAGTGCTTTATTTGGAGGGTGTTCATTCAAGGAAAGAATCTTTTTATGTGGAAATGATCGTTGTACACTTGCCAGATAGTTAATTACATTAGGTTGTTCTGCCCAAGACTGCAAGTCAGCTGCATCCAGCAGGGACTTGTGCCCAAGATAATAGCAAAGGATAATGCAGCAAAACTACTGTGAAAAGAAGGCAGTGCAAGGCATGAATGTTGACAATTACTCTGTGTGTGTGTGTGTGTGTGTGTGTGTGTGTGTGTGTGTGTGTGTGTGTGTGTGTATGTATTTTTAGGAGGGTGGTAACATGCTCTTTGCTGTTATCACAAGCATTAAAGTTTAATAGACCAACTGTGAGTTATTTACTGCTCAGAAACACCTGGTTGGTATGATAACGTGGCAGCTATCTTTCTAGTTTTAAAATTGACATTCAGCCAGTTATATTTCTGGTCTCTCTCATCACTTAGATGGCTGTTGACTTTTCTTAAATGTCAAAGGAGGTTTTCAACTTAATTTCATTCCTCCCTTTAGTTTCTTCCCCTGGGTTCTCCAGAAGCCCTTCTTGCCTGTGCCCTCTAAGTCAGCCCCAAGAAAGGGTTACTAAAAGGAAATCCTTCATTTGAAAAAAAGTGAGTGCACGTATAGTCAACTTTTCCTACATACTGTAAAGAAAAAAATTCCATGTGGCTCATCCGTAATTACTCCTGCTGGATCTGTCGACCCTGTGTCTAGTTTGAATGACAGACTGACCAAGTGCCAGCTCCGCCCACATGCAGAGGATCCTGTTGTAATGATGTTCTATGGCCCTGTGCAAATGGTGTCTTCAGAAATGGTCTATCTCAAGACCTGTGTGGTTCCTCATGACATTTCTGCGTAGCTTCCCCATTCTCCCCTCCAGCTAGTCTGTGTGCTATGTGAGCCAGTTTCTAGAGGGTTAAATGGACTCTGCTCAACCCTTTCCACTCCCAGCCCAAGTTCTTCAGCAGAAAATACCTCATAAGCAAACAAGTAGACTCTGGCTGAGACCTTTTGTGGGGCAGGCGCTCACATTTAATAGATCAGTGGGTACTTCCATGCAAACGTGGCTTCTTACAAGTACTCTGGGCAGGGACTCGATCAGCAATGCCAGTTCAAAGGAATTAAGGCACTACGTACATGCTGATAGACCCCTGGTCGTACATATGCCGAGGGCTAAAACCATGGGTGCCGACACAAGAGGGAATCTTCAGACAGTGCCAAGGTATAGGAAGGAAGTGCGTCACGAATTCAAACACTATATCTTTGGCTGTTAAACTTAGTTCAGATGCTAGCTTGGCCACTTGATGTCTGAATGACCTTGGGCAAATGATTTCATCTCTCTGGGCCAAACTGTCTCATGTGTAAAAATGGATTCTTAACATTGTCTATCTCTCAATGCATTCATCAGGATAAATGAGATGGCAAATACAAAAGCCCTTGTCTGCCCATGAAAAGTGCTTAATGCTTGGTTTATTTCATTCATTGTTTATTTTGTATTGTCTGTGGGTATGTATATGTGTTTATCTCAGCAGCTAGAATAGAAATGAATGACACACTTCCATCATGTCTCTGCGCAACACTGCCTTTCATTTTATGTTCTTACATGTGATGTAATGAAAATCCAATACCCTTCCACCTCCAAGCTTTTGTTTGTCTCAAAGAAACTGCTGCCTCATAAAATACATGGCTCCTTCTTAGCTTTTTCATATTATTCTTAAATATATATCTATATGCCTAATAAAACATGGTTTGATTTTAGTTGGTTGTAATTTTATTAAAATGACATCATTCAACATGTAGTCATGTTCGATTTGTTCTTTCTTCCCAGCTCACGTGAGTAGATTCATACCTATTGTTAAACAGATGCATATTCCCTCATTTCCACCTTGTAACATCTATTGTTTGGCCAAACTCACAAAATAATTAAGGGCTTGATACATGTTAGTTTTTTTTCCAGCTATGACTTGCCCACCAAGATATTGCCCAGCCTCACCTGAACTTTAACTTGGACCTTTCAAGCATGGGCCACCACCCCCAGTATGGAGCTACACTCTTTGGACTCCCAGAGGACTGAGGTGGGCTACATTTGCCTATTTTTCCTTCCATTCGGAATCCCTGAAATGCACCCCTGCATTCCAGTCAGCTGAGTCCCACATGAAGAGAAGTCCCAGACAAGCAACTGATGGGAACAGTGAATTGGTTGTCACCTGTTAATTTTCAGTGAGAATAGAAAGAGTTTATTGACAAGGCTTTTATGCAACTGTGAATCTATCAGCGCGCACTATTGGCGTTCTCATTATCTGGAGCTGCTGTACTCTGCCCTCTCTCCGTGCCTCCCCCTGCCCACCTGCCTTTAGCCTATCTCTGATTGTTTTGATGGAGCCACTGCAGACTTCAGTACTATCTGGGGCCCTGGATGAGTAGCAACTCACTGGAAGATGCTTCTCATGTGCTGTCTGAATGCAGAAGTGACAAAGAAATCAGGACTTCTGGTGCCAGCCAAGTTTCCCTTCTAGAAATCACTTTGGGTCCAGGAGAAAAATTATGAGTGATCCTTTGTGGTTTGGCCAAGCTCCCTATGGGGCAATTATTGCAACAGAGTTCAGACAGTAAATTCTGGTGGATTCTGGAAGATTAAAGTAAGAAAATGAAGCCACCATAATACTATAGCCAGAGAGGCACAACCTGCCTTCAATTCATGTACTGATCTAAATGAAAAAAAGGCTTGATGCCAACATCCATGCCAAATTACCTGAGTTACAACACTTCTTCTTCTTCTCCTTTTTTAAAAAAATCATGTTGTGTTTGACCTTTTCCTGCTTCAGAAATATATAACCATGCTTCTGATCAGAAGCTAGATTCAAGGAGTTGTAATTTCATCCTTTTTTCCCCATTCTCCAAATTGAGTGCTTTTCTCTGTCTTCTTTAGAGTAAGGCAGGGTGGTGACAGCAGGGAGTGGCAGGGGGTAACTGAATGTGACTTATAGCATTCCTGTGTGAGATAACCAGTTGCTGGCATAACAAGCAAATCTGAAAAGTTATCATTCACTTATTCCAGAATATCCTCCATGTTTATATGTTTGAACATTTGTAATCTCTGCCCTGGCCTGGAAGGAGCTCACATGCAAGGGCAGGCAGAAAAACTCAGAATGAGGTGTGCTGAGAGAATCAGCAAGGAGCAACATCTGTGGTGGGGGAAGGGGTCTCTTTTCTATGGTTTACAAGAACCCGCTCTTCTACACCCTCAGCCTTCACCCATAGGGTCTGACTTTGCCCCTATCTCTGCTAGTGTGACTCTACTGTTCCTGGAAACCTTGAGCAGGAAGTTGAAGCTCAGACTCAACTGAAGCATCTTCAAGACACAGTCAGAATGGTTCAACTTTTCATCCTTTCTCACCAAGCGATCACTAATGTCCCATCCAGATCACTTCCAAGCTTCTCAGAGCCCACAATCTCTGTGTCTACATCATGATTTACCCAATCCTAATAAACATCTACATTTAAGGGTCATCTTCACAGCTATGTAGGTTTCCTGGATTTACCTTAGTCTATCAAAGATGCTCTAAGTGCCCTATCCCCATAACAGGTAATCATTCAGTAGCTATAACTGATGGTCATAGAAGGTGATTATAATAAAAGACCCTAACTGATGACTGTAACAGGCGACCATAGAGGCCAAGAAAATGTTCTCCTTCCACATCAACCAATAAATTCGGTTGGAACCTGCTAAAAGATTATTGTAATGCCAATGTTTGACAGTGAGGGGGCAGAATGAGAAGGGAGGTGGCAAAGGAGCCTTGAACAGTGGTTAGGACACGACCAGCTATGGAAGATGGTGAAGAATATTCCAAGGGGGGAAATAGTTAGACAAAAGCAGGCTGGCTCACCAAGCTGTTAGTCATAGATCATAATGGAGCTCTAACTGCACCTATCTGAGAAAACACGTTCACTTTCTCGCTCTATATGGCAGGGTCTTGGTAAGACCCCTCCCGTGACCACAGAGGTCTGGCCTATGGTGCTGTCATGGGAGTGACAATGGGCACAATGAGCAATTCCAGGTCACACAGAGACAAACAGGTTCCCTCGCTCATTGTCATTCTCCTGTCGACTAGGCTCTGCTCCAACATATTCCTGGTGAAGCTTTCTTCAGTTCCCACTTGATGCCATCCTGAGAGATGATCTAGTTTTCTGTGAACCAATTTCCTCTATACATCCTTTGCTTCATCTAGCTAGACACTGTCATCACTCCGCACCTCCTCTTCCTTATCATCATCATCCTAGTTGTCATCATCATCATTATCATCATCATCATCACCATCACCATCACTGTCCTTGGAATCTGTGGTGAAAAAGGCATCTCAGCTAAATACACACATGCACCACACACTCGGCTCTGTACCCCCAATATTTTTTTTATTTTTCCCACTTTCCCTTCCCCCTCTCAGGCTGCAATAAAGTTGCAATAAGATTCTTCAGAGAAATGTTCTTTCTGGAAGCCCCAGAATGCTCTACATGGAGAGAAGTTTAACAGCCTGGGTTTAGACAATATTGGCTCAGTGTATAATTTCCCTCAGGAAAACAGCATGGGAAATCGATCTAGACAGTATGTTTGACCCCTGGAAAGAGGTCAATGACCCAACCTACCTCCTTCTTATTGGCGTTTTCCCTATAACAATCTTCCTTCCCAAGTCAATCTACTTCCCCAGGAAGGCGACCAAGGAACCTAAAGGGTAGGTTCTGATCCTTCATGTCCCAAGGAATCCAGTGATAGAAGGAATCAGGACTGTGATTGCAAACAGGATGGAATTCAGTCCTGGCTCTGTCCCAGACTATGATCTCAGAGGGACTCCATAAACCACTGGTTCTCAACCTTCCTAATGCTGTGACCCTTTAATACAGTCCCTCATGTTGTGGTGACCTCCAACCATAAATTATTTTTGTTGCTACTTCCTAACTATAACAATTGCTACTGTTATTAATTGTAATGTAATGTTCTCCAATGGTCTTAGGCAACCCCTGTGAAAGGGTCGTTTGGCCCCCCAAAAAAGGTTGCAACCCACAGGTGGAGACCCACTGCCTTCAGTTCTCCCAAATTTTCTGCACCGCATGGTGCAAGAGAAGACAGCAGTCCCAGTGTGTGGCACAGCTTTGGGGTGCTAAAGGTAGACACAAAACAACATTGTAGCGCCTCAAGTAAAGCTCATCGTCACCTCTTACCTGCAGCTCTCAGCCACAGGGCCCGATCCGTTCGCTCTCTGAGGAAATAGACTTGACCTTTACAGCAAGATTCACACCCCACCACTCAGCCCCACAGGGCAGGTAACCATGGCTTGCTTTCCTCCAGCACTCACATGAGGAACCAAATAACATTATCAGAAGTTGAAAAGTTGTTTTCAAACCTCTCTGGATATGGGGTGGGGGGAGGCAGGTTGGTGATTGCAGATGTGGGGTGACTAAGTAGTGCCTTCCAGCATACAGAGTGTAACTTCTCCAGCGCAAGCCAGTCTGTCATTCACGGCACAGCCTATGAAGTTGTTATGGCCTGGAGCATGTAAGTCACCTCCCCTTGGCAGCAATCCCAACGGCTTCAGCCTTCACAACTGCCCGGCGTTTTCCAGCATTCTCCCGTGAGCTCCAATCATCTCCACTAGCTTGCTGTCGAATGAAAAATATATTATTCCCTTGTCTTCTCAACTGTCATCTCCCTGCATGCTCAGCTAATTTAGTCTGGGAAGTGTGTTTCCCCAGCAAATGCCACACCTAAGCAGGGTCCGCATGCCCCCAACAGTTCTTGCAACCTGCAGAAAACGGGTTTGATTTCAAAACCAAGCATTCAAAGGAAAAGAAAGCTGGGTCTGGGGATACAGATGAAGCTGTTTGCCCTGAAAGCTTTCTTGTCAGCTGTAGCTTTAGCCTGTCCCTGGGTCTTTGGTTAAAACTGGATAGAACTGCCTCGATCGTGAAAAGATGAATATTTCCCAATAAACCTTGAACTGTTGCTCAAACCTCAGATCTGGATGCTTTCCCAAGGTTATGGTCACCAAGGCTGGGTTTTAGACGCATTGACAAGAATATAAAATTGCAAGAATCAGTGGATGCCAGAGTACCCAGGGAGTGTCACATAGGCTGATAGCGCCCCCTGCTGGGAACAAGCCCAACAGCACCCAAAATGATTTTTGTGGCATTTCCAGTGGTTAACTAACTGTATTGTGTACTAGTTCACAGTACAAATGCCTTCACCTTCCAAGCCTCTTCCCCTATCATCTGTAACCAAGGACAGAAACCTTTGTGCTATACTTTCTTTTGCTACACATATTTTTAGTTAATCTGGGATACATTTTGAGTACAGTGCCTTGGAAATTGGATTTTGGATTGCAAGGTATTAAAAGCAATACGTATCAGAATATCTTGTTTATTCAGAAACAAAAAATTCACATAGATCTTTAAATTGTAGTTTTGTCTGAAAGCCTGTTTTAGTATAGGTAATCCTGAGGTTGGGGCGATGCTAGGTATTCAAAGAGAAAATTTCAAGGATTGTAGTAAAATTTGTCATCATTATTTTAGCAATGTGGCCACCGCTAAAGATATTTTGAGGAAAGACAGAACTACCCTCCATCTGTACATAGATATTGATCTGATGGCAGAAGTTCTGGAAACAAATACTGAGTTGCCCCCAATGAAAGGCAATTAGATTGGAAGCCAGAAGACTCAGGCTTTCTATCATTTTACACATCTGTAAGCCTTGCTAATAATTCAAGAAACAATTGAACACCAGCTTGTCAGAGAACAAAGAAGTTCTGTGACATACCACTGAATGAGACAAAGAAAACCCACCTTCTCAAGGGGCAATGCCATCAAACATGGCAGCTCCTTGGGATCAGTGGAATCAAAGGCTAAGTCCAGATGTCACTAAATGCAGAGGGCAGCCACCAGAGAACCACAGCAACTGAGTGCAAATGTATAAAGAGCTATATGAGTGTATTCTCTGCCTTCTGATTCTTCATTATGATAATCCATGTGTGCATACAGATAGATAGGTAAGTAGGTAGGTAGGTAGGTAGGTAGATAGATAGATAGATAGATAGATAGATAGATAGATAGATAGATAGATAGATATAGTAGATAAATAGATAGATAGATGATAGATATAGAGAGATAGAGATAGAATAGATAGATATAGATAGGTGATAGGGAGATAGAGATAGACATAGAGAGATAGATAGATGATAGATAGATAGATAGATAGATAGATAGATAGATAGATAGATAGATAGATAGATAGATAGATAGATAGATCAAATTTATCATTTAGCTATTCTTGAGTATAAAATTTAGTGTCATTAAGTAAATTCACAGTTTTGCAAAGCTATCACATGTCAATTCCGAGAGCTTATTCATCCTCCCAAACAGTCCCCATTCAAAACTGTTCCCATGGTTTATGCAGTCATAAAGAATAAAATTATGTCATTTGAGGAAAATAGATGGAACCAGGGATCACAACATTAAGCAAAGTGAGCTGCACTCAGACAAATGTCACATTCTCTCTTATATGCAGAATCTAGATTTTCAAAAAAGTTATGGAAGCAGAAAGAGGATTGTTTGAGAAGAGGAATGGAACTAGAAAGAGATGGAAGAGATGATGAGAAAGTAGGGGGTGAATATGATGAAAGTACACTGTATAACTCTAGGAGAATGTCATAAAGAAGTCCACTGTATTACATAACCAACACACACCCATAAATAAAAGAAATACAATGAAATAAAAAAAAGAGTCCCAGTCACCTCACACCTTACCATCGCTGTGGTCATTTTATGTTTGTCAAAATTAGATTATTCATGTGTACGGGTGTTTTGTCCACATGTTTGTTTGTGAACCACATGCGTGCCTGGTATCCAAAGAGGCTAGAAGAGGGCATTGGATCTCCTGGAACTGAAGTGACAACCAGTTGTGACCTGCCATGTGGAAGCTGGGAATCAAAGCCAGGTCCTCTGGAAGAGCAGCCAGTGCTCTTAGCTGCTGAGCCACCTCTCCAGCCCCAGGTGATACTTTCCACCTCTGAATTTAACAAGGAGGCACCTACTGTAAGTGGCATCATATAACGTATATTCCTTTGTTCCTGGCTTGTTTTACTTATAATATTATCAAGGCTTATGCACACTGTGACAAGGGAATGCCACCCGTTTTAAGGTGAACATCAGTCACTGCATGTAGGCATCTCCTTTTGCTTATCTTTTCACGTATTGGTGGGCACTCGGATACTGTCCACCTTTGAGTTATTGTGAGCAGCACTGCTAAATAGCATCTTTTTCAGCTACTCTTCCCCATGCCTTTGGCTGTATAACTAGAAGAGGAGTTTCTGGATCACAGGGTAACCCTGTATGTTACTACTGGAGGTATTAGACATGCATAGAGTCATGTCTGTATGTATGACATGGAAGTAGAGATTAAAGTAGATAAACTAAGGGGACTAACAGTAGGGCTGGGGAAATAGAGGCTAGGGCAATTTGGAGGATGGGCTCAACTTACAATATACACATGTATGAAAGTGTCATTGTGTAACACGTTACCATGTGACCTTGAACATACACAGTCACAACTTAAAATTAAATAAATAGCCTATGTGAGGAGTGCCACCATGTGTTCTCACTGCAGCTGAGTCATCTTCTGCTCCCACAGCGATCCACAGGCTTCTGGTTTCTCCATTTACTCACTGAAACGTTCTAGTTTGTTTTTAACATACATGATAATCACCTTAATGGGGTGAAGTGGCTTGCCACTCTACTATGGATTTTCATTTCTCTAATGAGGGCTGATGTTGACTGAGCATCTTTTCATGTGCTTATTATTAATTTATGTATTATCTTGGGGAAAATGTCTACTTAAGGTAACTGGGCCGTGTTTAAACTGATCGGCTTGGGGATTTTTTTTCCCGAGTTCCAGAAATTTATTTTATGTTCTAGATATTAATTTCCAGTCGCATGTACCCAAGCCTGTTGCTCTTTCCATGATGCTCTGTTATGCACAAATGATAAAAATCAAAGCCAGCTTTCTCTCCTTTGGCCTGTGCTATCAGGGACACACCCACGATTCCAGCAGCAAGCCCAGAGGCGTGAGGTCACAAGCATGAGTTTTTATTGAGGTTTCAGAGCTTTCAGTCTTTGCAGTAAACAGTGTATGTCTATGTAGCACAGGCCGACCTTTAATTCCCAAACCTCCTACCTCAGCCTCCTGAATACCGGGATTACAGGCATATGCTACCACATCTGTCTATTTTTCAGTCTTATTTATAAATTTAAGAGTTTTTCATCCCATTTTTTTTAGTAAATTTTTGTTTGAATATACATTTTGTCTGCATTCTGTGTATTTGTGTAGCTTCAATGGCACTTACAATAGCATCTTATAACTATTTTTATTGATAAACAACATAGCATCAATCACCTGTAAGCAATGTATCCCCACAAAGCTCTGTCTCATCTTTATGATCCTGATGTCACAAATTACATCTTTAAATGTCATATACTCAAGAGCATAGATATATAACTGTCTTATGACTGCTTTATAATCATCTCAGAAATAAAAATGAAACAAAAACCAAAATGATAGAAAATAGTGGATTTCTTATTTGCCTAAGTACCTACCATTATACCATTTTTTTCTTTTCTTTCAGAGTTGTTTGGCTATTATTATTTCTTAGCCTTTGCTTCCTTGCAATGCTGGAATTGAACCCAGGACCTTGTTCATTCTATCTAGTCATGTGCTCTACCACTGAGGCACATCCCAGCCCTTAGTTCTATCAGTTTTAGAAATATATATATAAATTTTATATTTTGTTTATTTTTATTTTATATGTATGGGTTGTTTGTCTACAGGTATTTCTGTGCACCACATGCATGCAGAGCCCATGGAGACCAGAAAAGGGCATCAGATCCCCTGGAACTGGAGATAGAGAGCCATGTGGGTGCTGAGAATTGAACGAAGTTCCTCTGGAAGAGCAACCAGTGCTCTTAACCACTGAGTGACCTCTCCAGGCTCTGTATATTAATTCCTTGTAAAGCTTCCTGGAGTTTGATAAGAATTACAGCAAATTTTTATGTTAGTTCGAAGAAGCTGCAATCCTTACTGCACCGAGTCCTTCCGTGTTTATAGATAGTGTGTATTTCCACTTTTTATGGTTTCTTTGATTTCCTTCTCCCGTGTCATAGTTCGTTCATTTCAGTCCCATCAGTGCCTTTAAGATGTGGAGACTTGCTGGAGGAAATAGAACGCTGGATGTGGGATCTGAGCGCTTGCAGCCTCCCTGACTTTCACTTTGCCCTTTCTGCTTCGTTTGTGTGTGTGTGTGTGTGTGTGTGTGTGTGTGTGTGTGTGTGTGTGTGTGTGTGTGTGTGTAGTCAAGATGTGCTCTGACAGCTTCCCGCTGCAGCCACCATGCCTTTCTGGATATTATGGACATTTAGCCCTCTGCCAAAATAAACTCTTCTTTAAGTTGCTTTTGGTCATGGTAATTTATCTCAACAAAGAAGTAACAGATACAATTGATAAATTTTCAATATTGAACAATCTTGCAGCCCTGAAATAAACCACACCGGGTCACAATGTCTTACACTATTCAGGCTACTACAACAAAACACCATAAACTGGATGCCTTGTTAACATAACTTTATTGTTAGCCATCCTAGAGGCTCCAAAATCCAAGATCAAGATGCTGTAAGATAGATTTAATAAGGACCCATTTCCTGGCTCACAGTTTGTATCTGGGGTCTGTTTTATGAAGGTGTGAAGATGGATCTCTCTGACAAATGCCCACCTCCTAATATATTAACCTTATATGGGTAACAATACTTCGACATTTGTGGGGGCATAGATCATAACATACATCATATAATTCTTAAGTATTGCCAATGTTAATTTGCGGGTATTTTACCAAGAATTCATTTGGATTTAAATTCACAAGAGATACTGATGTTTTTCAGTACTGTGTTTGTCTCATTTTGTGTCAAGACAGTATTAGATTCATTAAGTGAATTTGTAAGTGTTCTCTCCTTTATTTTCTATACTAGACTTGTAGCCCATTTGATGAGGTGTTAATTGGCAAAGGTGTTAATTTTTCTTTAAACGTGTGGCAGAATTCTTCAGTAAAGCAATTTGAGTCTGGAGATTTCTGTTGCCGGGAGTTTTTACATTATAAACTCAATTTCTCCAACAGTTACAGGGCTATTCGCTGTAATTACCCATTTCATATTGAATCTGTGGTAGTTTGTGTTATGTCTATAACTGTCGGGTTGTTTGTATCATTAGTTACGTCTTTGTTGCTGTGATAAGATACCATGACCGAAGCAGCTCAAGGAAGGAAGGCTTTACTCTAGCTTGTGGCTCCAATGAGAGAGAGAGAGAGAGAGATCATCATAGCAAGAAGGCATGGCCGAAGAGCAGGAAGCTGGCAGATGACATTTTCATCCACACTCAGGGGAGAGAGAGAGAGAGAGAGAGAGAGAGAGAGAGAGAGAGAGAGAGAGAGAGAGAGAGAGAGAGAGAGAGAGAGAGAGAGAAGAAGAAGAAGAAGAAGAAGAAGAAGAAGAAGAAGAAGAAGAAGAAGAAGAAGAAGAAGAAGAAGAAGAAGAAGAAGAAGAAGAAGAAGAAGAAGTCAAGCAAGACTGTAAACCCTCAAAGCCCACCCCCTAGTGATGTACTCCCTCTAGCAAGGTTCATTTCCCTACAGGTTCCATGACTGACCCAAACAGAGTCACCAACTAAGGAACAAGTGCTCAAATACATAAGCTTATAGAAGACATCTCTCATTCAAGCCACAGAAGTATTACCCCTTAGTGCCCTTCTAATGTATGTTGAGTCTCCAATGATGTACATGCACCGGACGACACAGTTGCAACTATAACACAAGTATGAAAAGGAGACACACCTAGAAGGAGAGACGGACAAGTCTACACTGACATTGGAGCCTGCAGCCCTCCTTTTCAACCACTGATGTCCCCTTTCGTTCCGGACATTGATCATCTGTCTCTCCTCTCCTTTGTCTTTGTCAGTCTTGTGGTCTTTTTGGAAAGTATCTTTTGATGTTTCTTTTAGAAACTCAGCTCTTTGTTTCTCTTATTCTTTGTTTTCCAATTTCAGCTTCCTCCGCCCTTATTATTTCTTTTTCAAAACTCCATTAGACAACTTCTTTATTTAGTGTCTTCAGGTGGGAGCTTATACTATTGATTTTACAAACATTTTTATAAATTTGTGGCTTCAGTACTATAAATTTTCTCAACACTAGTTTTGCCCTCAAATTTGTAATGTTATATTTTTATGTTTGTTTAGTTCAATGTCTGCTTTTTCCCCCACTAGGGTATATTTAACTCATGGATTTTCTTTCTTAGAAGTACACTGCTTAGTTGTAACGTTTGTAAACATTCCTGTTATCTTTGTGCTTTTAATCTCTTCTTTTACTCCATTGTGAGCAAATATACATATAAATATATATACATACATAATATATATTTAACAATATATACATAATTTCATCTTTTTTAATTTAAGTTTTTCATCCCAAAATATTATCTAACATTTTCCATGAACATTAAGAAAAGTTCATATACTATCATTGCTTGGGACGTTCTGCTAATGTTGGTTAGATGCTCTTGGTTGATGGCAGTGCTGAGTTCTATCTGCTGATTTTCTGCCTTCGATCAGCTATTGAAAAGGAGGATTGTAGTCTTCAGTATCAGTGTAGACTTGTCCGTCTCTCCTTCTAGGCGTGTCTCCTTTTCACACTTGTGTTATATTTTCTAGCTGTGTTGTTCAATGCATGTACATTTGGGTAGTTATCACACAATGTCTCTTATAATTTTTACATCCAAAGTCTCATTTATCTGATATTAATGTATCTTCTCTGTCTTCCTTGGATTGTGTGATTTATCTGTTCCTATCATTTAACTTTTAACTTGCATATAGTGTATGAGTTCATTACAGACAGCATAATATTAATTCAGTCTGCAAATCTCTGATGTCATTGTTTTAATTTGTATATTTAAGCCATTTAATGCAATTATTGATGTGTGATGGATAAGTCTCCTTTTACTTTTTGTTTCCTGTTGGTTCTCTAATTCTAGGTTACAGGTTTTTGTTCTTTCTCTTGATTTTTTTCTCTTTTTCCTCTTGTTTCTTAAGCATTGTTTAGAACTCCATTTCTTGGTTTTTAAGTGAATATCTTTGTATAGATTTTCTAGAGGTTTTTGAAAATTTATTTATATAACTATACAAAATCTCATCATTTTCTAGTTTGAGTAAATATAAAAAGCTTTACCATTTGTATGTTCATAGACCCTCTCTTATAGATAATACCTTAAATATTTCTTCTCCACATATTCAAATCACATCAGGACTATTATAATTTCTGCCTCAGTTATGAAATACAACTTTAAAAGTTCTAAAGGAAATTCAACATGTTTGCTTCTGTCTCCCTGATGTCCACAGTTGCTTCTTCTATCACTTTTTTCTCTTTAGAAATTATTTTGGCAAAAAACAAAATCATGAGGGGAGTATATTTACTTACAACAAATTCTCTTAGCTTTCCCTTCACCTAAGAATGAGTTAGGATTCCCTTCATTTATGAAAGATGTTTGTACACAGAATGGTATGCTGGTGGGACTCTTCTGTTTCATCACTTGAAAAATTCAGTGTTTCCTTCTTAGGAAAACCTGGGCACCCATCTCAGCCTCTCCAATCCAACCTCAGGGGTGATGAGCTGCCTCTCTTCAGTGTCAGAGGACCTTGTCACAGCTGTTTCTGCTTGCTTGGCTGAAACTGGGCAGTGGATATATAAAACTTTCCTTTTTTTCTAGTTTCTCTTCTCCTGATCTTTTGCTAGGAAGGGAAATATTTTGTTGAAGATTTTTTTCTCTGTGCCCATTGGCATTTGCCTGCTGCCATTTTCCACAGCGATAAGCCTGGAATAGATGAGGAACAAAAAAAGGCTAGGGAGCCATGACTATGTTGCTTCCCCAGAACCTGAACAACCTTGTTATTCAGCGTATTTCTCCATGGCTTTGAGGGTCTTCTGTCTGATTTATAGTATCTTGGGGGCTTCATTGAATTTAGCAAGAACTAACGTAAAAAGTATTCTGTTATTGGAAATATGTTTAAATATATTTGACTTCTTGAGACTAGTTCCTACTTCTTCAGTGGCCACAAAAGGTTTAAAAAGTAACTTGATATTGAGAGTCCGCTTCACCAGAAGACATCTCATGGGAATCCTGCCATTCCTGCCACTCTCTGTCTTGTCAAAATTGCCATTTTTCCTCTCTTAGGAACAGAAAGAGTTAGAACCACCTCTATCATTTGTCATCTTTTGTCATTATCCAACAAATAGAGCCATCATTCCTGGTGACAGGCTAATAAAGGGGGAAAACGTTACTTAAATCAAAACCATATTCCCATGCACTACCCTTCTTCACACAGGCCCCATCTTGCTTGGGGCTGCTGAGCCCAGAGGGTGGACAAAGAGTTATGAAGGGCAGACGGAACTGTGTTGCTGTGCTGGGATAAGCACCTGAATTACCAAGGGCTCCGGAACAGAACACAGTCAAGTAAACTAGGGAGAAAGAAGCAACTGAACACTGTGATGTTAATACAGCCAGTCCGGATCCCACTGCTTCTCCATCGTCATCTATATTAGTGGAGTGATGTGACCCCTCCTTCTCATTCTCAATCGCCTGTGGTCACTCCACTTTGTTTTTGTCTTAGAGACCTCCTTTTGTGTTCATTTTAACCTTATTTCTCCTCTTAAATATGTTCCAGACCAAATTAAAGTAGGGAAAAAGATAAAAACACGAGTCAAGGTAAAACTGTCCACAGGAGAACATGTACAATGTAAAACATTATTATTAATAAGGAGAACTAAAAACAAAAGGAAATTTTTTTTTTTTTTTTTTGGTTTTTCGAGACAGGGTTTCTCTGTGTAGCTTTGCGCCTTTTCCTGGAGCTCACTTGGTAGCCCTGGCTGGCCTCGAACTCACAGAGATCCGCCTGGCTCTGCCTCCCGAGTGCTGGGATTAAAGGCGTGCGCCACCAACGCCCGGCGTACAAAAGGAAATTTTTAGACCAGGTAAGTCAGAAAAATACAGTGGAACCTATTATTTCTGAGGAGAAAGCAGTCTTTCATAAATAAATTTTTAAAAAATCTGTAAGTAAAAGAGTGAACACTTTTGGGACACTATGGTGTTCTGTACACGGACATTTAAAAATTTACAGATGTATTTTATATATCTGGCTGAGCTATCATGAAGTGAAAATGTTAAAATCTTGATCATTGTGATTAACAAGTGTCATTTAATGAATAAATAGAAATAATGTATAAACGCGCGCGCGTGCATTTATGGCATAAAGAGATACAAAAGCAAACAAAAATTGAGATTAAGTTTTTGAAAGAAGAAGTGTTGAGATAAAATTTATATGTTATGTCTAACAGGGTTCTTAAGAGAGAACCAACACTCAAACACACATGCATATGCACATTTACACACTATTATATTATCATCTAAATCATATAAATTTATAAATTTAGATTAAAATACATGTGATATCTTTAAAGAACTGAGTCACATGATTGTGAGATCTTGCAAGCCTGAAAACCCTCAGTCAGGAGTTAATGCTTATATTAAGGCAGAACTTCTTGCTTATGGAAGCCTCTGTTTGTTCTGAAGGCTTTTCAATTGATCAAATGAAGCTTACCCAGAGAACAGAGGATAATCTTATATGTAAGACTAAGTAGAACTAGTTGTACATACTAAAATTAAGTAATAACTCATTTAGTAAAATTAAAAGTTTGAATCACACTATATTAGAAGTATTTTAAAACACCTGGGATTACTCTATTTGGTAGTAAAGGCTACCTCTCAGAAAAAGTGTACTCCAGCACTAGGAAAAGATACAAAAAAAGCTCCTTATAAAAACAAAAATAATCACTTTGAAGAAAAATATAAAACAATACAGAGTGGTTATAACATAGTATGTACAATGTTCCAATTTTAATGAAAGATTATTAGACATATATCTTAGTGTTTCTAGTGTTGTGAAGAGACGCCATGACCAAGGAAACTCATAAAGAAAAACATTTAATCAGGATTGGCATACAGTTCAGAGGTTTAGTTCATTATCCTCATGGCTGGAAGCATGGTGGCATGCAGACAGATATGGTGTCTGAGAAGGAACTGAGAGAGTTCTATACCTTCATCCATAGGCAGCAGGAAGAGACTAAGACACACTAGGCCTGAGAGAGTTCTATACCTTCATCCATAGGCAGCAGAAAGAGACTAAGACACACTAGGCCTGACTTGAGCTTCTGAAACCTCAAAGCCCACCCACAGTGACACACTTCCTACATCAATGCCACACCTTCTCCAGCAAGGCCTCACCTCTCAATAGTTCCAGTCCCTATGAGCCTATGGTGCCATTTTCATTCAAACTACCATAACATAAAAAGAGACAGAAAACAAGACCCAATGTTATAAGAGAAAGAAGTAAACACAAATAGAACCAAGAAGACTACATATTATAAGAGTAGGTAACAAGATCTATAAGAATTTTAAGAAAAAGATGAGAATCTTAAGTAAACAGATAAAAAAATGCATTCTAGAAATGGAGACTATAAACAGAACAAAATTGGAAATCTAGAATTAAGGTGTACAATTTCTGGAGAAATAATAACAAGGCAGTTGGTGGTCTTAATGCTAAAACAAAGAAGAAGAAAAGGTCAATTAGTTTAAAAACAGATAATGAACATATTTAATCTAAAGAATAACAATGAGAAAAAATCCCCAAATAACCTGTGGGAAATATTTAGTAATTTAATATTTGTCCAAATAAAACAGACCAAAAGAAAAACCAATAAATGAATGAAATTTACTTGAGAAATAATTGGCTAAATACCCTATACACAATTTTAAAACAGAGTTAACTAAAAACTCATACAAGCAGAGCTCAATGGTGAAGTGTTTGGTTTTCACACCAACGGCCCTAGGTTTAGTCCTCAACCCCACACAAACACACATGAATTCAGTGATAGGAACAAGACAGGTAAAGACACACACAAGGGGTGAACACAAAGAACTAAAACTTGGCAATCATTGTGTTTGCTTGTGGAGAAGTGTATGCATGGACAGTGTATGTCACACTGATATTATCAGGGACTGTGAGCAGGATTGAAAGAAAGAATGAAGGGAGAAAGGCCCTTAAGTATGTCCACGATAAGAACATGAGCATGATCACTTATTTAAAATAATATGTAACACATGATGTGAAAAGAAACCCATGCAGAGGCAATAACCAAAATGTTAATAGTAGATGTTTCAGTGTGACCTTAACGTACTTCTAAATATTTAATGACCTAATGGAATTTATTACAATGATCATTTATTATTCATCTAATCAGCATTTTTAAGATCTTTTTAAGATATAGAACCAAGCTTGTGTCAGGGGCCTGAGCTTTCACCTGCCCCAGTGACATTCCTTGTAACACTCTCTCAACCCTTCTGGGAAAGCATCACACACTGATGCTTGTCCCAGAGTTCCCTTGTATGACACAGGAATAGAGTTACGTGGAAACAGCCCTCGGTTTAGGGCTATGGCCAATTTCAGAGTATGCATTTAAAAGCTATCTTCATGTAGGTTTAACGGACCCAGTCAGCTTATTTCTGAGAAAGATGACAGATGATACTTAAATGTAGCAATGGAGCCCTACAAAGCCCAGCTTGTAATTTTTTTTTCTAAATTAATCATCAAAAGGAGTAAATTCTTCTCTGTGACTCCAGTCAATCACTTAAAAATATTATCTTAAGTCTGGCTTTTCTGGACACTTGCCAGTAAGTACATAGCAAACAAAACAGGTGGATATTCCTCCTACTTTGAAAGGTTATCATGCCACTGAGGAAAAACACATACTAAGCCAAAAAAATAAGTAAATTACAATGCCATTAGAAGGTGATAAAACTAGGGAGCGAATTAAAGAAGAGATGAAAATAGGGAGAAGTGGCAGGGGGAGGCTTGAACAGGCATCGGAGAGAAGACTGTACAGAAAACCCAGAAAGGAAGTCTGAGAGGAAATGAAATGGATATCCAGGGTAAGTATTTGAATCCATGAAAATTTAGATACAAAAGTTTTGCAGAGCATGGTGGTAATCTCAAAACCATAGCACATAATAATGATATAGCAAGAGTGATAACAGGAGGGGATGTGGTCTTTTATACCATTGTGAAGCTTTGGTCTGAAATGGAAATTTAACTCACGATAATTGTAGAAATACAGCACCCAAAATCAAAGATGAAGGAACAGGGTGTTTTGTTTATGGGAAAGAAAATAAATATGAACCCTTGGTAAGTATCACATACAAAGGTAGAGTCCTTATCTTTCAGTTAATTAAAGATAAAATCGGAAAAAAGTATCAGAATATGTACTATAGAAACATCCTTTTAAATACTTTAAAATAACCAATCCTAAATTACAATGTGTTAAATATGCCACCATCAAAAACGGTTTGATTAATGGATAATACATTAAAGTTAACAGTAATGGCAGGTTGTAAGAAAATATTTGCAATATCTAAAAGGACAATTTACAAATGCACATGAAACTCTTTTAAGTCAACAAGAAACAGATAGCCCAAGAGGAAAAATTATCTTGGCAAAGTATAAATAAGCAATTAAAATAGAACAAGCCCCAGGACCAAACAAGCGAATTAAGAGATGTTCCATGATTACACAGCACAGAAGCAAATGAAAACAATAATATTATCTTCTTCTTGTAAATTCAATTAAAAGGTAGAACTCAGTAATATCAACTGTGGGTGGAACACATGGAAATACAAGGCATACATGCCAGCGGTGTAGACAGTCCCGGAGACCTATCTGTGGGCACCTACACAAGGCACAGTTAAATGTGCTTTATGATCCAAAGCTAAGCATGAAGAATTTCTCCCATAAGTCCAGACATGACCCACACAGAAGTGCCCATTGTAGTCTCATTTACGGTGAAAGGTTCAAAGCAGTCTGAGTGTCCATCACTGGCCAGGAAAATGGATACAGCAGGTTTGGTGGGGACACATGAAGTCTGTGGAAGGCCTAAGGAAGGAAGAACTAAGCCAGGCATGGTAACTTTACTTCCAGCACTCAGGAGGCAGGGGCAGGTGGATTTCTACGAGTTTCAGGGCAGCCAGGGATGCATAGTGAAACCCTTTCTCAAACAAACTGGAAAGGAAGAACTAGAAGTTCACAAATATATCAAGGCTAGCCCTCAAGTACTAAGTAAATGAAATAAAGTAAGACATCTACGCTACTATTATTTCCATAAATACAAGCACAGAGCAAAACTTACTCCAAGGGACAACAAGTCAACAAATGACACAATAAACAAAGAATAACTGTGGGTAGTTAAAAAGAAGAATTAAAGTGGGGGAGGGGAAAAAGGAACAAGTAAATAAGTGAAGGAATTATTCATTCCTTTTTGAAATTCTTGGAGGAAATGGCCTCCAACAGAGGTCAGGAGATGTACATGGGCAGAAAAACACAGGTTTGTAAGAACAAAGGCAAAACAAACAACTTCGAGGGAACAAGAGCATGTCAAGGGGAAGCATGTAAACTAAGCTTGGAGTATGAACTGGTTATCTGAATTTAATGCATTTTTTATTTCCTTCAATCTAAAATACCAGCTGTAAACATTATTAGTATTTAACAAATGAATTGATGATGAGACTTTGGATCATAATCAAAGGAACTTGGGAGCTAAAATAACTTTTAAAAAATGTGTGCTTAAATAACTTTTAAAAAATCAAATTTTTGAAGCATTTTATCTTAAGTATCTTCTATCAAGCACAACTAACATCTCTGGGTACTTCCTGTGGCTCTGTGATGTCATTTCCTTTCGTAGCTGTTAGTTCCCTGTAGTGTCTGCACTTTACTCTACCCAGGCTGCCTCATAACAGATGTGATTTCCAGCTGTGTCTATATACCAACCACAGCGGGTTCATTAATAACAATTATTAAGTACTTTATGTTACAAATTGAGCCTGTGGCAACAGAAAACATCCAGTCATTTGTTTTATGGCCTCTTGTCAGAGCTAACTATAAATTCACATTATCTCAACATTATCAGCCCTGCAAAATGAATCTAAGCATGAGTCATAAATAAAACCACCAAACAGCTCAATCATTCTGAAAAGAGCAGATCATAAATTAACACTTGACGATGTAATGTTACGTATGCACTTAAATAATAGCTCAGGCCTTCCTGTCAGCTAATTATGCAAATTATTATTTTTAAGACTTACATTTGTCGCTGCTTGGCTGGTGCATACATTTAGACTCACAATTAGAGCACATTGCCCTTCCAGAACCAATGAGTTTCACTAATGGTGTATGAAGAAAGGTGGAAATAGAGAAAATGACCAACTGAGAGAATGCCTCTTAGGACTACAGGGGAAAGAGGATAACCATATTTCCTCTGAATACTACATCTCATGGAAGAAACTGTTAAGTTGAAACAGATTAACAGGAAAGAAACAACAGACAGCACATGCCACAGGTGCCTGGGTCGAAGTCCATATGGAGATGTAGTCAACATGCTTGGTTGTCTCTCCGTGTTAGCCTCTGAAGAAGTATCCCCCATGATGAAGGTAGAACAGGGAGAGAAACACAAGAACTAATTTGTAAGAGGAAAAAAGACCACTGTGAAGATTATTGATAGTCTACTGAAAATCAAATACACAGATTAATGATGAGACATTTTTCATGTTTAAAAATGAATTCCTAGTCCTGAGAAGACAGTGAGGTAAGAAAGCCAACCGATTTCTGGAAAGTAAATAGAGGAATCCAAGCCTTCAAGGCCATTAGGCGGTACAAATAATATCCCCAAACTGCCATTACTTTTAGTCAACAACTCTAATACTGAGTTGCACATTTCATATATGAATATTAATGGCAATGGATTGCGATGACAAAATAAAGAAGTGTCAAATACTAGACTTCATTATGGGAATTAGAGAACAATGCTGTCTGAAAGAAATGGTTAAATGCATCACAGGACATGGATGATGAACTACTATGCTGAAAATTTATTTTGTGGAGGATACTTAGAATAAAAGTTCTCCCAGAACAACTTCAAGTTATAAAATGGTTATACAATGTGCTTACAATCACTAATTATATTTTTATAAAGTTTAGACATATGTAGATGCTCACACCCACACACAAGACTAGAAAACACACTAAAATACTAAAAGTATTTTCCAATAGATGAGACTCTGCACATTTTTATCACCTTAATAATCATATTCTCTAAAATTTCTTTTAGTGGACAAAAGAAGTAGTTTATAAAAAGTATGCCTAGTATGAATTCCTGTTCACATTATATCGAAGGCCCTTGGCAACCTGTATATTGGACTTGCATAACCTTGTTTTCCACAAAATCCAATATAATACCAATCAAATCCTTCCTTAGTGCCCCTGAATCATGCCCTCCTTCTTTCCAAATCAGCTTTTGTTCAAGTGTGGTTTTCTATACGTGCTCAAGGTTACAAAACCTGTTGAACTACGTTACAGTTAGAATCCTAATGAATTCAACCTCTTTTTGGAAACATATAAAAGCAAGACTATTCCATAAAACATTACATCCCCCTCCCAAAGAAACCCCAATCCTTGCTATACATCTCTTAAAGCACACATGTCAAATAAGAGGTAAGTCATCACTCATGGCCACATGGCTCAAAGCCCTTTGTCCCTCCTCCATAGTCACTTAGCTTCTAGCAGACCTACTGTGTCTACCAACCTCCTGTCTTCTTCTGACCTCTTCCCTTTCTTTAAATGTGTTTTCCTCTTTGACTATGTTGCTTCCTTTTACATCATACCTTCAGACTATGAGGGTTTCCAGTTCAGTTCTCACATATGCAAAGAAGGAAAAACAATAAACTTAGCCCAACTGACATCAAAAAATGTGAGACTTCAAAAGTCAAGCACTGTAAAATGCTGTGCATGTCACGTGTTCTAACTTCTGCACATCTATTCCACATTTAGACAAGTATTACCAGTGTAATAGTCAGACTATTTTTTAACAACAACTACAAAAATCATGGTTATTTCTTCTGTAAGCTTACCTGAACTCCACCATCACTAAATTCTATTTTACTTCCAAAATATATCTTGAGTAATCCACAGCTGTTTTTGTTCATTAGCACCAATTAAAACAAGTAGCCATGATCTCTCACCTAGACTCCTAAAATAATTTCTCTTTTTACTCCATCCACTTAACCCTTCATCCCATTACACACACAAAAGCCAACCATTTTCTCAACACAGTTCATCAAAAATAATTAGCACCAAGATCCAGAATCTCCAATGGTTTCTTTAATAGACACAACCAGTTCAGGTATTTGCATAGCACACAGAAAATGAAGTTCTATGTAAAGCTGTAAAAAATAGAGAAGAGAAATTGGAGCCCATGTGAAGGATATTTATATACCAGAGGGCCCTAAAAGCCAATGCAGGTAAGGAATGGAGGTGAGAGTTACTCTTAATTATCAGCTTGGCACAGTCCAATCAGCTGGAAAGAGTCTCAATGAGAGATTGCCTAGGATAGGTTGACATGTAGGCATGTCTATGGGGGATTATCTTGATTGTGTCAACTGAGGTGGAAAGAGCCACCTAAAATGAGTGGCATCTCTTCTCGGGCAAGAAATCCTAGATTATGTGAGTGGAAAAACTGAGCTGAGCGTGCATGTACTAACTCATTGTTGTCTGCTCGTGACTGCAAATGTCTTGTTACTACCTGCTTCAACTTCCTGCTGCCTTAACTTCTATGCAATGATGGACTGTAACCTGGAATTCTGCACCAAGTAAACCTCTGCTCCCTTAAATTGATTTTACCAGCCTATTTTATCACAGCAACAGGAAACAAAACTAAAACAGAGGAAGTTGATGGAAAGTCTAACTCACAGATCTAGATTTTTCTCCCTAGGTGTAAAATGTACAGAAGGTGCTTATTAAAGTAATGCACTGAAGACACTGAAATGGGTAATTTCATACTAAACAAAAAAAGGTGTCTAAACACACCTGAGTTACCTCTACTCACAGTGTGATATTCGTAGACCAAGAATACTTGGAGTGTGGGTCAAGCACCTTCGGCTCTTTACTTCAGCTGGGCTAATCTCCCCAGCCTTTACTGTATAGGAGAGGCACTGCCAATCTCTCTATCATAAATGTGTGACAGACCTAGTTTTGTTTATTTGATTTCTTGAGTCTTTCAGCTCTTTTTCTACATTTGTGTCTTATTCATCACCTGAAAAATTTATGCAGGGATCCAGCCATGTTGAAGTGAGTATGTCAAACTGATAGTAGGGTTTGACAGAAATGAATTTGCATGAGTAGCTGGGAGCCTCCTGAGAGACAACTCCCTATTAGAGTAGAGAGAATACGGGTACTGGAATGCGCTCAACCCATTAACATTATTCATTGAAACAAAAAGCTGATTCTGAGAAGAGCTGGGTCTGTCACTAGCATTTATTCATCCCAATTCCACAAGCTGGAAGATGTGTGATTTAGAGCCCATTGGTTAAAAAAAAAAAAAAAATCAGTAATTGCTTTTTCACTTCAGGGAAAACTAGTTCACTATATAGAGAAAGCTAAGTCAGATCCCCACAGTGTTAAATACTGTTAGCCACTTATCCAATATCAATTTCTCTCTTCTTTGTTCAGTAAGCTTGGACATTTTTTTTGTCTGAAATGGCAGTTGTCACGCTAAACGTTTGCTTCCCCTCCTCCTCGGAAGCTCAGAAGTATCTATACGACAGACACATTTATGGCAAATGACAGATGCACAACATTTCTGGAAGAGATTATGCATTCTTGAGAAAAGCAATGGTTTTATTTCATAGTCTTTCTACTCCTTCTTATACCTTCCCCCCTTAAATATACACATGGTTCCTGGAACTTCAATGGCTATCTTCTAAGCATAAAATGACAAGATGAAGGAAAGGACAAGAGATTCATAGAGATGCTGGCCAGACACCAACAAGGTAATGAACAGCTCCTTCAGATACTTATTTCCAATACAAAATGAGCCTGCTTCACGTAATGTAAATTAGCATCTTCATGAAGTCTGGGTAGCTGCTATGATTTTGTCTTTATGGGGCTTTACTTCACCACCAAAACTAACAAGTCCTTGAAGTTCCATAGCCACGGGTGGCTTGTATGTAGATAGGGAAACATCTCATGGTTTAGTATTTCACGTATCGCATGTGGAATGTATAGGAGATATTTTCCTAATCCTCCTCATTTCCAAATAGGGAGCATTTGAGTGAAAGGCAGCCAGAGCAAAGTGCCTGTATTACACAAGCTGGAACACTGACAGAAGATGTGAGGAGATGTTTAGGGTGCACTTCTCAGTCCAGGAAAGATCAAATTGTTCAGTATGATCAGCAGCAATATTAATGTCCCAAAGAACACAAGCACTAGGAAATTCTGGTATTTGTCAAACTCTTTGCTCTAAAAAGAGAGAAAGCACTTTATTCTTCAAGCATCCATGGCACCATCAAGTAGTTCACTTTTCAAGTCTTAAGGAGTTAAGAAGGCTTGAAATGAAAGTTGGTTGTGCAGTTTTACCGAAGCTAAAGAACTGTTCTGCCCACTGTAGCAGCCACTAGACACAGGAGGCTATTTACATTCAAGTAAGCTAGATAACATGTAAAATTCAGTTGGTCAGCTACCCTAGACATCTGCAACTGTTGGCATCACAGACTCAGAACATGGCCATCACTGTAGACAGATCTACTGCACAGATCATTCTAGAGAGTAATACAAAGGCTGTGTGGCTTAGATGATCCTTGGTAGGTGACCACTGGGTTGATAGGCACTAGAAAGCAACTGCATAGAATAGAGACTTCTGTCAAGTTCATGCATTACTGTATTTCTAATGTTTGGTCAGGAAGTAATTGCTTGGTGAAGTCAGTGTTCTCAACTCAGTCATCTTGAATTCTCCTTCTCTTAGACAACTCCAGCCACCTGGGGCACATATTTAATTATCTCCTCATTGTATTCCTATTCCAGTTTTAATCCAGTCTGATGATTTCTATTATCTCCTCGACTTTCTAAAATCTCTGGCTCATTCAAGAATGTTCTTACAGTTACCACGTATTTGTGGTCTATACTAAGATACCTCCCTTTTCTCTCTATTGCTGGCACTCAGATTCCTAGCCTAATCTTCCAGCCTTCAGAAAGTGTCTTTATGATCTTCTCTATCTAGGAGAGAAAACAGAAGCAAGGAGAGAAAGACAAATCTCCACATAAGTGACTATCAACATGGACAGGGATGCTGCTCAAGTCTTACTGTTTTATGCTGCTAGTACTAGTTACTGTTTTCATTTTTGTAACAAAACACTTGATTACAAGGCAGCTTAAAGGATGAAGGGCCATTTTGGCTCACAGTTGATGGGTATTGTGTAGCATGGCAGGGAAGGCACAGAGGTAGTAGTGTGAGCAGTTGGTCACACCATGTTTGCAGTTGGAAAGCAAAGGGCGATGAATGTAGGTATTCAGCTTGTTTTCTCCTTTTTCTTTGGTCTAGGACCTCTGTGGAACAGTGCAACCCACATTTCAGATATATCTTCACTATTCAGTTAAACTTTCCTAGAAACACCCTCACAGACATCCCCAGAAGTACGTTTCCATGGTAATTCTAAATCCTTTAAAGTTGACAACCAAGATTAACTATCTGTATTAGTCAGGGTTCTCTAGAGGAACAAAACTGATAGAATAAATATATATTAAAAGAGTTTATTAAATCAGCTTATGTTAAAATAGTAACAACCATTGTCTCCCACCTGGGAGATTGAGAATCTGGTAGTTGTTGCATCCTTGAGGCTGGAGACAGTTGGAATATTCTCACAGTGGATGTCTCACAATGCAGAGTCCAACAACCCTGTTGTTGCTCAGTCTGTGAGACTGGGCACCTCAGCAGTCCCAATCTGGTGCCCCAAACCTAGAAGTTTCCTGGAGAGCCACTGGTCCTTAGTTAACAATGGAAACATGGTTCTGATATCAGCAAAGGTACCATTTGCAGCATCAACAGGATAAATCAGCTCTGCAGCAAAAGGGAAGGCCAAGCCAGCAAAAGGAGAATTGTCTTCCTTCTACCATCCCCTTTTCTATCTGGACGACTACTGGGGAGTGCTGCCCATACTTGGGGTGGGTCTTCCCACATCAGTTAAGGCGTCTAATCAAGATAATTCTTCAGCTAAGTCTCCCTAATCAGACGGTTCTAATTTATGGCAAATTGACATTAAAACCAACCACCACACTATCCCAATTCCACTGCTTGTCAACTAAACACACCACTTTTAAATTAAAGCGCTCCACCTCTGGCCTCCACAGTGTTCTAATTATCTTGTAATACAAAATGCATTCACTCCAACTTAAAACATCCCCACAGTCCCACCACTGTTTGAAAGTCAAAACTTTGAGCCTTTTCTGAGATTCAATACAATCTTGAATTTGAGTTTCTATAAAGTAGAAGCTATGTACTTCTAATATATTGTGGTAAAGAATAAACATTCCCATCCCCAATGGGAGAAATGGAGGCATAGCAAGGAAATATTGGACCAGCATAAGACTGATGCCCAACAAGTGAAACACCAAATCTTGCCACTTCATGTCTGGCACCTGAGGCTCATGGTGGAATCATGGGGCAGTCACAGGCCTCAGACAGCCCTACCCCTTCAACTCTGCTGCCTGCAACTTTGAAAGACAGGGAAGCCAGGCATTATAGTACACGTTCAGATGCTCTGACAAGAGGCCATGAGATGTCATTGTGTGAGGCTGGAAAGGTGAGGCCCAAATTGCAGCTGAAATCTCAGAATAGTGCAGATGCCAGGACCTTGTATCCAATGGAGTAAGCACCTCTGTGGAACAGTGGAATGATGGACCTCCCCTCTTCCGAGAGACCTTTCTTGAAATACCCTCAAGGACATGTCCAGAGGTGATTTTCCATGGTAAGTCTAAATCCCATAAAGTTGACAAGCAATATTAAGCACCACACTGTCTCTAGTCTAGGTTGTCAAGGTTTTTTTCACTTTATATTATCCTAGGAAAAAGTTTATCCTCTACCTTGATGTCCTGCATCTTGGAAGAGATTCTTTAGTATCCTCTCAATTTTATCAGAAAGATAATCATATGGTTAGTCTACATTATCAGTCCAAGTTCCAATCCCTGTTAAACAGGGGTCACATCAGTTCAGATAGGCAGCCATCAAACCTCACCCCCACTTCACTGTCTTACTCCATCATTCAAAGCCACAGCAATCATCAGGATTCTTTTCCACTCTGCTCAGACACACATACCTACCTTAAACTAAACTTTCATGTTTCATATGAATTCAGCATAGATACTATTAACCCTCCCACAATAAATATAAACTATACCTAAGTCACAAGCCATCCCCTTCCTTACAGTCTTTCTCCCACCCCCCCCTTATTTCTTAGATACATAACTAGAAAATACTATTAATTCATTCTGGCCTCTCTAAAAGGTGTACTTAGGGATTCTTTATTCTATCAGTGTCCAATAAATCATGGATATTATTTTCAATAAGATTCTCTCTTCCTTCTTATCCTTGGCCTATCACCTTCTACCTTTATATGACACACAGTAGAAGGATAATATGTTTTCTCCCACCTTATGCTTGTCAGCTATCACATAGGCAAATAAGTGAGATAAATTAGTATAGGGCAATTTGGTTTTGGCTCACAGTTTCAGAGGTTTCAGCCTATGATCAATTTGTCTGGTTTCTTTGTGACTTTGGCAAGGGACATCATCATTGTGGAAGCATATGTGAAACAAAACCATGCATCACGTGGCTGGGAAGCAAAAGGGGGTAGTGAGGGGCTGAAACCCTATGTCCCCTTTAATGACATGTTCCAATGACCTAAAGGCTTTCCACTATGCCTCACTTCATTACTGTTTCCAAAACCCCCCAATAGCACCAGGCTGGGGACAAGGCTTCACCATATGGAGTTTGAGGTGACATTTAAGTTCTAAATTATAGCACACTATATCTTGAGTGCCAGACCTTCACCAGCAACCCCTGAAAGGCAAGACAAATGTCATCAGAATCTCATGAACATGTCTGATTTTCCTCTAAATATAAAAAGCTCACAGAACTGGACAGAGGTTTTTTTGCCTTTCTTTTATATCTTTTCAATTCACAGTTAGGTGATGGATTCACTCAGATTCAATGCCAAGAGCATATTTGAGAGAATAAGAAGAAGGCAGCCCTTGCTGGCTGAATCTGTTCCCTTTCATAGAAATTCCCAGTGTCATAGGACAGAAAGTGACTGTCTTATGGGCACTCTGAGCTTTCATTAAAGATGTAGAAACAAGCATTTACCAGACACAGTAACATCCCAATAACAGTATTTCAGTCCAAAGGAAGAAAGAAGAACACATATTATAGAATAGGCAACTGAGTTGCTCCAAGAATAGTAAGGTGTCTATGATGGTTAATGATAGTCATATTTCCTGACCACAAATGCAAGGTGATCACCCTCATCTACTGCCATGCCTTCCCTGTCATGAAGGGCTCTAGCTTCTTGAATTGTAAGTCAAAATAAACCTTTGTTCTCTTTGGTTGCTTCCGATCAGGTCTTTGGTCACAGCATCCAGTGTTTTTCTTCGTAGGCTAAACTAGTACATTATTACTTCCTGAACAACCATCCTTCCATCTGGTCCATAACACCTTTCTCCTGTGGTAATTTACCATATAACCACTGATTTTCTATAGTTCTCTATTCTAACCTCAAACTCACTGCTTTGTTCTTTAGTACAATACTGTCATTATCTTCTTTTGGATACTATTAAATATCTTATTTAGAACTCACTGGATATTCTTTTCTTTTAAACCTGCCTTAACAATCTGTGATTAAGTTTCAGGATCACTTGTTCCCTTTGTAAAAAAAAAAAATGTGGGAGACCAGCTCCAACCTGCTCCTACCTTTTGAAGGGTTCTTGGGTGGAGGAGAAAGGAATGAGGAAATTAGGTAGAAAGATGGAAAGAGACGATAAGAAAGACAGAGACACAGGATAGCTTCAGTAGGGCCCTGGATCAATACCCAGCCTCTCAGAGCTTTATTCAAAAGGGCTTTTTATAATACACCAAGGGGGAGGAAAGACATACCCCTTGAGAGATCAAAGCACAATGTACAGCCAAGTGTAGACCCTTCAAAGCACCTGGTAACCAGGCCTGTGGCCAACTCATCTCATTAGGCAACCCTGCTGGGTAAAGAAAGCTCAGATTCTCTGACCCTGAGTGAGGTCTCACTAGGAAGCCTCTGTGGACCACCACAAAAAAAGCAACTCTTGTATGTATTACATAGAATTTGTATATAATTGGGGATGAAATCCTATCTTTACAATGCAAACTTTCTATTGTGTGATACACCTTTTATTTTTTGTGTTATGTTGTTAGGAATGTTTATAGTCATTATATCATCTTGTCTCCATTCTGTATGTTTTCATGAGGTTTTTAACTATATTATATTTTATGTTTTGTTATTCCTAGTCTAGATTCCATTTCACACATTTTCAGATTTATATTTTCTTATCATTATACTTTTAGCTGCTCTAATTATTTGTTTGAATTATGTTTAATGAGAAAAATGTTGCTGGATATTTTTCTATAAAATCTAAGACTATGTTGTTGATCAGTGAATGTAACACTTTTACACTTATTAGAATTACCATTATATTAGGATTTATTTCTGGTTTCACATTTTCTGCCTTATTTTTTTCTTCCTTTCCTATCTCACATCAGACAAATAATTTTTCCTGGTTAAAGGTATAAATTCAGCACTTACCCTCTAGTGAGTCATTGTGTTACCAATACCCATTTTTTGTGTGTGTTCATTTTCTTTTAAAACTTAAAAAACATAACAAGGTAACTTCTCTTTTTAAAAAATCAGATGCATTTTAACATATCAATTACTGCTCATCTCTCTTTCCTGCTCCCTCCCATCACCACCCACTTATGTCACCACCAGATGCCACTGACCATTTAAAATCCTGATTCGGGCTAGATTCATTCAACAGTCCTGGAAAGGTGAGAGGCAAAGAGACAGCCTAGAGGAAGATTTGGAAATATGCTAGATTTCTAATTTCTTAAAAAAAAAAAAAAAAACTCTTAGAATATGAGGAAGCTGAAAACCAGATCTCTCCTGAGCGCTCATTTATTTTTTTTTACCACCCACTGTTGGTGTTTAATTGTTTACCAGAGGTTTCTGAGCTGGCTCCCTAATGTCTGTGTCTGTCATCTCCAGCCACCACAGTCTGAATTTGGTTAGCTTTTTGCTGAACTAATAGATGGACAAAGATATCATTAAATGCCGACAGCCAGCAACTCTTCCAGCTTTTGCCAAGTCTGGAACAGAGGCTAAACATAAGGTCCAATATTGTATCTTGACAAGTGGGAGAAACGGGGAGGAACTCAAAGAACAGCTGCACGTTCCCCCTCCATACTGTCCTCCCAGAAGTCTCTTACCAAACAACCATTCTCATCATGGGCCCAGATCTAAAGTCTGATTCCCTGCAGGGAATAACTAAAGTAGCTTTTCACAAACTCCCACAGAGCCAGTAAATACAAAGCCTGCTTCTGCAGCCCCTGCTTTCAGTACTCTGTTGACCATTGTGATCCCTGTGTGTAGGACCCTGTGTGGTCTGTCATGTTCTACCCACCCCCCACCCTCCCCCCCACCCCCCACCCCGGTGTAGGTAGATTACTAATAAACTACCACCACTCTCAGCTGTCCAGTGTCTGGAACTGTGTTTAGCAATGCATAGCACCCTAGGATGAGTCCTTCTATCAGCAATGACAGGAAAATGAGGCAATGACCACATGGATTTGTGTGCAAATTGGGGCACATATTCAACAATCAGCCAATTACAGCTCAACTTTAACTTTCATTTCTGGTTTCTCCTGTTTCAAGGCCAGCAAAAGCCACGAGATTTCTAGCTCTTTCCTAGGTATGAACACAGCCCTACGCAAGTATCTAATTTTTAGGATTGCCTAAAATATAAGAGCATTCCCAAGTTCCTGTGAGCGTTTATACCTCTGCTTTTCTTTTCCACATTGCCATTAGTTGATTGTTTGCCCCAGATACTGTATTTCACCCTGGGAATCCATTCAACCAGCCAACAAGCAGTCCTGTGGGAGAAGCATAGACCAGTTCCAGGAAGGCCAGATAAACAGAAACCTTTCAACTGGGTTCTTTCTAGAAACTACAGCCTGGATAAAATAACAACCCCTTCTTGAAAATGAGTGTTTTAACAAGCACCAAGTCTTGTCTTCCCCATCTGGTGCTAGAAATGGAGGCTATTAATTTTCAAGATTACCTTTGGGTGGAGGAGCAGGAGATGGGTAAAACAACAGCAAGTTAAGATAGGACAAAGCTTTTTTCTCTCTCTAAGATTCAGCCATCATTCTTTTACTGTCAATAGTTATTGTTTAATTTTGTTTAATTTCTGTAGTTCATAAAAAGTTTATTCTGATAATTTTTCCAGTGTTTTCAATGCTTTTATGGAACATAAACTTTGTTATTTCTTCCTTGATCAATTTCACTGATACTGTTCCTGCTTTTCTTAATATGTACTTATTTCTGCTTTATGTTTCTAATATTTTTCTTTCATTTCTTTGCAAGGACTTCTTATGCCTACTTAATTTTTTTCTTTGCTCCATTAGTCATTCCACAGGAGTAAGTGTTTATCTCCCTTCTTCATCATTATATAATTCAGATACCCATTTGTATGTATTTTTGTGAGCTCACATCCCTTTGACAGTATCATTTCCCTATAATACTGAGAGCAAGGTCCTGGACTCAGAGCTATAATTTGGAACACACACGCACACATGCTCACACACACATACATACACATGCACGTAATCATGGCAATGTTTGGGATCATTAAAGAAACAATACCTGGAGATGAGAAGGCCATGTTTAAGTGTTGGCCTTGTCTCCATATCCTCACCAGCATTTGTAGCCATTTGTTTTCTTGGTGATAGCCATTCTGACTGGAGTGAGGTGCAATCTCAAAATAGTTTTAATTTGTATTTCTTTGATGGCTAAGGACACTGAGCACTTAAAGTACTTATTAGACATTTGTGCTTCTTTTTGGAGAACTCTCTGTTCAGTTCCATGGGTCACTTTTTTTTCTTCCATTTTTCTTTATTAAGAAATTTCTTATTTTTATTTTTTTATTTTATAATTTAATTTAATTTTACATATCAGTCATGGATTCTCTTGTTCTCCTCCTCCCCCCCCCCACCCACCCACCCCCGCCTTCCCCCTAGCCCATCCCCCATTCTCATCTCCTCCAGGGCAAAGACTCCACTGAGGATTCAGTTCAACCTGGTAGATTCAGTCCAAGCAGGTCCAGTGCCCTCCTTGCAGACTGAGCCAAGTGTCCCTGTATAAGCCCCAGGTTCCAAACAGCCAGCTCATGAGCTGAGGTCAGGTCCTGGTCCCAGTGCCTGGATGCCTCCCAAACAAATCAAGCTAATCAACTGTCTCACTTATCCAGAGGGCCTGATCCAGTTGGGGGCTCCTCAGCTATTGGTTCATAGTTCATATGTTTCTATTCGTTTGGCTATTTGTCCCTGTGCTTTTTCCAATCTTGGTCTCAACAATTCTCGCTCATACAAACCCTCCTCTTTCTCGCCAATTGGCCTGGCACCTGGGGCCTGGCCGTTGATCTCTGCATCCGGTTCCCTCAGTCATTGGATGAGGTTTCTAGCACGATAATTAGGGTATTTGGCCATCCTATCACCAGAGTAGGTCAGTTTGGGCTGTCTCTCGACCATTGCCAGTAGTCTGTTGTGGAGGTATCTTTGTGGACTTCTATGGATCTCTCTAGCACTTTGCTTCTTCCTATTCTCATGTGGTCTTCATTTATCATGGTCTCTTATTCCTTGTTCTCCCTCTCTGTTCTTGATCCAGCTGGGATCTCCCCCTCCCCTAAGCTCTCTTTCCCTCGACCCTTGAAGAATGGATAAATAAATTCCACACAATGGAATACTACTCAGCAGAGAAAAACAATGACATCATGAGGTTTGCAGGCAAATAGATGGATCTAGAAAAAATCATCCTGAGTGAGGTAACCCAGACTCAGAAAGACAAACATGGTATGTACTCACTCATAGGAGGATACTAGATGTAAAACAAAGATAACTAGACTGCTACTCACAACTCCCGGGAGGCTACCTAGAAAATAGGACCCCAAGAAAGACACAGGGATCGCCCAATGACAGAGAAATGGATGAGATCTACATGAACAACTTGGACGTGAGTGGGGGTAATGAAGGGCAAGGGTCGAGGGAAAGAGTATTTAGAAATTTCTACTCACTCCACATACCACCCACAGATCCCACGTCCTCCCTCCTCCCACCACAGCCCCCTCTCCCAAGCCACTCCACATCCCCCAAATCAAGGTCTCCCATGGGGAGTCAGCAGAGTCCGGCACACTGAGCCTAGGCAGGTCTAAGCCCCTTCCCACTGCATCAAGGCTGTGCAAGGCATCACACCACAGGCACCAGATTCCCAAAAGCTTACCCATGCACCAAGGACAGATCCCGATCCCTCTGCCTGGGTGCCCCCAAACAGATCGAGCCAAATAACTGTCTTCCATATCCAGAGGCCCTAGTCCAGTCCCGTGGGGGCTCCACAGTCACCAGTCCACAGTTCATGGGCTTCCACTAGTGTGGCCGATCATCCCTGCACATCCTCCCTGCACGATCTCGACGTCTCTCACCTGCAGTATCTCTCCTCTCTTTCATTGATTCGATTCCTGGAGCTCAGCCTGGTGCCTGGCTGTGGATCTTTGCATCTGCCTCCATCAGTCACTGGACAAAGGCTCTATGGTGACAGCTAGGTTATTCGCTAGACTGTCACCAGAGTAGACTGGTCCAGGGACCCTCTGGACCACTGCCAGTAGACCAAGGTGGGATCATCGTTGTGGACTCCTGGGAGCCTCCCCAGCACCCTGCCTCTTCCCAGTCCCATGATGTCCTTATCTATCATGGTATTTCCTTCCCTGCCCACCCACTCTGTTCCAGCTCCACCATGGATCACTTTTTTAATCAAGTAGTTTATTTTCTTGCTGTTTCATTATTTTTAACTCTTTGTATATTCTAGAAACTAGCCCTCTGCCAGATATATATCTGATAATGATTTTTCTCTTTCTTTAGACTGCCTATTCACACAATTAGCAGTTATTTTTGAAGGACAGAAGCTTTTTGATTTTATAAAGTCCCCCTTGAAGACTGTTGGCCTTATTTCCCAAGTGACTGGAGTCATACATGGAAAGTCCTAACCTATATCCACACCTTTGAGTGTACTTCTTATTTTATATTCCAACAGTTTCAGGATTTCAAGACTAGACTTGAGTTGTAGGTTTGACATATGTCGACATTATTAAGTAGAGGTATGTCTCCTCTATCCCTAGCCTTCATGTAGGGCTGTTGGATTTTGCCAAAGGGCTTTTCTGGATATCTTGAGATGACTATGTAACTTCTGTCCTTGAGACCATTTATGTGATGAATGATATTTATTGATTCATGCACATCTGGAATAAAGTCAACTTGAGCATGGTCAATTATTTTTATATGTTCTTGAATTTAGTTTGCAAATATTTTATTGAGAATTTTTTGTGTCTATGTTCATCAGTGACATTAGTTTGTAATTTTGTGTGTTTTTGTCTGCTTTTGTAATCAAAACAGTACTTCTCTGCCTAAAGAGTTTAGAAACTTTTCTATTTTATATAAGAATTTGAGAAGTATTGATGTTAGGTCTTCTTTGAAGGTCTGGTAGAACTCTGCACTGACTCCATCTAGACCTATGTTTATTCTAGTTTGGACACTTTAAAATTATGGCTTGTTTTAGATCTTTCATTTTTTTTCATATTGGTTTAACTTTGGTAGGCCATATGCATCTAGAAATTTATCCATTTCTCTTAGTTTTTCCAGTTTGAAATATAAATTTTAAATACATGTTCTTATTGTTTTCTAAATTTCATTGGAATCTGCTGCAATGTTTCCTTTTTTCATCACTAATTTTATTTATTTATTTATTTTTGTTAAATTTTTAAAATTTATTTTACATATCAACCACAGTTTCCCGTCCCTCCTTTCCTCCCATTCCCTTTCTTCACCTCCATTCTAGGCCCCTCCCCATCCACTCCTCTGTCTCCATTCAGAAAGAGTAAGGCCTCCCTTGGAAGTCAACAAAGCATGGTATATCAAGTTGAGGCAGTATTAAGAAACTCCCCCCTGCATCAAGGCTGAGGGAGGCATCCTACCATAGGGAATAGGATCCAAAAAGCCAGCTCATGTGCCAGGGACAGGGTCTGGTCCCACTGCTAGGGTTTCCACAAACAGACCAGACTACACAACTGTCACCTACATGCAGAGGGCCTAGGATGGTCCCATGCAAGCTCCCTAGCTGTCAGTCTAGAGTCTGTGAGCTCCCACTGAGCTCAAGTCAGCTGTCTCTGTGAGTTTTCCCTTCATGATCTTGACCCCTATTACTCATATAATTCCTCCTCCCTCTCTTCAACTGGACTCCAGGAGCTCAGCCTAGTGCTTGGCTCAACAGCATCTCTGCATCTGCTTCCATCAGGTACTGGATGAAGGCTCTATGCTGACAATTAGGGTAGTAACCAATTTGATTACAGGAGAAGGCCAATTCAGGTACCCTCTCCATTATTGCTAGAAGTCTTAGCTGGGATCATCTTTGTCGATTCCTGGGAGTTTTCTTGGCACCAGAATTCCCCTTAACCCCATAATGCCCCCCTCTGTCAAGATAGCTCTTTCATTACTCTCCCTCTCTATCCCTCCCCCAACTCAACCATCTAGATCCCTCATGCTGCCATTTCCCGATCCCTTTCCCTCTACACCCTCACCCCCAGTTTACTCAGGAGATCTCATCTATTTCCCCTTCCCAGGGTGACCCACGCATCCCTTCTTTGTTACTTAGCATCTCTGGGGCTGTGGATTGTAGTCTATCCACTTATTAATAAGTACATACTGTGATTGTCTTTCCGAGTGTGGGTTACCTCATTCAGAATGATTTTTTTTAGTTCCATCCATTTGCCTGCAAATTTCATTGGTTTTTTTTTTTTTTTATGCTGAGTAAATGCCCCATGTTTTCTTTTATTCATCAGTTGAGGAACATCTAGGTTGTTTCTAGGTTCTGGCTATTATAAATAATGCTGCTATGAATATAGCTGAGCAAGTAAGTGTTCTTGTGATATGACTGAGCATCCTTTGGGTATATGCCCAAGAGTAGTATCCATAGGTCTTGAGGCAGATTGATTTCCAATTTTCTGAGAAACTGCCATACTGATTTCCAAAGTGGTTGTACAAGTTTTCACTCCTACCAGCCGTGGAGGGGTGTTCCCCTTATTCCACATCCTCTCCAACATAAGCTGTCATTAGTGTTTTTTGATCTTAGCCATTTAAACAAATGTAAGATGGTATCTCAGAGTTGTTTTGATTTGCATTTCTCTGGTAGCTGAGGATGTTGAACAATTCTTTAAGTATATCTCAGTCACTTGAGATTCTTCTGTTGAGAATTCTCTGTTTAAATCTGTACCCCATTTTAAAATTAGATTATTTGGTATTTTGATTTCTAGTTTCTTGAGTTCTTTATATATTTTGGAGATCAGCCCTCTGTCGGATGTGGGGTTGATGAAGATCTTTTCTCATTCTGTAGACTGAACTTTTGTCTTATTGACAGTGTCCTTTGCCTTACAGAAGATTTTTCAGTTTTAGGAGGTCCCATGAATTAATTGCCAATCTCAGTGTCTGTGCTACTGGTATTATATTCAGGAAGTAGTCTTTTGTGCCAATACATTCAAGGCTACTTCCCACTTTCTCTTCTATCAGGTTCAGTGTAACTGGATTTATGTTGAGATCTTTGATTCACTTGGACTTGAGTTTTGTGCAGAGCAATAGATATGGATCTATTTGCATTCTTCTGCATGCCATCATCCACTTATGCCAGCACCATTTGTTGAAGATGCTTTCTTTTTTCCATTGTATATTTTTGGCTTCTTTGTGAAAAATCAGGTGTTCACAGGTATGTGGATTTATGTTAGGATCTTTGATTTGATTCCATTGATCCACACATTTTTCTTTTATGCCAATACCAAACTGTTTTGATTACTATAGCTCTATAGTAGAGCTTGAAGTCAGGGATAGTAATACTCCTGGAAGTTCCTTTATTGCTCAGAATTGTTTTAGCTATTCTGGGTATTGCACAAAAGTGTGTCTTTCTGTTGCTGGAGGGCTTCTCTCCAGCTTCCACCAAGCCTCACAGTCCCACAATCCACATATAAAATAATCACTCAGACACTTATAATACTTATAAACTGTATGACCATGGCAGGCTTCTTGCTAACTGTTCTTTTATCTTAAATTAACCCATTTTTATAAATCTATACCTTGCCACATGGCTGGTGGCTTACCGGCGTCTTTACATGCTGCTTGTCCTGGCGGTGGCTGCAGTGTCTCTCCCTCCTTCTTCCTGTTTCCCCAATTCTCTTCTCTCTTTGTCCCGCCTATACTTCCTGCCTGGTCACTGACCATCAGTGTTTTATTTATATAGAGTGATATCACATGCAATGCTGTCCTTCCTGGACAAGCGGGACACAAGGAAAGTGACCACTGTACTCTGCCAAGACAAGGTAAGATGGTCTTTCAAAATTCCTGCTTCTGAAAATGGTCTGTCAGATACTCTAGGCCTGTAGCCAATTTGAATACACCAACAATGCTGAAAAACATTAGGTGGCTGTCCAGGCTGCCAGCTGTCTTGGTCTACTCTTGCAAGATTCCTGAAAGTTGCTTGCATCCATCTACCATTTCTCAGGTACCATTATGTTCCTTCTCAGGTCTTTGATGTGGTTAAAGACTAGATAGTTGTAATTTCCTCAGTTATGATAAAAGATAAGTTAGATATAAAACCTTAAACTCACAAATATAAGATAGATAGGACATCTTCTTTAATATTGTAACTGTAATTCTTGCTTGATAATTGTTTTGTTATATGTAATTTTACTATGTTATAGTTAAAACCTTCCTTTAAAAAAAAAAAAAAAGAAGAAAAGGGGAAGTGCTGTGGATATCACTCTATATAAATAAAGCACTGATGGTCAGTGACCGGGCAGGAAGTATAGGCGGGACAAAGAAAGAAGAGAATTGGGGAAACAGGAAGAAGGAGGGAGAGACACTGCAGCCAGGAGCAATTGTGTCTCATGTCAACAGAATTCTAAGTTATTTAAATGTCATATTCTCTAGGTCTATGAAGTGTTTGAAGATTACCTATCTATCTGAAATATATCTATGTATACCTAGAAGATTTAACTAACATGGCTACAAATATGATTATCATAAATAACTAATTATTAATCTATTTTTAATTATCCATTACAATTTTAAATGAGTTACATAAACATAATACCTCAAACAAGAATAGAAATATATATATACAGTATAACAAAATTAACTTAAAGTTTGTATCAATAAACTAAAATTTATACCAATGTAAAACATTTTAAACATAAACTAAAATCTATACCAATGTAAAACATTTTAAACAAGCTGTTCTTTAAAAGTAGGTTCATTAATCTACCCTTTAATCTTATCATCTCTATATCCTCCTATATATCTATATCATCTTTCTCTTCAGTCTGTTCCTTCCTACATCTCTATAGGATAGGCTTGGTGGTCATTAACTCCTTCAGCCTACTTTTGTCATGGAAAGTTTTAGTTTTTCCTCATTTATAATAGTTTTACTTGGATGTATTATGCTGGGCTGGCAGTTGTGATCTTTCAGACTCTGAAATACCTCTTTCCAAACCCTTCTAGCTTTTAAGTTTTCCATTTCAAAGTCAGTGGTTATTCTGATGGACCTGCCTTTTCTGGCCCCTTTCTCATGCAGGTTTCTGTATACTTTCTTTGGTTTGTATGTTTTGTGCTGTATCTAAATTATGATGTGAAGAGTTTCTTTTCTAATCTTGTCTGTTTGGTGTTCTGTGAACCTAGACAGGCATCTTTTTCCCTAAACTTAGCAACTTTTCTTATATGATTTTTTGAGAAAATGTTTCCTGTTCATTTGGCATGGAATAATTCTCCTTCTATACCCATAATTTGTAAAGTTTACCTTTTCATGGTACCCAGAATATCCTGGATGTTCTTTTCATATGCTTTCTAAAGTTTGTCATTGAGTGATTCAATTTTTCTCCTGTGTCTTCAATCCTTGAATTCTATCTCTCACATAATCCATTCTATAGATGAGACTTTTCACTGAAGATTTTAACTGATGTGTTATATATTATTTCCATTCAGCATTTCAGTTTGGGTTTTCCTCGGTTTTTCTATTATCTTTATTGAATTCTATTTTCACATCCTGAATTAACTTCATCATTGCATCCAGTTTTTGTTTGTTTATTTTTAGTTTTCTTGTAGCATAACCATATCCTCTTTGAGTTATTTTGCATCTGAAATTTTGTCTAGGTCACTTTCAGTTAAGAGATCTTTATTATGGGATTGGTAAGTTTTTAAAGAGACAAGTTGTCTTGGTTTTTCATGTTCCTGTTGTTTTTGACTGAGACTAGCCCATCCAGGGTTAGATTAGATCATTGGGTAAGATTTTTGGTTTTGCTGGCCAATGGTGACTCATGCCTTTAATCTCAGTACTCAGGAGGCAGAGGCAAGTGGATCTCTGTGAGTTTGAGGCTGTCAGCACTACAGAGTGAGATCTGTCTCTCTTTTTTCAGTTTCCTTCTTGAGTGTCTATTCATCTTCGGGGACATTTTCATCTGCATTGGTAACATCTCCATCCACTTTCCCAACTGTTATTAGGTCTCCTCTCCAGGTCTTGGACTAATTTCCTCCCTTCTGTTCCTTTGTAACTTCTTTCAGGTCATTGATCATTGTCACTGGTAAAGTTTTGAGGTCACCATTCAGCATTTTACTAACTGAGCAAAACCTTTTCATTCAGCAGCTGAGATGTGGCAATCGTTTGGAGGAGTCATAGTGCCTTATTTTCACTTCCTTCCTTTGTTCCTATATTGCAGTGTGTTTATCTGTTGGTTTAGGTATATTTTCTCATTCTATTTGAAGATTTTCATGATTAGCCCATTACTGAGGGTCAATCCCCAGTACCCACTAAACTGTACAACATATGGAAGTACATTTATAATCAATCAAATCCTGTGTATATATCATCAATCCCTATGAAAATAGAAAAAACTTACATTGAAGGGTTTATTTACCAGGCGGACACTTCCGCCTAGCCATTTCCGGATCAAAGCGTCTCTCGTAGCCAGGTTACCCGGCGGACCCGGATATCTCCGCCTAGCAAGTTCCGGGCCAAGGGGTCTCGAGTGATCAGGGTCCGTGACGTTACATGGTCACGTAAGCGCACAACGTGACCATGTGATCTACGCACACGCATGGAGTAGTGACGTGACCTGGCCACGCCCCCAGCCGGTTTTAAAAGTGGAGCGCCATGTTTCCCAGTCTCTTCTTCACGCACGTGTTTCTCCCACAGGCCTGCGCACTCTCTATCCCTGTATTTCCAATAAACTCTTATAAGTGGATTCTGTCGTGTTTCGTGACGTTTCCTTGCAGGGTAAGAACACAACGCAGCTAAATAACTAACATACATGGCCTGTGCTATAACATTAATATTTAAGGTAAATTTGAAAATGGTAACTGGATGAGGTAAAGTGGTGGGCAAAGGAGAAGATGGGAGGATAGGAAGGTCAAATAAAACAGAGGGGAAATAAGAGAGAGGAGGAGCATGGAATGGAAGGGAAAAGATCTTATGTTCAAAAATGCAAAAATAAAATAAAGAAAGGAAACAACAAAAGAGTCCCCAAAAATGAAGAGATGCTCCAAATAAAAATTACATAAATGTAAGAAGATTCAAACCTGAGGACCAAATAAAAGCTTTTAAAAAATTAAGATAACACATTCAGGCCCAGCAGCAGCCAGCAGAGACATTCAGGCCCAGCGGTGCCCCACAGAGGTAGACAGGCGCGGCAGAGGAGACAAGCAGATGCAGGTAGGCCTGTGGCAGCGCCCGCAGAGGTAGACGGGCTGGCGGCGGCCGACAGGGACATTCAGGCCCCGCAGCAGCCGGCAGAGACATACAGGCCCAGCAGCGGCGGCCCACAGAGGTAGACAGGCCCGGCAGAGGAGACAAGCAGACGCAGGTAGGCCTGCGGCGGCCTGCAGAGGTAGACTGGCCCAGCAGCAGCGGCCGACAGGGACACTCAGGCCCCGCAGCAGCCCGCAGAGGCAGACAGATCCGGCAGCAGCTGCCGGCAGCAGCCGACAGAGACATACAGGCCCGGCGGCGGCAGACAGACCCAATGGCAGCTGACAGGGACATACAGGCCCTGCGGCGGACCACAGAGGTAGACAGGCCCAGCGACGGAGACAAGCAGACACAGCTTGGAACAGGGACGTGTCTAACCCCAACACTGGGGAAGAAGCTATCTCCGTGGGACGGAACCAGAACGAATCTGAACACTCCATCTGAGGACAACCCAGGGCCCAGCTGCTGATCCTATGAAACCCAACAACTTGGAGGTGTTAGAGAGACTACCCCGCTCAGCTTAAACCCATATGGGAGAGGATTCAGATGCCTACAGTTTGAAGTCTGAAGAAACCAGATCAGCTGAGGAGTTGACGAATGAACAAAACGTGACCTAGGAACACAGAAGGCGCTGCCCAGCCACCAAACCAGATCACCAGAATCATAAGTATATACTTCACCCACTGAGATCAGCTGCCCCTGAAGAAATAGCCTAATAGCACCAATTTAACCAAGAACTCCTACTAAACCAAGACTAAAAATTAGAACAAGAGAGGCACTCTCAGACACAGACACCACCAGCACTGCACAGAAGAAGAGATGAGTAGATGCCAGTGCAAAAATACAGGCAACAACATGAAGACCTATATGGCAACATCAGAATGTACTGATTCTACACCTGCAAGACCTGAACATAGCAAGACAGAAGAAACAGAAGAAATCAACCCTAAAAATGACTTTAAGAAGATGATAGAGGCCCTTAAAGAAGAAATAAAACATTCCCTCAAAGAGGAAATAAAAACTCCTTAAAGAGGAAATGAAAAACTCCATTAAAGAGGAAATAAAAACTTCCCTTAAAGAGGAAATGAAAAACTCCATTAAAGAGGAAATAAAAAACTCCCTTAAAGAAATAGAAGAAAAAACGAACAAAAAATGGGAAGAAATCAAATCAAACCAAGAAAAAGCAATTAAACAGATGAAAGAAACATTCCAAGATCTGAAAAATGAATTTGAGACAATAAAGAAAACACATGCTGAGGGAATGCTGGAAATAGAAATCCTGACTAAATGAACAGGAACTACAGAAACAAGCATAACCAACCGATTGCAAGAGATGGAACAGAGAATCTCTGACACTGAAGACACAATAGAGAAAATAGATTCGTCAGTCAAAGAAAACACTAAAGATAAAAAAGTCGTAACATAAAACGTCCAGGAAATTTGGGACACCATGAAAAGACCAAACCTAAGAATAATAGGGATAGAAGAAGGAGAAGAATACCAACTCAAAGGCACAGAAAATATATTCAACAAAATCATAGAAGAAAACTTTCCTAACCTAAAGAAAGAAATACCTATGAAGATACAAGAAGCTTACAGAACACCGAATAGGCTGGATCCAAAAAAAAAAAAAAAAAAAAAAGTCCCCTTGCCACATAATAGTCAAAACACTAAACACACAGAACAAAGAAAAAAATATTAAGAGCCGCAAAGGAAAAAGAACAAGTAACATATAAAGGCAAACCCATCAGAATAACACCAGACTACTCAATAGAGACTATGAAAGCTAGAAGATCATGGACAAATCTCATACAGACACTAAAAGACCACGGATGCCAACCCAGACTATTATACCCAGCAAAACTCTCAATCACCATAGGCAGAGTAAACAAAATATTCCAGGATTTATCCAGATTTAATCAATAGCTATCCACAAACCCAGCCCTACAGAAAGCACTAGAAGGGAAAATCCAACCCAAAGAAGCTAAACACATCCATGAAAAATCAAGCAATAGATAATCCCACACCAACATACACCACAGAAGGACAACACAACACAACCACAAAAAATAACAGGAATTAACAATCACTGGTCATTAATATCCATCAATATCAATGGTCTCAACTCACCTATAAAAAGACACAGGCTAACAGAATGGATAAGAAAACAGGACCCATCCATCTGCTGCATACAAGAAACACACCTTAACTTCAAAGACAGACACTACCTCTGAGTAAAGGGCTGGGAAAAGGCTTTCCAAGCAAATGGACCTAAGAAACAAGCTGGTGTAGCTATCCTAATATCTAATAAAATAGACTTTAAACTAAAATCAATCAAAAGAGATCAGGATGGACATTATATATTTATCACAGGAAAAATCCACCAAGATGAAGTCTTGATTCTAAACATTTATGCTCCAAATACAAAAGCACCCACATTCATAAAAGAAACACTACTAAAGTTTAAATCGCACATCAAACCCCACACATTAGTAGTGGGAGATTTTAAAACACCACTCTCACCAAAAGACAGATCTACCAGACTGAAACTTAACAAAGAAATAAAGGACCTAACAAATGTTATGACTCAAATGGACCTAATAGATATCTACAGAATATTCCATCCTAACACAAAAGAATATACCTTCTTCTCAGCCCCCCATGGAACCTTCTCAAAAATTGACCACATGCTTGGCCACAAAACAAATCTCAACAGATACAAAAAAAATGGAATAACTTCCTGTATCTTATCAGACCACCATGCCTTAAAGTTAGACCTCAACAACAACAAAAATTATAGAAAACCCACAAACTCATGGAAACTGAATAATGCCCACCTGAAACATCAATGGGTCAAGGAAGAAATAAAGAAAGAAATTAAAGATTTCCTAGAATTCAATGAAAATGAAAGTACAACATACCCAAACTTATGGGACACTATGAAAGCAGTGCTAAGAGGAAAATTCATAGCTCTAATTGCACACATAAAGAAGATGGAACAATGCCATACCAATGAATTAACAGCACAACTGAAAGCTCTAGAACAAAAAGAAACAAACTCACCCAGGAGAAATAGACGCCAGGAAATAATCAAATTGAGGGCTGAAATCAACCAAATAGAAAACAAGAGAACAATACAAAAAATCAATGAAACAAAGAGTTGGTTCTTTGAAAAAATCAACAAGATACACAAACCCCTAGCCAAATTAACCAAATGGCAAAGAGAGAGCACCCAAATTCACAAAATCAGAAATGAAAAGGGAGACATAACAACAGACAACAAGGAAATCCAGAGAATCATCAGATCATACTTCAAAAACCTGTACTCCACAAAAATGGAAAACCAGGAAGAAATGGACAATTTTCTGGATAAATACCACATACCAAAATTAAATCAAGACCAGATAAACCATTTAAATAGACGAATAACCCCTAAAGAAATAGAAACAGTCATCAAAAGTCTCCCAACCAAAAAAAGCCCAGGACCAGATGGTTTCAGTGCAGAATTCTACCAGACTTTCAAAGAAGAACTAATACCAACCCTGTTCAAAGTGTTCCACACAATAGAAACAGAAGGAACACTACCAAACTCTTTTTATGAGGCTACAATTACCCTGATACCCAAACCACACAAAGATGCAACAAAGAAAGAGAACTACAGACCAATCTCCCTCATGAACATTAATGCAAAAATACTCAACAAAATATTGGCAAACCGAATCCAAGAATACATCAAAACAATCATCCATCACGACCTAGTAGGATTCATCCCCGGGATGCAAGGATGGTACAACATATGAAAATCAGTCAATGTAATACACCATATAAACAAAATGAAAGAAAAAAAACCACATGATCATCTCCTTAGATGCTGAAAAAGCCTTTGACAAAATCCAACACCCCTTCATGATAAAGGTCTTAGAAAGATCAGGAATACAAGGAACATTTCTAAACATAATAAAAGCAATTTATAGCAAGCCAACAGCAAACATCAAATTAAATGGAGAGAAACTGAAAGCGATACCACTAAACTCAGGAACAAGACAAGGCTGTCCACTCTCCCCATATTTATTCAATATAGTACTAGAAGTTCTAGCTAGAGCAATAAGACAACAAAAGGAGATCAAAGGGATACAAATTGGCAAGGAAGAAGTCAAACTTTCACTATTTGCAGATGATATGATAGTATACATAAGTGACCCCAAAAATTCTACCAGGGAACTCCTACAGCTGATAAACTCCTTCAGTAAAGTGGCAGGATACAAGATCAACTCAAAAAATCAGTAGCCCTCCTATACACAAATGATGAAAGGGCTGATAAAGAAGTCAGAGAAACATCACCCTTTACAATAGCCACAAATAATATAAAATACCTTGGAATAACACAAACTAAACAAGTGAAGGACCTTTTTGATAAGAACTTTAAATCTCTAAAGAAAGAAATTGAAGAAGATATCAGAAAAAGGAAGGATCTCCCATGCTCATGGATAGGTAGGATTAACATAGTAAAAATGGCAATCTTACCAAAAGCAGTCTACAGATTCAATGCAATCCCCATCAAAGTCCCAACACAATTCTTCACAGACTTGGAAAGAAAAATACTCAACTTCATATGGAAAAACAAAAGACCCAGGATAGCTAAAAGAATCCTACACAATAAAGCAGCCTTTGGAGGCATCACCATCCCTGACCTCAAACTCTACTATAGAGCTATAGTAATAAAAATAGCTTGATACTGGTATAAAAACTGACATACAGATCAATGGAATTGAATTGAAGACCCTGACATTAATCCATGCACATATGAACACCTGGTTTTTGACAAAGGAGCCAAAACTATACAATGGAAAAAAGAAAATATCTTCAACAAATGGTGCTGGCATAACTGGATCTCAATATGTAAAAGATTACAAATAGATCCATATCTGTCACCATTCACAAACTCAAGTCCAAGTGGATCAAAGACCTGAACATAAATCCAGTTACACTAAACTTAATAGAAAAGAAAGTAGGAAGCACTCTTGAACGCATTGGCACTGGAGACCATTTCCTAAATAAAACACCAACAGCACAGACCCTGAGCACAACAATTAATAAATGGGACCTCTCTCAAAACTGAGAAGCTTTTGCAGGGCAAAAGACACAATCAATAAGACAAAAAGACAGCCAACAGAATGGGAAAAGATCTTCACCAACCCCATATCTGACAGAGGGTTGATCTCCACAGTATATAAAGAACTCTAGAAACTAGACATCAAAATACTTAACAGTCCAATTAAAAAATGGGCTAAAAAGCTAAACAGAGAATTCACAAAACAAGAAATAACAAATGGCTGAAATACATTTAAAGAAATGTTCAACATCCTTAATCATCAGAGAAATGCAAATCAAAACGACTCTGAGATACCACCTACACCTGCCAGAATGGCTACGATCAAAAACACCAATGACAACCAATGTTGGAGAGGATGTGGAGCAAAGGGAACACTCCTCCACTGTTGGTGGGAATGTAAACTTGTACAACCAATGTGGAAATCAGTATGGTGGTTTCTCAGAAAATTAGGAATTGAACTACCTCAAGACCCAGCCATCCCACTCTTGGGCATATACCCAAGGAATGCTGATTCATACCATAAAGATACATGCTCAGCTATGTTCATAGCAGCACTATTTGTAATATCCAAAACCTGGAAACAACCTAGATGCCCATCAATGGAAGAATGGATGAAAAAAAAATGTGGTACATATACACAATGGAGTACTACTCAGCAGAGAAAAACAATGAAAGCATGAAATTTGCAGGCAAATGGATGGAACTAGAAAAAATCATCCTGAGTGAGGTAACCCAAACCCAGAAAGACAGTCATGGTATGTACTCACTCATAAGTGGATTCTAGATATAAAATAAAGAACAATCAGACCACAACCCATAGAACCATAGAGGCTATATATATATATAGCATGGAGGTCCCTAGGATGACTGTAGCTTATAATAAATTTCGGTTTTACTCAATTATTGAAAAAAATAGCCAAATGAATGGAAACACATGAACTATGAACCAAAGGCTGAGGGGCCCCCAGCTGGATCAGGCCCTCTGAATAGGTGAGACAGATGATTGGCTTGATCAGTTTGGGAGGCAACTAGGCAGTGGACCAAGTCCTGTGCTCATTGCATGAGTTGGCTGTTTGAAACCTGGAGCTTATGCAAGGACACTTGGCTCAGTCTGGGAGGAAGGGACTGGACCTGCCTGGACTGAGTCTACCAGGTTGATCACAGTCCTCGGGGGAGGACTTTTCCTGGAGGAGGTGGGAATGGGGGGTAGGCTGGGAGTAAGGGGAGGGGGTGGGAGGGGGGAGAATAGGGGAACCTGTGGCTGATATGTAGAACTGAATGGTATTGTAAAATAAAATATATAATAAAAAATTAAGATAAAATCAAAATACTATTATGAATATAGTAGAAATTTTAAAAGAGGAAACCTAGGAGCCCCTTATGGGGTGTGAGGGGTGACAAGAAAGAAATACGAATGAAAAGTAAGGATGTTGCTCAATAACAAGATAGAATGCATAAAAATTAAATAAATATAGGAAAAGAAATTAAGAAAAACCAGAATTTTAAAGCATAGTAAAAAGAAAGAAGGGGAACAATGCAATAGCAAGAAGACCTAAGGACTTGTTGCACCTGCCTCCTGGGTTCTTCCGAACTAAAGACTGCCAGGAGCAGTCAGCTGGACTCGGGTACTCTTGTCTTTCCTCTGATTTATGTCGGTGGTGAACTGTGCCAGACAAGTGTCCAATATTTGTAAGAACTGTCTTCACTTTGGTGGCTTCTCTTCTTTGAATAACAAGGCCTCTGAAAGTCACATTTAGCTTTACATTCTGTGGGCTGGGCAGGTTTTCCCACCCTTCTGGAACTCTCTAGTTTGTAGCCCCAGAGATGGCTAATGTTCTATCTGGGAAGTGTCTCCTAACCATACTAGGAGTGGGTTAGTGGCCACAGGACTGAAATCTGCCTAGACAGACCTTTCCTCACATCTTCAAACTCCCCTCAGCATTAGTTACTCTGCCAGAGCAGTGCAGTTGTGGACATCAAGTGGTCCCCTGGCACTTCAGAGTTACTGGACTGCAGGGCTGTGAATCTCAAAGCAGATGTGTGGCTCCAACAGCAGCGGAACCACCTGCTGACTTCAGTGTTAGTCTTAGATAACGACGAGGTCTCCTCCCAGGCACTTAGGACAAGTCTTCCATTCCCCACATACTTTGCTGTCTGGGCCAAGCCTCCAACCACTAGTACTTTTTGCCTTGTCAGCATCCGTCTTTCCAGCTGCCTCTCAGGGGTGTCTCAGTTTGGGGTTCTGAATGGTTGAGTTCAGACTGGAGTACATATGGTCACTTCTGAATTCCTGAAGCTCTTCTCAGCATCAGTCTCATTTCCGCTGAACCCAGGCACCACATGTAGACTGGGAAGCACAAGTTGATGGGGTGCAGGAGAAGATCAGAAGGGCCTCCATATGTCACTGTCTCCAAGCACCAAGACTTGATAAAGGGCTGCAAGGGACCAAAGTTGACATAAATCCTTGTGACGTTTCAGAGGATTCATGATTAATTGGTCCCATGAGTCTGGCAGTAAATATTGGTAATGGGAGCATGTGGTTGTAGTTCTTCTCCTAACCCTAACAGTGGACAGGATGGCTTTCTTTTTATATTTTTTAATCACATTTATTTATGTATATTAGCAGGTATGCATATACCACAGAGCACTCATGGAGGCCAGAGGGCAACTTGGAGAAGTTGGTTCTCTTCTTCCCCCACAGATGTCCTGGGGACTGAGCTCAGGTTAGCAGACTTGGTGGCAAGTGCCTTTACCTACAGAGACATCTCACGGTTCCTTGATGGTATTTTGGATGATCAGAGAATTTCTAATTTTATCAGAATCCAGATGTTAACGGTTTGGGACTTAGATGTGTCTGAAGTGGGTATGTGCTAAGGATGTGGTACCCAGCTGATGGCATTATTGGAAGCTGGTGGGGCCATTAAGATGTGGAGCCTAGTAGATGCAAGTCACCATGAGAAAGCCCTTGAGTAGTCTCCATCTGTTTCTCTTAAGCTATTGTGATATGAAATTTACTTCACCATAGACAGCCCACCATGGTGTTCATTCTCACCATTGGCCTAAAACAGGAGATCACTGTGGACTTAAATTTCTGATACAATGAGGCAAAATCCTTCCTCCTTTAAGTCAATTTTCTTTGGTGTTTTGTCATGATACAAAGTTAACTAACATACCAACTCATGAAATTTTGCCTTTAAAACAAAGGGTTTTGTTTGCCCTTTGAAGTAATGAAGAATCTACCATTTTACCTTCAGGGCCTGTTGTTAACTTTTGTATTACACAGAAACTCTCTCTCCCTCTCCCTCTCCCTCCCTCCCTCCCTTCTGTTCCTCCCTCCCACCCTTCTGTTCCTCCCTCCCACCCACCCTTCATATGTATATACACCTTTAACTTTCCTTTTTGGGGTAAGGATAAAATACATTTCTACCTTCACAACTTTGTACAATGTTAAATGACTATTCTGTCATCATTTAATGGTTCTGGTGTTAAAACAAGAAAGATAAAATCATTGTCCTAGAGCCAAGGACCTATGAGGAGACTCTGATGGCTATTCACCTATTTCTTGCTTTTAATTTCACCTTTTCTCTCTTTCCTATTTTCCTCAAGAGTCACTATCCTGATTCTCCCCCTCATTTATATCTAAAAATATTTACCATATTTCTGTAATATGTCAATGATGGATTGGAGAGATAGTTCAGTGGTTAAGAGTACCTGCTGCTCTTCCAGAGGACCCAGGTTCTATTCCTAGAATCCACAAGATAGCTTATAACATCTATAACTCCAGTCCCTGGGAAAGCAACACCCTCTCCTGGCCTCCACAGGCACAAGACACACTTGTAGTTTGCAGACAAGAAAGAACACTCATAAACATAAAAAAAAAAATACAATCACTGTAGCACAGTGTTATCCCCATGGTTACATATACTTGGAATAATAGTTGAGTAAAGTGTGATAATGCTTGGATTTTAAGTGGCTATAATTTTGTGCAAGAGGATTAAGCAGGTGTATGGAGGTCTTTGCTTGTGAAAAGGCTTAGGATAGTGTGTAAAGGCCCATGCATTCTGAGAGGTACTATTTGCGCCCTGAGTCAGAATTCGTTAAAATGTGGCCAAACAGACTTTGTGACCAATACTCTGAGATACTATAAATGGTATAGACTTGGGTTTTATCTCTGTTTCCTGGATACAGATCTCTGAATTGAGATGTTTCTTTCATATGCTACTGTGATGACTGCTGCCTGGGAACCTTCAGAAAGAAGGCATGTCTCTACAAACAAACTGGCATGGTTAGGGAGATTAAATTTTAGTCCTGTTCCTCAACCTCCAGGAAGCAGGAGAGGGCAGCATGTTGCGCTAATCACCAACGTAATAAAATTTCCACCCAAATGGAAAGGAAGATTCTGCACAGCTGAACATCTGGGAATTCCAGGACCTGGTGCACCCAGGGAGGCATAGAATTCCCATGGCCTTCTCCCATACCTACCCTTGCCCTACGTATTTCTTTCCCCTGGCAGCTTCTCTCTAACCTTTAAAACATCATCTATAATAAACATCAAGCATAAGTAATGTGTTCCTTTAAGTTCTGTCAGCTCATCTAGAAAATTGGCCAACTTAAAAGAGGGGCTTGGGGACAGAAGTTCTGGATACCTGACTTACTTCTGGCATCTAAGCTGAACTGCAGTCTTGTAACTTATCCTATAGGAGCTGACTGCCTCTCTGGAGGATAGGATTAGATTAAACTGAAGCATAGGATACCATGTGGTTCACTGTAGACCAGGGTGCTGCTGCTGAGAAAGCCCCATACTTTTATCATCAAAGCTAACTTGCACTATATTGAGTGGCTGAGAGGAAAAAGAATGAGAAAAAACCTCTAATATTTTTCCTATTTCTATCAACCCCCTATATGAGATAAATCTAGTGACTTGTGGAAGAAGCAGATTCACTGAATAGAATTGGAATAGGAAAAATACACATCATTTTATTTTCCTCCTTAAACTAATATCTATTGAATTAGTAGTTATCGAGCACCTGCCGTATATTAGACAGCACATTCAGTTCTAAAGGGTGATCTCTCTGAATCACACCATTTTGATGGAGTGGGCCACTGTGCTTGCCTGAGCACTTCGGGGAATTTCATGCCCTGTATTTCTCTTCTGTCTCACCCTTGTCCCAGCAATTCTAGCATGCATAAAATGCTAAAAGCCAAAACAAAGCATGTTTCACTCACCCCTATTCTGAGTGCAATTTGGGTTTTGTCAATTGGATACAGCTGAGTGACAGAGAAGATGGCCTGAGCAGAAGCCATCTTCTTAGTGCTGCTCAGGCTGGTAGGTAAATAAGCAAAGTCCCGAAAATGTAAGAATCAAGGAGGGGTGTGGCAGTCCGATTCCAGTGCCCAGTCCCCAGATTTCTGAGATTCATGAGGCATTTGGACAAGGACAGGACTTCTAACTCCAGCTCCCTGGACTGCAACTCTAGTATTGTGCCCTGGAATTTGAAACTGAGCCATGGCTCCCTTTTCTGTAAAAATGCCAGTCATTTTGAAGCATCCTTCAAAATGTTTTCTATAATAAGGTCTTTTCTGCTTATGATGTTCACAATTATTTTTGTTTCATTCCCTGAAATAAAACATCAATGTTGAAACACTGCACTGGTATCTGCAGTTTTGCTTTGTTTTAATAGACACATCAAGCCTCAAATCAAGATAGAGTCTAGCCTTTCCCATCTGGAATCACTCTGTTATCATGAGCCAAAAAAAAAAAAAAAAACACCTCTGGATTAAGGTGCCAGGTGATGTCCATACCCAGACCACAAAAGCTGGCACACACCTCTATTTTCGTTTAAAGCAGAGAGGAAGAAAAATGTGCCCTATTAATCTAGGTCAGATAGCCCTAGAAATGATTCTCCCTGGCTTGTCACCATCTGGGCTGGTCCTAAGGCTTCTGTCTGCCCTTTCTTCCATGCCTCCCAGGGTCAACTCTCAGCTTGGCCTCCTGAACAATCTACGCTGTGCTTGACCCCAACTGTCCTCCATGATGGGAGCTTTCGGGAGCACATAAATCCTTGTCCGGTCACTGCTGCTGTCAGCGCCCCCACCCCCACCCCGCACACCCTAGCCATTATCCTGCCAGCCGTCATATCGAAGCAGTAGCGAGCGCTGCCTCCTGCTTACTCTGATTCGGGAAGGAAAATGACAAGGTATGTGGAATGAGTCGCTGAACAGTGATGTTTCTGACAGCACTTTGGCCTTCCCCAGCAGGGCATCACTTGCCCGGCAGCACAGCTTAATCATAGCTGTGGGGATGGCTTCCTCCTGCAGCGGATGGCACCTCTCCATCTCCAGAGCCAGGAGCCGCGTGTGGAACTGCAGCCCCCCAAGGGCTTCAGTATGTTTGAATTATCAAGCGCAGCTCCTAGAAAGCTGTTAATTGCCTCTAAGGTAATTTGACCACGATTAAGTTAAGCTGTCATCAGGTGGACATTGGAGCCTTGGTTAAACCATTTTAATCTCTGCAGCAAAACTCCCTGCAGGCATGATAACATAGATAATGCAGCTTGAGTCTTCCTTAATTGTGTTTTTAAAAATAGAAAGGACGGGGAGTAGTAGTTTAGCTTACTACTCAGACAGAATCAAAGCAAGGTAATAGACAACATATTCATATATTTAATCAACATTCATTGAATACCCTAGTATGTGAAAAGGACACTCTTGATTTAGGAATGGACACAAACATGGCAAACAAAATTTCTTGGAACAGCACTTTTCTATGGGTATAAGCATAAATATTTAGGAGGCAGCTTGGCACCATAACAATTTAGCTGAACAGCCTTAGTGCATTTGCCTCTAGGGCCCATGACTTCCTCAACAATGGAGCGCTGGCTGGATTTAAAGTACCGGGCATGAATTCTCTCTTGCTGAGTGAGTCTCAAACACAGTAAGAAAACAGTTGATTGCTCCCCTCACGGTCATGCCACCACTGTACCAATGGGCACATTGTCCCTGGAAGGCTAGCATCATAGTTCATGCGGCTCCCAGCTGGGAAAGACTGTTGGTGGTTTTTCTGCCCCCGCAGCCTGTATAGCATGTTGGAAACTCTTCAGCAAAGAGAAAGCTTCCAGGCATCTCAAACTTAGCACTGGGTTGTTGTTTAATATCCCATGGTTTTCAGAGCAGCATTATCCAAACATGCATGATAACTCTTCTATAATTCTCTCTCTCTCTCTCTCTCTCTCTCTCTCTCTCTCTCTCTCTCTCTCTCTCTCTCTCTCATACTTTTTAGTTGACTTACAAAGTAATAAGTTCCCATATGGCTTTTTTTTTGCACAATCTTCATTTTTATTAACCCATCTCTCCCCACCTCCATCATTCATAAACTCCAATCCCTGCTTAAATTTTCCACTACCAAAATTCTTCTGCTCTGTTCTCTTAAGACAAACCCCACCCTAATGACTGATTTCTGTCTTCCTCATTTCTACAGGTGCTTTTATCATTATCTTCAAACATTTAAATGGGAATATTGGGACTACTAAGTAAGGGATTTTGGAGAAAACTTTCTATCCCAAACACCTAAAAAGAAAACAATGCAAATGATGAAATAATGGTTTTTAAAGACATTAGACCTCAAAAATCAAGGGGCAGAGACCATGACTGCTGAAAAAATAAAGACAAATAATAAGGTCAGCTCTATTATTGCCCCATCCTACTGTGTGGAGAGTTTTAGTTCATAGCAGAGGGGCTCCCCAGCAAAGTGGAGCTCCTAGCCTGCATAGTGAAGGTACAGCTGGGATCCCATGGAGGTCAAGGCAGCTAGTATCCAGGGAGCATACCAAAAGGAGGGACCTGTGTGGAAGAATAAAGGAGATCTATAAATGGTTCCTCACCAGGTGTGTCTAACATTGGACATTGCAAACAAAGTTGTTGTCTACAAAGTGCACACTCAAGAAGAATGCAATCCACTTATAAAATAAATTTCAAAAGCTATGTCATAATGTTTCAAGCATGACTTTGTGTTGGGCTAATTCGTAGCTATCCTCGACTATGTGTGGCCTGTGGACCACAGGTTAGACATGCCTGTAAGTATCCAATGGAGTATGAGCATTACACTTATATGAGGAAGTGGAAAAGACCACAAAAGTCAATCAAATGATTAGAAAGGGGTACAACATGTGGTTTCCATAGGGCTGAGAGTGGGATAAAAATCATCTCAAATTAACGTTTCTAATCTGCCTCAGCCTGTGTGGCTCGGGTCTAGAAACCCTGACTTTGGTCAACAGGGAATAAACAAGGGAATAAACAAAAGGACAGACACACATCCAGTGAAGCTGGTTCCTCTGTGTGCTTATTAGGCACAGCACAAGGTGAGGAACTAGCTAGTCTCAGTTGGCCAGCACTCTCAGGCTGTAAATACCCAGGAGGAGGAAGGATCCACCATTGCCAGTCTTTGCATACACTGATCATTCATCCATAAACACTCATACTTGGAATGCTTTGCCATCCCTCTTGAGCCTGGCCCATATAGATAATGGCTTTGCTAATTTACCGTGGGCCAATTGGTCTCTGAGTCCTCAACAGGCTGTGCTTGTCAAAATACACATTTGCTCAGGACTTCACTAACTCAGTGATTCCTCTGGTCCCTACACTAATCTTCTTAGCAGAGCTCCAAACAGACTTGAGGAGATGTTTCTTAGCAACATAAATGCATCCCAGAGCAAAACTCAATAGCATTGCTAGGAATCCAAAAGCATCAAGCATCCTGATAAAATGAAATTATAAAACATGTTTAATGCAAAGGCAGGCAAAAAAAAAAAAACAAAACAAAACAAACAAACAAAAAAACCCCAAACACCTAATAGGGAAACAAAGAACAAACACATTAAATGGAAAAGTGATAAATTTAAATACAGCCACCAATGGTTACAGTGAATGTCTATGACATAAATAAACCAACTGAAAGATAAAGGCTCTCATGTTGGAGTCTAAAGAGAAAAAGAAAAAAAAGAAAGGAAGAAAAATATACTATCTATGAGAAATGCATTTAAAATGAAAAACAAAGATAGATTGAAATTAATGGAAAAGATATAATATTAAAAGAAATATGAATGGCAATAATACTACAAAAAAGTCCATTTCAAAGGAAACAGTATTGACAGATTAAAGGAACCATTTCATAGTGATAAATAGACTGATTTAGTAAGAGGATGTTGCAATTCTAAGTTATATAGCTAAAACTTTCAAAAATTGAAAAGAAAAAAAAAGCACTGTCATTGTTACTTTTCTGTCACTGTGATATGACACCATGACAGAGGAAATTTATAGAAGAAGGTGCTTACTCTGGGGCTCAAGGTTCCAGAGGGTTAAAATTCATGACCATCATGGCAGAGGTCATGGCAACAGACAGGTTGGCACGGCATGGAGCTAATAGCTGAGAGCTTACAACTTGATTCACAGGCACAAGTCAGAGAAAGCTAAGTGGTAATGGCACGGGCTTTTTAACTTCAAAGCCCACTCCTAGTGACATGCCTCATGCCTCCTCCATTAAGGTCACATCTCCTAATCCTTCCCAAGCAGTTCTACCAACTGGGAGCCAAGTATTCAAACATATGAGCCTACAGATGCCATTCTCATCAAACCACCATGAGAGGTAATGAAAACCCACAATTATACCTAGAGATCCATTGCTACTCTTGGCAATTGGTAATAGCCAGACACAAAACAGTAATGATAGAGAAGACATGAACATTTAACAATCATTTGACCAAAGTGACATGTAAAGAATATCATACACAACAGTAGTAGAATACATACTCTTCAAGTTCACACAGAGTACAAAGATACACCACATTTTAATAGATTTTAAAGGGTTCATGTCAAACAAAATGAGTCACATGACAATGTGGGGAAAGCCCCATCTGCACATCTGCACAGCAATCAAAGAAAAAAATCAATAGTAAAAATATAAACATATATCACAAAATACATAATATTGTATAGAATTGGCAATACAATATGTATGTAAGATATATCATGAAAGATTAAAATGCCATGATGTATGGGGTGTATATAATACCATAGTAAGAAGGAAATGTGTAGCATTAACTATCTGCCTTAGAGAAGAAAGGTCTTAAATCAATGATTTCAGCTTCTACCATAAAAAAAGAGAAAATAAAATTCCTCAAACTAACAGAAGAAAGAAAATGATAGATGTTAGAATGGAAGTCAGTGAAACAGAAAACAGAAAGGCAATATAGATAATCAATGAAGTTAAATGTCTATTTATCAAAAAGATCTATAGATATTAAAAAGATAATAAGGCAGCATTTTAAGAATTAATTCAGTAATATAGAAGAAATTAAAATTTCTCTAAAGATACAAATTATCAAAGCCCACTTAAGTAAAAGCAGTAGAACATATGACTATTAAAGAACTAAATGTGTGACTGCTGTGGGATAAGCTCTTGTACACTGGTTTAATAAAACACTGATTGGTCAGTAGCCAGGCAGAAAGTATAGGCATGGTGAGCAGACTAAAAGAGTTCTGGGAAGAGGAAAGGCAGAGTCAGGAGTCGCCAGCCAGACACAGAGGAAGCAAGATGCCAAGGCAGAACTGAGAAAAGGTACTAAATGTGGCTAAATATAAATACGAAATATGGGTTAATTTAAGTGTAAGAGCTAGTCAGTAATAAGCCTGAGCTATGGCTGAATAGTTATAAATAATATTAAGCCTCTGAGTGATTATTTTTTAAGGGCTACAGGATTGTGGGGGCCGGGCAGGACTGGAGAAGCCTTCTGACTATATGTAACTTCATATACACTTTCCCCTAAACTGTCCTACTTCAGATCTGGGTGACTCCACTGGAGACGTCTGTTAAACATTTAAGAAAAAATAATAATATGAGTTGTAAAAGTTTTTCCAAGAAAACTGAGAGTAACAAATACTTCCTAACTCATTCTGAGTCCAGTGTTACTTTGGAACTAACCCAGTTTGGCAGCATAAAAAAGCAAATCTATAGATCAATATCTCTGTAAATTTGTAACATTTTACTAAACTCTCAATGGCACTTCAGACTGTAGTTGTTTGTTTGTTTGTTTGTTTGTTTGTTTGTTTGTTTGTTTGTTTTTTAATTCTTTGGGGGTCCACCACTCAGCTTCCAAATAGATACACCAAGACTTATTCTTACTTATTGATGCCCAGCCTTAGCTTGGCTTGTTTCTAACCAGCTTTTCTTAACTTAAATTATCCCATATACCTTTTGACTTTGGGCTTTTACCTTTCTCTATTCTGTATACCTTTCTTTCCTTCTTACTCAGTGGTTGGTTGTGTGGCTGGGTGTCTGGCCCCTGGTGTCCTCCTCTCGTCCTTTTTTCCTCACTCTTTTCATCCTTCTACTATTTATTCTCTCTACATGCCAACCTCACTCATCCTTTCTCCTACCTAGCTACTGGCCATTCAGCTCTTTATTAAACCAATGAGGTATTTTAGACAGGCAAAGTAACATAGCTTCACGGAGTTAAACAAATGCAACATAAAAGAATGCAGCACATCTTTGCATCATTAAACAAATATTCCACAGCATAAATAAATGTAACACATCTTAAGCTAATATTCTACAACATTTCCCCCTTTTGTCTAAATAAAAACAAGGTTTTAACTTTAACATAGTAAAACTATACACAACAAAGCCAGATATCAAGTAAGAATTACATTTACAATATTCAGTCCATTTGAATTTAGGAAATTCAGAGAAAATACTTCATTATCTATCTTATCCTAGTGGTTCCAAAAATTTACACCTAATTTACTTTCTGTCATAGCTAAGGAAAACTATTCAGTTTCTAATTCCATCAAAGACCCCAGGAGAGTGTAATATTATCTAACAACAGAGACATCTAGCTGCCTGGACAGTCACCCAAAGTTCCTCTACAATGTTGGGGCATCCATCTTCAGCCTACAGACCTAGAATAACTGGCAGACTTTTCAGTGAAGCAGGAAATTTGAAGGACTGTCCCACCTTGTACTAGCAAAGTTCAGCAGTCACTTTTCCTGTGTGTCCTGCAGAATATCCTGGCAGACTTTTCTATGGAGCAGGATTTTTGACAGACTGTCCTGCCTTACCTTGGCAGAGTCTGGCAGTTGCTTTTCTGTATGTCCTGCATGTTCAGTCTACACAGCATATGGTCAGCAGTCAAGACAAAAGCAGTTTCTTGCTTAAATACTAATCTTGCCACAATGAAGCAAACTATATATGGAAGTTCTTTGACATCCATCATCCTTTTATGAAGTAAATTGGTGATGACAGAGCAGGTGTGTCTCACTGTCATGAAAAAACTTAGGTTATTAAACATCTTAAATGCCATGTTCTGTAGATCCCTGAAGTGTTTCAGAATTATCTATCTGTCTAAAATATACCTGTTTAACCTTGAAAACATACCTACTGTGACTACAAGTTTGATTATTATAGATTAACTATGAACCTCATTTCTTAATTATACATTGCATTTTTAAGTGAGCTGCATAAGTACAATACCCCAAATAAGAGTGGGAACATATACAGTGTAACAAAAATAAGTAACCTGAGTTATTCCACAGGCCAGCCTCCACTTCCATTTGAAGTAGACTTGGCCCTAATGCTGGTGCTCAAAGCCCCAAATAGCCGTAAAAAGATAAGTCTGTCTCATTTTACTTTTCTGTTCTGGTTTTGTTTTTGTTTTTGTTTTTTTTTACTGTGATAAACACTATGACCAAAAACAATATAGGGAAGAAAGGGTTTATTTCATCTTATACTTCCAGGTCACAGTCCATCTTTGAGGGAAGTCAGGCATGAACTCAAGGACTGGACGCAGCAACTGAAGCAAAGAGGCACACTGCCTGCTGACTTGTGTTCAGCGGCCTCTCTTACCTACCCCGGGCCTACTTGTGCAGGAATGATGCAGCCCACCATGGTCTGGGCCTTCCGACATCAGTTAGCAATCAAGAAAACTTCCTCACGGGGCAATCTGATGAAGGCAGTTTCTCAGCTGAGGTTCTTACTTCCCGGATATGTCAAGCTGATTACCAAGATTAGCATCACAACTTCTCTGCAATGACTTTTCTTCTAAGGATATAGAAGAATTGGGGGTTAGGAAGGGTGCTCTGTAAACTACAGACCTGGGTGGCAGTCACCACAGTGAACTCAGAGCCCTTCTTGTCTCCTCTCACATAGGTGAGCTGGTAGGCCAGGCTCCCTTTTCCTGTGGATGAGCACAAGCATGGGAGTCACTCTCTGTTATACCGTACAGATTTTTTTTTATTAGTTTCTCAAACATCAAATGTCTTGGCTGAACTTAGCATAAGACTCCTACCCTATTTAAAGGGAGATGCAATTAAAGTGAAGATTTTAAAAAATAGAAATAATTACCCACTTAATTTATCAATCACTGCTTAATCTACCTCAGGTTTTCCCTGCAGACTTGAGCTGAATGATGTCTTCAATTCAGCTCAGCCTGCAAACCTCAGTTAAAAGCCCCCCTGTGGGTAAATGCTCAGGAGTGTTCATGGTTTTTCTCTGGAGTCTTCTTTCCAGGGAGCCTTCACTTCTCTCGGAAAGAGTATACAACTTTAAAGGATTTTTGTCAAGCATCTTTTCCAAAGGCACACCAAGGCCAAAGCTGTAGAAGGCTAGGGAGAGACCCTGATGGGGAATGACGATGGCACTTTGGAGGTGAACGAGAGAGGCCAGGATGGCAGGACGGGTCCCAAATGAGGACCGTCTTCTAGCACTTTTCTGCCAAAGCCTAGATAAAATGAATAAATATGTACTCCATGGGTAATCTGTCTTACCTCAAAAACTCCAGGGTATTTGAGACAAGAAGATGGATGAGAATCTGCCCTGACTTGACACCTCATATGAGGCAAGGAATGTAGATTCTTAAGCCTGGCCTGTATATTTCTTTCTTATAAGGCCTATTTTAGTTTGTCATAAAATTCTGATTCAATGCAAATATTAGAAGTGCTAATTCCTTTACTTTTCATAGAATTAACTGTGCTACCTCCAGCAAACATCTTGGGTCCAATGAAGAGCTCTGGTTCAACCACTTAGTCATTTTATCCAGAGACCCCTTTGCCCTAAATCTCTAACCCAAATCTACCAGTGCCTTGACACGTAAAAGCAAAATTCTCCACAGGTTAACTGTCTCCTCTGACAACCTTATTTCTGTTCTTTCCTTAATTGTCCCATCTGCCCTCATCAAATATACACAACTCCTATCTAGGCTGTTCTTTTTCCTCTGTTCACTCTCAAAATACTTCCAGTAGCTTTGCCAATCAGCCAGCAGGGAGTCGTTCTTCAGCCGACCTTCACAGCCAAAACTTCAAACGGATCAAATATGAACCACAGCAGCCTCTTTGTATATGTGCTTCTCTGACAGAAGGCAAGGTTGTACCCAATTGCACTGCCCAACAATCTCCCATGGATCCTTACAGGGTTTATCAGATACAGGACTTTCAACATAGTGTTCAAGTTTACCTCTTTTTTATTTGTTCATTTGTTTTTATTGTTTGTTTGTTTTGAGGGGGTGTTGTTGTTGTTGTTGTTTTTCAAGACAAGGTTTCTCTATGTAGCCCTGAATGCACTGAAACTCACTCTGTAGACCAGGCTGCCCTCAAATTCACAGAGATCCGCCTGTCTCTGCCTCTCCAGTGCTGGGATTAAAGGCTCAAGTTTACTTCTTTAACATTAAATTCCAGCTCCATGTCAGGACTTACTGTTTGGCTTGTCTTGAAAAGCCCAGGCCTTCTCTAGTTATCACAAGCTTTGTGTCCTAAAACAGATTTACACTGAATAGAAGTTTGATTTTAAATTCACGAAAACTGCAGGAAAATAAGCAAACCTCAGAACCTGTATTTTTTTTTCATGAGACAGAACCTTATTCTTTTGCCCAGACTGGCCTGTAGCTCTCAGTCCTCCTGCCTCAACTTCCAGAGTGCTAGGACTACAGACCCACAACACAGTACCTGGCCTCAGAACTATTTGCTCTCATGAAGCTCTGTGTTCTATGCCCCAGCACCACAAAAACAAAAATGAAAACAAAACAAACCTTTACTTGTGAACCATCAAATTAGCCCACTGCCTGAGGACCCAGGGACAGAGGCTGGGTGTGGCCTTAGAAGGCATTGCTAGTACTTGTTAGGCCAGCATTGCCCCTCCTTTCTAAAAATAACAGCCTGCCAGGCAGTGGTGGTGCTCGCCTTTAATCCCAGCACTGGGGAAGCAGAGGCAGGAGGATCTTTGTGAGTTTGAAGCCAGCATGGTCTACAGAGTGAGTTCCAGGACAATCTCCAAAGCTACACAGAGAAACCCTGTCTCAAAAAACAAAAACAAAATAACAATAATAATAATAATTAGTAATAATAATAATAGCCCACTGTAAAGTTAACCAGGAGTTAAAGTCTAAAAATTACTAATACCTGGGTATTCTGGCATTATAAAATACGCAGCCGTGATGAACTTGTCTAGTTGCATAATGGTCCTAGAGCCAAAATTCTAGCCTTAGCACTCTCAGTGTTAGTCGTGAAAATTCCCTGACAGTCTGGACATTCAAAGCCCTACAGAACTTTCTTATTCAAGCTACAGAGCTAATATTACATCCCTTCTTATCATCAAGTGCACAAGGATTTCAGAGAGAGTCTCTGAACCCAGTGCCACCTTTGAACTTGAACCTGTTTGAAATGCATTGCCATAATTGATAGACTGACTTTTTCAATCTCTGTGTAGCTAACTAGAGACAACTTGCATGTAAGCTTGATTTTCTTATACAGTATTTGGATTAAAATCTCATGTTCAGAATGTTAAACACAGAGTCTTTTTTTTTTATTGAAAATAGATTATTTTCTCATACAACACACCCCAACCACAGTTTTTTCCTCCCTCCACTCTTCCCATCCCCCCATCTCCCCTCTACCCCAGATCTACTCCCCCTGTCTTCCCTTCAGAAAAGAGCAGGCCTCCAAGAGACAACAACTAAACAATAAGACAAGGCAAAAAGCCTCACATGGAGGCTGCACAGAGTCTTTCTTACGTCATTAGTTTATTTCTGTGGTCACTGGAATGCTCTATAAGTAGTGAAACTATCAGACATGTGCACTGCCGCAGCTCGACGTGTTAGAATGAAGAACATGGATGCAGTTAGCTAGACTGGGGGAAGCTGAAAATAATTCCCACCTGAGAAGTGAAAACTGCTTCATTACCTCTGAACATCAGAAACACTTTAATGGAATTTTATGTAGAAACTTACTTCAATTAGTGCCTTAGCATCTGACACAACACATTCATCATTGCAGTTAGACAGGCTGCATGTGCTCCCTTAGGTCTCTGAGATATATGAGTCTCCATAATGTATGCCACCTGATCTCAGGCAGTCCTGACGAGCGGTGATAGCAATTAAGCAAAACAATCAAATCTGTCTTTCCGTAAAGTTTGCACTAGAGAATACCCAGAGATTTAGCTATAATCCTGAGTCAAAAAGATAAGCCAATGACTTGACCAAAGGATTGTGGAGTTCATATGCCCAAGATGAAGAGAATAGCCAGCCTTTGAAGCCTTTCTTGATCCTCATGGTTTCTCAGTGCCCATCCCATTGCACTCCTAACACGTTGCTTTTTACCACAGGCTAAATGAGCCTCACTTCATCAGACACTGAAGACACACTGATCACATAGCTACAGTAACTGATGATTATTGAAAGTTTACTATATGCCAAACACAAATCTGAGTTCCTTATACTCAGTCTTATCACCAACCCTGTGACTAGCACTTTTTATTTATTCTTATTTTAACAAGCATTTTTTTTTTTAGATTAGGAAGTTGAGGCATAAAGAAACTAATGGGCTTTTCCATGGTCATAGATCAAATAAATGTATGAGTGGGTTTTGGTACAGAGATATTTTCATGCTGGAAATATCAGTCAGTATCTTTGAGTCTTTCCTATGTACCAGTAATTATACCAAGCACAATTAGTGTTCTATGCTACTTAACTCTCACCTGATTTAAATTTTCTCCTTACACACATCAAATGAGTAAACCAAAGGAATTTGCTCTCTGATAACTGAGTTTTCTTGGCATGACATATAAGAGAGTTCCAGGGCAAATGTCAAAAGGCTAGATCATGACATTCAAAAGAGAGGAAAGAGATTTAAGCTCTATGAGTTCACCAATAATATTAGAGACATAATCCATCTTTTCTGATAAAGTAGAGAAAGTTGGAGATAACCTCCTTTCTCTGTGGAAGCCTAGATTTCCACAGCATTCTATATTAGTTGTTTGCACTGTTCTTATTACCAGTGAACTGTGCACATGGTGAGGCTGTACCTACGGGAAATTAGGTATTTCCAGGGCATGGTGGAGTAGATAGAGATGACAAGATAAGATGAAATTCCTCAGAATGATGGACAAGGTCAACTCTAACCCCAAGTGAACGCTTCACTACAATTTTATGATTCTGCCTCTGTCCCTGGGATATCACTTATATATCCTTTTATTTAATTTTTGTGCATTTTTCTCTGAATTATTTTGGTGCTCCACATATAATTTCTAATTTCTTCTGTGAGCTTTGTAAATCCTTCCTAATATAGAAAGGCTTTCCATGCCATCTCCTATTTCCTTCCCTTTAGTCCTCCCGTTGATCAGACTTTCTTGCTCTCTCCCTCTCTCCCACCCCTCTCCCATTTTCTCCCTTCCTTTGATTTTTGTCTACACCATTAAAAACTTATCATCACGTTACCATAGTTCAGCGTGACAGAGAAAGCCTGAAGGCTTGAGAGTTTTCAACAACTCGATAGCTTGACAATTTAGACTGGATGTATGAATAGAAGTATCCTTCCTCCACATTCATAAGTTCAAATCCCAACCCAAGGTGAATGAGATGGGGTCTTTAGGTGTGATTAGCTCCTGGGATAGAAACCTTACAATGGGATTAATACCCTTATAACAGACTTCAGAGAGTTCCCCCCATCCTTCTGCTATATGAGGAGGCAGTGAGAATATAGTGGTTATAAATTGGCAGACACCAAATCTTTTAACACTGATTTTTTACTTCTCAACCTCCAGAAATGTGAAAACTACATTTCTGTTGTTGATATACCATCTGGATTTTTGTAGTTTGTTATAATAGCCTAAATGAACTAAGGTATTCAGAAAGTTTGTCTCATTTAATATCATCACATGAACAACATTTCATATCTCATTAAAAAAAGCACCAACATTCTTAAAGAGAAATAGTATTTTGGTTATTCATTTTTAAAAAAAGCATAATTGCCCTGCTGTGGACACTCAGTTCCCAACCTTCTAGATTCTTTATGATGCACACACCAAGGATAACACTCATGAAGGTTGTTTCTGCACCCCACTAAAGCTGTGCTTTTGTGTTATGGAGTATCCAGGTATCCAGCACAGATGAATGTAGAAAATACATTTAGTCTCTAGACTTGGATGGTCCTCTTTTTTCTGTCTATTATTTCTTGGTCCTTCATATTCCCAGTTCTCTTACAGTAAGAATACTATGGTGCATGCACGGCTTAAGGTGTCTTTCAAGAGTCCATATGCTAGAATCTTGGTCTATAGTGTGATAATATGAACAAGTGGTAGAACTTCTAGGAGGTAAATGTTGAAGAAGGTGTGAGAGGGTAAAGGGGAATAGTAGGATGTGGGTGATCTGATGGGGAAATGGAAAAAGGATGGATCTTTAGAGAGGTGAAGGAGGGAAAAATAAATAATAAAAAAATGTGGTAGAACTTTTAAAAGGCAAGTGCACACACACACACACACACACACACATTTCTCTCTGTCTCGCTTTCTCTTTCCCTTTCTTATCATGTAATCTCTTCTCTTGAAGATGCTCCCTCTGTGATATTGCCCATGACCAGATAATGTAGTCATAAATGCCCTTACAGGTATCAGCCTTTCTTTTAGCCACCAATCAGCTCCCAAATCATGACACGGAGACTAATTATTAGTTATGAATGCTCGGCCTTAGCTTATGCTTGTCCCACTGACTTTTATAACTTAAACTAACCTGTTTGTCTTCATCTACATTTTGCCTCAGGGCTCTTTACGATTCTTTCATTCTGCGTGCTCTACTCCACATCTGGCTGGCAGCTATTTGGCTGGCCCCAGGCCTCTCCCTCCTTTTCTCCCTTGTTCTTTCCCTTCTCTTCTCTCTCAAGCCTAGATTCCTCCTCCTATTGATTCTCTCTGTCTGCCAGCCTCACCTATCCCTCTACTGCCTAGCTATTGGCTGTTCAACTTACTAGACCAATCAGGTGCCTTAGGCAGGCAAAGCAACATATTAAACAAATGCGGCATAAGCAAATGTAACACATCTTTACATAGTTAAAGTAATATTCTACAACACTTACAATAGGTTATGGAATTCTATTTGGTCTTCCAGCCTCTCAAACAATAAGCTAAATAAATGTGTTTTTAACTACTTCTTTTACTACATTAAACCTCAGGTATTTCACTATTGTGATAGAAAAGAGACAAAAACAAAGAAAGGATAACCAAAAGCATTAACTTTTGAACGAGGTAAACACACACAAAATGGATTTCACCAAGGAGTGCCAGGATGAGCATGGGTGGGAAGGAGGCAGACTGAGCACAGCTGCAGCTATTGCTCAGTTTGGATGTGAAGTAATTAGGAGGGTGTTTCACAATCTCAGCCAATAGGAAACTGGCAAAGCTTTTTCCAATTAGAAAACTTGAGAGACTTACCGGTAGAATGGATCAGCTACATACAAAGCATCAGGACCTGAAGTTAACATAGAGGAACTGAGCCACTCAATCAAAGGATATATGGTATACACAGAAACATTGATATGCCATTTAAAGATCAAATCAGCAAATTACAGGCATAGAAGAAGAAGAAGCTCAGATCAGTTGAACAGTCCAAAAATTAAACTGTATCATAGAAGAAAACTTCTCCAAAGTAAGGAAAGACATATTAAGAAAGACACAAGACGAACTCAAAACACCAAATAGGACCATAAAAGAAACTTCCCATGATGTGTTATAGTTAAAATACTAAATATACAGAAAAACAGAGTGTTGAAGACTGAACAAGAAAAACTACAAGTCATCTATAAAGGAAAATGCATTAGAATTATCAGCTGACTTTTTTCAATGAATAAAGCTAAAAGTCAGAAGAGCCTGGATCAATGTACTCCAAGTTCTGAAATAAAATCACAAAAGCCAACCCAGACTACTTAAACCAGCAAAACTATCGGCCATGGCTGAAGAAGAAAGAAATATTTTCTATGATATTTAAGAAATTCATCATACAACACCAGTCCTACAGAGAATACAGAAAGCAATACCTCAAATAGCAGAGAGGAATAAGAGGAATAAGGACAGCTAACAACCTATAGAAAGAAGACATGGTCAAGTTGGCTTTATCCTGAAGATGTAGGATGATTCAATATACACAACTCCATACATATATTAAGCCATATAAAAAAATACTTAAAGGCAAAATTCATGTGATCATTTCAATGGATACAGAAAAAGGACTTTGGCAAAATCCAATATGCTTTCATAATAAAAGTCCTGGAAAACCTAGGGATGGAGGGAGTATTCCTCTATATAATAAAGGTTACATACAATAAACCCACAATGAACATCTTCCTAAATGGAGAAAACCTCAAGTTAATACTACTAAAATCAGGAATAAGCCAAGGCTGTCCACTAACCCCACTCCTATTAAATAAATTCCTTGAAGCCCTAGCTAAAACACCAAGAAGTAAAGAAGTAAACTAAAGGAACATGAATGGGAAAAGAAGTCAAGCCATCACTGCTTGAAGATATGACATTGTACATAAGAGATATTAAAACCTACATCAAGAAAAATGTCTAGAAATGGTCAACACTGCATCCATCGCAGGACACAAAATCAATTTATAGAAGTCAGTATTTTCTATAGCTTTTCTATATACCATGTTGGGAAAGAGATCATGTAAATACCTTCATTCACAACAGCCTTTAATAAATGACTTAGGAATAAACTTAACCAAGGTGGTGAAAGTCTTGTACAATGAAACCTTTATATGGAAGCCTCCTCTCTCAGGGTTAGCTCCTGTAGTATCAGAAGGTACCATGAAAGCTGCCAAAGGAGAAAAGCAGTCAATAATCATAAAGCCTGTAGTGGGTAGCTGTTCCAGCTTTGACCTGGAAGTACTACTACCCCTAGTGAGGCTTCTGGCAACTGCCATGCCTACCTATGGCCTGTCCCTGGGGTGGGGCCAAGACAGGAGCCCTTAAGACCTGATATCCAGATGTGCCCAGCATCTTGGTTCCTGGTGATCCTGGATGCTGGATGACAGACCAAGTCAGAGTTCTCCAGAGAACCCTGATGGACTGCACCTCATCTCTCCTGGATCCTGTAACCAACCCCTTCACTGGCTCTAAGTTACCCCAAAATAAACCTCGTTTTTAACTACGTGGAGTTGCCTTGTTAAATCCTAACATTAAAAGCCTATGAACCACATGACTGGCCCAGTTAGATATCTCCAATAGTGAGATATTTATGCTTCCATCTTGGGAGTAATCCAAATTTTAATTGGTCTTAAGGCCTGATCAACAGGACTTCATGCTTTATACTATAAACCTTGTCCACTGACCATTGCTAAAGAGCTTACATATACTAGAAGATAACCTGTTCTGTTTCCTAAACTAACACCATATTTATTCTAAATGCACGTTCTTATACCCACAGTTAAGTGTAGCACTTATCAGTCATCAAAGAAGCTTCTTTTTGCAATGTATAGGACTATTACAGGGACCCACAACTTGTCAAAATGCAGAGAATAGGTGACCACAGGGTGCACAGTCCCAACTGATACATCTACAACTCAACCCCCACTCCTAAGACTCAGGGAACATCACAGAAGAGCTGAAAGATTGAAAGAGTCAGAGTACAATACCTGTTGCTAAATAGTATTTTTAGATATTCCAGGGAAGGTCCCCTAATAAAATCTCAACAATATGGTTGTCTTAGTTAGGGTTTCTATTGCTGTGAAGAGACACCATGACCCAGGCAGCTCTTATAAAGGAAAAACACTTAATAGGGCTAGCTTACATTTTCAGAGGTTTGGTCTGTTATCATCACGGTGTGACACAGTGGTGTGTAGGCAGACATAGTGCTGGAGAAGTAGCCAAGTGTCCTACATCTTGACTTTCAGGCTGAAGAAGTTGTCTGCCTCACTGGGTGGGACTTGAGTATATATGAGACCTCAAAGCAGGCCTCCACAGTGACACACTTCCTCCAACAAGTCCACACCTACTTCAACAAGCCTCCTAATAGTGCCACTCCCTTTGGGGGCCATTTTCTTTCAAAGCAACACAGTGGTTTTCTAAACAAGACCCAAATAATGACAATACTGCTTGACATACCAACAGGGAGCATAGGTGGGCAAAATTTCATCAAGTCCCACTTCCAGACAAAGAGCTATGGGAAAACACTAGCTGCTGAGAGAATGAGAATCCGTTTTTCTAGAGATGCAAGCTTCCTGATAGGTTGGCAATCCCAAGTGGTCATCCATAAACACATGCACATAGTAGTAACATTGAGTGTGTGTGTGTGTGTGTGTGTGTGTGTGTGTGTGTGTGTGTGTGTGTGTGTGTGTAATCCTCAGAAGAATTGGAGGGATAGAGGAAGAATGGAAATGATATAAATACAGTACTCATGTATAAAATTCTCAAAAATAAAAAATTAAATTAAAAAAATAAAATGAGAAAAATAGAATTGATGAGACATGGCAAAGAGATTTTCGTTTAATTTCACTGGCTACAATTTTGTAATTAGGATATCTTCTTCAATATAGTTATTGCTTTTGTTATTTTATAAACAAGAAAATGACTATCCTCCCACATTCCCCAAAAAAACTCTTGCTTTTTTCCCTAACTTCAGGAGCAGCTCTCATAGTGTTCTCAATCGTCAATAGCTATCTCACATTTTGGCTACCACACTCTTGGCATAACAGATCCCTGCTAGAGATCTAGAGAATGAAAGGCAACAATCTAAGTCTGTGACTTCCAAATGGACAATGCCAGGACTCGGGAAGCCTCAGCCGACTTTACAGGTTACTAATTAGCTCTAAAGCCCACAGGGTTAGTGGAATGGAACAGGACAAATCATAACTCAGCCAGTCTGTTAGATGTGCATGTCTCTGAGGAGAGAAGACAAGGGAAGAAGAGGGGAGGATTCCCTGTTTCCCCAAAACAGGAAAGGACAGTATTCAGAGGAGGAGCAGATGGGTCCCGTTTCCTCTGAGGACATCATCAGAAGGATCAAGCTTCTGTGGCAGGTGAGCCCAGGTGAGTCTGATGACACAGCAGCCCATGAGCCTGCAGCAGTTTGCTGTGTTCATGACTTCTTTGGATGCTACACCCCTCGCTGTGACTCATGTGGCAGGAGGATGAGAGGCATCCAGTGCTGAGGCAATGTCACTCGAGGATCTGTAATTTTCATACCAACACTATGGAATAAACAGCCTGTGGATCCAAGAGGGAATGGGGAATGTAGGGACGTGGGATGCACTCTTCTATGGAGACACCTGACCCCCGGTAGGAAGGGAACAGGCTGCAGGAATTCCACCTCAATTCATCTGGATGCCCTGTTCTCATGACACCTCTGCATCCTACCAGCTCCAATCTACCTGGTAAGTCCCGACTCAAGCTGTAACAACCAGCTGCCCCAACGGGTTTGATACTGGCTATAAATTAATCTGTCTTAATTGGCTTTATTTCCAGTCAATGTGGTGAATAGGACAAGGGATGGATCCCAGGAGGAATTCAGAAAATCATCTCATTTTACTTTATTCCAGCTTCCAGAAGAATTACAGTAAAATAAAATGTAGACACCCCCTCTCCCTGGAACTCACCTGTGTCTCAGAATAATAAGCTTTCCATTTCAGTAGGGAACGAAGCTATTTGTCAGTTCCAATGTCAGGAATGAATGCAATTCGAATTCTCCAACCATTTATTTCAGCAATTCTCTATTCTTCAGCTGAAATAACTTAACATAAGAAATTGCTGTTCACTCAATGTAAAACTTGCAAATCTGGTTCCAAGAGACATAGTTCCTTAAAAAATATGAACCAGGGCAGGGGCTATTAGATAAGATGCTCCATCCATCTTTGTACAACAGCAATGCCCAAGCCCACTGGACCACTTTTCTCCACCATCCTAGGCTCAGGGGAAGCATCCCAATAGACCCATCCCTTCACTTCATTCTTTATTACCATCATTATAATTGCTACCATTTCCTCATAAACATTCACAATTCATCATCTTTCCTGTTTAAACCTGATGGTTTGATGACACCCAAATGGCCTGGATATAAAACCTTCAATGACTGAGATATCATGAAAAAATAGAAATAATGATAAAATTTTTCATTTCACTACTGACAAGTCCCAGTTGTAGACAGATGAAGAAGATAAAACTGAGCAGCCCTCTCCAGCAGGAACATGGTTCTGCATGGATGGTAGACAGGAATGTGGGGTCCTGGGGAACCGCTAATGTCAGCTGGAGTCTTCTTGCTCAGTATCTGCCTTTGAACTCAGCACCCAACCTTGAGATTTGCAAGTGTTTTTTACTTCGCAAAGCTTCAGCCTTCCTCTTTGACTTCCACTCACCACCCTGCTAAAGGAAGATAAAAGACAGAGAATGCCAGAGCCTGAAAAATGTCTAGTGGAAAGCCAAATGCTTAGATTCTCCTTGAAAACAGCAAGCATTTGTGTATGATATAGCACTCACTATCTGCCAGAGATGTCTGCCATGCTGACAAATATATGTACTTCATGTATGGTAACTCACTTAGCCCTCATAGTCTTAGGAGGTAAATGCATCTGCCATCTTTCCCCCATATGCAAAGCCACAGAAAGGTCAGCTGCTCTGTCTGAAGACATCTGGCTTTGTAAATCATGGTACTAAAATTGATTCACAGGCATCTTTACCAAAGCCTGTGCTCTTAACCAGCACACCAGGTATCCTCTCTCAAAACCGCATGTTGCTGACAATTCTAGAATGTTTAAGAACTGAGGGCTCTGAGCAATGGTGTTTTTGTATTTCTGCCTAAGGAGAGAAGAAACAAATTAATAACAGCTCTCCAGCTTTGGCATGCCAATACATATTTAGCTATTTTCCAAATACTGCAAAGGAAGAAAGATGTAAGCTTCCTTTGAAGGTATGCTTGTGCACTTGAATTTCCTTTGGGTGAAAGTAAGGAGTGCAAGAGGAACCAAAAAGGTTAAAGACTGATGAGGAAGACAGTCATAAAGGACCAGTGTATTGCATAATCAAAGACAATGAGTGGAAGTTTCTCCAGGGTTGGATTCATGCAAGGGAATATAGGGGATGTGGGTAAGTGGAAAGATAAGATATGCCCAGACTCGGACTTCAGAATCGAGTTGAAAGGCACAGTTTGTGTGACCAGCGGAGTGGTCAGAGGAATGGACAACATGCACATAGGTTGCATTCTGCATCCTTCCCTCACACTGGGAAGCTTTTCTCCTAAGCCCCTTTCGCTTTATTCCCAAAGGCCTTGCCTTTTCACCACCCCAGAGTAGCCCAGGAGACATTCCCTAGTCTCCAGGCTTATCTCTCACAATCCACACAGCTCCTTGAGGAAATTCCCCACAGTGTTTGCCTGAGTTCAGCCAAGGTGCAACCCCCAGGGTAGATGTCCACAGCCTCTTGCTTGTCTTAAGAGTCCTGCCATGCTAGCTGAAGAATTCACCTCTGCAGGTCACATCTCACCTCCTAAATTGTGGGTCCTTACATGGGATCTGTTTGACTTTTTTCTTTTATTGAAAATGTATTTTTTCACACAATATATTCTGATTACTATATCCCCTCCCCCCACTTCTCCCAGTTCCTCCCCATCTTCCCTACCATCCAGTTCTACTTCCTTCGGTATCTCTTTAGAAAACAAACAGGCATCTAAGGAATAATAATAAAATAAAATAATCAATAACCATGAATCAGAATATGACAAAATAACCAACCAAACAACAACAAAAAGACTCCCCCAAAAAGCACGTAGATATAGAAACAAACATGTTCGCACACACAGGAAGTCCCCTCAAAAAAAAAAAAGAAAGAAAAGAAAAGAAACAAACAAAAACAGAAGCCATAATAGATTTGCAAAGGATGAGTAAGGTTTAAAAAAAAAATGCCCTGACTTAACATTATGAAACAAAGAACCTCCAAAGATGCCATTGAGTTTATCATGTTGGCCATTTATTTCTGGTTATGGGGCCTGCCCTTAAGAGTAGTCTGTTTCCCCAGTGAGACTCTCTTGGAGAAAACTAAATTTTAATTTGCAAATGGCTATTAATTGGAGATAGCTTTTCGGTTAGGGATGGCGCCTTCTGTCCTCTTCTCCTTTCAGCTCTAGGATCCCATCTGGTCCAGACCCGTGCACATCCTGTGCATGCTGCCACGGTCTCTGTGAGTTCATAAGTGCACCAGCCCTCTTATGTCTAGAAGGCCTTGGTTCCTTGGCTCCTCGATGTCTCCATCCCCTCTGGCTCTTACACTCTTCCTGCTTCCTCTTCCACAGAGTTCCCTGAGGTCTGAGGGGAAGGAATTGATGGAGACATTCCTTTTAGGCTGAGTATTCCAAGGTTACTCACTCTGCATATTGTCTGGCAGTGGCTCTATGTATTTGTTCCCATCTGCTGCAGGAAGAAGCTTCTCTGATGATGATGGCTGAGCAAGGCATGGATCTATGAGTCTAGCAGAATGTCATCTGGAGTCACCTTATTACTATGCTCCTTTAGGAGAACAGTATTATTTGGTTTTCTACTAGGTCACTGGCCTATCTAGTCTCAGGTTCTTGGCCACCAAAACAGCACTGGGGATGGGTTCCATCTCATGGGCTGGGCTTGATGTCAAATCAGATACTGTTTGGTTACTCTGGCGAGCTTTGTGCCACTATTACACCAGCATATCTTGCAAACTAGCCGCTATTGTAGATGGAAGCCTTTGTAGCTGAGTTGGTGTTTACCTTTCACCTTTGGTAATACGCAGAGTACCTTCCAGTACCAAGCTCTAGATAGGCACCAGCTCAACTTCTCTGTGTTCGATGTAGGTTTTGTCTTCAGTAATAGGGCTTTACCATCGGTTTGTGGAGAGCTACCTATAGCCTTGGCAATAGCCTTTGTTGTTTGGGGATCCCCATTGGACCCCTTTGGACAACATCTTGATTCAATATAATCCAATTCTGCTACTGGAAGCTTCATTTAGTGACAGGAGATGTCCAGTTGGATCTCTTTCTCCCCCATTACTTGGTGATTTCATTTAGATTGCCTTTATATATGTATATATTATAGGAAGTTTCTTTCTGTATTAGGTTTCCATAGGACCCCACAAATGGGCCTTAGTCTCTTTCTGCTTCCTAAGGAGATCCACCCTTCACACCTAATCCCTTACTCTCTACCTGACTTCTGTGGTTATACAGATTGTAGCACACCAATCAATGACTTAACAGCCAACATCTACATATAAATGAGTATATAACATATTTGTCTTTCTGGGTCTGAGTTACTTCACTCAGCATTTTTTTTATTTTTCTGGTTCTACCTATTTACCTGCAAATTTCATGATTTCATTTTTAACAGCTAATATTCCATGTGTTAATGTACCACATTGTCTTAATCTATTCATCTCTTAATGGACATATAATCTCTTTCCAATAGAGCAGCAAGCAATGAACATGGTTGAGCAAGTATCTCTGTGGTTAGGATGAAGCATTCCTTGGATATATTTCCAAGAATTATATACCTGGATCTTGAGGTAGACAGGTTCCCATCTTCCTGAGTAACTATCATGCTGATTTCCATAATGGCTGAAAAAGTTTGCACTCACACCAGCAATGGAGGAGTGTTCCTTTTACTCCACATTCTCACTGCATGAGCTGTCATTTGTTGTATTGACCTTGGCCATTGTGATTGGTGTAAGATGAAATCTCAAAGTAGGTTTTGATTTTCATTTCCCTAATGACTAAGGATGTTGAACATTTCTTTAAGTGTTTCTCAGCCATTTGAGTTTCCACTTTTGAGAATTCTGTTTAGACCTATACCCCATTTTTCAGTTGGGCTACTTGTTTTCCTGATGCACAGTGTTTTGAGTTTCTTATATATTTTGGGTATTAGCCTTTTATCAGATGTGTAGTTGGTAAAAATCTTTTCCCATTCTGTAGGCTGCTGCTTTGCCCAAATGATAGTGTCCTTTGCCAAACAGAAGCTTTTCAATTTCATAAGGTACCATTTATTAATTGTTGTTTCTATTTCACTAGAGGTTATAGTGTTTAAGTTGCTTATCTGATCTTGATTTAATGTTGGTAGATGGTATATAGCAAGAAAATTATCTACTTCTTTTAGGTTTTCCAATTTATTGGAATGTAGGTTTTTTTAAGTATGTCCTTATGAGTCTGGATTTCTTCAGTGTCTGTTGTTACATCCACCGTTTCATCTCTAATAATGTTAATTTGAATATTCTCTCTCCACTTGCTAGTTAATTTGGATAAGGGTTTATCAATCTTATTAATTTTCTTGAAGAACCAAGTCTTTGTTTTGTTGTAGTGTATTGTTTTTTGTTTGTTTCTATTTGATTGATTTCAGTCTTCAGTCTGGTTATTTCTTGCCTTTTGGATGTTATTTCTTGTTGTTCTAGAGCTTTTAGACGTGCTGTTAAGTTACTAGTATGAGATCTTTCCAAAGTTTTTATGTAGGCACTTAATGCTATGAGCCTGCTGCTCAGAACCACCTTTATTGTGTTCAATGAGTTTATGAATGTTATATCTCCATTTTCATTCAATTATAGAAAAATTTTAATTTCTTTTCTAATTTCCTTATTGACTCATTTTTTTATCTTTCAATAGTAAGTTGTTCAGTATCCGTGAGTTTGTAATCTTTCTGTTTATTCTGCTGTTGGTAAAATCCAGCCTTAATCCATGGTAGACAATTAGTATGCAGGGAGTTATTTCAATTTTCTCCTATCTGTTTAGACTTGCTTTGTGTCCAAGCATTTGGTTAATTTTGGAGAAAGTTCAATGAACTGCTGAGAAGGGTGTGTGTGTGTGTGTGTGTGTGTGTGTGTGCGCGTGTGCGCGCGCGCATCTGTTCTGGTGAAATGTTCTGTAAATATGTTAGATATGTTAGGTTCATTTTGATTATGAAATCAGTTAGCTCCAGCATTTCTCTGTTTAGTTTTTTTCTGGATGACCTATTTATTGGTGAGAGTCAGGTATTGAATTTACCCACTATTACTGTGTGAGGGTCAATAAGTGATTTAAGCTATAGTAGTGCTTATTTTATGAACTTGGGTAGTCTTTAGTTTAATGCATAGGTGTTGAGAATTGCAATGTCTTTCTGGTGTATTTTTCTTCAATGAGTATGTAGAACCCTTATCTCTTCTGATTAGTTTTGGTTTGAAGTCCATTTTGTTAGATGTAAAGTGGCTGCTACATTTGCTTGCTTCTTAGATGCAGTTTCTTGGAATTCCTTTTTCCATCCTTTTACTTTGTGGATGATGGCTATCCTTGAAGTTATGGTATATTTAGTGGATGTAGCAGGATGGGCCTTGTTTTCATATCCATCCTTTTAGGCTGTGTCTTTTTACTGGAGGACTGAGACCATTGATATTGAGAGTTATCAATATGTGGTTTTTGTTGATTCCCATTTTTTTTATGGATAGGTTCCCCCTTCTTTTGATTTGCTGGTCTGGTATTACTTATTCCTTGTGTTTCTTAGGTGTGGTTAGCCTCTTCAGGTTGAAGCTTTCCTTCTAATGCCTTCCATAGGGCTGCATTTGTAGGTAGATACTGTTTAGATTTGATTTTATTATAGAATGTCTTTTTATCTATTGTAATTGAAAGTTTTACTGGGTATAGCAATTCAATCTGGAATCTGTGGTCTCTTCAGAGTTTGTAGAATATCTGTCAGGACTCCCGAACTTTTAGAGTCTCCATTGAAAAGTCAAGTGTTATTCTAATAGGTCTGCTTTTTTGTTACTTAGTCATTTTTCCCTTTGTAGCTTTTGATATCCTGTCTTTGTTCTCTGCATTTAGTGTTTTGATTATTATGTTATCTGGGGAATTTCTTTTATGGTCCTATTTGTTGTCCTGTATGCTCTTTATACCTTTATAGGCACCTCCATCTTTAAGTTAGGGAAATTTTCTTCTATGATTTTGTTGAGAATATTTTCTGTGCCTTTGACATGAATTTCTTCTCCTTTTTTTTTCTTCTCCTTTTTTTATTCCTACTATTCTTAGATTAGTCTTTTTATGGTGTCCCAGAGTTCCTGGATGTTTTGTGCCTGCATTTTGTTTAGGTTTAACATTTTCTTTAACTGGGGTATCCATTTCTTCTATCTTGTCTTCAGTGACCAAGATTCTCTCTTACATCTCTTCTATTCTGTTGATGAGGCTTGCCACTGAATTTCCTGTTCAAGTTCCTAAATTTTTCAGTTCCAGTTTTCCCATAGTTCATGTTATTGATTCTGTTTCCACTTGCAAGTCTTGAGCCCTTTTCCTCATTTCATTCCACGGTTTGTCTGCGCTTTCCAAGATTTCTTTAAGGGATTTATTCATTTCATATTCATCTTCATAAAGACTATTTTGAAGTCTTTATCTTGTATTTCAGCTATGTTGCATTTCTCAGGGCCTATTGTAGTAGGGCTTTTTTAGTGGAGACACATAGTTGTGGATGTTATTGATTATGTTTTTCACTAGTGTCTAAGCATCTGGGGTTGGAAAGATTGTATTTCTAGATGCTGATCTCTAGTCTTGTCTCTGTTGGGTGAGTGCTCCATTCCCTGTTGTCTGTTGGCCTTTCTGATTTGGTTCTCAGGTGTGTTGTGGCTGTGGGTCTGGTAGGGAACGAAGCTGAGATCCTGCTGGGTATGCCCACAGGGGTTTCCCCTTAGAATGTGTTTCTTGGTATTGGGGGCTGACATTTAGTAATGTGGATGGACTAGAGGGGGTTCACAGGAGGAAGGAAAGCAAGGTGTGCCACCAAAATCTGCTTAGTCCCCTGATAATGGGGTCAGAGAGGAAGGAAATACCAGAGCAGGTGGTCTGCTACAGAGCTGAGGATGAGACTGGGGAACTGTATTTGAAGGAGAGGAAGGAGAGTGAAGAACTGAAGTTCACCTATCTGCCTTCCCTGGCCAACATGGCTGGAGGGTTCCCAGGGAATGCCTGCAGGAATTGGAGGCTGAGATGATGGGGGTGGGGAAATTGGATTTGGAGGAGGGGAGATAGGGAGAGTGAAGGTCTGAAGATCACCAATAGGCCAAGTTGGACTTTTATAGCAGGTTTTTTTCTTTTGGGCCACCAACAAGCTAGCTCCCAAAGCATGACATAGAGACTTAATATTTAGTTTTGCTCGGCCTTATTTTAGCTCTTATTTTAATCTGTTTCTCTTTATCTATGTTTTGCCTCAGGGCTTTTTAACCTTCCTTCTTTCTGTATATCTTACTTTCCTTCTGTCTGTCTGTCTCTCTGGCAGCTGGCTGGCTTCTGGCCCTGGGTGTGACCCTCTTTTCTCCTCCTTCCCCTCTCCTTCTTCTCCTCTCTTCTTTTCTTCTTCCATTTATTCTCTCTATCTGCCAGTCCTGCTTATCCTTTTTCTGCCTGGCTGTTCAGCTCTTATTAGACCAATCTGGTGCCTTAGGCAGGCAAGGTAGAACAGATGTAACACATGTTTACATAATTAAACACACATGCTGACATCAGTAAACAAATGCAGCATAAACAAATGTAACACACCTTTACACAGTTACATATTCTGCAGCATAAACAATTGTAACACATCTTTATATAGTTAAAATAATTTCCACAACAGACTTTTGATCTGTCTCTCTTTGCATTTCTCTTTCAATCTCTCTGCCACAGCCCCTACCTCTAATTCATACACCAAGGAAGTCTTATATCTGCTGGATGATACTTTCAAGAGACCATAAAAAAGAATATGGAGTTCAACTGTCTCCTGTGAATTTGGTCTTTATTTCTACATATGAATATATGCTATTCACTTTTCAGTGGTTATGCATTACTGTGGGATTATAGAGGTCTGTGGGGATGAAGACATGGCCCAGAGGGCAAAAATACACACTGAGGAAAAGACAGCATCTCCAACAAGTGGTGCTTGACAAAACAGGTACCTACCTGTAGAAGAATGAAACACAACAATGGATCAAGAACCTCAACATAAGACCTAATAACCTAAAATTGTTGTAGGGGAAAATAGAAAATATGCTGGAGCTTACTGACACAGGCAAGGACTTTCTGACTAGGACACCATTATCATTCTTATTCACCCTGGATGCTGTCTATTGATGGTTTGCCAATGTAATCAGAATGAGGAGGTAGCAGGCATCCAATGGGGCAACCTTGAGAACATGACAATAGTTTTGCACCCACACTTAAACAGTGGGGGGAAATGAGCATGACGGCCCATCAAAGCGAAAGATAAGATCGCATCAGGCCACATGGACAATATTAAGCAAAATCCTTCATTAACTTTATGTTTGCCTTTGATCCGCTATTGGCATGAAGAGACAAATAATCAAATTTCAGATTTATAGATGATGTTAAAAAAAATTACATCAAGAAAATGAAAAGGTAAATGTCAGTCTGGGAGAAAATATCTGCAAAAGACAAAACTGATTTAAGACATTTTAAAACATGTCCAAAATACACAAAGAACTCTTAAGATTCCATGAAGAAAATCAACAACCTAATTTTAAAAAATGGAAAAATAACCTGAATAAATGCCTCACCAAAGGATATATGCATATAACAAAATGACATACAAAAAAAAGATTCCAAATCATATGGCAGAGGGGTCATGCAAAGTCAAACAACAACCAGAAACCACTTAGAGTGGCTGCAGTTAGTAATAAGTACTGGGTGTGCCTTCATGAAAACCCTCATTCATTGTTCACGGTAATATGGTAATACAAAGTGACACGATCACTTTAGAAGAGTCTTAGTAGTTTCTTACCAAAGGAAATATTCAGAACTTAGACTTCTTTTTAATTTGTTTGGTTGGTTTGGTTTTTTTGTTTGTTTGTTTGTTTGTTTGTTTTTTGTTTGTTTGCTTTTTTTTTGTTTTTTTTTTTTTTGAGACAGTCTTACTATGTAGCCTTGGTTAGCCTGAAACTCACAGTGCAGACTAGGCTGGCCTCAAACTTACAAGGATCTGCCTGCCTCTGCCTTCGGAGAGCTTGAATTAAAGGCATGAACCACCACACCTGGCTTGAGCTTCTTGATATTTGTCTCAAAGCATTAAAAAAAAAAAACTATGACTACAAAAAAGACTGCCCACAGATGTTTGTCAGACTTTTATGCATAATCCAAACTTGAGAGCAACCAAAATTTCTTTCAGTGAATGTATAAGGAAAGTGAGGCACACCAAACAATGGAATATTATTCAGCACTAAAAACAAATGAATTCTCAAAGCCAGCAATGGTACAGCTCAGGTAGTGGAAACAGGAAGATCACAGGTTTGAGAGCAGCTTAGGTATCATAAAAGGACTCCGACTTAAAAGAAGAAAAGGGTAGCAATCAGATGACTTATCAGACCGTGAAAAGTCATGAAAGAATTTTCAATGTATATTACTCAGTGAAAGGAAACCAATGTAGCAGGAATCTTAAGGAGTCTTATTAATAAAATCAAACTTGAGGCCAGTTGTTGGGGTGAATACCGGAAGATCAGAGAGACAGAACAAGCCACAGCTAACCTCACCTGGCCAACTTCTCAGCTGATCTTGTTTCCTCAGACCGGAAGCTTCTGTGTCCTCATCCCAATGGCTCTCAGCTGAACTGCTGCTCAAAAGCCTGAAGCTTAACCAGCTAAAAACTCAACCAGGCCAAATGCTGCTAGTTTCTGGTCCTCATGCCTTATATACCTTTCTGTTTTCTACCACCACTCCCTGAGATTAAAGGCGTGAGTCACCATGCTTGGCTGTATCCTTGAACACATGGATTTCTGCCTCTGGAATGCTAGGATTAAAGGTGTGTATTACCACTGTCTATCCTAAGTATCTAGTGGCTTTTCTGTTCTCTGACCCCAGATAAATTTATTAGGATACACAATATTTTGGGGAACACACTACCACCACAAACCAATATGAATTACTACATGCTATGTTTTTCTAACCATGACATTCTGGAAAAAATAAAACTATGGAGGCAATAAAAAGTAGCAGTGGTTTGTAGGCAGCAGGAAAAGACAGATGAATGGGTGGCACTCAGATGTGGGAGCCATGAAACTCTTCTGTAATGGTAGATATATGTTTGTCAACACCTTGGCTGAACACCATGACTGAACTTTAAGGTAAACTTTGCAGTGTGGCCATAGCAACGTGTGAGTGTAGGTCTGCTGCTTGCCACACTCTTCCCATTCTGCTGAGGTACAGCAACAGTCAGTAATGTTGTGCTGTACAATGGAATCCCGTACTTTCTGCTTAATTCTGCTGTGAGACAGAAACGTCTCCCAAGATTGAGCATTTGAATAGCAAAAGTTACCAGGATGCATTTTGAGCTTGGAATAAATGTGCGCCCATATCTTACTCTATACATGTCTGCAGAGCTTAGCCAGTGAGGGCCTCTCTGTGGACTGATGTGCCGAAGCCTTACTCCTAAGAATTTAAATTCTGACCAGACAGCCAAGGGTCACAACATGAGGTAGATTAGTCTCCAAAAGGAATTTTTTTACAGCTCCACTAAACAGTGATGGGGGCCCCAAGCTGAGCACTGGGGCCTAAGAATAACCCAAGTGTGCCCTAGCATTGAAAGGCTCATGGCATATCAGGAGAGACATGGAAGCAAATAGTCGGACTGAGAACAAGTGGCTTAATGGCATAAGTGTAAGTGGGAACCCCCAGGAGAAATGAGAATTGACATGGAAGAGATTTCCGAAAACTACTCACTCAACCAGCTCAGCCCCCATTCCTCTGCTCCTCTCGTGACAACTCGGCGGGTCATGGTTCCAGATATCAGACAAATCATAGTGACCATGATCCATACACATTCTAGGGTCGGGAAGACTGCAGTTTAAAAGCCTCTGTTTGAATTACTGAAGAAACATGCTACCTAAGCTGAAACAGGACACCCTTCTCAAGACGGCTAGTTAATGAGAAGGGGGAAAAGCAATTTCGTATGCTCACACTACAGACGATTTGGAATTTGGAGGGATATCGCAGGTGTTCTGACACAGTGGTTCTCAAACACAGCTGAACATTTGCACAGCATGGTAACCTTTTAGTAAGCAACAGTACCAGGTTTCACCCCAGACCAGTTAGATCAGAATAGCTAAAGACTGGAAGTTGGCAATGGAATTTAAAAATAAAAAAAATTATCTGGGCGATTCTGCTGTATAATGAAGACTGAAAACTTATTCATCTGATTTTTGTCTTCTTCCCAATTATGAGTCTGTAAAAGGAGATGCATGATTACAGTTAGTTCATTAATAAAGTAAAATCCACGAGCCACCCTACAGCTTACAAATCATGTTACCAATATCTTGTAACTATCTAATATACCCTCCCTTGAGTCCTATTCCCCCAAGTATAACAAATAGCCTAATTTTTATGACAGTCACTCTTATCTGTTTATCTCACATACAATATCTATAAACAGCACTCTGCAGATCAGCTTGTTTTTGAGTTTCATTAATAGGCTACTATCAAGCTAGAGATGTAGTTCAGCAGAGAACTAGCCTAGCATATACAAGGTCCCGGATTTGATTCCCAGCAAAACACACCACACACACACACACACACACACACACACACACACACATACGCGCGCACGCGCGCGCGTGCATGCACTTACATCATAGGTAGTCGTGGGGCTTTGCTATTCAAAATGTTACCCACAGGCTTGTTAGAAATGTAGAATCCCAGGCTGGCAAGATGGCTCAGCTGGTAAGAGCACTTGGTGCTAAGCCACAGAACCCAAGTTCAGTTCCAGAGTCCACATGGTGAAGTAGAGAACTGACTCCCACACACTGACTCTGACCTCCACACATGTATCACATCATGTCTCCTTCCCCCAGTAAAAATGCAAATGTAATAACACAAATTTTAAGCCAGGCAGCGGTGGCGCATGCCTTTAATCCCAGCACTTGAGAGGCAGAGCCAGGCGGATCTCTGAGTTTGAGGCCAGTCTGGTCTACAGAACAAGATCCAGGAAAGGCACCAAAACTACACAGAGAAACCCTGTCTCAAAAAACCGAAAAAAAAAAAAGAAAAAAAGAAAAAGAAAAGAAACGAAAAAGAAAAAGAAAAAAATGTATAATCCCAGGCACTAGCTCAGATCCACTAATAATAACCCTTATTGTAATAAATCCCACACACTAAAGTTTAAGGAGTATTATTCTAAAGACTTGACACAGGTTTATCCAAAGTGTGGCATGTGGGTACAGTTTCACAATGACTGTATAGGAGTTTCTATTTTTTATATAGAGAGATAATGATAATGATTGCCTTACATGAAGAACCTTACATGTCTTCTTATATACAAGTGAAGAGTTTTTAAGTGCTGAGGCTGGAGTTGACTTGGTAGAAGGCCTACCTGAGAGGCACAAAGCTTGAAGTTCAATTGCCAGCACCACATACACTAAGAATTGTGGCCACACATGTAATACCAGCACTTGGAAGGACCAGAAGTTCAAGGTCATCCTTGACTAAATACAAAGTTAGGGGACAGTCTACTGCACTACATGAGAAGCTGTCTAAAAAAAAGACATGTATGTATAGAAGCATGATAATAGAAAAAAAATTATATAAATATTTTACAATGCCAAATTATTTTTATTATATTTTCTCATATACCCACCAGAGTATGTAAGAGTTCTAACTACATCATAACTTCTCTAATATCATGTATTGTCAGATTCCTTGATTTTTATCCACTTAATAGAGAATAACTGAGGTCTTAATTCATATTTTCCAGACCTACTAATAAGCTTGACAACTTTAATTGCTTATACATTTATATTTTCTGTCCCATAGAATACCTATTCAGTTATTTTGCCAGTTTTTAAATTGAGCTATTTGGATGGTTTTCTAACCAGTGCATAGTCTTTCATATTTATAGATATGTATATTTTCAATTACACACATTTTAAATCATGCCTGCTAATATATAGCTTGTCTTTTCATTTTCATCATGGTGACTAACGATCAAGAGAAATTCTAACCTCTCCTGTCATTCATAAGTTGTCATTCCCATTTTAGTTAGTGATTTTTGTCTTTTTCAGGAAAGATTTCTTTGCCCTAAGGTCTAAAATATATTCTCCCACATTTTCTTCTAGCAATGTTAAAGTTCTGCTTCCTTGTTACAGTCCTTAATCCATCTGGAATTGATTTTGTGCTCTTTGTGCAGGAGGGATCTAATGGCATTTCTTTTGTGTGGAGAATCAATTGTCCCAGAACTGTTATTGAATAGTCCCCCTTCGCTTCCAGTTGATCTCAAAGCCTCTCGGGTCATGTATATTCATCAGTTTGTTCCTGGCTCTCTGTCTTGTTTCATTGGACAAATCGTCTCTCCTAGCACCAATGCCACAGAGTTTTAATCACTACAACTTTATAATAAATCTTCATGTCTGGTAGGGCAAGGCCTTCCGATTTATTTTTCTCTTTTAGTGGTCTGGCTATTTGGGCCCTTTAACATCCATATAAATTATAAAATCAATGTGTCATGTTACACTCAAAATACTGTTCGAATTTTTATTAGAATTGCATTAAAAATCAATTTGGGGAGAATTGATATATTTCTAGTATTGAGCCTTTCTTTCTATGAATATTGAACATTCATGTCTTTCAATAAAATTTTATAACCTCTCCACAAAATTCTTGCTTGTGTTGCTTATACTGACACATACGTGTATTTCCTTTGGTTATTAAAATTTTAATTCCTAGTTTTTGTATATCACATACAGAAACTTAAATAAATTTCTTGGCCAGTCACTTAGATAAACTTTCTCATTATTTCTAATACTTTTAAGAAATTATAAACAAGGCATTTATCTGAAAAATGAGTTTTATTTCTAGTTTCCAGTCACATTTGTTACAGAGGGTGCTAACTTCACTCAATGCATATCAGATCATATCATCTTTTTCTCACTTTTAGTACGAGAACACCATAAATTTTAGCTGATGCATTATTGACTTTTCTCATCACTGTGATAAGATATTTGATAGTATTTTGTGCTGAGTCCTTGATGCAGCTCCAGGAACCTAGACCTGATTCAGGGCAGCAAGGTAATGAAGAAAGACAGACAGATGGACACATAAAAAGAAAGCTGGGATTGGGTAATCTGAGCTCTCAGGTGGAGAAACATCAGCACCCCAGAAGCTCCGTGTTTATTATATACAGGGAGTGGGGCTATTGCATACAGCTGAATAAGGAGACAGGGTTACTACATACAGATAAACAAGGAGGCATGGTTTATGGGATACAGCTGGAGTAAAGAGACAAGTTTAGCTGATCTTGGTTAGGCATCCTCTCTGTAAGGAGCAGTCTTCAGGCAGTGAATATCTGGGGGAGAGAAAGCAACAGACATTTTCTGCACACACTACTGACACCCACACTTGGACAGGAAGGGAGGGCTTTCCATTTCCCTCTGGATCTGAGGCTACAGTCATTGCTATGCCTCTGCCCATTTCATCAGCACGCGTGAAACTCAGCACACGTGTCTATAATTTCCACTCTTATGGAGGAGAAATGAGAGGCGGGGATAGGAGAATCCCTGGAAGGTGATGGGCCAAAAAACCTGATATCCTATAGCAGAAAACCAACACAGAGACTTCATCTCAAACTGGAAGGCAAGGACTGACACCTTATGCTGTCCTTTGACTGCCATGTGGCATAAAGGCACTCTAGTTACACATGAATTCATGCACATCCAAAAAGAAAGGAAAAAAGTGGGGAGAGAGAGGGTGAGGGGTGGGAGAGGGACAGAGGGGGAGGGGGAGGGAGGGGAAGAGAGCTTGATTTCACTGATCTGATTACAAAAACTCCAAATTCCAAGAAAGTCAGTAAATAAACCCCAAGCAAAAGAAACTTGAAGAAAACTTAGAGAAATATGTAAATCGGTGAAGCTATGTAATGTATTCTATAGAGAGGAATGAAGGTAAGGATGGTGTTAGATCCTTAGAAAAAACTAAATAAGCCAGGCGGTGGTGGCACACACCTTTAATCCCAGCACTAAGGAGGCAGAGGCAGGCGGATCTCTATGAGTTCAAGGCCAGCCTGGTCTACAAAGTGACTTCCAAGAAAGGCACAAAGTTACACAGAGAAACCCTGTCTTGAACCCGCCCCCCCCAAAAAAAAGAAAAACTAAATAAAACCCAAAAGACAGTAAAACACTATTTTTAAAGTACTAAAATCTAAAAACAGACAAAAATTCCTTCCATCCCATAATTATATACCAAGAACTATATTTTCCCAAAGCCAAATACTGTATGAGGTATTCTCATTTGTTTTCCTTTGCTGTAATAAAGACCATGACCAAACGCTTCTTGAGAAAAAAAGGCTTTATTTCATCTTACAACTCCCAAACACTTCCCATCACTGCGGGAATCCAAGGCAGGAACTGAAGACAGAAACTTGGAAGCAGGAACTGAAGGAGACATGGGGGATTGCTGCTGCTGACTGACTCGCTTAGCCAGCTTTGGTAGACTACCCAGGACCACTTGCCAATGTGGTCATCACCAACCATCCATCAAGAAAATTTCCCACAGACCTGCCCACAGGCTCATATGATAGAAGAAAGTCCACAACTGTGGCTCCCTCTTTCCAGATGACTGTAGCATATGTCAAATTGAGGGGAAAAAAAAAACCACTAACCCTGCACAAGGCATAGGAAAAATAGAAGATACCATTTCCAGCAGCACTATACTATTCTACTTGCCAAGTCCTCTAGACAGAAAAAAAAAAAATACCAGAAGAAGACAAGTCATACAGAGACCTGCAGTGCCACCAGCCTTAGGAAATGTGCTCAGAAATATAATGTTTGTTTTTATTACTTAAATCTTTTTAAAGCAAAATGATGTAATAAAGTCTAGTGATTTTAAAATGAGTTGAGTTAAATGTATAACAATAATAATAATGTTAGCCAGAAATAGAGAAACAAATATCCACTGTTGCAATGTTACTGAAGTATATGTAAAGTGTGCTATATTATTTGATGGGAAATCACATCAAGTTAAAATAGATGCTATAAACCCTAAAGGAAATTATACATATGTATGTATGTATCAAATGGAATGACAAAATAAAAAACACAGTGTTAGTAAAATTGCAATTTAGGGCTGGAGAGATGGCTCAGTGGTTAAAGGGCACTGACTGCTCTTCCAGAGGTCTTGAGTTCAATTCCCAGAAACCACATGTGGCTCACAACCTGTCTGTCATTATGAGGTCTGATGCCCTATTCTGGCATGCAGGCATACATGCAGATAGAACACTCATGCATAAAATACATAAATAAAATTTTAAAAATTACAATTTAACCAAGAAAATTTTTAAAAAGAAAGGGGAAACAGTATAGATGAAACAAGTAAAAAGCAATTAGCAAGGTAATGGGTTTAAATTAAGTAGTCACACATGTACTTATGATTCATTTAAGTAATTAAATACCTTATCTAAAAGACAGATTGACATACAGGAGGAAGAAGCCATAAACTGTCTTCAAGAAATTCTATTCATATTTTACTCACATTTGATAAGAGGAACTATGTGGTATATAGACTGTATACCATTCTGAACAAAAGAAAGCTTGAATGTAATTTGAAAGTTATCTCCATAACCAATTTGCATTCAGTTAAAGTATCGTAAAGAATTATGACAGATAACTGAAAATCAGAGGCTTCTCAACTCATTTGTATAAGCTAGAATTACTGTCACATCCAAACAAAAACTCAGAAAGTAAAAACGCATGGAAAAACATATATTTAAAAATGTGTGTGCCAGGCGGTGGTGGCGCACGCCTTTAATCCCAGCACTCGGGAGGCAGAGGCAGGCGGATCTCTGTGAGTTCGAGGCCAGCCTGGGCTACCAAGTGAGTTCCAGGAAAGGCACAAAGCTACACAGAGAAACCCTGTCTCGAAAAACCAAAAAAAAAAAAAAATGTGTGTATGTTTTTCTTCCTTTTCTTGTATTAATTGAATATTTTTCAAATACTATATTTTAAATTTTACTGTTTTTCACATATGTACAATGATTCTTCATAAACTTTATTCTGTAGAGTATCTGTCCTGATAAATTTTTGTCAACTTGACACTATATATAGTCATCTGGAAGAGAGAACATCAATGGAGAAAAATGTCTCCATGATATATGACATACATCCCTAGACACACTGCTGTCCAGAATCCATCAGCTATGGTATGGGTATGCTATGGGTATACAAACAAAGGTCTTTTCATAGTGGGAAGTGTTGGTGGAAGTTTCTGTCCCACAAGCTGCTCTTAAGTAACTACTCAGAGGCTTGGTATTAATTATAAATGCTCAGCCAATAGCTTAGGCTTGTTACTAGCTAACGCTTACATTTTAAATTAACCCATATTTCTTATCTATACTTTACCACATGGCTTGGTACCTTTTCTCAGTACAGTATGCTCATCTTGCTTTTCTCTGCATCTGCTAAAATCTCCAGACTCTGTCCTTCTTCCTTCTAACATTCTCAGTTTGGCTCTCCCACTGAGTTTCTTCCTGCCCAGCTATTGGCCAATCAGCTTCTTTATTAAACTACTCACAGTGACATATAGTCACACAGTGTAAAAGAATATTTCATGGGGATGCTTCCCTGAGCCTTGGGGGATACCTTTTCCAAATCCTGGGCTTATACTGCCCCTTTCTGCGTAACTGTGGGTGATAACATTGTTTTGTTCAAATTCATTTTTTATTTTTGTTTGTGCAAGTAGTAGATATTGCATCTTAAGATGCATGGGGCTAGAGTGATTCCTGGTAGTTTAAATGTATACAGTTGATTTTTTCTTCTTCTGGAGTGCCATGACTGATGTAACTCTTACACTGAGTAAAACTAAAGAAACAGAATCTTAGTTTGTGAATTTTTTTCTGGGGCTTCTGGAGTTACTTCTCTAAGCTGATAATGTTTAAAGGCATTGATAACTTTGCTTATTATAATAAAGAGGTCACTGATAACTCTTGGTATACTATAGCAATAGAAATGTATAAAATATTCTAGGCAAACTAAGACGAATGAAGAGGCAATGGAGAAGGGGGAAAGATGGAGGTGCGAAGTGATTTTGTTTGTTTGCTTACTTGCTTTTTTGTCTATTTTTGTTTGGGTTTTTTAATTTTTTGTTTGTGTTAGTGTTTGCTGTTTTAATATTATTATTTGTATTTTATTTTTATTGTTTCTTTTTAAGTTTTCCTTTGGTGTTGGATGGTACAAGGGTGAAGGGCAGATATGGAAGCACTAGGAGGTGAGTGGGATTGAGGTTCATGATGTGAAATTCCCAAAGAATCAATAAAAATTATGTTTAAAATAGTCCAGGAAAAATGGCACACACCCATAATGCAAGAACCAGGGAGACTGAGGTAGGATGATCGAGATGTTGAAGCTCGTAGATATAGAGAAAGGCTCAAGACCAGCCTGAGCTGTGTAGCAAGTCTCTATCCCATTAAAAACAAGTGGATAAACCAACATAAGAAATAAATGTATAAAATATTCCTACTGGATATTTCTAATCCAAATACAGCGAGACCACATAATGACATTCATGTAAATGACTGACCTCATTTGTGATGGGGTCTCATAAGCTTTTATCTCCTAATGAGAATGCAGCTATCTCAGGGGATGGAAGTACAATACATGGTTTTTGAACAATAACCAAAAATCAAAATAAAAACCACCCAGTGACACATTATCAGACCATACCCTATTATTAAGTGGTGCATGTACAGGTGTATAAAAGGCAAGATTCTGGAAGCCTATGTATTTGATATTTAAAACATTTTAGTTCAACTATCTGGTATAATGAAACTGTTACTAATAGAAAAAGGGAAAATGACCTTGAGCTAGTATTGAAATTCCTAGTTTAAGCTTGGTATAAGTAAAAGAAAATGTCTATGTCATCTCTGAAAGAAACCCCATCACCTATGAGAACAGAGCTGAAATTCCTAAAAGCCAAACTCAAGAGTCTAACTGGCTTTTTGGATGAATTAGAGCCCAGACTAACTTTTGAACCTCACAGAGTACAGACAGCATCCTTAGGAATCAACAAAATGAATATTAAAATTACTCTTAGATTCCATCAGAATGGCTATCATCAAGAAAATAAAAGCAGTAAATGTGATGCAGATTCAGGGAAAGAGGAACCCTTACACACGGCTGGTGGGAATGTAAACTGGTACAGCCACTGTGGAAATCAGTAAGAAGCTCCTAAAACAACACTACCACATGGTCCAATTCCACCACTTCTGGGTAGACAACAAAGGACTGTGAGTCAACTCACTATGCAAGCCGTTGCATACCCATATTGTTATAGGATTCAAATAGCCCAGATATAGCCAGCCTAGATGCTAATCAATGAAAAAAATGGATAAAGAAAATGTTATATATATATATATATATATATATATAGAGAGAGAGAGAGAGAGTTATATATACATATATATATGAGTTTTATTTAGCCATAAAAATTAAATTATATCAGTTTTATAAAAATGTATAAAACTGGACATTGTTGTGTAAAAAGAATTCAACCACACTTAGACTAATACTGCAGTTTTTCCTATGCAGAAGAATACTCAGAGAAAGGAAAGAGTGAAGGGGGGACAGAAGAGGAACTAAGTAAGAGGACTGAAGGATCTAAGGTGAGGAGAAGAGAAACAAGAGAGGGTAATGGGAAGGAAGAAAGACAAAAATATCACATTTTCTCTCATATGCAGGATTCAGGCTCATACACATACACACACACACACACACACACACACACACACACACACACACACACCAGAATGCAAACTATTTGAGAAGACAGAGGGACCCTGCTGACCTGCTGCAGCGGGGAGGAAGGGCAGGGGAAGCTGGGGAACACAAGCAACATTCAACTCTGTACTATGAGAACGCTAGAGTGAAAATAAGTAGTCTGTATGGCAATGTATGAGCGACTTTATGCATTGTTGGGGCAAATACCTGACAAAAACAACTTAAAGAAAGGGCTCATTTTGGCTCACAGTTTGGAAGTACAGATTGTCGTGGTAAGGAAGCCATGGTGATATCTGTTCGAGGCAGCCGGTCACACAGCATCCTCAGGCAGGGAGCAAAGGGGAATGAATGCCTTTTCCTTTTCATTCGGAAGTTTCTTTCCGTGGTGATACTAAAATCTCATCACGTTGCAATCAAGATTAACCATGTAAATTACTAACTAGAGGTACACATTTTAGAAAGAAATTGCAGGGTGGAGAGCAGGCTTGGAACTGGGATCATTGTAGGCAACGGGAAGAGTGAATCCCACAGCAGAAAGAGCCAAGTGATGGTACTTAATCACCAAAGACGAGTTAGGTGGGGGGACCGTGAAAGACAGAAGGTGAGAGCAGCAGGCAGAGCAGTCTTTCTTGAGGAGATCCTGCTGCTCGAGTGCTGTGCTTTAAACAGAAATAGATGGGCGGTCTATTAAGTAAAGTGCTTTGTTCTTAGTCAAGAAAGAAGACCACTAACTTCCATCATCGAAGCACAAGAGTTGTTGCCCTTAATCAATTCCCAGTCTTGAGCTACTTTTATCCAAGTAACTCTATGCACTGAAGGAACGGAAGTAACCCAGCATGCCTCGGACCATCCAACATTCAGTCTGACCTGACACTAATCCAGGAGATCCCAATTGCCATTTGTCCTGCCGGCCAGAGTAGAGATGTACAGACCAAGTGACCAATGAAGCCTTAGCTCAAGTGTCTCTTACTGTGTGACTTTTTTCTCCTAGTTCTGGAATGCATGATTATTAAAGTGGACACACGCAGCCGGGCAGTGGTGGCGCACGCCTTTAATCCCAGAACTCGGGAGGCAGAGGCAGGTGGATCTCTGTGAGTTCGAGGCCAGCCTGGGCTACCAAGTGAGTCCCAGGAAAGGCGCAAAGCTACACAGAGAAACCCTGTCTTGAAAAAAAAAAAAAAAAAAAAAAAAGTGGACACACGCAGCCTCTGGCAGAATTCCCACACTGGTTCCCACCCCAGTGGAGTGAGTGCTGTTACAGAAGGAAAGGCCAAGTGAAATCCCTAGCAGTGAGTGAGTATGTCAGGAAAGTAGGAAGCCAAAGCAATTCTGTGTCCGTGGAGGGATTTCAGGGATTGGTGCCGTTTCAAGGTCTTGAAAGTTGGAAGGATAGTGAAGTCCACCATGTTGCCATTCAACTTCTATGTTGGGAACAGATGGGTTTTGAAAATGCAATGGGATATCATAAAATCTTAAACAGGTGGTGATTCCAATTGCACCTGCTGTTCCAGATGTGATATCATTGCTGGAACAAACTGACATATACGCTGCCACCTGGCATGCAGCTATTGAGGTAGAAAATGCCTCTGTCTCTGTTCTCTGTTACTAAAGACCAGCAGGACTCAGTTGTTCTCTAGTGGTAATACAACTGCACAGTCTCATTTCAGCAATATATCACTTCTCAAACCTTAGGTCCACAGGGATTCTGATCACTGTATATGTTTACAAGAAACCTACAGGTCCATCACACCCAAGGCATTGGTGATATTGTGTTCACTAAACCTAATAGGCTAGAGTGATGACTAACATAAACCACATGCCAGGTGGTAGGATAAAAAAAATTGACAAATTTTGAAGAGTCTTCCACAGTTTCAATGTTGTAGCACATGTCAACGTGTCCCTAGATAACATGGGCACAATGCATAGTGTCCTCTTTGTGCTAAAATTGAAATACGTTATTCATTTGAGAGTGTCACCAAAGTCTTTTCATAGAGTCTTCCAAGCAGCTTCTAATTTTGAGTCATGCTTAAAAAAGAGAAGGCTCATCAGCTATCCAGGATGATGCCCAGGCTGCTGTACCACTTGGACCAAACCATCCATTAGATCTAATGGATGTTAAAGAGTCTGCCAAACAGAAGTGTGCTCTGGAACCTCTGGATGGCCCTTATGGGGACATTACAGAGTAGACCTTTGGACTGGAGAGCAAATCCTTAACATTGCAAGCAGACAACTACTTTCCTTTTGAGAAACAGCCTTTGGGTTGATAGCATGACTTAATTAACCTTGGTCTACCTAAAACCTGGGCTGCTCCAACAGGCTGGACATGTACAACACACACAACAGCACTTGGTTGTCAGATGAACATACACACAGGATTGGGCCCAAATAAACCGTGAAGATGAAAAGTTATGTGAAGCAGTTGTGCATATATTTCTAGTCACTTTCTAGTCACATCACCTTCTCTTTTCTGGTCTGCATCTATGACATCATATGGTATTCCCTACAATCAGATGGCAGAACAGAAGAGACAACTCATGCTTGGTTCACAGATGGTTATGCACAAGCATCACACAGAAATGGACAAGGGCAGCACTGCTGTTTCCCCATGGGACACTGCAGAAGACAGAGGTGCAGTGTAGCCTTTAAGTAGTGCGCCTGATTGCCCTCTTCATTTGAGAACAGACATGTAGCAATACACCAACCCACCAGTTCCAGTCAATTGTTTGACTAGATGTCCAGGGCTTTGAATGGAACGTGGTCAGAACATGGTTTCAAGGAGGTATGAGAAGAGATATTGTAAAGTTTTATTATAAAGCAAACCACACTCTGGGAGGAAATATTAATAAGGCACGTGTATCAAAAGTTAAGACTTTAAAAATCCAATAATAATAATAAAGCAAATAACCCAATAATAAAATTGGGTAAAGATTTTAACACACTTCATACACACACACACACACAGTGAGAGAAAGAGAGAGAAAATAAGGATACTGTAATAAGACGTTCACCAATATTATTGATCAGAGATATGCAAATAAAAATAACAACTGCATTAAAGCTATACAATAATTAGAATATATGAAGTCCAAAGTTTATAAAGGGGGCCTAGAAAGGTAGATCAGCAGTTAGGTGTCTTGCTGCTCTTCCAGAAGACCAGAGTTTGGTTCCCAGTGACCATATCAGGCAGCTCACAACTGACTGGAAATTTAGCTCTATGGGATCTGAAGCCATCTTATAACATCTGCTACTACCTGCACATACATACATACATACATACATACATACACACACATTCACACACATGCATGTATGAACATGCACACATGCATGAAAGCATGCATACACATCTTAACAAAAGTAAAATAAATCATTCTTAAAGCCCATAAGAAAAAGAATTTAAAAAAAAAAAAAAGAAAAAGAACCCAAGTGGGCATAGTATCGAACACCTTTAATCCCAGCAGAGGCAGGCAGATCTCTGTGAGTTCAAGGCCAGGCCAGCCTGGTCTCTACTAATCCAGTTCCAGGACATCCAGAGCTGTTACACAGAGAAACCCTGTCTCAAAAACAAAACAAAAGAAAAGAAAACAAAAAGGAACCAGGAATCCTCTCAAGCTTCTTGTGGGAATACAAAACTGTAAAACTTGTTTTGAAGACAGTTTATAAAGCTTATCATGCACCCACAGTACAACTCCATCATTATTTAAGTAGGTATTTTTCCAAGAGAAATGATGGATAGTTGTATCCAAACACCTGTATACTTACCAGCTTCATTTGTAACAACCCAAACCAGAAAACAATCATCCACACAGATAAAATAAGCACATTATCATGTCTATGTAATGAAATACTACCTAGCTTTCAAAGGCATAAAGTGTTGATCCATCAACATGGACGAGTCTCAAAATAATAATTATGCCAAGAGAGAAAAGCCAAGCACCAAGAAAGTGCATCATGTGTGGCTACATTTATATACATTTCTGAAAAATGCTGACAGACAGCAAGATGGCAGATCTTTTGGCTATCTTTGTAAATTTTCTTTAGCGAGTATCTATGTGTGCTCATTCACCTGTGTCAAAATGTATCAAACTTTGCACTTTACTCATTTGAAATCTGTCTGTCAATTGTACCTCTATTGAGCTATCAAAACATAAGAAAACAAGTGAATGGGGAAAGGTCCTTCTAATGTCCCTAATTCAGATGCTCGAAGGAAAGAATTTCTTAGGCAGGTTCTTTGCTTTTACTTTAAATCATGAACAGGTATTGAATATTATTTAAATGCTTTACTGAATTTATAATTTATTTATTTACTTATTATTTGTTATTATTGGCTATTTATTCTCCAGCACATCGTAACATAATGATCCCCCCTTACTGTAGCAACTGTTGAGTGTCATCTTTATATTAAAACATCCTGCAGGATTTTGCTTCATGCCCACAGTTCTGGACTTGGTCAGCTGATTACTTTGGGTGTTCCTGCACCCAAATCAATGCAGAAACAACAACAAAAAAGTTTTTATTTCAAGTTTCTAACATGTTCCCAAGTTGTGAAATATGTGCCTTTTATCTCTGAGAAATTATATTAGATTCTACAAATTTGGAATTACCCATTCTATTTGAAATTAGTTGGAAAGGGTAAATAGTAGGATGACCTGGTATTTCCTTGGCCATAAACTTTTGCAATGTTATTTAATGCCATAATGGATGGAGATCTATCCAGTCACTCCAATGCTTCTTGGGATTATTTTGCAATTTTTATTTTTCTAATATTTTTCCACTTTGCAGTTCCTACCATGAAGCTGACTCATGAAGCTCTCCTGTGTCTGTAATCACATAGCCTTTCTGGACTTCATGTTGTTTGTTATATTTCTTTTTCAACCAAAATCAATTTCCCTTGATTTTTGCAACAATCGTCCTTTGGATTTGTTGATCTTATTTAGATTACTAATGCTTCTTAAAGCTATAGTTCTATACTTTCATCACAATTTTAAAAAATTCTCTGCCAAATGCTTCTTAAATGTTTCCTTTTCCTCCATTCTCTCCATTAACAGATGCTGGAATGCTGAGTGTATTAGAAGTTTTATTCTATTCTCCATCGCTCTTAATTTCTCCTATAATCATCTATCTTCCAGCTCTGTATGCTGCAGTCTAAGCAATTGATTTCAACAAATGGTCTAGATCGATAATTCTCTCTGCCATTATATATAATTGGCTACTTCTAAACAATTTATTTAACACACTTATTAAGGGTCTCATTTTATCTCCATAGTCACACAGTGATGAAAATTCTATTCAGTCTTGTTTTGAATCTGTGCAGCCATGCTGACACTCTGTTTTTGTTAGGTCCTATTTGTGTGTTCTCGCATTGGAGTTCTTGCCTAGATCTTACTATCTGACGATTTCTGTATCTACAGCCCTCGTGTCCTCTGTATGTTCCTCCAATCCTCACTGATGGTAGCTTTTCCAAATGCTTAATGGTCTCAAATTGAGAGTTCAGATTTATTCCATCTTAAGGTCATTCTTATTTTATAGTCTCCAAATGAAAATATTTTCTTCCAGAAAAAAAATTTGTGTCTATCATTCATAAGCTTCTCTGAACCTAGAGCTTCTTCAAGCTTCCCTCAAGGATTATGGTTCAAACTAGAAGTCTGAGACTCAGTTCCACTTTCTTACAGCAACAACAAAGCTCTGAATTGAAATGTAGTTCTACTATGAACCTCTTTCCCAATGGCCACCCTTCCCTTCTCATCTGCTCACTGCTCACTACTCTCGGTTCTACCCTGATCTCAACATTTTCTTTCTTGGCTTTCTTTCAAGATTGGATTAGATATTGCACCTCAGAATACATCCTCTTATGTGCCCATTAATCTGCCACAGTGTTTTCCCTTCAGTGTCTAGCATGTTCTGTAGTGGGAACACCTACCAGAGCACCTAGGAGTCTGTGTAGCTCAACATGAACGTTAATTCTAGAACCACATCTTATGAAATTAAAAGAAATATTGGAGAACTATCAGGGCTACCCACCTCCATTCAGTATCCTAATAATTTAGACACATCCATTCACATAACCTCCAGGTAGGAAGGAACTGTCATGGACCAAGACACATCCTTTCAAAAATCACATTGTAAAGCCCCAAATGCTCAGCATACTTCAGAATGAAGTTGTGTTTGGAGATTGGATGTTTAAAGTGGTAATTAAGGTTAAACAAGGTCATAATAGTAGGACTAGGCATGCCTAGTATCTTTCCAGGAAAGGTAGAGAAGGCAGGAACGCCTAGGCACCCTATGAAAAGGCAATGAAATGATAACCACCTTCAAGCCATGAGAGACCCTCAGAAGAGCCAGTCCATGTCAGCACCTGGACTTTGAATTCACAATGCCTAGAATTATAAGAACCAAATCCTGTTGTTTAAAAGACTCGGTCAGCAATGTTGTCCTGTGAGTCCTAGCAAACTAATGAAGCTTACAAAGAATTAAGTGTCCTTCTCATTCTTATAATGACTTGTTCCTCTTGCCTTTCCAGGAAATTTCATCCATCTTTCAAGGCCAGCTCTCAAGTCACATCTTCTATGTAAATTCCCTTAATCCAGCTCATTCCCATATTTGGACATATTTCCAGTGTAGTACTTTTATACTGTATCTGTGTCTGTCCCTTATATTAAATGTGAATTTCTGAAGAGAAGTTACCTGAAGTCCATCTTTGAATTCCCGGTCCCTACACTAATCATTGTAGGACCTGTGGATAGATGCAGTTTCTCAGTATACTACGCTCCTGCTGCCCTCTGGTGGCTATTAATTCTTCAACACATCATTGAAGGCAGAACCAGGACAACACCCAGGCTTTCATGGCTTCTTTTGGGCAGCTGACTTCGAAATTTATGAGGAGTTGCCTTTTTTCTCCACTGGCATTAGTGTTTCTCCACTTTCTACAGCATCTGTAACTTTCTGGTCATTAGTGTTTGTGTAACAACATTCTCAATCCTCTCTATCCTAAAATCAATGACTTCCAAGCCTAGCTAGATCATACTCCTAATAAACCTAGATTCACCCAGGCACTATAGTACAAACTTTAAACCGTGTATTTGAGAGGTAGAGGCATCAGCATCACAAGTTTGTGGCCCCAAAGTGGGTTTGATACTCTATCTTAAAAAAAAAAAAAGCTTTCAAATTCCTAATAATTTATCCATATCTTACTTCAGAAATCCAATGTTTGACTGCACTCAGACTTAACTATCAAAACACTTTCATCTGTCCACACTTTAGCTCTGCTGTAGCCAATGTCTTCCAGGAGATCCTCCTTGCTGACTTACATGTCCTGAGAACGTGTGGCTTTACTTGATCAAAGAGACCTTATAAATGTGGTTAGGGGATGGGAAGATAGTTCTGAATTATAGGAGAGGGTCTGATACAATCACAAAGGTCCTTATAAGGAGGAAGAGTCCTTATTGGGGGGAGGTAACAGAAGCAGAGAGGCAGAGGTAGCAGGAATGTGGGGCCAAGAGCCAGAGAGCACAGGTGTCCACCAGAAACTGGAAAGGACTGGAAGGCACATTCTCTCTTCTGACTCCCAGGAAGAGCACAGCTCTGCCAACCCACTGGAGGCTGCTAACTTCCCAAACTGGAAGAGGATAAATTGTGACCTGCAAGCCACGATGCTCATGATGCTCATGGCAACTTGACAGATGAGTCACAGGAAACCCCAGTAGACCAATCACTAGCCTATCTTAAGCCTTTTTCTGGTTCACATACACTCTTCCTACTATACTCAAGCATGTTCTTATAACCAGTTGTCCATCTACGGGCTTTGTTTTATTTCCCATGTACCTAGAGAGTATGTTTTTTAATTTTCTCACTTCACTTCTCAGCATGTTGAGGGTCTAGCCACTTGCCATTTCTCCTTATCTACTCTAAAAATCTCAACATGGCAACATATCCAAATCCTGTTTGCCTCCATCCTGCATGGAGGGTACAAACCATCTTGTGAGTAAACAACTGAGTAATAATATTAACAGACTCACGCCTGGAGATCTGAGCTAGCTCCTCCATCCCTCTGTTTCTTTCATGTAAATTTCATTACTTCCTGTTTTCCTGCAATCATTCTCCGCCATTATCCTTTCTCAGCTCACCTGTACTATGACCAGAATTCTCTCCAGTAAGTTCCCCTCGCTTCTGGTTTTATTGTTGTGCTTATTTTTTGTTTATAGTACCAGAGATTTAATGCAAGGCCTTGAAGAAGCTCGACGTTTGACCCCTGAGCTACAGTCCTAGACTTGCGGCATTGCTTCTTTATTTTGGAGCACAGTTTAAGTTAAGTTGTTCAGGCTGCCCTTGAGCTCACTCTGTAGCCCAGGCAGCTCTTTCAATCCAGCTGCCTCGGGCTTCCAAGTTTCTTGTAATACAGGCCAACAACGAAAGCCTAGCTCATCTTCTGTGTTTAAGAGAAATGCGGGGAGCGGTGTGGACTTGTTTGAACCTGGCCTCTTGTCGCAGGGCCCTTTGCTCTCATGGTACTAAAAGACCCCCTCACTGTGCCGCCGGTCTTCCTAGGCTATATTTTCCTAAACACACTCACCTCTTTCTGCTTGCCGGTTGAGGGGTAAGTGTCTATGGACCAGTCCTTCGTGCTTGCACTTTATTGCTCTGTCTTCTACTGCAACTATCATGTCATGTCCCATTAATCATGACGTCATGTTTAAATGCATTCCTCGTTTATGTGTCTCTCCTTTGGTTAGATTGCAGATGCCTTTAGGTGAATCAACGATTTCTGTCTTCTCATCCCTAACACTCCAGCACTATGCCTTTAATTCCTGAGAAGTAGTAAGTAGAAAGGAGAGACTCTCAGGAGGTGAGAGACCAGCCGGCCTCCCCCACCATGTGCACACACTGTTCTTTACCAGGCATGACTCTCACCTCCTCCCAGTGACTAATCTGTTCGGAGACTGAGATCTGTCCCAAATCCCCAGGCAGAAGCTCATAGCCTTCCAAATGACAAGTGCATTGGCATGTCCATCAAATCTGCTTCAGAGTCAGGAAGACACTCTTGGCTACCTCAGTGCTCCGGACCATCTGGTCAGGTGGCATAACGCCCACTTACAAGGTCAGTTCCTCACTGCCCTGCACTTTCCATATTGTGATGCATAGAACTTTTTCTCCGAGCTTCCAAGTGAAGCTGTAAGTGGCACCATTAGCTCCTCCATCGTTTAGTTTTCTGCTGTAATTCTCAACTAGGCAGCAGGGATATTTATTTCTTCAGAACATTACTGTCAAGTAACTATTCCCAAGAACAACAGAATGGTTTGGGAGGGCACAAGGAGCTACATGCCATTCTCATGTTCTTTTCCATTGGAAGAAGGGTGGCAGTGAAGTATCATTCACCAAAGAAACTGGTGTTTCTTAACTTCAGAGATTGTCTCACTTGCTTAGTGGACACGTTGATCTTAAATTCTATTGTTGGCCTTAGGAGTGGTGTGTCATCAACTACATCTACTTGTCAATGATGGTTTCTTTTGCATTCAAATGAAAGTGCTGCCTCAGCACCGGAGGTGGAGATGGGGAGGGCACAGGCAGCTGCCATATGCATCCTTGTAGTATAGTTTTTTTGGTTGGAATTGCTTGAAGATCCCTTCAAGCCTCTTGGAAGTAAACGGCCCCAAACAGAGGACAGAATGATAAAGAACTATGCAAATGACATTCATCTGTGCCCCAATAGAAAGGAGAACCAAACTGCAGACCCAGTTCCTAAGGACCAGGTTGGAGACCTATGCAGGCTTCACACAAAACAGATATAAACACTTCTACATAGTCGCTACCGCCACTTTCGGATACTGACTCTTTGTAGATCATTCTTTCTGAATAGACAACTGGCAGATGTATTCAACCCCAAACAAAAGCGTAGGCATATTCCAAACCAAATACATTAGAGGATAACCTAAAATCTGCATCTGCCTTGCTCACCTATGCATCTGGGAAGAAAAGAAAGCGGATAGAAAGAAAATTCTCTTCCTTTGAAATTCCATACAAAGGCTAGCTTCTCAACAGGCTCCCTTTAACTACTGCAATTCACTAAAATTGTCCCTGAACACACTTAAGATTTTGCGTTTCATTATATCCGCTACAGACTGGTTTTACTGAAAGTTCATTTATGTCAAATAAACTCATTTCCCCAATTAGCTGCAAGGGCTGCAAGGACCCATTTTCCAATCCAGTGACTAAACATAGGAAATGTTCACTAGAAACCCACTCCACATCACAAATATGGCTTAAAATTTATCTTTTACAACTCCAGAGAACAAATGAGGTGGACTGAGACTTAAGGACAGTGTGTGTGTGTGTGTGTGTGTGTGTGTGTGTGTGTGTGTGTGTGTGTGTGTGTGTGTGTGTGTGTGTGTGTGTGTTGAGAGCCACGGGGCTGGGAGGGATGATTTCAGGAGGAAGCAGGGAGAATATTAAAAAAAAAAAAATCCATCAAACTACTAAAAATATGCCTCCCAGGGAGTTAAAAAAAAATGGATTAGTGAAAGTTTACCTAAGCGGCTAGAGATATTTACAAGCAACACTTTGTAGGGCGTGGACTAGTTCTGAAGACTTCTAGACTTTTGTTGGTGCTGGGTGAGCGCAGGCTCTGGGTCTCCGGCTAGCAGAGCCCTGTGCGCGCCCGCCCGCCCGCCCGCCGTCGCCACGGCTCCTCACCACCAGGGGGCGCCCGTAGCGCTCATCCACCGGGCCGCTCTCCCAGCGTACCCCGCTCCCGCAGGCCACGACCCGGAAGCTGTCGCCGGCTGGCGGGCGGCCGGCCGGCGGCTCTGACCGCTTTGGGGCTGCGGAACGCAGTCGGCGGGGCTGCCGGAGCTTGCTGTGGCTGCTGACCGCCGCGGTCCGAAGGACCTCCCCCCCCCAGTGAGTCCGCTCCAGACAGGGCCGCAGTCTGGGCACGCGGCACCCCACCCCACCCCCGGCGACGTGTGACCCCGTCTGCCGGCCGCTCCGGCGGCGTTCGTAAGTGTCCGCGGGCCGCGCGGGGCTGCGAAGAGACTCTCGGCCGGGGCCACGATGAAGGCCGTCAAGTGTTCCTCATCCCGACTGGAAGAGACTGGTTGCTGGGCTCGGCTGACCGAAGCGAGCGGGAGAAGAAGTGGCGCTGTCTCTGTCGCTTTGCAGCGCCTGTAGTCCTGAGGGTCCAGTACTACACCCAGTAGCACCCGGGCGTGTCCTTTTCTGGGACACTTCATGCTCTCACTCCCGCCACCAAAGTGAACTAGGAGGCTGTCTGTGGAAACCACCTGCCCTTTCAGCCATGAAGGCAGAAACAGTCACCGCTCCCCGGGAGACTGCCCCTGAGTCCAGCTGTGCCTTCTTCGGTAATCTGTGGAGTAGCCGGAAGCTGATGGTTTTGGGGGTCTTGCTGGGCTGGCTACTGGTCATCCACCTTCTGGTCAACATGTGGCTTCTGGTCCTTCTGTGTGCCTCGTTGGTGGTGCTGGGAGGATGGCTGGGCGCCAGCGCCATTGCAGGAGCTTCGGGACAATTGCACCTGGAACGATTAATCGCGATCACCCCCTGTCCTCCATGCCCCGAGGCAGAAAGGCAGCTGGAACAGGAGATTAACCACACCATCCAGATGATAATCCGAGATTTTGTGTTATCCTGGTATCGTTCGGTGAGCCAGGAACCAACCTTCGAGGCAGAGATGGAGGCGGCCATGAAAGGGTTGGTCCAGGAGCTTCGAAGGCGGATGGGCATAGTGGACAGCCATGCTCTTACCCAGAGGGTCCTGACTCTCTGTGGCTGTCACCTGCAGAGCTATATTCAGGCAAAGGAGGCCACCGCAAAGGAGCAGAACGCTTCCGTTCAGCCTTCCCAGCTATGGGATGCTTACTGCCAGGCTACCACTCCCCACCCTGCCATGCACAGCCCCACCACTGAGGTCACTTACGCACGTAGCATTGTGAACTTGTTACTCCAAGAGTTAGTGCCCAAGCCCCACCTGGAGACTAGGACTGGACGCCACGTCGTAGTCGAACTCATTACGTGCAATGTAATCTTACCCCTGATCAGTAAGCTATCGGATCCCGACTGGATCCACCTTATCCTTGTGAATATCTTTTCCAAGTATCGACATGAGGCAGCCCAAGGAACTAAGCCACCCTGCTCAGCCAGTGTCCTAGAGCAGCCCTCAGTGCCCACATCTCTGCCCTTGATTGTTGAAGTAGAGGGTCTGCCAGCAGGAAAAGTGCCTTCTCCAGTAGCAGCCCCAGTTCACATAACCTGCAGCGAGCCAGCCCCCTCCCCCGAGGTTGAAGAATGCCACGAAGCTGTAGAGGGAGATTTGACGGGGATGCTTGAAGAAAGAAAAGTAGGAAATAGCTCGTCCCATTTCCTACAGCCAGATATTCGAGGCCCCCTGTTCTTATGTGAAGACTCGGAGCTAGAGTCACCACTGTCTGAACTGGGCAAAGAAACCATCATGCTCATGACCCCAGGCAACTTCCTCTCTGACAGGATTCAGGATGCACTGTGTGCCCTAGAGGATTCCCGGGCTCTGGAGCCTAAGGATGGCGAGGGGTCTGAAGGTATGGAAGGAGCAGAAGCTGAGGAAGCTCCAGGAACAGAAACAGAGACAGGCCTGCTGGTCTCCATGCTTAACTGCCCAGAGATCCAGATTGACCCAGCAGACAAGGAGGTGGAGCAAGATGTCTCCTCTCTAACGGCTTTGCTAGAGGAGCCGGAAAAATCCTGTCCCCCACGACCTTCATGCCTGGAAAAGGATCTCACCAGTGGTGTGAGCTCCCTCGATCCTACTCTGCCACCAGTTCCACTTTCCTCCTCTCCACCCGGTCCTCTCAGCTCAGCCACCTTCAGCTTTGAGCCCCTGAGCAGTCCAGATGGCCCAGTTGTCATTCAGAACCTTCGAATCACTGGCACCATCACTGCCCGAGAGCACAGTGGTACCGGATTCCACCCGTACACGCTGTACACTGTGAAGGTAACAAGACTACAGCTGTGGTCGTTCACTCTGGGAATGAGTTTGGAAAGCAGATTCGGGAAACAGAATGGTGTGAGGGCAGCTAAGAGTATCCTGTGCTGAATTAAACACATGTGAGAGTGGTGTGACGCTAATTTGGAAGGCAGAATAGGCTCTTACCCTACAACCATACAAACAGCCCTAGAAGCTTAATGTTAGAATACTGAGGGCCAAATTTTTCATTGCTTCTCAAACCTGGTTCCACTTCGAAATCACTGATTCTCATAGATAGACAGATTCTGAATAAGAATTTCTAAGAATGCATCCCAAGATTCTACATTTAAAAAAAAAAAGACTACACACCTTTAATCCCAGCACTCAGGAGGCAGAGCCAGGCGGAGCTCTGTGAGTTTGAGGCCAGCCTGGGCTACCAAGTGAGTCCCAGGAAAGGCACAAAGCTATACAGAGAAACCCTGTCTCGAAAAACCAAAAAAAAAAAAAAAAGAAAAAAGAAAAAAAAGAAAGACTAACTTTATTTTATGTGTATATTTTGCTGTGTGTATGTAAGTGCATTGTGTACCTGCTGCCTGTGGAGGCCAGAAGAGGGCTCTAGATCGCCCAAACTTGGAGTTGCAAACAGTTGTAAATTGCTGTGTGAGTGCTGGGAAACCCTGATTCTCTGCAAGAGCAGCAAGTGCTCTTAACTACTGAGCCATTTCTCCATTCCCCTGCATTTATTTTTTTAAATGAAACTTTTCAGTTAACATGTTGGTCCACAGCCTGGCTTACAGGGAAATCAGCTGCTCTAACCAACTTCCTTTGTATCATCTCTGCATAGTTGGTCCCAAGTCTGTACTTAAACACCTCAAGGAATGAGGAACTTGCCACTTTCTGATGTAAATATAAATATTCTACCTTCCTGTAATAAAAAAATACAAAAGATATTAATTTTTTTAAGAAAGAAATTAGGAGGAAGTTTAGAAAGTTCCTTGACAGGAGCCTCTGTATTGAACTTTACCTTCCTTCTGGAATTTCTGTGATGCTCACCAGCCTTGTCCTGGTGTGTCCAAGCACCACCACCATACTAGCCTAGACACACTAGTCCTGGGGAAATCCAAGCCAATGAAAGGGCCTGCTGAATGCAGCTGCAGGATGACCTGGTATTTTAAAAGTCACATGACGTTTGAAGTTAGGACAGTAAATGTAATTAGAAGCACCTGTGCACTTACTGCACCGACAATCAGTCACATGATCTTTATAAACCAGGTATCTTTTGGAAGCACAGACATCTGGTCATGAATAACAGGCAACTGTCAGACAGTAGCATAACTTGGACAGTTTGCCTTCCATTTTGTTCCCCTAATTCTGGTGTCCCTCTGGCCTGCCCCTGCTCACATAGAAATGCTAGATTCTGGCTACTTCATCTTCTGCTTATGACGTATTCGTGGGCTGATAGCAGAGAACAGTTTTTCCTTCTTATTACCAGAAAAATCAAATTGTCCCTCAAGGGGCAGACTATTCCACAGAAAGCATCCTCGCTCCCAGGTGCTGCAAGCTTGAAAGCTCTGCCCTGAGTTCTGCCTGCTCTTTCTTTCTCGGCACTTGTCCAATAGATTTCTTTACTCACCTCAGCTCAGAGTGGATCTCTCTCTCTCTCTCTAGCTCTGGAAATGTTCAAGCACCAGCTCAAGTTCTTTCAACAAGGAGATTGGTTTTGGTTTTGGTTTTGTTTTAAATCACTTGCTGTTCTGTAATATTCCAGTCAAAGAATTACCAGTTTCTAGTAAGAGCCAGCACGTGCATAGTTGCTCAGAGCATCTCTGTGTTTTCTTTGTCAGAAGCCTTTCCCTGTGCAGTCGTGTTTCCATGCTCTCCGGGTACTTACTTTTCTACGAGTGTGCAGTGTTGGTCATCACACCCACATACTGGCCCTTTAGGTACATGGAGGCAGCAGACTGACCTCATGGAACATTTCCAATCATCATGGGACAGCTAATGATACAGCTAATATATACTCAAGACAAAGAATTTCAGTTCTATTCCAGGAATAACAATTAGGAAGATTAATCTGCCCAAAGCAACAAAAAAGAAAAAATATTCCAGGCAAAGACATGATTTATGGTTATCTGTCGTTTGGGTTTATTAGTTCTTCCCCAAACTAGTATAGCTCATTAGTGGCTAGATGTGATGGCAAAGTGATTTTCTGTCTGTCTTGTAATTTAGCAGTGGTCACTTTTGTAGGTATTATGTCTTCTGTTTTATAATGTCTTCAGGATTTGAAAAAGTGATGTAGCTGCTTTGAGGGTGAGCAATTTTGGATAGAAGTAATCCTAAGGAACAGAGAGTATTTCTGACTGAGGAAAGGGTACCAGGAAGTACAGCTCATTCCGCCACCTTGGAGTTTGAGTTGTTAGTTACAGCTGACAGTGACAGCAGAGGCAGTGGGTTCGGCAGCGTAAATGAGCAGCTTTCTCTTTTTATCCATACTCTCCTGTGACCATTGAAGAAATCATTAGAGCCAGAATAGACTCCCCACGCCTCACTGATTCCATTGACAATTCCGTTCCTTCCACAGTACGAGACAGCCCTGAATGGCGAGAACAGCAGTGGCCTGCAGCAGCTGGCCTACCACACCGTGAACCGCCGCTACCGGGAGTTCTTGAATCTGCAGACCCGCCTGGAAGAGAAACCAGATCTACGAAAGTTTATCAAAAGTTAGAAGTTCCCCAAGCCCCAAATGCCAGCGTGCATGTCACATCTAGCCACTCGGATGCGCATGCTTGGTGGCCTGTGGGTTTGTGGGGGGAGAAGACAGCACTGAGTGTCTAGTCCCCGAGTTTGCTCCACAAGCTGTGGGCTTTAGAGCTGGAGAGCTGTGATGGAATCCTTTTGGAGGTTGTCCTTGGCTACATGCTTTATCTAGGGTCCCCACGTAGTTTACACTTAAAAAGAAGCAGTCACATTTCTACCTGTGCCCATAGAATCGTTTGAGCTAAATTAGCTTTACCAGGTTTGTGGGTTATCCATCTTAAATAACCTAGAAATCCCTGCCTTTAACAACCAAGCCTTTTGTGTGCTGTTTGACACATCTAAGGCACAGGGAAGAGTTTCTGATATAATACAATTTAACTACAAATAAGCTAGGAACTGGTACTTGATTTTTGTTGTTGTTGTTGTTTTAGATGTTAATGATCACCTAAATAAATGATAGGTTGAGTGTAACGGAGCCAATACTAGAATGGGCTTCATTCAGAATTGTGCCTGGTTCTCTTCTACACACTTTACATGTGTAGCTCATGTAGTCCTCTAACAGCTCATGATGTAGATACTATCTTTTTTTTTTTTCTTACAGAAGAGCAACAGTTACAGATCATGCAGCTTGCCTAAGGTCATTATTATGGCAGGGATTGGAGCCAAAACTTGACCTTGGGCCATTCGGGCCTGCCTGATAGCCACTGTATTATATGTTCTCTTCACATTAGCGAGAGGGATAGTTGGAAACCCCAAAATTAACAAACACCTAAAAACAGAGCCTAGGAAATATGTTCAGTGATTCCGCCTGTCTTGCATGAATGCTAAATGGATGAATTTGTTGTTTTGTTTTGAAGATATTAAGGGTCCAAAAAAGCTCTTTCCAGATCTTCCATTTGGAAACATGGATAGTGATAGAGTAGAAGCCCGGAAGAGCCTCCTGGAGTCCTTCCTGAAGGTCAGCATCTGCTCTTCTGGCTTTGCTCACATTCTGACCCCAAACATCCAACCCAAGGTGATGAGATCAGGGGCCTGGGACTTCTTCTGACATATTTGTCTTTTGCAGCAACTCTGTGCCATTCCTGAGATTGCCAACAGTGAGGAGGTGCAGGAGTTCCTTGCACTGAATACGGATGCTCGGATTGCCTTTGTCAAAAAGCCGTTCATGGTCTCTAGGATAGACAAGGTAACAGCAGAGCCACTGTGCTCAGCACTTGTCCCGCTGCAAGTGTGAAGTGTTCATTAGACTGGAGCCCGTGCTGGGAAACTCAGAAGGGCGTAGGTAGAGGAAGTACAGAGAGTCAATAGGACGTGGACTTGATAAACATTGACTGGATCATCAACTTGCTGCGTCGAAGTGAGCAGTTATTGGAAGACAGTGCTCGCATGCTATGTGTATATATACCATCAGAAGTTATTGTGGTATTGTTCTAATGGAAGCATGTGAGGATAGAAGTGAAACTCTGTCAGCAAAAGGCTCTCTTCAGAGAGATAAGTCACTCACATTATTGGGTGCTCAGCAGACAGCTCGAAGGCAGGACATTAATCTGGATTTGGATTGGTCTAGTGATGTCTGCTGGAGAACAGAACGTGCAGAGAACTGTATATTCTTCAAGAGGGCATCTCAGCACCTGTGTAGATGGTAGGAGAAGGCTACTTGGGGAGTACAGTATATTGAAGCCTCAGTTGATATAATCAGCAATTTTATAAGCAAACATGACTCATTGTTAGGAGGTGGACCTCATTTTCTGGGAGAACAAAATAAAATGGAATTTCATGTGATAGATATTAGGAAACATCCTTTGTTATGGGGAAAGACCAAACTAGAAAGGGATCAACTAGAGAAAACCCCCAGAGTTCTGAGCAGATGTGTTCACTGGTTCCTTTCTCATTTCCTTATGGGGAAATTTCTTTGTTTTTGGCTTTTTAAGACAGGATCTCACTGTAGCCGAGTCTGGCCTGGAACTACCGATATAGTTCAGTTGGTCTCAAACTCCTGCTCAGCCTCCCAAATGCTTGAATTATAGGCAGGTGCCATCATATTCAGCCAGACTGACAATTTTGAGCAAGGCACTGGACTAATTTCCAGTAAGGCCAAAGTGGAGGGCACAGATGAAGGCCCTCCCCTCAATTACAGTCCTTGAGGCTGGAAGGAAAACTGAATTATATGAGTACACATGCACACAAGTGCATTCACCCATACATGTGTGTGGAGGACATGGGATGTCTTCCTTCATTGCTGCTATTTTTTGAGACAAGGTCTCTCACTGAACCTGAAATTCTCTGGTATTGGCTAGACTGGCTGGTTAGCACGCCCCTGGGAGTTGCCTCCAGGTCAGCAGCACTGTAGTTACAGAAATGCATCATGACACCCAGTTTTGATGAAGGTGCTTAGGAATCTGAGCTTGGGTTCTCGTGAGTAAGGACTTGCCCACTGAACCATCTCCTCAGCCTGCAAGTGTATTTTAGAAGCTGCATTATTTATGCCCGTTCCTTCCCACCCCCTGTTCCCACCTCGCCGCCTCGCTTGTTTTCCCAGTGTCCCTGTGGTCTTGCTGGTTGTCCAGTGTGTCTTGGCTGTACTAGCTGTGCTCATGTGGGGATTATGAGTTCCAGAAGGCCTGGTGCTCCTCTGAACCAGCAGCATTCGTTACCATTGTTTACTTCCATTTCCTTGATGTTTCTTTTTTTGTACATTTCCTTTAACAGCAAATATATGCATGTCAACTTACTCTGAAAAGGTATAGATGATCTGAAAAAGTCAAATAATTTTTCTTTATAGAAATTCCAGATAGCTTAACTACAGGCCTGAGTGATTTTTATTCTTTCTGGACCTAAAGAAGAGAACTGTTGGATTTGACTATAAACCTAACTTGTTACTCTATGAATCTTTGCAACATGTTTATATTATTTAAGCTGTTACACTGTATCTTCTCTTTTCTTCTTATCATCTTCATTTTTTCTTTACATACCTTTGTAATGTCCACTAATTCACACTTTGGTGATGTCAATTTGGAAGCTAGTAATCACTTTCTTATGTAAAAAGAAAAATATTAACTGAAAGTATTCTCTAGTCTGAAGAACTCACTTGAGTTTTTGTTTCTCCCTGTTTTGCCCTTGGCTTCTTGTCCCATGGTATTGCTTGTCTTACTGTGTAGAGAGGATTGTTCAAGACAGGGAGAAAAAGAAATTCTTGTCACTGGCTGGTGATTTTCTTAAAGGCTAAGATTTTCTTAAAGGCTAAGGCTCTGTGGATGGCTGGCTCTTTTCATGCTGTGGTATAAAGCGCAGAGAGATGACTACTCTCTTCTCCATCACTGCCCATCAGGGATTTGCATAGCCATACTGACCCTGCACCTCCAACCCTGCAGATGGTGATGAGTGCAATTGTGGACACCTTGAAGACCGCGTTTCCTCGCTCTGAACCTCAGAGCCCCACAGAGGAGCTGAGTGAAGCCGAGAGTGAAAGCAAGCCCCAGACAGAAGGCAAGAAGGCTAGCAAGTGAGAAGCCCTTCAGTGGCCCAGGGCCCCTGTCCTCAGGTGTCAAAGCCCCATTCCATCCTCAAGCCCTAGAAGAGAGGAGGTGCATGGTACCCAGTGGCTTCTTAGCCATGCCAGAGGCTGGGTTCCACAGTGCTCCACCCACAGAGTCTGTGTAGGTAGATAGTGCAAAAGCATCACTGCTGAGTGTCTGCTCCCGCCTGGGGACCCTGGGCCCAGCTCACCGGAATTGTTGACTAGAAGGAAAACTCTCGAGGCTGGATACTCTTCTTTTGTGGAAATTGAAGTATTTCTTTCCTACTAAGAATTAAGGCTTGCAATTGATTTGTTTGCCATTATTTCTGGAAGTTTTGGCTCAGAGAGTACTTATACTAGCAATAAACAGGAAAGGACTAGAATGGAATCCTGCAGGGTGTATTTTAGTAACTGGTTGACTGCTGCTGCCCTCGCCACATTAATGTCCCAGCTGGTCCCTGGAAGCACTCCACACCAACATGTGGAAGGCAAGAAGAACACACGCACCCTTACTGAAAATGTTGTGTGAATGTGGTCCATTAGAGAGAGCATTGAAATGAATATGTACCTGACTGGTTATCTTCATGTTCGTGTTAAGAGCCAGCAATACTATCTTCATAGTACTTAGCCTGTAAAATAAAAAGATTTCTTTATTTTTATGTGTGTGTGTGTGTGTGTGTGTGTGTGTGTGTGTGTGTGTGTGTGTACATGTGTGCTAGTACCCACAGAGATCAGGAAAGGAGATCAGATGGCCCAGAGCTGGAGTTACAGGCAGTTATGAGCCACCTGATGTGAGTGCTGAAAGAGCAGTAAGTGCTCTAATCCCTGGTCATCCCTGTAGTCTCAATACTCAGCCTTTCAGCTGTGCTCATATTTGAAACAGTAACTACAATGCCTGTGCTAAAGAGTCTCTCTTTATTGAAGTTGTCATTTGCAATTGATTGTCCAGTCTTACTTGGAGTACAAGGGGAACAAGTGATTGTACCAAAAAGATACCAGAACAGCAACAGAAACCATGTCTCTGGTATTTGTCTGTTTAGTCCTCAATGAATTTCTTATGCAAGCCTGTCATCCAGCCTCTGGGCATGTAGCCATGACAGACCAAGTGCCATTTTACTTGACAAAAGCCCTTTCATAAGTACCTTATAGACATAGTATAAACATGGCACTGTTTGAAGAATTGCCATGCATACATTGTTTGAGAGATTTCAGGGTCCCATCTTCTGGGTAGTTTTGAGTACACTAAGCCCCCCTAGAGTAAGCATGGGTGCTTCTGTTTTAATGTGCTGCCATGACTTGCCAGCCTCTTTTTTAGGGACCATGATCTCGATTTGCATTTCATTCTACCTTTGTTTCTGTTTCAGGTCTAGATTGAGGTTTTCATCCAGTAAAATTGCTCCTGCACTGAGTATAGCTGAGGCACAGGACAGGATTCTCTACTCTCTCCAGGAAAGCAGTGCGGTAAGAGCCCAAACCCAAAGAACTACTAGAATCACAATCTGAGGTTTTGATCCTGCAGATATAGTTTGTAGGAAGCTTCTCTGAATCAGGCGCTCTAGTAAGGACTTAGCTGATTTCTGGGTCTTGAAATTTTATGCTAAAAGTGTTTCCTCTGAGTGCTTTCAAATTCTATCAGTTCTGAGTTGGCAAGTTGGCTTCTTAGGGTAATGAATTTGTGATAATAATGACAGGGTGAGAAGGAAAACCAGTTTTTAGATGAGAACAGCAATGCCCAGAAGTGATGGTCCCAGAGTAGACTAGTTTTACTTGCAACTTGGATAATGAGTGAAAACTTCCTGGAGTGGCCATGGGGCTAGTGGGCTCTGTGCTTCTGGTACTCCTGCAGGTGGAAGATGGGAAACCTAGATGTTCCACCTATTCTGTCTACCTTCTGCATTCTTGGTGATCTTTGCACTGGCTGTTTCTTCAGGAGACGGAGATCCTGTGCATGTCTGGGATGGAATCCTTCCTTGAGAAGCAGGCAAAGTTACTGGAAGTGCAGCCAGCAGAAGTCCCACAGAAAGATCACCAGCAGGTCCCCAGAGACTATGTGGATAGTTTGCTGGACACAGCTGTAGTAGCCCAAGAGTCCAACAACAGTGACCCAGGTGAGTGACAAGACCTGTGCTTCCACAAAGAAGAGAAGTCCACGGAGACTCAGGGTAGGTGGACTTTGTAGTGCTCAGCCGAGATCCATGTTTTGAACTATTCCAGAGTTGGAAGTGCTAGGGTCCAGAGATGGGTAAGATGGAAATGGTCCTCAGATCCAGTCAAGCAGCAGGGAAAAATCTGTATGCCTAATAAATGCATAGTACCAGTGTGTTGTTTTCGGCACAGGGGCTACTACTGTCTTTTTCTAGACAGCCCCTCCCTCAGTGCCTGTGGTCCCACTCTCCTCATGTTTCTCTCTGACTCTTTGTGGGTTCCTTACCATCATTCCGGGTGTTTAGTTTGGGTTGTGTTCTTACTCTGTGCCCTCCCTACCAAGGGCCTGTCACAACCCAACTGTCAGTTTCTGCCTTTGCACACGTACTAGTGAAGCCTAAAAGTCAAACAGCCTGTGTCTCCACATGGGTAGACCACAGGACAGCTGAAGTCCAACATTGTCACATAGAATTCGTCTCTCCCGGATCTGCTCCTGCTTTCATTCCTGCCATTGCAGCTTTCTAGTTCTCCATGCAAAAGAGGCAGAAGAGGTGAATAGTCTGAGCCCTACTTACAAGCATTTTCTTCCCAGGAGAAGGTCAAATGTTCCTACAAAGGAAAAATTCAGGACCTAGCTTTTAGTGTGTTTGTGACATACAACTTAAAAAGAAGAAAATTTTATTGATTAACTAAAACAAGGCCCCCCGAGAAGCTAAATGATCATAAAATCTTGAGATCAGAAGGGGATGAAAGAACTAATTTCATATTTACTTCCAGATGCCCAAAAACAACTCACCTGGCTTCTGCTGTATGGACCTCAATTTAAGTATGTGACAAAATGGGGCTTACTGTTGTCCTATGTAGCTATAATTGTCAACAAGATGCAGCCTAGAGTCATCTGAGAGGAAAACCTCCATTGATTGAGGAATTGTCTAAGTCAGATTGGTCTTCGGGCATGTTTGTGAAACATTGTCTTGATTACTAATGTTTGTGTGTTAGAGTTTATCATGTTCTTCAAAAGGATCTTATGGCTCCTTAGTTGCTTTATTTTTACTGCTATGACTACATGTTACCACAGGGTGGCAGCTGCAGACAAATGCTAATCCTGAGATGATGGCAGTGAGGAGGCTGTTTGCTGAGGGAGGAATAGCCCACCTTTGAGCAGAGGACTGGAAAGCAACTCATCATTTTCTCCCCTCCCTTTAAATACAGCACAGAAAAAGAAAAACATGTACTGGGCAGGGTTTAAAAGGAAGTGAGATTCAGTTCTAACAGATCTGCCCAAATCCAAAGTGATGTGTATTCTGAAACACCCTTGGAAGAAAAAAAACTGGTGCAGGCGGGTCCAGGGATCCCAGTAAGCATAGACTATTGGAGCTTTGATAACAATAGTGATAACATTATTCACAGCAGAAATCCCAGGATTCCCCTAATCATTGAGGAACATGGACATGTGCCTGGGGCACTGACATGACAAGGGAGCCCCAGCACAGATTTAGAGAATAGATGTTCCTGTCCAGTAAACCGGTGTTGAGGGCACTCCAGCATAGCATAAACATGAGCTCATCTGTGGCCCCTCAAGTCTTCCAAATAGGAAAGAAATCGGTAAATGTCATGGCATTTTACCAGAGGTGTGGTATCCTTTCTAGAACCACATGTTATCTCAGAATCAGATTAAAGCCTCCTGAATCCCAACCCCACTGCTCTGTGTAATGGAGATGGTTTTTTGCAAGAGAATGAGGCCCAGCTCTTTGCCCTGAACTGCCCACTCTTTTCCATCATTCACTGTGGGGGTGAGTGGAAGGGACAGGCCTTGCCAATTCCACTTAGTCACCAATTGTGAGCCCCTATTTGGAGTATATTGGGCTTAGCATCCTGGAGAAATACAGGGAAACCGATGCCAGATCAGTAAAATAATTAAGTGGAAAACCAGTTAATAAGATAAAAACCTGTGGTGACAGAGCATCAGGACGTAAGGAAGTTGGAAAAACATACAGAGCACATCACTCAATGTTCTAGATACAAACATTTCTTGATTTATATTGTGCAGAGGGATCTCGAAACTCTAAGCTAATGACATAAAGCTAGAGAAGACCTGGCTGCTACCCAAAGCTCTGAAAGAGGAAAGGTCTCCTCCTGAGTTACTTGTGATGCCTTTGTCCTCTAGGAACAGAGACAGAGCTGGCCGACACGGCCTTGGATCTGGTCCTTGTGCTGTTAATGGAGCAGTGGGAATGGCTGTGCACTGAAAGCATGCACAAGTTCCTCCGCCTTGTTTTTGGAACGCTAGTTCAAAGGTAAGATTGCCCGGCTCTCTCACATTAGAGCCTCAATTTGCTAAGAGATTGGACATAAACTTCTTTTCTGTACTAGGAAGGTATAACACAGCATCTAAGAAACCTATGACTTCTGCAGCAGGTAGATTCCTTCCTTAATCTAGAGGTGTGGGGAAGAAGTCCCTATCAGAAACCCTTTTTTAGTCACCTTGTCTGAAGTTTGAATGTATCTAATTCTCTAAGATGTCTGACATATATAGCACACTGTTTTACAGACATTGTCGGTGTTCTTAGAGTAACTCAGTCTGCCTATTCTAGTATATCCGTTTAACACAGTAGAGATTCCTCACACAGGGCACCGAAATGCAGTCGATTTAAATACATTAGTGACTATCTCAGTCACCAAGCATGCATTGGTGTCACATTAAAACATCAAAGCACTTCCCCTTAGAGTCATTTGACCAAGAGTGAGCCCAGACTTCAGTTCTCCATTTCTCTCCTGTGTCCTCTGTCTCTCTGTAGCTTATGGTTTCTGGCCTATCTGTAATCTGCCTGTTGTATGAGTATGAATCTTTGCCGCTACACCTGTCTGAATGTCGTCTGTCTTGTCTGTGCATGCCCCTCACAAAAGACTTTGCTCTGAATTTGTTGAACAACGCAGAAAGCATCACAAGGGAAAGGAATGAGGGGTGCTTTATGGAGTTTTACAGGGCATTGACTCACTGACTCCAGCTGACCCCAAATAACAAACTAACAAAAGTTACCAAGCTCTACATAGATGCTGCTCCCAGCACTTATGGTGGACATTGGTTTTATAAGGTTGTTTTCAACCTATTTTCTGTTTTCAGCATTTATTATCATAACACACATACACATGTATGTTACTCGTAGGTCAGGGCATGAAAGAGTACATAACATTAAAGCTATGCATTTTCTCAGGTTGTAAACCTTGATTACGTGGGAAATTCAGGGCAGTAAGGTTTGTTGTTACATTATTCTCTTAAATGTAAGTTAAAGGAGCAGGCTGAGAACATACAGTCTTAATCTTATATAACCTCAAATTGTATTCTTACTAACTTAGCTGCAAGGTCTGCAAAAGTTCCAGTCTCTCAGGATATTAGAGAGAGTTTCATCATACTGTAGCACCTCACTCAAGGATCAGTTCCCCATCCTTACATCCTTGAGCCCTGTGTCTTTCTTTCACCTTTGTGCAGTGAGCATTTCTCTTAATAGTGCATAGTGCTTACAGGATGGTAAAACAGAGAGAAACTTGGACTTGCAACTTAGCCACTTTACAGATGGCTCGAAAGACTTATGAATGGATAGAGGTTTCTGTGGCTGATTTCTTATCTGTCCTTATGACCTTCCCCCATTCTCTCATGCTTGACATACTGAAGACCAGATTTCATTTGCTCTGTGGAACTTTTGATGGCATCCTCTCTCACTTTCCCCTGAAATTAAGGATCCCTCTTCTCCACTCATCCTTTTTGACAGTGATACTTATGACAGTATATTATATAAATTGTCCATTTTCCCCAAAGTAATGATTCTCAATAGGGTTCTTTTTTTCCCAGGAGACATTTAGCAACATTGAGAAGTTTTGGTTATCACAATAGTTGGAAAGAGAGTAGAAATGCCCCCTGGCAGACAAGTGGTGGGTAGAGATGATTGGTGCTGCTTTCCATCTGTGTTACACAGAACACCCCCCCACTGTACTCCCACTTCCACCCCCGTGCACACACAGTGATGGCATATTCTTCCCAAAATGCCTCTCATGCTAAGATTGAGAAATATTGCTCCTTCACTGTTAGCTCAAGGGCCACAAGGACCCACACAGGTACTGAGACTGTAGAGCCTCTTTAAATATTAGACAGAAGAATAAATATTTTCCTTCTTAATAGCTTTGCAATTATAACTCTAGTTCTGCTGTGTTTTACTCTGTTTCATGTGAATGTCACTAATTGGGCTTTTATTTCTCTTCACCCTCTATTAAGCTTTCTTTTACTGAGCTAAGATTATAATACTGAGTGAAAAGATCCTCAGTCTTGTAACCTGAAATCTGCTAGTAATGAGTAAATGACATCAGGAGTATATGAGCACTGACAACTCCTGTCCACTGAAGACATTTACATGATGGGTTGGTTTAAGAACTCAGGAAGTTATTCAGTAGGAACTGGGAAGAAAGATGGAGATCTGTGACTTAGAAGTTGGATGAAGTTAACCTTCAATGTTAATAGAATGTTAAAGGACTTGGGCCAGTCAGATACAGAACAAAGAACTTTATCCAGAGAATTCCAGGAAGACTGCTGAAGAACTGGTACTACCTCACAGGGAAGTTCAGTCCACAGGAAGCACACTCCCAGGCATACATAAACACAGAAAAGGCCAGCCTCATTTCAGGATTCAAGCCAAGTGCAGTACCTCAGCAGGAGTAAATGGGATGGGAAAGTAACGGCTGTGCTAGTCTGAGCTATCTCTTGTCTCAGTGGTGGAAACTTAGATAAGTTGTCTATAGCACTGACCCAACTCTACCTTAAAGTACTTGTCTTACTATCCAACTGGGGATTTATTTTGGTCTTCTATCTTCAGTCATTTTTTTTAAGTATTACTAAAGGCTGGTCAGTAGTGTCCAAAACAGACATGACCCCCCTACTTTTTCATATTTTAAAATATAATGGGGGTAAGCACTGAAACTCAGGCTTTGCCCTTGATTGAAAAATGAGTGGTGGAGCCAGTATTCAGCCCAGCTGCTCCAAAGCCCAGGCTGCACTACCACAGACTTTCTGTTTTATTCTCTGAACTTGGTTTCCTCATCTGGAAAGTGGGATTAATAATGCTATTTTTTACTTTATGTGTATTGCAAACTATCCCATAAATGTTAGGTCTTATATTTGTTCTTAAGAATAGGAAACAATAAAAAAAAAGAAAAAGAAAAAGAAAAAAAACCAGCCTGTGTTTCTAGTAACTCCAGCTAATGCTCCAAATTCGCTGCACTCGGAGTGTTTAAGATCTTTAGCCCACGCCAGTCTGCTCTAGCCAGCTGCTGTCATCTCCTTTGTGCCTGACGGAGCAGCACAGAGTTGATCTTGCAAACAGTGGAGGTTCCATAAGGCCTTCGAAGGTGATTTATACCAGTGGGTTCTTTTGTTAAGACAACAATCAGGAAAGTTCCAGACTTACATCAGGAGCAGAGCACCCGTGCCCCAGTCCAAGGCAGACAGACAAGTACAGTACTTAGTTTCCTCATGTTTTCCATATTTACTGATGCTTCTGGTAACATGGGCAGGGAGGGCTTCTGGAACCTACTCTAAATGAGAAGAGTTTGGGAGTCAGCTAAGTACCTCCTTTTTCTATCCTTCCCTGGACACTTCTCTTAGACCCAGTTAGCCAGGCCGACGGCTGTGTGGTGAATGCAGAGCAGCAAAGCCTGTGTACAACTCCATCTATAATGGGACTCAAAGAGAATATTCTTCAAGTGCCCCTGATTAGTTTGCTTTTCACTTTTCATTCTCTGGGATTTTGGTGTTTGCTTATGTTTTGTTTTATGAAGAAGAAACACTATTTGGAAAGGCAGGAACATGGAAGTGTGTTTGATGGCTGTAAATGCCTGAACAGAATTTTGTGGCTACCGTGAAAAACTCTGTAACTCTGATCAGTACTACTTGTTCATCCAGGTATTCTTAGGTTTTGGTGGTGGTGGTGGTGGTGGTGGTGTTCTTCAGGTACCTCCTGCCAGAAAGGTTTTATTTGCATCTACTCATGTTCTCCATAGCCATTTTGCTTTCTGCTAGTGCAAGGTTTAGAACTCCAGTGGTTGGCATGCATGCGCGCGCGCACACACACACACCGCTTCCACAGGCTAGAGTTAAATGCAGACCATCTCCTTCCCTGTTCAAGACCTCTCTTTCCCTACAAACCACTCCCCATCTTTTTATAGTGTTTTTGATTTGGTTCTCAGAATCCATTCTAGCTTTATAATGTGCTTTCTTAATAGGAGGAAGGGGCAAGGATCATGGTCTTTGAAGAATGGAACATTTCCCTCCACCCAAAGGCTTCAAGGACCTGACCATTTTGGCCCATAGTATTCCCTCAACAAGTCCCCAAGTGTGTAGCAGCATGGAGAAAACAGGGCTCACTTCAGGATCCAGAGTATTGCAATGGATAGTCTTATTGGCCTAAGTGTACTTATGTCTAGTGAGAGATTAATTCAGTCAGACATTATATGTGACACTTGGGGATATTTTATAGTTTAATCCCTTTAAAGAGCTCTGTGAAAGAGGTATTATGATTCCCACTTCTAAAGTGAGGAATCTATAGTTTGTAAGGAATTTGGGTTATTAAATCAAAACCATAGAGTTCATAAATAACACATGCAAAATCCAAAACACAGTTTCCCACTTTTCAGCTATGGAGATTCTTTTAACTTTCAGGATCAGACATTTGCCCCATGATTCCAAGGGACAAGGACCCAAAAATCACTTCTCAGAGTGGGAAACATTCCCTTGGAGGAGATTATCAGGCATTCATAGACTCCAAACTGCATGTTCATCTCTACATGGAGCAAGGAGAGCACCTCTGGCCCCTGACATGAGCTTCTGTCTGTCCTCTGGGCAGGCCAGGGTCTTTCTTTTTAAACAGGTGTTTATGTGGTAAGCAAAGAAGCTGGAACTTTGATCTCCCCTGGAGCTGCAGCACACATACTCAACATACCCACCTTGACCCCATACAAGGGACCCCCAACACACCTACCCTGACTCCACTACAAAGGGTGATGTATGAAGTCCTAGTGTCCCCATGGCTGACTCCCACATTTCTGTCTGAAACCTCAGGGCACTTGATTCCTGTCCTGTATGTGCTTTAAGAAGCTTGGTGCTTGTCACTGGCCACAGATAGCTGCTCTTGTAGCTTTACTTTTCCTCAACACTATGCAGTCTGGATATCCAGGATGGGACAGCCACCTAGATGTAGGTGCCATACACCCTTAAAATGTCCTCACTTTCCACCCTCCAGCTCGTTATCTCCAAGCAGACATGCTTCCTTCTGCTGCTTCCAGCTTCCTTTACTCTCCCTGCTCCCTTAAAAGACCTATATACAGAACCGCCTTGGACTCCAGGGACTTCTGCCAAATTGTAAGCACACTCTCTGTAGCCTGCAAAGGCGGGGCAGAGGGAGACAGAGTAAATTCAACCCCATGACCCCTCCTTCTAAGCCAACTTTGGAGGAGTTCTGATCTGTGCCAGGCTTATAAATCTCCCTTGATTGTTGATGGTGTGGAGGGAGTGGGGGAGGGAAGCCCAAGAGAAGTTAGTTGCCCAAAAAAGGCATCGTTAAGTCAAAGGCAAGTCTTGCACGCATGCGTGGCTGACCTCATGTCAGCTTCTGTGCTGGGAACATCCAATTATGTAAGGAGGAGAACTCCTTATTTGGGAGGAAAGGGGAGTGAGGATAGCGGTCTAAGCCAAGGAACGAATGAAACCAGCTTGTGCAAACTTCTCGTGTCCGAAAACAGAAGAAATTTAACACTTCTGTGTATGCATCAAAACTGGATTTAGGAAGCTGGGAAAGTATTCAGAGCTCGTCTGGGTTGGAGGGAAGGAGAGGTATACTGTGCACCATTGATGGGAGAAGGCTTGGGGCAGGAAGACCTAGCCAAGGTGAGGGGTAAATTATTCTGGAGCCCTGATGTAGAGAGTAAAGGAATGAGAAGAAGCTGGACCAGCTCCTTGCCTAGATGCCCAGAGCCATGCCACGATAAAAATAGGAGCCAGGCCAGCATCAGAGGACGTGAATGCCATGTCCATGACTCTGCCCTCCCCGTGGCCCCGAAGATGGCATCAGACCCTATGTCAAAAGGGCAGCAGACACATTCCTGGCATCTTTGTCTAGATTTCTTAAAGTGTTGAGTGAGAGAAAATGAGTGTGTGTCTGTGTGTCCGGGACATATAGAGAAGGAATTGCCTGACACAGTAAGGGAAAAAAGTTCAGTGACCTATGGAATAGAGGATAGTAAAAACTGGATAAAGTAAGTATAGCAGAAAGAAGAAATGAATATGCAGGCTGAAGAAACCCAACAAGCAGTAAGCCTGGAAATGAAATATTAAATGTCTAGAGTTTATGCTAGGCCATAGAGTCCTCTTAGGAAAGATGTTGCTCAACACACCATCTCCCAAGAAAGTCCAGAAGGTGGTGGTGGAGCATGGGACTATCGGAGAGTGTGGGCTACCCAGTGGGATACCCATGTCTCCTAAGGACAATTGGCAATGGCTGATAGGAACACTCTTTCTACTACTGTTCTCCTAAGTCACTCCAGAGCCATAGGTGTTATCTGGGTAGAACTCCATTCAAGGTTTCGTTCTTAGTGGGTGTGTGCATGTAACAGCCTAAGGGGCACTTGTGATATTAGTAATTTCTTAAGGGAAACTCAAGGCCTGCCACCAAAACGACACAAGCAATACAACAGGAAAGGAGCTGACATTTATTACATACTATGGCAGGTAAGCCTACTTACGGTACATACAAATGAGCAATTCTGTAAGATGGGCATGCATGTTCACATTTTACAAGTGAGAAAATTGATATTCAGATTAAAGACCCCAATCAGTCATCCTGGCTTCACCCAAGCACTTCCTTCCTTTCACACTGCCTGCCTCCCTTTTGTACAAGCTTCCTCCTAAAACAGTATCAGCTAAAATCTGCCTTACTATGTTCTGGAGTCTTCATCCTGTCTAGTCTTTGGTTTTCCCCAGACTGGTCTCTGGGTCAGATGCATCTGATGGTGCCACATACATTTGTTTCCATCAGCAGGCTCTGACTTAATCTTAAGCACTGCTGGGCCAGAGATTAGCCTCTCCTAGTGTTTCTACTCGACACCCTGTCCACAACTAGAGAGAGACCATCAGGACAATTCAGAGTCAGCCACAGAAGTGCTCTGTCCCTTCATTCTGGGACTTCACTCCTGCCAGTACTGCTGCAGTGCCACACCTTGTCTCACACCCGGTTTCTTCCTGCAACAGCTTCTTTAGAAACAGTATGTGCTTTTGCAAGAGCACCAGATTCTTTTTGACTCAAGGCCGTCTTTAGCTTCTTGTGTTAAGTTATTTCAGACCTAAAAAGTATCATTGACTTGGGCTGTTTTTGAAAGTGCTGAAATTAGGGGTTGTTTGTTTGTTTGTTTGTTTGTTTTTGCTGTGATGGCTTTGCTCAAATTGTACTGTGTCTCCTTAGAAGAAGGAGTCCTTCATGTCATGCTTCTTCCACTGGGGATGTTGAAGGGACTCCCTGGACCTCTGTGGACTGGGCCAGGAGGGACCCCAGCAGTTTTGTCTACCATGTACATTGTCTGCCTTGCATTTGGGGGATATCACTTGCTCTAAATTCAGTTATGTTAAAGACACCATGCCCTGTCCTATTACATACCAGAATCTCCAGTTAATGTGTCTTTAACATTGTAATAGATGTGTAACTGAATACCTTCTGCCTGTGAATTGTGTGTTCGTTCTTCTGTGTATTTTATATGTTCTTAAATTGCCATATATCCCAATAGAAATACAGCACTAATCATTAGAAAATAAACGAGAAATGCATAAACTCAAGGAGACTTTCATTTCTCAAGCTACATTATTGGTAGCTGTTACTTAACTGCAACCATAAGTAGGAACCTGAGGTTTTGACAACATCTTTAGACTATGGAGGATCCTTGAGAACAAAGACTGACACCTAGAAGACACTGAAATTATGTCAGATGAGCAAATGTGCAGGACCGCATGCAATTGTACTCAGCCCAGTACCTCTCTCATCACTAGTGAGAACTCCAAGCATCCTTCCCCCACAGTAAGTCCCCAGCTGGTAAGTTGGTCAGCTCCAATACCCAGAGCCATGGTTGTGCCTACACACAGAGACTTTCCTTTCAGGCCATCTACCTCAACAGTACCATTTTACTTTCCCAAAAAACACAGTGCCCTTGAGCATCTTGGCCCCACTGTGAGGACCCACTGAGCTTATCCTGTCTAGAAGCATGCCCTGTTGTGATGCTGTCTCTACCCACTCTGCGTAGAAAGAATGAGTGTGGACATTGAAATCAGACAGATCCAAATTTAAATCCCACCATGTGCCTCACTACCTATGTGAATTAGAAAGCAAGTCACTTAACCTTGCTCTGTCTAAGTTGCTCACTGAATGGGAGATTGTTCGGGGAAAAGCTATGTGGAATAAATTTTAGGAAAGCTTTGTAGAGGAAGGTATGTGTTTGGAACTGGACCTAATAAAACAGACATCATTTAAGCTAAGTAATATTTCAAATAGTGACACATTTCTAAATAGAGTATATTACGTGTACTTTTAAATAGAAAGTATCTCATACTAATTCCGAATGTTTTTAATCTGACTCTATGAATGCGTGAGTGCATGTCTGTAGCTTGGAGAAATGAGTACCATAATTCTCCCTGTAGACACCAGGTGGCGCTGCAGGTTAAAAAATACCATTCACAATACATGTTCTCCTGCCCTGCTGGTGATAATGCCCAAACCTTGCTCCATAATTCAGAAGCCACTCCATGGTGCCAGTGACATAAACAAGCTGAGTTTCTTTCATCTTTCACACTCCTCCCTCTCTTCTGATGAGTCCTCAGCATGCTGTTTTTCTCAAGTCAGGCCTGTCAGAGATGCCCTTTGAGTGGGTTCCATCCCTTAAGAATTCAGTGCTAAGACTGATGCATTCAGAACAGAATGAACTAGAACTGTGGCAATAATGAGCCAGGCGCACATCTGCATTGGGAGAATTTTGTCAGTACTCTATGAGATAGCGCATATCAGGCCCTTTGGGATCCCGGAGCCTTAGATGTGAATGATGATGCATCTGACTAAAGTAGAGACCATCAGGGTATAATCATGTACATTTCCTGTTTCTTTCAGCCAGGCATTGAGATCTTGTGGCTCACTGCTATATGCTTACCTTGCAGAAGCAATCAATGTTGATACAAATTTTTTATCCCTCCTTCCCCCAGATGCTGAGGATTAAGCCCAGGGCCTCCCACATGTTAGGCAAGTGCTCTGCCACTGAACTAAGCTCCATTCTGCTCTTTACTCTGTCCTTAGAGTTGCCATCAAGTGCCCTGGAAAGGAAGAAAGCTTGACATTGGAGCAGGGAAAGAGCAGATGTGTCCTTCAGGGAATATGCTTTACTCGCCTCCAGTGTCAGGGCCAGTGGACTGCAGCTCTCAGGGAGAAGTAAGCCTTTCTATGAGGGAGACTTCCTGTGTAATGCTGTGTCAAGATTAGCCCCAACAGCCCCTTCCTCTCTTCCCTGTGGTTTCTTTTCTCCTCAGATTTTATTTCCCATGTTTTAACTACAACTGATTCTCACAGAGACTCTGAAGTTGCCACCGTGTTGTCCTAGTATCCTTAGTGTCTCTCCTTGATGTCAGGATAGCCTTGGACTTGGGAAGGCTTGGAGACCATCTTAAAGACAGGAAAGCAGAAACCAGTGCCACTAGAAAACTCCCCCGTGACTGCCCACCCAGTCCACTTTTCTTCTCTCCTGTGGCCCTGCCAGTATTTCTCCTGTTTCTTTCTCTTGGACATCTGCATCTCCTGTTGAGCCTTTGTTCTCAGGGCTGCTCTTTTCCAGCCTTCTGTGGCCATTTCCACAGCCTGACTTGGAGCCCTGCTATGTCTGCTTATTTTAGCAGGATCCCAGGTAATTCTCTTCCAGATCCCAGCTGGGCGCACTCTAACTCTAGTTCTTCTGATATCGGAGACGTGGAAGTGGGCCCCTTCTGAATAAAGAGCTCATAATTACCTAGCTCTTCTCCCCCTGCTTCCTTTCTCCCTCCCTGCAGTGGTGACCATGCCCTTAGCCAAGAGGGGAGCACCCCAGTGAGTTCAAGTCTCCAGGATCAATAGGGACCCTGGTTGTCAGGACAACCACTAAATTACTGCTTCTTCTTCCTTTGTATCTTGCCTTTCTTCCTGCTGCTCCAGTGCTAAGGCCTGCACACCCTCTCACTGCCCTTTCCCTTCAGCTGACTCCATTTTCTTCTGACTGGGTGGCCCTTTTAATTACCCTTGCCTTCTCAGCCCCTCCCTGTCTTTGCACTCCACTGAGAAAGGCAGGCTCAGGGTAACTACCTAGGGACTGAATGAGCCAGACCTGCAGTTCACATGGGGCCAGGGAGTGGGAAGGGGACATTGTGTGTCTTCTAGTTTCTAAAATGAGTGTCATTGTGTGGCATACAGAGATTAAGCTTTGGGAGGATTCTGACATAATTTTCATGTTACCCCTAACTCCACAGGCTTCTCTCCAGTCTGGTTAGTCCCTCTGTACCAGTGTTTTACTGTTTCTGTCTTTATTCCCCTGAGCCTGCTGGGAAGGAGGGAAACGGAGGCACGCTATACACAGCTCACTGTCCCCCGCTGTCCTGTTCTCTGGATCTAGTAGGGTTTGTTACAAGGAGGGGTCGCCTTCTCTGTCACACACACACACAAATACAGCAGCTTCAAAAACATTGTATTTTCATTTTTCTCATTTGATCTCATGAAGAAGACAGCATGGAATTCTCCTATTTTAAAATGGAGGCCTAAACTCCGTTCATTCAACTTCTAAGAGGGCAAGCCAGCCAGAGGTGTTTATAGTTATGCTGTGCCTTCCTAACAAATGGTGGTGGGGAGGCTTGAATGTCCTCAGGCACACTGGATTTAGGTAAGCTTTCAATTTAAAATCTTAAAGCTGTCACGTTGTCCAAATCTGGAACAGATGTCTGCAGATCACCTTTCGCACTCCATCTCACATCTCCCCAAAAACTCAGGATCTACAAGTGTGTCGTATTTGTTAGAAAGGGATCCCACAAAAAGCTTTTGATTTTTGTCTGTGTCCCCACCCCACCCCCATCCTGCTACATTTTCTTCTTTCTAATTTCAAAAAGTTGGTTGGAAGCAGCTTGGTGTTGTTCCATCCATCAAAGACACTTCCCAAAACACAGGGGTGACTTAGTCATCCTAGACCTCTGTGTTTGACTTGCAGCCCCTTCTGTCTTCAGGGCCGGTTTGCCAAGAAAACCAACTGAAGCGTAGGCAGCCGCCGGCAGCTGTCTCCCTTCTCTGAGATTTATAGACTGCAGAAAGAAGCCATGGCTGGGCCACTAACCCTTGCTTTTCACCTCCTGTCCCTTCCAGCGGGATGCATAAGTATCTGGGACCTGCCCTTTGCATGGATTGTTCATGATACATTCCTCAGTCTAGAGCAGCCGACTTATTACCAGCATACTCCTGACAACACCCAGCCCGCATCTGGTGTATTACCTACATTTCAGTTTGATTGCTAGCTTTCAAAAAGGTCGTTATTAAGAAAGTAAACCTAAGGTTTATGACCAGATGTTTATATAAATACATATGAAATGCAAATACAAAGCATTTCTATATTGTATACAGTCTATTGGGTTTTTTGTTTTTTGAGTTGATTGGTTAGTTGGGTTTTATTATTGTTTTGAGTTTTTGTTTGTTTGTTGTTTTATTTTGTTTTTCACACCAAGGGTTCACCATGTAGTGAACTCTTGATTGTTCTGGGATTGCAAGTAAATGCTACCATGCCCAGTGTCTGCTTATCTGTTTGTTTTGGGACAGTCTTGCCATGTACCCCAAGTAGGCCTCACTCATGATCCTCTTGCCTCAACCTCAAAGTGCTGTGATTGCAGTTTACTCTGTCATACTCCATCTTGTCCACAGTATTTAAAATCTGTCTTTGTACTCCACCATAAGCCTAAATAATTAGAAGCTTGCTACTTGTTTCCTTCTTTAAATATTGGGGCATATGCTTGAGCAGAATTTATTTTGTACTGTTACCATGCCCTAAGACCAGAGGTTTCCCCTCTACAACATGTGTGAACTGATATTTACCACTCAGCTACTCTGTTTCGAGTGTTGTGATTAAAAATACATTAAAAAGATCCCAAGTCTTCACAGTAGGAAGTTGGATATCCAACTGAAGGTGCAAACTTATAATTGAGGAGTTCTAGTATAAAACTGAAGCTTTTACAAAGAAATTCAGTGTGACTCAGAGAAAGGCGAAGCAGTCAATTGTGAGAAGCCCAGGGAAGGCTTCCAGACCAGATGACATCCAAAGTAGACCGGGAAGAGTGAGGGGTTACAGCAGATGGGACATGCAGAGCATCAAAGCAAAGCAGTGGGAAGTGTCATCTGTCTGGTCCTCACGGGAGCTAAATGGTACAGGATGTACCACGTACGAGACATGAGAGCTAACTCACACAGGCTGGTGAAGAACAGCATCTGTCTGCTACTGGGTAGGATGCAGTTTACAAACAGTCATCGTGATGACATGCTCATTTTGGCAGTCTGGAAAAATCATTTTCACAGTGCTCCTGACAATCAGTGGAAAGAGGCAAAGCTGGAGCCAGGGAAACAAATTCAGAAAGAGTTCAACTGAAAGAGATAGAAGCTGGGAAGCTCAACTTGGGCCACTGCAAGCAGGATGGTGCAGGCAAGAGGTCTGTGAGCTGTGGAGGTGGTGGGGTCAATGAGATTAGATGTGTGCTGTTGCAGTGGGGTCAAGGACAAGAGAAATCAAGAATGAGTTGTACAGAGTTTCTGCCTTGTGGGTTGAGAGCTGTAACTGATAGAATGACAGCATCTTTCTGAACAGTGTATCCAGATTGTGATTGGAAGGCTGTCACTGCCAAAATCAATAGCTTTGATTTGAATGCAAATGAATTACACTTGAAGAAACACAGACTCTGTCTCTAATAATTACTAGACTGTAGATAGAAAACTTAAGGCCCAGATAATATATTTGCCTGTAAGTCTGTCTTTAGTTTTTGTTTTTATGGATTGCTTGTTTGTTTGAGATAGGGCTTCATGTACCCCAGGCTGGCTACAGATTCAGTGTGTAGCTGAGGATAGCCTTGAAGGTCTGATCCTGTTGCCTCCACTTCTGAGTGCTGGGATTACAAGTGTGTATCACCACACCCAGTTTATGTTCAGTGCCATAGTCTGTGGTAATTCAGGGTGAATTCTGACCACAGATACTAGAAAGTATATTATGCTCTGCAGGAGACCATCACTCAAGGACTAGGGAGAAGTTGAAGACAATATGTAAAGTAAACACTGAAAAGCACTTGCCTCACATGGAAAAACAGCAGTGGGTGAGAGATCCTGGGATTCATAGAGAAACAAAATAGAGTGAGTTGTGTTTTTTTTTTAAGCATACTGCTTTATGAGCTATATAACCAATGGAATTGAAATATTGGCACCAGCAATATTCATGAAAGTTCTAGAACAGAATTAAGTTAGCTATGTGACAGCTTATTATGTATTTGTCACTCTTATGCTAAATGCTCCAGGAAATAACTGAAGGAGGAAGTCAGATCCCTGCCCTTCAAGCTGTAAGTCTTATTCTTTTGGCACTTACAAAAAGCTGTCCCAAATCAGAGGTTCAGTAGGTATGTGAACAAGTTAAATACACAAGTCTAATGAGGGAAAAGAGAAGAATCAGCATCAAGTGAGATTAAGATCAGTTAAGATCAGATTCTAGATGAACACTGGAAGTTAGAGAGGGATAGAGACTCAGTACTGCAGACCAAGTCGTAATGGAACTGATGAGAAGAGTGGCCAGCACACAAACGTGGCAGGAGCTAAGACTAATTAAAATCAGGAAAGAATGGCTTTTTAAAAGAGCCAGCAGTTGATTTCAAAGTCAAGCTGATTGTTTGGGATAGATGCTAGACTATTAGCTGCTTACATCAAGAAAGCATTTATTCACTCACAACAAACAAATGGGTCTACATTCTAGGCTATATAATTCTGTTTTGGTTTCTTTGAAAGGAAAATGGTCTAATAAGAATGAATATGATGACGGTAGAATTGAAAGCTACAATAATATGGAAATAATAGTCATAGAGTATTTAAGTATTTTGTCCGTTTTGTTTTTGTACTGAGAATCAAACCCAGGGCATGCATATGATATACAAGCATTCTGCTCCTGAGCTGTGTTTGCAGGCCATAGACACAGCTCAGGCTAACCTAGAACTTGTGATTACCCCCCCACCCCCATCCCTTTCAGCAATTGCTTCATCCTTGCACCACCATGACTGGCTTAACTAGTTTCAAGTCCATGTACCTTACATAGATGAATCTAGACTGTGAAACTGGACAAATTTATATTTACCACTGGAGATCCATGGGCCATAAGAAATGGTCATTTGTGATCATTTGGGGATGGATTGCAGATGGACAAATGTCTTGCCTTTAAAAAAAAATGGTTAAAGGTTATGGCTCTGGCTTCTATCTCTAAGTTTCTGAAGCATGTTATGAAATACATGTTTTCTCAACACTCAGGAAAGAAAACAGTAAGTCAAGATAGTGGGATGGATTTTGTAAGCACATGTCCTGCCTGGTTATGGTAGCTTCTTTGAGAAGTTATAAAAGGAAATAGTGATGGTAACATGTCTAGATTTCAACAGGTGTTTGTTATGATATGCCTATAGATAAAGATGGACATACTTGACCAGAATCAGTTAGCACTTTAAAGTGATCTGTGGCTAGTTCAAGTGGTTTTTGCGCACACACACACACACACACACACACACATACACACACACACACACACACGGGCAGAGGGGAGAGAGGAAAAACTGATGCTATCCTGGGAAGCTATTTCTGGTGATAAAGCATTGCTCCTCTTCTTCCCCTCTTCAGTGGTTTTCATCTCTAATTTTGGAAGCAACCCAATCTTAGAGAAAATGAATATTCAAGAAGATCTGAAAGGTTGACATTATTATCTGAGACAACAAAATAGAATTTGTATGACATCCATAGAAGCTGAAATTTAGATTTTCTTTTTTTCCTTTTGGTTCTTTGAAACAGGGTCTCTCTGTATGGTCCGGATTGGCCTGGGACTTCAAATCCTCCTCCTTCTGTCTACCTGGTTCTGGGATTGCAGGCATGTGTTATCATGCCTAACTACTGCATATTTGTATTGCACAAGTACAGCTTTAACTGCAGGCTGCTCATTTTAGTGTACTTAATATGTGGACTTACAGTGTTAGTTGACTGCAAAGGCAGTGTCAGTTAGTGCTTTTGGTGTATGCCCCAAAGCCAGCATAGTCATAGACTGACAGCATTGAGATCAAAGAAGACTCTGTTCCCTACACACAGCAGCTCAGGACCTCCAGGCATGTTTGGTTCTGGATAGATCTGGAGGATGGAGCCAGGGTGAGAAATAGTCCACTTCTCTCCATCATTCAACAAATCCACAGGACAGACAGAGCCAGGATGCGAAAGAAGTAGTCCACTTCTCTCCATCATTCAAGACATCCTTAGGTGGCTGATGGGTGCCCAGCTTTGAGGCTATAAGAGTCAAGTCTATTTAGCTTACAGGAGAGATGTAAGAAAGGAATAATTACTGAATTAAAATTGTACTGTACTATCTTTAGAGATAAACTTACCTTAATACCTATTAACTTAGAGGGTAGAACTAAAACAAGGGACTAGAATTCACAAAGAGACAATACTTAAAAAGTACTTCTAATATACTAAAATTATACTTTTAATTAAGCTTCCCCATGGTCACATTGCTAATGAATGGCAGAAGTAAAATAAAAGCCTATTTCTAGACTCAATAGACAAGCCCTTGTTTATGTCTTGAATTTATGGAGCAGGGCTCTGCTTCGAAAGGAGGTTGGATAGGATACATTCCCTTCCAGTTCTTAAGTTGTTTGTTCCTGTAAGCCACTTGAAAAGGCTTCTCATTGGTTCTCAGCATTTACATGTATGGAATTGGTGAGATTGAGAAAGGTCACCTCTATAGTTCAACAGAGGGCTTTTAGAAGTTCCTTACTGGGCTGGAGAGATGGCTCAGCCGTTAAAAGCTAGGCTCACAACCAAAAATATAAAATATAGAAGTTCCTTACTTAAGATCCTTGAATATTTAATACATATTATCATAACATCTATGATTTATAGATTTCTAATTAAAAAGAAAATAGTGACTGTTTGGGGCTGGAGAGAAAGCTCCAGGGTTAAGAGCATTTGCTGCTCTTCTGAAGTCCTGGGTTCAATTCCCAACCTACATGATGATAACTCCAATCCCAGGGGATCTAACATTCTCTTCTGGTCTCTGCAGGTACCGGGCACACACATGTGGTGTACAGACATACATGGAGGGAATATACCTATACACATAAAATAAGTTTAAATATATATACTGCCTGTAATTTTCAAAGAATTATTACAAATATATTTTCTAAAACCATTGCCTGTTTGCCCTAGATATAAAAGTAAGGAACCAGATTCTTAAGTTGTAGTGTTAAGGAGGGTTAGGTCTTCTTTTGATGGACATGTCTTAGAGATGTGGACCCATGATCTAAGCCATGAAAGCAAAGGTCACAGAAGGCGCGTACATACTCAGTAAGCCATTTCAGACTTCACACTAAGTGCACGGAGGAGGAAGCAGGAGCTCCTCGCCCTCAGAGTTCATTTCCTCCTCATTCTTCTCCCATAGAGGACAGGAAAGAATAGTGACCTAAATACACAGTCAGAGGGCAGCAATGTTGAACTTTCTCAGACACAGCCGAGGAACTAGGGTCTGGCAGGCTATCAGACTGAGAAGTGTAAAACTGCTGGCTGACAACGGAGATTGTGAATAAACACACAAAGGGACCATCCCAGGAAAAGAGGCCTGAGAAAGGAACCTGGGAAAGAAGCTGCTCTATCAAGTGTGACACCAACCAGAGCGACTTACTGAATGGAAAGGCAGGGTCCCCACTGTGCCTCCCGGGGGGCCTGCTTCTTCTCTGCTCCACAGATGGGTGCTACTGAGCAGTGAGCCAGTGCTCATGTGCTAAGCATGTAATTTGCAGGGCTCCAGAGGTGGCCGATGTTTCTAGGAAACGAAAAAGGGCTTGGGCTGTCTCAGAAGTCCTTGTCCATCATACTGTATCATTGTATTAAAACTTTTCTGAAAACTTATATCCACAGTAAAAAGTAAATTTATATAGAAACAATTTTACTGAATGCTCATGTATACAGACATGCATACAGGTATGCATGCATATTTAATCTATATACACATAGGTGCATGCATGTATGAGAAACAGAAGTATCCTAAAAGGTATACTACACTTGTATATTTTCTATTCAATTTCTACTTAGAGTTTTTAAAATGTTGATACAAATGATAACACATGTTCTCTAATGATGTCCAGCCACAGTTTAAAATATACTGTGCTAAACTGCCAAGCTTTTAAAACTCACTGTGAAAGTTGCCCAATATATTTCATCTAAAGGATCCTAAGTCTAAGGCAATGATTCTCAGCCAGAGGCATTTTATTCTCAGGAGGTAATGTCTGGAGTACTTTTGATTGTCATAGCTACCATGTAGTTAAGGTAGACGGTCAGAGATATTGGCTAAACACTTCCTAATACCCAGTATAGCCCCTCACAGTGAAGAATTAGCAGTCAAACCATCAGGAAGTATATGGCCAAAAACCTTGCTTCAAGGATCCTAAGGTGAGTCTTTAATCTATTGTAGGTCTATTTCAAATAGTAGAAAATGTCCATAAACAGAAGAACGAGTCATTCAAGGTTAGCTTTAACCTGATCATCTTTTCTCTCTCTCTCTCTCTTTTTTTAACTGTATTTGATATCTTATGGTAAGGTTGGAGCATCTTCTTGGGCTATGAGGTACAGCCCAGTAGGTGATTAAGAGATCTGTTATTTTCTTCCATTCAGAATGCACTGGGAATGTTTGTTAGAGTATTATTAATACACATATTTTCTACTTCACACCTTTGCTGTCATTTCTCTTCCATTTAAGTTATCTAATCCAGGACTCTCCCTCACTTAGTCTGCGGCTCTCTTAGACAAGAAGTGAGAGGGAAATTCAGCTATCTCCATTAGACACGATCTCTAGTGTCTTCTCCCCTCCTTCCTGAGATTTGATTCGGCTGTTTTGATGGGAAGTGACCTTCTACTGACCTTGAAGTGCTGTCCTAAGCCCTGGTATTAACCTGTCTCCGTTTTAGCCCCTGTTCCATTCCTCTATCTGTAGCTATTTCAGACCGGGTTCTTCTGAGCGTGGAGTAACACGCTGTCCGTGACAGCGAGCCCTAACTCTCACACCCTCCTCCCACAGCTGGCAAAGCTACCAGAGCCCTCCAGTGTCCCCGACAGCCTATTGTTTATCCTTTTCTCTTATTGTTGCTTTGTTTTATTTTGAATTTTGGTTATGTTATTTGCTATTTTGGAGTCTTCCATTCAAAGATGCTTGACAGACTAAGTTTGTGAGTGGGGGTTGGGGATTGGAGGGATAAAGGTAGAGTGACAGAAAAAGCCCTCTCTAAATCAAATCTCAGACCTGGAATGGTGATGGGAAATAAAACCAGTGCTGCTGGAGGCTATTCTCTACCGTTTATTTCAGTGTGTTTACTTCATACGTCTTGTGTTACATAAACAATGGTATTTGTGTTAGTAAATGATGCAGCAGAAGTTACTTCTGATAACTAGACAGAGAGATGTGTGTGTTTATAGCTACCTTGGATTTAGATTTAGGTTAACCAGAAGGTAAGTGAGCTGGTTATAGTGGTACACTCCCATAATCCCAGCATCAGAAGGTGAAGGTAGGAAGATGGCCATTCAAGGCCAGTCTGGGTTACATGAGGCTAGAAACCCTCTGCAGTACATCAGTTCCATCCCTTTACTTTAAGGGAGCTATAGCAATACAGATCTCTTTTTTACCTTTCCATTGCTGTGTTAAGAATAGGACAGGGCTGGAAAGATAGCTTAACAGTCCAGAGGACTTGATGCTCTTACAGAGGACCGAGGTAGACGGCTCACAACCTCCTAATTCTAACTCCCAGTGGAGCTAAAGTCCACTTCTGGCTTCCCTGGGTACCCACATGCATTTACACATACACAGACACACATGTACACATAGATAAACAATAAAATAATCTCTTAAGAACTTGAAGAAATAGGATACCATGGAATAGAGAGAGGAAAGGACCAAATGAAGAAGGGTCACAAGGTCATGCTCTCCTGATCACGCCTTCATGTTTGCCTTCCCTGTGGTAGGTAGGGTGGATTCTGAGTGAGCCCAGTAGGACTCAGGGAGTTAAAGTTTGATAAAGAAATGGAAGGCTGGAGCTGGAGAGGTCGGTCACAGGTTTGGGGCATTGGTAGCTCTTGCAGAGGACCTGGGTTCAGTTCTTAGCACCCACATGGTGGCTGATAGCCATCTATAACTATAGTCCTAGGGGATCCAACCTCCTCTTCTGGCCTCCACAGGACCTGCACACACGTGGTACACAGATATACATGGATGTAATATACCCATACACATAAAATAAAATCTAAAAAAAAAAATTTAATAAATGGGTTTAGAGAAAAATGGCAGAATAAAAGAAAGGGAACCCAAGGATAGAGAGTCTTATCCCACTTTGTTTTCTAGAACTTCCTGATGTTTGTTTCCATCTAGACATCAAGAAAAGCAAATTATACAAAATCCTGAGCCTACAGCTTTGAAATACCGCCTGTGTAACACTAAAGCATGTCTTGGAGACTGGATTCAAGGATAGCTTAGACACTTAAGCAGAGTAGTATTTGAGGAACATGACATTTAGGCAGGGGTAGTTATGACGGCAGTCTTTTTAGTTTGCACTTCATTGTTTTCCTTGCTGCACTGGAATGTTCCTTGTTCATGGTGAGGTACCACCTTCCCCTCCGGTTCAGAGCAGAGGATTTGCTTACGAGGATCAGGAAGTGAGGCAGACCTGAAGAAAGCAGGACTTTAGGAAAAACTGGACAAGAAGAAAATTCTGGAAAGAACAGGGGTTTAGGTTACATGTGCCACCTGTGACCTGTGAGATACACTCTAGAACCTCCTCCACCTCCCCTTTGTAGTCTTGAATTCTTTTCAGACTCTGCAGTTTGCCCCAGGCTAACTGACATTCCTAGGGATGACTTTGGGGCCTTCAGTTGGCCAGCTCTGTGCTTCAACTCTGTCCTGCCTTCCAGGGACTGTTTCATTAGCTTGGAAGATGAGTCCTCGGTGACAGGTCTGCTGCTTTGCCTCCCCGCATTTAGCTTACCAACTCAGCCCCATCACTGCGAGCTGAATTTGACCATTTTGGACTTCGATTCTTCTTCCCAACATTCATAGAGTTTGAAGAATTGTAATCAGACTTGTATAAGTTCATGTTTTGTGACATACTAAAAACTGTTTGCACCCTACATCTGTTCATGGGATGCTAAATTCCTGCAGAAGAGAACAAAGAGTACATCCTTGCCATAATGGAATCTGAGGTCTTGTCCTCATTGGATAAATTAATGTAGACTCAAAAGAATCCAACTCCTGTCCTCTGAGACATGCCCAGAAGATGGCTGATGTACCCAGATGCTCTCTTATATAAGGAGAGATAGTGTGGATGCTGTGGTTGCTTGGGAGAGTTTGACTGCCTCATTTCTAGCCCAGGAGACAGAAAAAGAGACAGCCTGGATTATTCTATGCATATGTGAATGAAGCTGAGCTAAATCTCATCCTGGTTAATGTATCCTGTGCCAAGATTCACCAGTCTCCTCAAAGATCCAAGTCAGCAAGACTTTGCCCTTTCCCTCCATCCTAGGTGAGAAAAGCACACGTGGTTCACTTTAGTAAATGTGCAAGTGTGCATGTGGCTTTCAGTGAAGAGGGAGTCCTGGAGCCACCTTATCCCCTGCGGAGAACCTGATCGGTCATTGCAGCCACCTCCCCCGGGTGCTGCTCTTCTATAAACAGGAACAGGAATTCTTCTTGCCACTAGATCCCTCTTGTCAGGCGGCTTAGGCTTGCTGAATGAAAAGCCCATGAAAAGGAGATGCAGCCCTAATAATAACAGACACGATCCTGTTGGCTATTCTGGGCAAGAGCAGCTTTGTGCCGCGCTTGATCTCTATCGATGCCTGCCATTCTTGCCCTGCTGTTACCTTTGGACTTCCTATTCTTAGAATCATTTGTGAGCCCTGGGCTTGGGGGATTGTAGCCCCCAGGACTGGAATGCCCAGCTGGAGTGGAATGCAGACAGTCTGACAGAATGGAGGTTAAATAAAGTTTGCCTGGTCAGCCCCTCTTCTCTTGGATGGATGACAAGTAATTTGGATATAAGAGCAATGACATGAGTTGTCATGTAGTGTAGTCCCAAACAATCTTCTGATATAAGTAGAAGTGGTTGATGGTCCATCCATGACCAGCGCAGCCATGCCAGTCTCCAAGGAGATACATACTAAGGTGGCCTAAACAGTGACTAGGTGTCACTAGGAAAAGATACAGAAACAATAGAATAATGTTGACATGCCTTCCAGGTTTTCAGCTGAGCTCTAGAATTGGCATATCTGCTCCTTAGAGTTATTAAATCATGTTTGAAAGCATGACAAAGGGGAAAACCTCTATAATCATGAGACTAGATGTCAGTCAACAAACATTTCTTGAGCCACAAGGTACTTGGGGGATTTTTAAGAAGTACAAGACATAGAATTCTTGTGGTACTAACAGTCTGGTTAAAACATAAAGCCATAAACACATGGGAAAGGAATTCATATTCCAGAATATGTTAGCTCCACACGTTTGCAGCAGCACCAAGTGCCAGGGGTCATCAGGAGGAGAGCACTTTGGCTGGGCCTCTCAAGGAGGGTTTCATGGAACAAGCAGTGAGTGTTTACATGAGGCTTTGCGGAAGCAGAGAAGAGAGGCTTGAAGCAGTCACTGTGTGGGTGTGGAACATCCTGAAGACAAGCCATTACTGGCTCCCTGACCGTAGCAGAATGACAAGGAAATAGAGTAAGAGGTTGGGTGAAAATCTCCAAAATCTTAACTCTGGAGTAGTGTGGGCAGGAGAGATGGAGACTTCGGGTACAGCCCTGCTCCGAGATTGGGGCCTGTTCGCATTTTCTCTGCAAGTGCCTAGTGTAGTATTATCACAGTTGCCTGTGTTGAAATGTGTGACACCATTTGCTGAGCTGACCTGGTTTCCATCATGAAGGCTGGTGCTGACTCTGGCCACTTACATGAGTTATGTTCTGTCAGTCTATTAGGATGACTATAAGAAAATACAGAAAATAGAGTGGATACCATAAAGCTTGTAAACAATGGAAATTTGCTTCTCACACTTCTCAAGGCTGAGAAGTCAGGGTCTAGGCATGGTCATATGCCTACTTTTTGGTTCACAGACTTCTATCTCATTCCTGTATTCTTACCTGGTAAAAAGTGAAGCACCTCAGAGCCCATGCTCACTAATTCCATCTCTTCACAATTGGAATTTCAAAATATGAGTCTGAGAGGAGAGGTAGACATCCAGCCTTGAAAATGCCTGTCTTTTCTGAGTTTTCTTCTCTCTTCTACCACAGGTGGCTCGAAGTACAGGTGTCTAATCTAACATGTCCCCAGCGCTGGGTGCAGTACCTCCGGCTTCTTCGGGAATCTATCTGGCCTGGTGGAGTGTTGCCTAAGTTTCCACGGCCTGCAAGGACTCAGGCACAGAAAGCAGCTACTGAGAAGCAGGCTTTGCAGAGCTTGATGAGTATCCTGCCAGGTAATGGGACCAGGGAGATGGTGATACTGGTATTGTATATTCTTTCCTCCCGTCCTGCTTTGCCACTGCTGCCTGACATCCTTCCCCATCTCCAAAGAGCCCTCAAGGTCCCACTTTGCCAACTGATGGGAAGATGGTCATTGCTGTGATTCTCCCATCCCTCACTCAAGTTATGGCAAGGGAGTGGAAGGATCACTTTGGCCACAGATGCTTAGGGACAGTCCTGCAGATATGTGGGTTTAACACTTTGGAGCAGTTCTGAAAAAGCTGTCACTGCAATGGCAGATCTCAGCACCATTCCCACTACATGACAATGTTGAGTTCTCCACTAACTCACGGTGTTTGGGGACCAGAGAAGAGCATAATGTCTCCTGTAGAGCTTACTCTTGATTAATTGTATCCTTAGCGATGGTGAAAGCACAGCCTGAGAAGGGTTTTTGCCTTCTCTTGGGTTGTTTTTCAAGGGCAGGGAAAGCCATTTGTTCCTATGGCTGTGGTAACCAGGGAAGAGTAATGAACTGGGCTCTGGATAATTGTCCCACCTATACTTCCTGTCTGGTCACTGGCCATCAGTGTTTTATTTATATAGAGCGATATCCACAGCAAATAATCCACTGGAGTTACCTTTCTTCCAACCTAGACGGTGATCTCAAAAGTATCTCTGCACCTTTGTGGCAGGTTGCAAAGCCCTCTTGAGCTTCATTCTTAGTTACATAATCTTAAAACCTATATTTTTCATGACTTTTCTCTGTTCTATTTTTATTTGGCTGTGTAGCCTAGGGCTATACTAGAAGTAGCCAATCTGTGAGATGGCAGAAGTTCTGGAAGGTACTCTTCTTTGATCCTAAGGCTGTAGTGGTAACACACCTGTCTTATTTGGTTTTCTCCTTCAGACCTTTTAGTAGAAATTCTGGGGGTGAACAAGTGCCGGCTGAGCTGGAGTCTAGTCTTGGAATCGTTCCAGCAACCCCTCATCAACAGGTAGGCTGGAATGTGCAGTACCCAGCACAGCATAGGTAAGCTATCCACTGTCCCAGGGAACAAGGTTGGTAAGTGCAGATCCCACTATTAGAATTGGTCTGCACTTGACATGTGCTGACTGGAGGATCCAATATCCAGATTCTACACACACTCAGTGAAAGCCATGCTGCCAACTTTTGAGCAGGTGGCTTTGTGGTCATAAGCTGCTGGAGGACTGGCCACTGTTTGTATTTGGAAGAACTCAGTGCAGACCCCAGCAAGAGCTACTAAAAATGCTCTGTTAACCTCCAGACAAGAACAGTCCTTGTGACTAAATTTCATAAAATGCCACACTTTTTACAGCATTACATTAGCACATCAGCATGATACTGAAGAAGTATGCTCAATGGTTTTTCTCAATATTTGTCAGTTCTTATGTCAGGAACATGCCCTGGCCTGTGTAGTGCAAGCTATGTGGTATCTTTCACCACAAGTTCCCAGCCTCGTGGCAAAACTGTGATTAATAGTGAGATCAGAAGTTGTCATTGTTTAGCAGGATATAGACAAGATAGTAAGGGCTGCATCATATAAAGGGACTGGAACCTAGAAATTTCAGGAGATAGATCCCATCTCTAGGCTGGAAGGCTTTGGGAAAGTATCAAGTACCCTTGCACCTACCTTCTCAAGCCTACACCAGTGTCTAGTCTCCCAACTCTCGGTCCTCAAGGACTCAGTGATGGAGAGTAAGTTCACAGTGACCCATCATCAGAAACAACAGTCAGCTGTAGTGACATCACAGCAGTTCCCCCCAGGTTCTACAGAGCAGTGCTGGTGTGCTGACATAACTGCAGAGCATGTCATTTGTGCGGTCCGGTCTCCAGTATGATCTTGTCCATGTTGAGCTGTAGCTTTAGTGGTGCAGTAGACATCGATCCCATGGCAGCTGCACTACCGACTGCAGCTTCTGCTAACAGTTGAGGCGTCTTCTAGTTCTCTCTAAGAAGAGAGCTGTGTGAGGCAGACCCCCTTCTCAACTGGTTCTTCTCTCCATTTGTTTCAGACATTTGATTTACTGCCTTGGAGACATCATCCTAGAGTTCTTGGACCTCGGTGCCTCTGTTGAGGAGCCTGCCCCAACCACCTCTGCCTCAGATTCCCCGGGCAGCCTCAAGAGGATGGCTGTCTCCACCTAGCTAGGAGTTATTCACACAGTCTTCAAAGAAAGCTTTTCAACCACCCAGAGACCGATTAAGATGCCTGTGCCCTCTGGAACTAGGCTACCTTAGCTGGCCTCCATCTCAGTGGCTCAATTCTCCTGCCAGGTCTCCCTTAGTAACAGGTGACAGGGATATATCGCCCAATTGCATGCATATCTGTTTCCATTGTCTTATGGCATGTGGATTGCTGCTGGTGAGGAGGTCTTGTTTCTTTGGAAAAGGAAGCTATGAAGCGGGGGCTTCTCTTTTGCCGCCTTCTCACCATCATGGTTATCCAACAGCATGGTCCTGTGCATGCATAATGCACAAATGCATAAGCACTGGGTAATACTATAGCCAAATCTGGGAGGATAAACCATCTCCTGAGTTCTCTTTTCCCACCTGGAAACCAAACGTTCGTTCAGGATCACTCCCTCGCCCTGACTAGTTCGGCAGCAGTTCCAGAAGAGGGAAGGAAAGTATGTCTCAAAGGACCTCTTGCTCTTTGGCTATTTTGTCACACAGCGACCTTCTAGGGGATGTCAGGAATGCTACTTCCTTGGGGGGGGGGGGCACTATACTTTTCCTATCCAGAAGGCTTCAAAGCACACTGTCAAACTTCTGGTAAATCCACCCCACCCTTCACACCCTTTCCTGCAAGAGATTACACCACAGATTTTCTTAACTCTCCTCTCAGCTCCTGCCCAAGAGCAAATGAGTTTTGATTTATAAGTTTCCCTCTATCTCAACAGAATTGCATGACAAGTTACATATTGGCCTCAGTGTTTCCAAAGAGAAGGGAAAGTACTGTTCCATAGCTGAGGGTGTACAAAGAATAGAAGTCTGGTAAGTGGGAATCCCTCCACAAGACGTTGGCAAGAATGATTTACTCTGAACACATAATACAGAAAACTTGGAGGATATGCGCTTCACTGCCTGTTCCTTAAAGATTGAATTAGTCCTTGGGCCAGCAGTGAAAGCCGAAGTGCTCTGTGTCCATTGGAGAGATGGAACGACTCAGAGGAACTGTGAGAAGAAAAGGGGGTTAGAGGGACAGTCACAAGGGAAAGGCTGCCCCCAGTAAATGCATATGGGTAGCCAGTGTTCACACAGGACCAGTGCGAGACCGTAGCCACCCCAGCTCATGAGCATCTGTGTAGCTCTAGCCCCACTTTCCCGAACTACAGGATCCATGTGGATGGGATCTTGAAGGAAGCCTGGGGAGAATGGGGTGAGGCATCAAGAGCCAGCATCAAGAATTTCCAGACTCTGAAGTATGTGATGAGCACACAATTAAAGTTGTTCACAGAAAAACATTGTGAAATCACTGCTCTCCTACCCCAAGAGGCTCATAATGTACATCACTCTCTGGTGTAACTGGGAGGCTTGAGATGCTGCTCTTGCCAAAAGGCAAGAGGTGAATGAGATAAAGTTTTATAGCCTCTTCTGGCCTTGAAGCATGACTTGGTGGTTCCAAAGTTCTTGAAGTCTCCCTTCCCTTGACCCTCCAGAGGCAGAGGTAACTCAACACGCTGTCCTCTGAGTGCCTCCCAGGGCATGGCTCCAGGGGACACCTGGGATCTGCTCCTGCAGTAAGGACCACTTCATTCTGTTTGGGTGGAGTAAGAAGTCCTGATTTCTGGAACTCTTCTCTCCCTACATCCACCCCTCCTCATGTCCATAGCCACCTATGTCACTTTGAATCTACCACCAGTCCTGGTACACATGTGCATAAACCTGTTGGTAACCCAGTGCGCCATGAGTTCCCCATGGCAGTGAGGTCTAAGGGGTCTTGTCATGCTTTCACCCAGAGAACGTCCTTACATTTCATTTTATATAAGAGGACCCCACTTATACTCCACCTGCCCCAAAAGATAAGCTCTCCTCAAGAGGAAAATGATAAAGATAATCAGGGAAATCATCTGGCTTTGAAAAAGACCTGCCAAGTTTGAGTGGCATGTTCAGACCACCTGATCACCAGCATATAGGAGAGCCCAAGTGTCAGGATGATGCTCCAAGTCGGGAGGATGAAAAGCGGGGGAGAACTTACCACTGGCTCATGGCTTCTCTTTCCTTTTTGTTTGTTTGCTCTGGATATTTTTATGATTAAGTTTACTCATTTAATTCAAAATATTAATATCTGAAATAAAACCAGCACCCTTTCTGTCTTGATTACACATTTTGTAAAAAGATGTGTAATCATACTCGAAATGTGATCCTTGCCATTATTTATTGAAGTTCAAGAAAGCTGTATTTAATTGTATAATATTATATCAGCTATAATAGCCCACAGTTTTTGTTTTCAAGATTCTGGATTAAGTTTCATAGAACCTAAAAGGAAAACACACTCCTAGATCTGAGCATAGGAACATGGTCAAATTTAATATTAACAGAAGTTACCCTGACTTCCATTTTGAAGTTTCCAACATACAACATGATTTTTTTGTTATAAGGGTGCCATGGAGTTCTGCCTATAAACACTGTTGTACACCACATCTCTAAAAGATTTCCATCATGCATAACTATAATTTTATACTCAGTAAAAAGCAATCTGTCCTGTCCCCTGCAGGGTCATGGTGGTGGTTTGGATGGTCACCATTCCACTTTCTGTACATGTGAATCACACTATGCGTGAGTGGAGTTGTGCAGTGTGTGCCCTATGGTTTATTTCACTTAGCATTATATCTTCTGCTTCATCTATGTTGCAGCATGTGAAAAAGTTCTGTTTTTTGGATATATCACATTTTCTTCATCTGTTCATCCAGTGATGGACATTTAGGCTGCTTTCATTTCTTGGTTATTGTGATTGCAATGGAAAATGACAGTATAAGTATTTCTGTGGAACCTGCATTCAATACTTTTAGATATAAGTACCCAAAAGTAAGATTCCTAGATTATATAATCGTTGTATTTTAATTTTTTTATTAAAATTACTATTCTGTGTAACAGCTACATTTCTACCAACAGTGCCTAGAGGTTCCAATTTTTGATGTGCTTGCACTCACACATTTAATAATGCCTCCCTCACACATGTGGGATGCTGCTTAGCTATGATTTTGATTTGTATCACCCCAACCTTCTTGATTCCTGCTTCGCCTTACTCAGCCCATTCATTTCTTCCTTTGCTCTCAGCACCTAACAGTTCTTGGGTCCTAGATGGGGTGACAGTGTATAAACATAGTTCTGGCTATATGAGTTAGGATTGTTCTGGACAGGAATTAAGTTGCCAGGAACATTGTATTTTCTTCCATAAAGCCAGTGTGTAAGTAAATTGAGTCTCAGGAGTTCATTGATTCAACAACTTGGGGACCTCACAAGAACTGCTTTTGTTATTGTCTGTTTGCTCTTCCATCCTAAACATTTTAGCTCTGTCCTGAGACTCCCTGCTCCATGCTTACTGTGCTTCCTGACACCTCATCCAGACCTACTGTCTGGAAGGAAGGACATCTCTTTCAAAGAATGAGGGATCCATCAGGAAGCCTGCAGGAATCTCCTTACTCGTTGCTCTCACCCCCAATGCCAGTCCATACACATTAAAAATGGTTGGCTTGCAGTAGTACTTACTCCCAAGGATACAGCAAGTACTAAATGAAGGTCAGACAGATAAAAGACTAGTTTATCAAGGAAGAAACAGTGAGTGTGCATTGATAGACATTGTCTCCCTAGGGATTCATTCTGCCCATAAATCTTCCATGGAAGTCCAAGAGCTACCATGTGTTGAGGTCATTGCTTGAAGCACTTGGCATATATTATCATTTAACCCAGGAGTCAACACCATGAGGTAAGTTCTGCCGTGTTCCTATTTTATAGATGTGGAGCACGACACATAAGTTGACACATGACACATCAGTTGCTTGCGAGGAAGTGACAGAGCCTAGATCAAAATCTCATCAGTCTCTCTCGAAGCACACCTACAGAACCACTGTGCTCAGTTGCCTTTTTGTCTTACAAAGCAAAATCTGACCAGGTTCTCAGTTTTTGAGACGTCTCTAGCCTAACACAGTAGCCAGAAAGCTTCTGTGAAGGATCAGAAAGCAAATTTTTCCAGCATTGTGACTACATCCTCAGCTGTAACCGCTCAATTCTTCCATGGTAGCAAGAAAACAGGCACCAACAATTCGTAAATAAGTGAAACCGTGTTCCAATACAATGTGAGTTAAAATCACAGGCAGCTGGCCAGATTTGATCCTTGAGTGGTAGTTTTCAGACCCCATCCAGTGAGTTACAAGAGTGCCACTCAAACTGTTGGGCCTACAATTTACCTGCAATCTTATAAGAAATGCAATATTTGACTTGGTAGTCTGGGATGAGACCCAGTAAAAATATAAATGCCATGCTATGAGATGTTGATACTTCCCATCCCTTTACTGAGGAGACAGATGAAAGGGACTCCACCAGCACCTGTCATATGTCCTTTCTACCATAGCAGTATGACTTTCCCTGGCTGAAGGCTAGCTTGTCCTGGATAGGAAAGGGATGGGCACCAGGGAAGAGCTGGTCATTGGCAAGGAGAGGAACTATGATGCTTTTGTAGTTGAAGGCCAAGCTGGACAAGCTGTGCCATAACTTGGCCTCCTCTGTTTCCTTTCCACTGAAAATGCCAGAAATCACAGGACAGTCATTCTCACTGCCTTTGTGGAAAAGAGAATGAAACCATTGAAGGGTGAAGTTCAAGCCTGTATCACTACTTTGAGGTGAGACACTGCTACAGGAAAAATGGATTTCTCTGGAGAGCACACAAGGGAGGCATTGTCCCCGGCATCATTCCACATCCTGAGCCTTACCTGAAGGTTCCCATTGCAGAGACAACACTGACTGTCCTTTTAAATAAGTCCAGGGCAATGGAGAAATGTCTCAGCAATTAAGTGAGTACTGTTCTTCCAGAGAGATCAGTTTCCAGCATCCGTATCAGGCGGCTCACAAACTGCCTGTAACTCTAGCTCCAGGAGATTCAACAGTGTCTTTTAGACTCTGCTGGCACCTGTACTCACACATGTACATTCTCCCACACAGATACCCACGTATACACATAATAGAAAAATCTAGACCAAAAAGGAAGTTCAAGCACCATGAAAGAAACAAGTGAAACTCATTAGAACCTGTTCCTGTGGTGAGGTGGCGTCAATGAATGGGCAGATTCTGCTCAGAGGTGGCAGAGAAACCATGGATGCCAAGTCACCTGGCAGATACACAGAGCTGCCCTCACAGCAACTGTGGCTTCCTGCTGCCTCCCCATCACCTCTCACCTCTACCTAGTTCAAAGGCCTATGTCAACTCTGCTTCTTTGGAAACAGAGCAAGCATGCAGCATGAGGAAGGAGTGACTTTTGATGTCTCCTTGCCAATGTAACATTGTGTTTCTCCAAATACCTCCTCCAGTTTGCCATTACCTGTAGGCATGACTGTAGAAGTAAGTGTTACAGGTTCTGAAGTGTGGATGGTTGGGGGATGGGAGGAAAGAAAGAAAGGAAAAAGAAGAACTGGATCCAAATCCGAATGTAGAAAACATGGCTTGCTTCTTGAGACAATATCTGTATGTAGCCCAGGCTAGTCTTGAACTTGTGACCCTTCCTCCTGTATCTTCAAAGTGTTGTGATTATAAGTACCATGCCCAGCCAAAAAACATTTCCTAAAGTAACGTTATCTACTTCACCCAAAGCAGACTCCATGGTCACCAGTCTATGTTTGTTTAGGAAATACAGGCTGACTGTAGTATTAAAGTGTTGCAGTGGTAGACAAGAAGTCTGTGTGTGGATAACCCACACCCGGGCTTTTGCCTTCTCTTATTCCATGTCACCGCTGCACTTGGTTGTTACATGCAAGGGAGAATTGAATATGACTACCCCAGAAACCTTACTTCATGAGGCTGAAAACCAATCACAGAAGTCTCTGAGAACGAATAAAGGGATTAACGACCTGGAGCAATGGCTTGGGTTAAGAATGCTTGTGACTCTTGGGGAGGACCATGTTCAATTCCCAGTGCTCTAGTTGTGCAGCTTACAAGCACTGGTAACTATAGATGGTAACTATAGGGGATCTGAAGACCTCCTCTGGACTCTGAGATGACTACACTCACACGCACATTCCCCCCCCCACAGACATACATATACATAATTAAAAATAAAATGTTAGAGAGAGAGACTTGCCAACAGAAGCTATGACCTACCTATATAAGTGAACATGAGTTTGGAGACCCATAATAGTCCACTGACTGCCTTGCTGTAGCGCCATCCTGTCCTCACAGCTATTAGAAAGATTAGCCTTGAGGCTTTGCATTAAGTGCCTGTGTTCCATATCTTACCACCAGGAGAAATAGACCTTGCTCAGGGAGGGAAATCTCTTCCTAGAATTCACATCCTGTACCAGGACAACTCCTATGAAGTCCAATTGCAGCAATGTGAGAGCAGGCTAGCTCCTCTTCATCTTCATGTGGTAACTCTACATTCTATTATCTAAGAAAACAATTCTTTCCAGTAGAGAGAAGGCATCTTTCATTAAGGCTTCCTGGGTCACTGGAAGAGTCACAGACTTGCTTGGCAATAGGGACAGAATCTATTATGGAGATGGTTGAGGCAGGGGGTTAGGAAAGAAAGCTTTACAGAAATCTTGGGGTTAGCAGTCTGCCTCAAACAACCGTGCTCTTATCTGATTCTTTCTAGCCTCTGTCCCATGATCTTTCTTTGGTTTCTACTGGGGAGATTATCTGAGTACCTTCCCACCCTCCACCGAGCAGAACCCATTCAAGTTCCACTTCCAATAAGCATTGTGTGATCTTGCAGCCAAAGCTGCCCTCCCACTCTGGGTTTACATTGTCCCTGCCATCAAGCTATATATACATGTCTTCCATAGTTATTGAGGCCATTGAGCACATGGATCTCTCTTGTTCCCATCATATCCCTATGGCTGGCTGCCTGGCTGCCTGGCTATATGTGTGTCTATATATACATTTGTACCAACTATACCATATATACATATATAGTATATATATATATATATATACCAACTATGTCACATATATGGCATATATGTGGCATAGTTAATATAAAATAATTATATAATATAATAAATATGGCATAGTTGGTACAAAATAAATACTACTTATTTAAAGATCATATTTATTAACCCTAAGATATAAAATATGGGAATAATTCTAAAGAAGTAATTTTCAAGAGAACAGAGGTAGACACAAAAACAAAGGTGGGTGGCCAATTTTCATTGTTAAGACTGTATTATGCCCTTATTCACAGCAAATAGCAAATATCAGAAGTATATTCTTCTATTTCCTAAGAAAGAACCCATACAAGTTTAGGATTACTGGGTGCAGTGTAAGTAAGGTCACATGAGGTTCAAAAACTATAGTCCAGGCTGGCCTCAAAGTTAGCAGTCCTCCTGCCTCTGCCTCCCAGAGCTGGGATTACATGCATATGCTACCATTCTGCCTCACCCCCACAAAAGAAAAAAAAAGCCTAAGCTCTTCAAATGAAAGGGTCCTGCCATAAAAATGCTTTTTAAAGTCATCCAATCATAAAATAGCCATCATCCTCACTGACTCTCTCAATTGTACTAACTACTAACTTTGCTTTACCGAAATCAGAAAAAGCTATGTCTACCTAAAGAAAACACTGTGAGCGCCTTCCCACACCAGACTCTCCGTGAGGAATGTTGCTACCAAGAAGAGAAAGTCAAGACTTCTGCTTCCACTCACTACCTGAATTCGTTAAGGTTGTCCTTGAGTTCCTTTGGCGCCACAGTTAAAATCCTGTCTCACACACCTCACATGGTATCTAAGCAATGCCTATGATGCCTCACAAGAAACCCTTCAAAGTTGAGGTCATTTTTTAAAGGAAGGATACCACAAATTCCTTACACATGTGGGTGTTCTCTATCTTCCATACTGTGTTTGCTGTTGTAGCTATGTATCCAAACCCAGATCAAACGAGACAGCTGTCATAAGAATGAAAACTAAGAGACCCAAGCTATCTGGCCACCTGTGTAGGGGCTATAGGGACAAGGTCACCTGTTCCCAAGTCTGCAGAACCAGGTGATCTGCAGCCTCCAGGCCATGGTGGGAAAGACAAAAGAGCAGGTGGAGGCATGAAAAAGAGAGTTCAGGCAGAAAGTCAAGGCAATGTTGGGTTTCATAAAAAGGAATCTAGACAGTCCAGTGCTTAGGTTATATGTTAGTTTAGAATACACTGTGTAAAGCGTGCATCTGCTGTGGAAGAAGACCTCTTCCTTGTTCCAGGGTACATTTGCACAAAACATGATGTAAAATAGTATGGAGCCAAGGCTGATTCTGTATCCACCCCTGGGGCAGATTGGTCATTCTCCAGTGTAAACCTCCTTGGGATTAACCACTTATTCCAATGGAGAGCACTGGATAATTAATACCAGACCTGCCCCAGCCCACTCTGGATGTCTTGCATATGGGTGAGGACCCATAAAATTCCCTCAGCCTGTTTGGATGAGGTAGACAATTTGCTGTTCTAACATATGAAAGGGGAGTTTGTAGCTTGCACAGATGTATCCGTGTAGAGAGCACATGTATTTATAGGGCAGATCAGAGGGGGACAATGTGTGTGTGAATCTAGCAGCAATGCCTGTGAGCTTTCTGCTTGCCAGAAACAGAATTATGTCCTTCTTTTTAGCATTCTGGAGAGACTGAGGCAAGGGCTTGTGTTTCAGCAACTCCGTATCCTGTACCTTGAGGAATGGAAGAATTGCCTTCTTTTTTTTTTCCTGTTATCTGTAGGAACAGCCCTTTATTTGAACACTTTACACACTGGCAGGCCTCACGGACCATCACCCCTTTTCTTTACAATGCCCACAGCAGTTCTCCATCCCTGTGCCAGTCACAGACTCACTTTGGTTGAAGAATTGCCTTCTGTTAGGCTGAAATGGCATTTTTGTCATATCTTCTCTTCATAGCTGATTTGGACACCCCAGTGTCTTTTTTATAGTTAACATGGGCATCCGCTTAAGGGTATGTCCCTCGTTTCCCTAGTTGATAGTCTATTGGGGAAGGTGGGCCCAGTGAAATCAGTCACTGCCAAGTTTAAGGGTAAACATTTTGATGAACTTTCTCCATCTTGCACACACTATTCACAAGGCTAGAGTTTAGCTTCCCTTGATTGAACCTCTGATTCCAAAGCCAAAGGGTTTTAATGACTTGCTGGGGTCTCTGTTGTAAGAACTGTTTTGATACTGGGCTGGGCACCACAGCCTCTAAAAACACCGACTTTTCCATCCCTGTCCCCCACCCCAGCTATTTCTACAAGTTCAACCTCTTAGAGAAACCTTTCAAAGATATGAGAACGAAGCTAAGCAGTTAGGGCTTGGGGGGGGGGGGGGACACGACAAAGTGACATGTAAAAGCAAAACCGCTGTTGTTCCTTGTACCTGACCGCTGCTCTGCGTACCTCCTGTGTACCTGCTGATGGGCTATGTGAATAGAGATCCCTTTGAGAGTTTCTCCTCAGTCAACTGCTTGAAACACACACAGCTGCTTCCTGAGAGGTACCCAGCTGGCAGAGTTCCTTTCGAGTCAGCCTTCAGGCTGTCTACACGTCTGTCTTCCCTTCTGGGCTGTAAACTCCACACAGCCAGGCTGATTTACAGCCTCCCCAACACTGAACAATGTGCCTGGCTCCTCGTATATTCTGTCACGTAGCAAATCCTCAGGCGCCCAGACTCATTCCTCTGCCCTTGTTCAGGCTAGTGATGGTGGTGAGAAACTTTGTGCAGCATGGCTTGACGCCTAAAGGAAGTTGTCAAGCACCCTCTCCCAATGAACAACACTTTTCTTTCCTTCAAGTGGACTTAGAAGTCTCACTGCCATCTGGAAGTTTTTTCCCAGCTTCCTACAGGCATAAGAGCTCCCCCCGCAACACACACATACACACACACACACACACACACACACACACACACACACACACACGCACGCACACATACTCCTGGCCCCTTCAACTACCCAGAGACAGCAGGAACACCCTGTTCTGAGCGAGCAAAGGGGGTGCCTCAGACTTTGCCCCTCCCCCCCCCGAGAACTCTCTTCTTCTGTGACAATATATGAGGGGAGGGGAGGTCACATCATCACCTTTCTCTCAGAAGGAGGGGTCTCAAGTGAGTTTCGAAGCTTCAGTTGCTTCTATCTGAAACTTTGTGAGCTCCTGGGCTGTTACCCCAGTAACCAGTCAGCACCTATCTCCAATGCCTTTGAGTCTGCCTGTCTGATCTGAGATGGAAACGGACCCCAGGTTGGCAGCTCTTACTCTGATCACCTCATATGCACATATCACATATCCAGCTGCAGTCTCTCAGTTGCTGGGGTGAAAGGATCTCAATACTATGGGGAATAGAATGAGCTCAGAGAAGGTGCAGATTTTTTTCCAGTCTAGACTGACCTCGAAACCCCCAAACAAGCCCCTTGATCAAAGGAATATATATATACACACAAAATGAGGTTTTCTGGTGTATTTGTTGCCATTTAGCAGCTCCCAGTGATTCATCCTGTTCACAGGAGCACCCGCCACAGTAAGCAGGTACTGGTTGTAAACCCAAAAGGAAGCATGTCCTTGCCACAGGAAGACAGACAATTAACGGTACCCCTGAAACTCCTGTAGGTCATCCATATTCAACTCCAGGCGACACAAAGGAAAAGATGAACCATTTGAGAAACGAGCTGAAAAACAAAACCTCGTGTCATACTCTATGACTGACATAGGGCACAATATGGATCTTAATAAATTCCTACTCACCCCACCCCCTCCTAAAAGGGAAGCAATGAAATGGGGAGAGACATGGTTTCCTGTTATCGGAGCAGCTGAGTTCTAGTCACAGGTGCTTCGGACTCTGGACCAGTCGTCTCACCAGCCTGGTCTGTGATTTCTTGCATACAAAGAGGTTGGGTGGAACCATAGACAGTTCTTGTCCCTCCTGACAATGTCATTTGAGTCAGATCCAGGCCAGTGTGTGATGGTGATCTCCAAGGTCTGTCGTAGGATGAATGAGTGGTCACTATGTTCAGCTTGCCCTTTCGTTGGAGGTTTTCTTCAAGCTCATGTGAGTCTCACCCTAGGGAAGGAAGGATAGAGGCATCATGAAAGATGAAGGCAACAAAGGACATCTTTAAGAGGAACGTGTGTAGCTTGGTTCTTCTAGCCTCCACAAAGGAAGGGTTCTTTCCTGCATTTGGCCTCTTTGAACCTGACACAGTCCAGGTGATTCAGAATGCCACAGAGCTCTGAAGAAGCCACACCCTCAAATATTCATGGGATGGAAGAACTTTATCTCCAATTAACCTTTCTCAGGAGGATAGGGGTATGGACCAGTGGGGCTCACACCTTTATTTTGTACACATACCCAGCTCATTTTACCTTTTGACCATTCTCCTGAGGAATATTCTTCACATATGTATAGGCTTTCCTGATTCACGAAGTGTTTTCTATCCATTATCCAACTTAGCTCTTAACAACATCTTGAGTAATTTGAAGTTATCCATGTCCTCACTTAACCAAAGAAAAACCTGAAAGGCGGTTTATCTTTGGCCTAGGCTTGCTCTCCCACTGGATTACAGACTTCAATGAGCTATGCCAACATATAGCAATGGGGCACTCCAGCTCTGCCAGTGGCTAGCCCTGGACCCATGGGTCAATGGTGTAGAAACTCTGTGCCTTAGGTTCCTTATCTGTGAAATGGGAACAAGCATGATGCTCTCTCACCGAGATAAGCCGGCAAAAGGCAAGAGGTCTCAGCAAGTCAGTGCACTTAAGGACAGCATCTGGCACACAGTGTGTAGTATGCCTCCATTATTATCATTGGCAAAGACCAACTCTGGAACCTGATCCTTCTGTCCTCCAGTGCAATGATGGATGTTCCTGCTGCCCTACACCAGTTTTCTCTGTAACATGGAGATGTCAATCTCAGCCTCTGCCTTCCAGGGAAGAGCAACTCCGCCCATAGGATTCTTCTCCATAGGTCCAGTATCAAAGCCTCTGGTCTCCATTCAATTAAGTCACATCACAGCCCATGGCTCTGCACAGGTGCCAACCTTCGGGTTTGTAGATGACAGGTTAGGCACTCTCTTCCCATAAGACTATCAGATGAACACAGACTGTCCCACTTCTCTGGGGAAAGGCTCTTCTACCCTTAGTCTTGTAACTCACTGCTACAGGTGTGGGCTAACTGTTTCCCCTTGTCCTCTGGCCCTTTCTCGGGTCATGTTTCCATTGCAGTGACCCAGAGCTGAAGACAATTTGAATTTTTGAGGATTTGTAGTTTCCATGAGTATGTCTCTTGTTTCCAGGCCTTAAGTGTGCTCTCCCTGGGAATATAGACTATGTGAAGTGCACCTGACAAAATGTTTAGTGGATAGTGGGCACATGCGTATTTCCTGCTTTGCAAGTTGACTGATGGGCTGGCAGAGACCTCTCAAAGAAGACAATAGGTTCCTTTCTCTATGTTGTAAGTCTAGAGTGATCAAAGATCATGCCAAGATGCACTCAATTCCCGAGTGCCTAACGTCAGGGAGAGGTTTCAGGACCGAGACATGAGGGAGGGGTTCATTCTCCTGCATCACAGCATGCCATCCGCTGCAAAAACCCAGAGGATAGGCCATGTCCATTGTCAGCTGCACACTGAGCACAGAAAACCAGGCCAGACCCAGGGCTTCGGCTCCCAACAGTGTCTCTACACCTTATGGTGAATGGCCAGCAAACATTACCTTGTTCTCCAGTTCAAAACAAGTGAAAGTCAGTTGCCAGCATCACCTGGTGCCAAAGCCCTGTGGCAGAGGGGCTCCGAGGAAAGGACAGTTCAAATCCAGGCATTAAAATACTCCAAATGCTGTTTTCTGGTTACATCCCTTTCCTTGTCGGGTTTGTGATTCTTGAGCCTGAGAATGTCCTTCTCAGCTCAGGTTTCTCTGCTGTCACACTAGTCTCAAGCCTGGAATGTGAGCACTGGCCACTGAGATCTGATGTAACTATGTCACCATCCCAAAATGGAGAGAGAGAGACATTATCTCATAGATGGTGGCAGCAGGCAGACACCAGAGTGCGGCTGGCAGGCATGGCCTAGCACTCGACCATGGCTCCTTCCATATCCACATTCTCAGGGAACAGAGTCTGATTCCCCATACCCCAGTCCATGCTCTAATGAGCTGAGGTTTTATCCATCATCATCCCTGGGAGAGAAGACAGGAGGGCACGGGCTAGGATCGGGGCACACCCATTTTTGGTACCCACGTCAGTTGTTAGGTGATCCCTGGTTGTAAGACCCTGAATCACCTGAAGCCTTGGACAGCCATTCACGTGGTGGTAGACATGCACTCAGAGAGTGTTAAGCCTCCATCCTTCCCCAGAGAGCCCCAGGAACAGGATTGCTCTATTCAAGGGCAAGTAGTTCTACTGGCCTATGAGGTAACCATCCCTTTCAGCACTTGGAGAGGATGAAGCCTCTGGGGAACCCATTAACCTCCCTTCAAATAATACATCAGAGTCCTGGTCATTTGACCCTGGATAAGACTTTGGATTAAGGGGCAAACCTTCTTATCAAGCCTTGGAAAGAGGGGACCTTCCTCCTTAGTCTGCTCCCAGCTTTGTGTCCCATTACTCTGTTAGGAGACAGTTTGGCTCATTTATCAACCAGGCCATTACCCATTCTTCCTTTTTTCCCCAACTGCCCACCCTTCCTTAACTAGATGGGTTCTTTTCTCAAGATGCAGTTTAAACTGCCCCTGCATATCCAGTCCTGCCTGAATACCCCAGCCTCCTCCTCATCTCTAGAACTCCTTCAGAACTAGTACTTTCATGTGCCACACTCTCCTGCTCCCGGAAGGATCTCACAGGTGCGAGACAAGTGCTGCCTCTGAGCTGTGAGTCCCCAGCCCCTAAATATACATTTGATACTTAGTTTACACCTTCCATCACCATCGATTTTCACCTCTTGCATAAATTAGCGCACGTCCTTTAGAGCATCCTCCAGTACAGACTAGGAACATGGGGTAGGCCAGAGCTTAGCTTAGCTTACTCACTACGCTGATTCAGGAATGTTTCTGCATCTCATTAACTGCTTCTTAGAATCAAAGCCCGAGACTGACTCCTGGATAAAGCCTCACTTCCCAGCTCTCCCGTTTCCTTATCTTTGTCAAGCACACTAAGCACATCCCTGAATCAGTCCTCTGCCAGGAATGGCCTTGCCTGGATGTTCAATGGCTCATTCTCTACTCTATGGTTTCTGCCTCACTGCCACCTTCTCAAAGACCACCGTCCTGACCATTCTGTCTAAAAGATAGCATCCTTTATGCCTGTAATACTGGCCTGCCTAATTATCCTTCACAATACTTACCAACAGTTGATTTAAATGAGAGCATGTTATATTGACATACAGTAAGTTCATGTTACATTTTGCAAATTTGTGAATTGAAAATTAATAGTAGTGTTTTGAGTAATAAAGCATTACATTATGATATGCGTATGAATTGGGAACTGGATAAATTTTGGTATATATAAAAATATATATTTTATATATAACAACACTTAAAATATATAATCTGTGTAATTTTCAAATATATAATATGCTTCTATTTCTGGGGTCACCAGGCTATGTAGATGATCTCATAAAGTTATGCATCCTGTGGAAAAATACTGCCAGGATCCTGGTTCATTATTCTTCCTTACCTCCTGTTTGGCAGGACCCTGGAGGACTGTGTGCATTTGGAATAAAGGGGAAAGCCAAGCATATGAACAAAACTAAGTGGTACTTATGACCACTGGTCTCCATTTGCTCTCCCCGGGCACCTAGAGATGCCGATGGGGACACTATAGGTAGCAGCAGGAACCCCTGAGCATGACTGTCTTAGCTGCACTGTCAACAGCCATCCCCAAGTGTTTCTGTTGTTTTGCATTCCCCACGGGGAGCTAGGGAAGTCCTACCGAGGCGAGAGCCTTCTCTTCCGGCAGGCCTTCAGGGGCAGCTGCTCGCTGCTTTCCTGGGAAGACTGTTTGACAGCAGTGAAACCAACAGTTTAACAGCAGTCACTTCTTGGCAGGACAGATTGGTATGAGACATGTCCCCAAACAAAATAAGCCTTTCAGGGAAGTATATTTCAAGCCTAGCTCACGTTCCCAAGACGCTGAGGTTCTTATATGGCTGACACGGGAGCCGAGGCTGAACCCTAGCCAAGGACAGCTAATTATTGCCAATATCACCGAGGGCCCATCAGTTCAGACAGGGGAACCAAACACGCATGAACTCCTCGTGGGGAAAGGCATAGTGCTCCAGCCTGCTCCTCCTTGCCGCCCGTGTTAGTGGCTCCAGTATGGGACAGAACAACACCGCCTTCTCTTTCCTCCCACCTTGTTTTCATCCCCTGCTCCTCCCATCATGCTCCTCGGCTCTTTGCTCCCCATCAACACCATTTGCGCCGCTGTTTGCCACCTGGAGGCGTGTGCCTGGAAACTCGTTATAGCTACTCCTCTGACCCTCTGCACTGAAGGTGTTGCAAAGCCTAAATTTCTATGCTTTCTTTTCTACCAGCCCGCAAAATCAGACATCACAGGGGAGTTTCTCCAGCCACCAAGTCACTCTGTGCCTCATCCTCCAAAAGTCCACAAGAGGGTACCCAAGATCACCCAAGACAGAACGCAAGCGGTGGCCCTGAGACCAGGAGGTGGTGCTGTTGTTTCAGCCATGGAGCTGTGACAACTAATGAGAGCAGAGCTTTTGTGTGTAGAGAACCGCGGGAGAGCCAGGAGATGCTGCACCTGTCCCAGACTGATGTCACCAACCATCCTGGGAAAGCACACCAAACCCCAAATGCTGGGTGTGAAAAGGAAGCGATCCAAAGTGCATCTGAGGAGCCCCAGTTCTTGGGCTCATATCCTGGCTGTGCAAGGAGGCTAAAACTGGGAGTCATTCTACCCTTTCTCCACACAGCGTCCTCCACGTCTCTGCATCCGACATAGATCTATAGTGTCAGATGTCCTGGGATTCAGGATGGGGAAAAGGCTAAGCTCCTGCTCTGGTGAATTCATCCTGGGTCCAATGGTGACGGTGCTAGGGGATAAGAAGTCACAGCGTCAGGTACCCCCCAGGCACTCAGGCAAAAGACCTCACCCATTTGGGAGTTTCAGAGGGCAGAGTCAGACAGTAAGGGCTTCCTTGGGAAGGATTTGGGAAGGGCTCCTTAGACGAGGGCATGAGGAAGTGGGCAGCAGAGGGGGTGGGGCTCTCACGTGAAGGAGTGCCCCTAAGGAAGGAGTTGGATCAGAGCCAAGGACCAGAGGGGTGAGGGCAGCAGGTGGTGTGCAGACCCCCCAATAGGCTTCCTCCTCAACATGCTTTGTACAGTTACAAATAGCAACAGTGTCCTTGGCACGTGTATGCCTTTACAAGTATGTAACCTTAGGCTCTTGGGCAGACACATGAGTAGCTCACAGGAGTATAGAAGACCTGGAGAAGACACTGAGGCTGTGTCCACCTTGAGCTAGGGTTGACCTTGACTTGGTGTCAACACTAGGCACTCTCCGCACTTTCCTTCCCTTTCCCTCCCCTCCCCTCCCCTCCCCTCCCCTCTCCTCTCTTTCCCTCCCCCTCTCATCTCTCCCTTTCCCTACCAAGAAATACATGAGCATTATATGATAGCAATTTCTTATCTTGAATTAAAGCACTGTTGACTAAGTCAGATCAATATACACATCCCTTATCGTTAAGATAAGTAGTCACCATAAGTAAGTCAGATAAAGGCACATGTCATCATTTATTCATCAAAACTTAAATTTCCATTTTTGGAGGAGGAACTGAGATCTACTGAGTTTAGAATGCCTCATACTGGCGAGCGTTGCGATGGCTCTCACCCAGACTGTCTCATTACATGCTGATCCTCCACACATGAGGTATCCCACCCCACCTCACTCAGGAGTTTATCACCTTGTGGGAGAAGGGAAGCCGAGTATCACTAGTGATCAGTACATTCTGTGACCCACAGGTGTAAAGACAGGAGGCCACACCCACCTGCTGCCACAGAGTCACTAGCTGTTGTCACTTTCTTTTCTACGCCCCTCTGACATGCCAGTGTGAGCACCAAATAGTAAGCTGCACTGATAGAGTGTCTGATGAGGGCAGACACTGTACTACCAGGTCTAACGTGACAGCATAACCAAAGTTCACCATCACAGTTCCAGAACCTACAAGTCAAGATCGAGGTGCTGGGGCTTCAGTATCTGGTGAGGACCCATTTCCGTGTATACAACTGCCTTCTTGCTATGGCCTCACATGGCAGAAGGGACAAACTCTGGCCTCTTCTACAAGGGCACTAATCCCACTCATGAGGGTTCCACCCTTATGATCTAATCACCTCCCAAAGGCCCCACCCACTAGTCCCATCACTCTGCGGGGGCTTAAATGTCAACATAGGAATGTGAGGAAGACACAGACTTTCAGCCCACCGTATGGGAAGGTATATTCTACAAGACCACTTGTTAGGGCACGATGGCGTCTATGACAATGTGGCAGGCAGAGACATCTGGGAGCATCTGTGAGTCGGTACAGCCTTAGTTAAAGTGGCTTTTTTTCCCAGCTGCTTGCTTTCCACACAGAAAGGCCTGTAATTTTATTCTTGGGAGTTTCTGTGGCAGAGATCCCTTGCCAGTGTATTGAAGTTTATTGAGAGAATGTTTTTAATCAGTGGAGTGTGTCGAAGTGGTGCACGAAGTTCCAGGAAAGAACAAAACCCACCAGTGTGGCAAAAAGAAGTCTAGTAAAGAGAAAGGATGCCATGTTAACCTTCACTGGGAAGAAGATAAACCCAGTCAGAAAGCTGTGCTGGAGGCAGATCATGAAGAATACCATGGGACAACTGCCATGCCGGTAGTCCACAGGATCACATGTACACTTGCTCTGGATTTCCTCAAAAACTCTTGTAGGGAGGAGAGTCTGGGCACCTGAGAGCCTCAGGACTCACCAGCAATGGATAACGGTGCTGAATCCAAGAGAGCGGAAGCCCTCTCGGACAGCAGTGCTAACCTCCAAACGGGTTCACAAGGTGTCGGGCTCTGGCTTCAGTGCTCTTCATAGAGAGCTCTGTCCTCTCCAAGACTGCTTGAACTGCAAATTTCTACCCAAATTTATACACTTGTAGATGACAGAGATGCTTCAAACTAGAGGAATCTGCACAGCTCAGTAAGGAAGGGGCAAGGCAAGGACTCAAACCCAGGTCAACTAGTTCTCCAGCCCATCCTCATAGACACTTTGCTATATTGCCAGCTCCAATCAACAACAGAATGAGAGCCAAATCGCCTACACCTCATCTCTAGTCTTTCTACTATTCTACTCTTACTAAGACTCAAGCTCTACCAAGAACAACATCTTCATCTGCTTCAGTGATAATACCCAAGTGCCCAGCACATATAGACATTCAGTAAACAGCTAGTAGGTAGTTCAACAGATGATCAAACAAATGGGCAAATACTAAAAGCATCCACAGGCTGAAGAACTCTAAACAACACTGTGCTATACGTTAAAATACTTCCTGGCTGCTTCTTGCCAAACTGCTTGGGTGTTCCAACCCACTTCAGGTGGTTCCTTCTCCATGAAACCCCCTCAGTCTTTCCATCGTCTGGACAAAATGCCTTCCTTGAGTTCTAACATCACATAGTAAAGAATCTTCTGTTGAAGGTTAGAGTTAGGGTTAGGTACTTCTGAAAGAGAACACATAATACATCAAGTTCCTATCTGGCAACACTTCTAACTATATTAAAATAATACCTATATTCTGCTTTATGGATAACAGAGCTGAACCAAAGTGTAGCTAGCATGAAACAAATGCACAGAGCATTGCCAGCCATGGTGCTAAGTACTTTGCACACTGGATAAAATTCCAAATATCCCAAGCCCTCTGCTTCCCTGGCACCAACGAGAAATGTACTGTCCAGACCTTAGCTGTTGGATGGGACCACGAGACTAGTTCTCACCACTCGGGCACAGGCGGCCTTGGTACCCACCTAAGGTGCTAAGGAGACACCCTTCAGAACGCTTTTCCTTTTGGCTCAGCCAGCTGGAAACCTTGGAGATAGTGTCTGCCCCTGTCAGCTTAAGTCCCCAAGTGATGGTGATGAGCATGTCCTCAGTCTCATCCATGTCCCCAGCTGAACTGCACAGCACCCTTTTATGGCAGCCATTGCTGTGGTCCTTTGCTCCACAAAGCAACAAGCTCCAAGATGTGAAACAAGCTGGCCAGGTCCCACATGTGCACATGACAAGAGGCAGATCCCAGGTGTTAGATGCTAGGACACAGGACTTGTATCTTCTTGTCCCCTCCCCTAATCTTCTTGAGTAGAAATAATATATGGGCATAGAAAGATAAGAGCTGCAGCTTCTTTGCAGAAAATAGAAATTTTTTTAGGGACACTGTGGACTTGGAATCATGAGAGTCAAGAGGAGACAAGAGGATGCTGGGAGACTTGGAAAAGGCTATGCCCACTGTGGGCTGTGCGGGGTGTGCCACTGGCAGCACTGGTGAGCCCACAGCTACTTGGTACTTCGCTTGTTGGAGAGGAAACATCCTCAATTTTCCCAGCATACTCACCAGCAGAGAGTTCACAACTAACTATGCAGCAACTCTGCTCAGGGTAGAATACTGCCATGAAGGCCTCTCAATAATGACAGCACCCACCACCTCTGCTTTTGAAGACTCGCAGGATATCAATAGACTGTCCTCTTTGTCTTTTCCCACAAAATATGTGCATCAGCTCTGAGAAGACAGGCAACCGCGTGCTCTGTAGGTCGCTGGTCAGTGGTTTCCAGGTAGAGGACTCAACACCAAATCTCAGCGCTACTGTGTACATCTGAAATCATTTGGCATTTTTACCCTTCTGGGTGCTTCCAATTCTCTTTGACCTGTTTACACAGTTGTTGGGGAGAGCTGGGGAAATGCTTCTGAAAATGCAATGTATAGATGTGCTTTGATTTTTTTTTTTAAATTTGCACATGTGGTGACTGTGTGTGTGCATGTGTGTGTGTGTATGAGGGTATACGTGTGCAGGTCCCATAGAAGCCAGATGGCACCAGATCCTCTGTACCTGTTACAAATGGTTGTGTGCCTCTCAACAAAGGCAAACTCTGGTGCTTTGAAGGAGCAGCAAGTGCTTTTAAATGCCAACCCATGTCTCTCACCCCCAGATGTCAAGTGTGGTATTGGATTTAGGAGACTCCACTTCTGTTCTTACATCTAGATTTTAAAAAGGCTGGAAAGGTGGCTCAGCTAAGGGTACTGGCTACTCTTCTAGAAGACCCAGGTTGGATTCTTAGCACCTACATGATGGATCACAACCATCTGTACCTCCAAGTCTGGATAATGATAATCCAACAACCTCTTCTGGCCACTGAATGCACCAGGCGTGCATGGAGCACACCATTATGCATGCAGGCAAAACACCCAGACACATAAAATTAAAAAAAAATAAAGATGAAAAATACGTATTTCACAGAGATTGAGATTGATTCAAACAAGAGATGGGGCACCAGAAACTGAGAAGGCACCCCTACAAATACTGTAGCACAGTTGAATTGTTGTGTCCTGATAACTCTGGAAAATTAGCTGCAGGCAGGATACAATTGCATCTGGTTTCTAGACCAGATTAGCTAATGTGGGTGAAGCTCTTGGACACTTGTGAAGAGAGCAAAATCCTGTCGTGATTGTTGTTATTACACTGTTAAATGTTTCCCCTGAGAGGCTCAGTGAACTTGAATAGCTTGTTGGCCAATCTCTGCATCTCTGCTTCCAGAACCCACAAAGTGGTGCCTTCGATCAGATCAACTGGGCTGCTGCTTCCTAAAAAGAAAAGAATGAGCAGGTACTTGGTCCTGAAGCAAGACAGACTGGGAAGAAGGAAGGAATGAGAAGAGGGAGGCTCGAGGAGAGAAGGAAGAGATAAGAAGAAAAGTTCATAATATTCTCTGTCAATTCCTCACTTACATAAAGACTCATCCAAGCTTGTGTTTGTTTTGAAGAGCAAATGAGGTCTGATTTGTTCCAGAAAGCAGATCTTGAAATTTTCACTCTCAATAGCCCATAATTTAGCAAGCCTATTGGTAGATTAGGAAGCAATGTACCTAAAAAAGAAAAGGACACTTACTAAGTAGAACAGGTGTGTACAACCTGTGGCCCATGGGACACATGTGGCCCAGGATAGCTGTGAAAGAAGTCCAATGAAAAATTGTAAACTTACTTAAGACATCAAGAGGTCTTTTGTAATTTTTTTTTTTTTTGGTAACTAAATTGTGTAACTCTCAACCATGAGCTACATAGATGACTTTATGCTTCAATGTCATACAAAATAAACATGAGTATGCTCTTGCTATTTGTACTCATGTGTGGCTTCAATTTTATAGTGGCCTGTGCCTTCCCATTTGTTCTCTCTCAAGTGCCAAAATTGAATTGGCACCTTCGAATGTCACGTGTGTTCCTGATGATCTGGCAAGTGAAACACAGTGATTATCCATAATGTTTCAACTTATCATTAATGCTATTTAGAAGATGAGTATTCCTACTTGATTGCATGTGTGTAGTTTGTGTGTACATGTTCACATCTGTGCACATGTGTGTGCAGGTTCACTTGTGTCTGTGCAGGTGTAGGCGAGATGGTGGTTCTCTCTCTCTCTCTCTCTCTCTCTCTCTCTCTCTCTCTCTCTCTCTCTCTCTCTCTCTCTTCATTTTTCAAAACAGGTTTTTTCTGTTTAGCCCTGGCTATCCCAGAAATGTCTCTGTAGAGCAGGCTGACCTTGAACTCAGAGATCCACCTGCCTCTGCCTCCCTACTCCTGGGATAAAAGTCATGTGTGTTTTCTTTTTAAGTTACAGTGAAAGCTAGTTGTGAGGTAATGTATTTAATAGAAATGAAAAGGAAAAGAAAAAGAAAGAAGCAAAAACCATTAGCAATGGTGAGTTTGTTAAGAGGTATATGGAGGGTGTGGCAGATATAATACATCCAGAAAAGGGGAGAGTTTCACTAGATGACAAGGAGGCAAACTGAAGGGATTAGAAAATCTATCAAAAGAAGTTTGGAGAGTTGGGCTGCTGATTTTACATTGCATGCATTGGATGATAGACTAGAACACTGATGCTACAAATATGGATGGTCCAGCCTGACACTTTTCTTAGACATATTAAAGAGAAACATATTGTCACTGAAGAAACAGCTTCTTTTGGACATTAAAAGATAAAACCAAATAAAGAGATAGATATGAAACATTAAGAGACATGTTAAAGTGATTTTCTTTGTCCATTGTCAACATATCTGCTATTTAGAGTTATTGATGATGGTACCCTGCTAATGATTGGTGTATTAGTTACTTTGAGTTGATGTGGAAAACACTGACCAAAACCAACTTGAAGGTGGAAAGGGTTTATTTGGCTTACACTTTCTTGTTGTTGTTCATCATTGAGGGAAATCAAGGCAGATACTCAAGCAGGAACCTGGGGGCAAGAACTGAAGCAGAGACCATGGAGGCATTCTGCTCACTGGCTTGCTTTTGCTTTTGCTCAGCCTGCTTTCTTATACAACCCAGGAGCACACTTCCTCAGTGGACTAGGCCCTACTACATCAGTTATCAATCAAGAGAATGCCCCACATATATGCCCATAGGCCAGTCTGATGGAGGCAATAGTTCAGTTGCAACTCCCTCTTCCCAGGTGTGTCAAGTTGATAGCCAAGCACAGCCATCACAGAGGTAAAGGGGGGGGGGGGTACTTGTGAGATTAATAGATGATGCAGCTGGTGCCCCGCTCTCATTCCATCAAGTACCACTGCATAGTATGCCAAGGAAATGTCTGCACAAAAGCATTAAAGATGGTAACATCATGCAAATCATCATTAAGACTATGAACATCATAGGGATTAGGGAATTCCTGAGAAGTGGTGATGGTAACTATGGCGACATAATTTATTTTTCAGAGGTAAGATGGCCAAATCAAGAACAAATGTGGTAAGGATTTTATGCAAAAATATTTTATGGCTATGAAACGGTAATGTGACATGCTACCAGGTTCTTCATGGTATCATAAACAAAATGCATGCCAGAACTTGATGAAGAAAACTGGCTTATAGATTAACATTGTCAATACGTTTAACTTCATATTTAAGTGAGTTAAATTTCACCTTCATGGTGCAAACCAACTTACCAATACAATGTTTCAAATCATGGCAGCTTTCCAAATAAAGCAGAAATATGGCAAGCTCAAATTAAGACAAACAACTTTATGTATTTTGACACACCGATTAAAAGCAGTCCTGTAAACAGTGGATAATCTGTAGCCCAGCATTTCCATTTGATGTAAGTATGAACACAGATCTTGCTCTCTCTGCTGCCAGACTCCTGCTACCATAGGTTACATGTCTGCTTCCGGGAAGAGCCTGTCCCAGTCAGTGCTACCCTACCTACCGACAAAAAGTCCCCACCTGACTGAAATGGACATTTGACAATGTGAAGGATCAGATTTACAAAGTGGCCAAGGAAGGCCTGACTCCCTCCCAAAGAGGTGTAATCCTGAGGGACTCACATGTTGTGGACAGTCTGTCTTATGAATTCTCAAGGTTTTATTACCAGTCACAAGTTCAAGGCCTTACCCCTGTTCTCCCCCAAGGACCTCTACCATTTGATTAAGAAAGCAGTCACTGTCTGTAAGCATTCTGAGGGGGACAGAAAGGACAAGGGTCCCAAGTTCTGCCTGATTCTGATAGAGAGCAGAATTCACCAAGTGGGACAGTATAAGATTAAGTGGGGCGCCTGCCCCACTGGGAATATGAGTTGTCCACTCTAGTGGTATAAACTCTCTTGTGTATGCGAGCAATAAAATCACTATATATATGACTCTCAGTCTTTGAAACTCTTAAGTTCTGTACTATTTCTACTTAAAATTTTTTGAGATTTTTTTTTTCATTTTGTGTGTATGGGTGTTTTGCCTGCATGTATGTCTGTGCATCACGTGTGTCTTTTGCTTGCAAAGGCTGGAAGAAAACATAGGATCCCTCCCCTGTTGCTGGAGTTAAAGATCATTGTAATCTGTCATGTGGGTGATGGGAATAAAATCATATATATATATATATATATATATATATATATATATATGCTTCAGAAATATACATTATATATAATTACATATGTAATATAGATATGAAACAGTCTCAAGATTTCCAGGAAAATAATCAATATTTTGGTGTGCTTTTTATTCTATTTTCTTTTAAATATTTACTTTAGTTTTATTTGTGTGTCTCTGTGTATATACAAACATGCATGAGGATGCCTTGGAGTTGAGAAGAGAGCCTTAGATCCCCTAGATCTGGAGTTACAGGTAGTTTTGAGCCTCCAAACAGTGCTAGGAATCAAATTCCAGTCATCTGTAAGAGCGGCAAGCACTAAGTACCGAGCCATCTCTTCAGCCCCAGGGCTCCATTCTCAGTTGACATAATGTTACCTGCCTGTTTTCAAGTGGAAAGCATAGAGCTGCAGTCTGGCATTTGACTTGAAGAACCTTTCATTCACGTCTCTTTACTAGACTATTCTAGGTCCTATCAGACCAGCATCCCTTGCTTCACATTCACACCTTATCCAGGCCATTGCTTTTTGGCCCCACCTACATTTGTGACAACTATTTTCAAGAATGAAGTACACTAAAAATAAGAACCAAAGTATCAGATGCAATTATATACAAACTGTGTTGGCTGGTCTTATATCAACTGATATATCTTTTTTTTTTTTTTTGGTTTTTCGAGACAGGGTTTCTTTGTGTAGCTTTGCGCCTTTCCTGGAACTCACTTGGTAGACCAGGCTGGCCTCGAACTCACAGAGATCCGCCTGCCTCTGCCTTCCGAGTGCTGGGATTAAAGGCATGCACCACCACCGCCCGGCCAACTGATATATCTTATATCAACACATAAACTGAAGTTATGTGAAAGGAGGAAGCCTCAATTAAGAAGATGTCTCCATGAGATCCAGTGGCAAGATTTTTTTCTTTGTTTCTTCTTCCTTTTATCTTTTTATCTATTTTTCTCCCATACAACACATCCCAACCACAGCCCTCCCTCCCTCCACCCCTTCCATACTCCCTTCTCTCCTCCCCCCTAGATCCACTGCTCCTCCATTTCCCTTCAGAAAAGAGCAGGCCTCTCAGGGACAGCAACCGAACTTGGCATAGCAAGATACAACAAGACTAAGCACAAGCCCTCATATTAAGGCTGAAGGAGGCAGTACAGTAGGAGGAAAGGGTCCCAAGAGCAGGCAAAAGAGTCAGAGACACTTCCCCCACCCCATTCCCACTGTTAGGAATCCCACAAAACCCCCAAGCTAAACAACCACAACCTATATGCAGAGGAACTATCTCAGACCCATGCAGGCTCTGTGATTGCCACTTCAGTCTCTGTGAGCTCCTATGAGCCCTGCTTAGTTGATTCTGTGGGACATGTTCTCCTGGTGCCCTCGATCCCTCTGCCTCCTACAATCTTTCCTCCCCACCTTCCAAAGGTTCCCCTGCCTAATGTTTGAGAATGGATCTCTGCATCTGCTCCCATCAGCTGCTGGAGTAAGTCTCTCTGATGAAGACTAGGCTAGGCACCAATCTATAAGTATAGCAAAATATCATTAAGAATCTTGTTTTGTTTTTTGGGGTTTTTTTTTTTGTGTTTGTTTTTGGTTTGTATTTATTTATTTATTTATTTTTATTTATTTTTTGCCAGTCATATTTGACTATGCCCTCAGTCCCTGGGCCATCCAGCTTCCTATTCTTAGCCATCCAGACAGTGTCAGGCATGGGCGCCCTTTTGTGGTGTGGGCCTCAAGTTAGATCAGTCATTGGTTGGCCACTCCCATAAGCTCTGAGTCATCATTACCCTAACACAGCTTGCAGGCCAGATAGGTTGTGGGTCGAAGGTTTTGTGGTTGGGTTGGTGTCCCAGTCCCTCCATTGGATGCCTTGCCTGGTTACAGAAAATGACATGTTCTTAATTACTGATTGATGGGGGAGGACCCACCCATTGTAGGTGCCTCTATCCATGGGTTGGTGGTCCTAGTTTCTACAAGAAAGGAAGCTGAGCAAGCAAATCAGTAAGCAGCATCCCTCCATGGCCTCTTCATCAGCTCTTGCTTCCAGGCTCCTGCCTTGTTTGAATTCCTGGCCCGACTTCCTTCAATAATGAACATAAATATGGAAGTGTAAGCTGAATAAACCCTTGCTTCCCACCTTCCTTTTGGTCATGGTGTTTTGTCACAGCAAGAGAATCCTTAAGACACAAAATATATTGTTGTTTTTTTCTCATCATCATTAGTGTTCAGATATTTAATATGTGGCCCAAGATAATATTTCTTTATCCAATGTAGCCTAGAGGAGTCAAAAGATTGGACACCCTGATGTAAAGCAAGGTATTATTATAAAAATGGTGAGGGCCAATTAATTCTTAATGTCGGCATGTATTTCTCCCTCTCTAGGGTGATAGTCTATCTTGGTTTGCCCAGGATAGTGAAACTCTTAGATTCCCTAATGTCACTCAGTCCTAGTCAAACCAACATAGCTTGTCACTTTCCTGTGCCCCAAATGCCTACCTGTGATGGTCCATCCTCTACTGGATCTGTCATGCTTCAAACAATGTCCTTCACAAAGTTCTCTGTGACTCTGCAACCACAACATGCTCTTGTATCTATATTCCCATGGCACTTCTCACATGATTAACAGTAGCATACATGATTGCACAGCTCAAATGCATTGCTTCCAAGTACACTCTAAACCCCTTGAAAACAATGTCCATCACATATTTATGTTTGAATCTTTAGTCCCCAAGTGAACAAATATTTGCTGATTGTGGGACTAAATAAGCAAAGGAACAAAGAAAGTTGGAGATAACTGTATTTTCTTCACATCTAAATGTTAAAAGAAAATCACTCCATCCTGCTTGGACATGATAGAAAATTCTGGAGGATTGTATTGCACAAGGATACCCAGAACAAGGATGCTTAGCTAGTGGGGCTTCCTTCACAAAACATTTCATCTACTGCTAATATAGTATCTAAAAGTTCTGCCCTGGAATATCTTTTATTAGGTTAAAAAATGCCTTTGATTGCAAAAGACTGGCCCAGACTCTTGTATAAAACTGTATTTTGCTTGCATAAAATTGTATCATCTAAGTGACTGGCCTAGTAAATCAGTACACTCACCCAGCATCAAGATATTGCTCCAATAGCTCAAAGTATCTGGCAACACAGGAATGGCTGTATCTCAAGATGACAAATCCCCCATTGTTAGGATCAAAATGCTCCTTGGGGCATCATTCTCTTTAGAAGTGGATTGTTCCCAAATGAACTCAAGCAGAAATTTTGTTATTATTGGGCTTTGTGGAGGACAGCGTCCAGCTTTTCACTCAATCCAAACTGATAAGAATTTGTTACTATACCTCCTAGGACTCAGATGGCCTGCAATTTGTTCCATCCAGGCTTGGGGAATGAAATGATTTCCTTAAACTGGGATTTTGACAGTTCTGTTGAAATAGTGTTTTCTTCTGTGAACCAGTGGAGGCAGAGTGCTGGAAGCCATGCCAGGCACCTTAATGAAAAGAGACAAAAGCCTAGGGCAGGAACTCTACTGAAAGAGAGGTTTCCTTGAACAAATGAGGACTTAGGCTCAGTACACAGGACTATACAATAGTACTGACAACAGACAACACAATAGACTTGCTATAGACCTTCAGAAATGTCAGCAATGGAAAGAACAGTGTAGTCTGTTAAAATGATCAGAAGTACAAGGTGGTTTTTTTCTTTGTTTGTTTTTTGGGTTTTTTTTTTTTGTGGGTGGGGGAATGTAGGACGTAAGGACAAATATCCAGAATCAAGAGTGATCACAATATTCCTGAACTTAGAGGGTTGGTTAAGACATGAAAGTGGTTGTGCACTTAGCCCTAAAATTGTGTAACTTGAGATCTAATTGTCTTTTAATATTCCCGCCTTTTGCTCTCTTTGTCTTTATTAACAAAGGTCATCTTATAAAAGACATTGAGCCTGGACTGAGGTTGAACATGAAACAGAACTGAGTGTGAACAAGAGTAACTCTGCCACAAATTTGAATGAGAAATGGTCAGAAACCATTCAGGATACACATAACTGAAATGATAATAGGAAAAGGTGGAAGACACTTCAAAACTTGCCTTGTTTGAAGGTCCATGGTGCAGAGGAGTTAGGGAAGCTAAGTAATGAAAAAGGTATGTGCTGTGGATGATTGATTGATAAAGTGCTGATTGGCCAGTAGCCAGACAGGAAGGATAGGTGGGACAAAGAGAGAGAAGAATTCTGGGAAGTGGAAGGCTGAGGCAAGGAAACGCTGCCAGCGCCGCTATGACAAGCAACGTGTAAAGTACCAGTAAGCCATAAGCCACATGGCAACTTATAGATTAATAGAAATGGGTTAATTTAAGATGTAAGAGCTAGTCAATAGTTAGCCTGAGCTAATGGCCAAGCAATTTTAATTAATATGAGCTTCTGAGTGATTATTTTATAAGTGGGCTGCGGAACTGTGCCCCCCACCACCACCGAGCAGGACTGGAGAAAACTCCAGCTACAAAGTATGGGTGGATCTCCAACTCAGCTGTAAGGAAAATTCACTGGACTTGAGCCTAGTTTTAGCCAGGTAGCAAAAGTCCCAGAAGAGTTATAGATCCCTATTCTTTGTATGTTTATAGCCTGTCTGACCACAAGTGAGAGCTAGAAAAGACAAATTTTCTCTATGGCATTGTAGTGGTTTGAATGAGAATGGCCCCTATAGGCTCATATATTTGAATGCTTGATCCCCAGTTGGTTGGAACTATTTGGGAAGGATTAGAAGGTGTGGTCTTGTTGGAGGAGGTTTGCCACTGAGGGTTCACTTTGAGGTTTTAAAAGCCCATGCCATTCCCAATTAGCCTTCTGCCTCATGCTTGTGGATCTGATATAGCTCTCAGCTACTGCTCCAGTGCCATGCCTGCCTGCCTGCCTGCTGCCATGTTCCTTTCCATGATGGTAATGGACTCTAACCTTCTGGAACTGTAAGTCCCAATAAATTATTTCTTCTGTAAGTTGCTTTTGTCATAGTGTCTCTTCACAGCTATAGAAAAGTAACTGAGACAGAAGTTGGTGCCAGGGAGTGGATTATTTCTATGACAGGCCTGACCATGCTGAGTTTTTTGTTTGTTTGTTTGGTTGGTTGGTTGGTATTGGCTTTATTTTTTAAGGAATATGGAAGACTTTGAGATTTTGGACTATGAAAGCAGTTGAATGGCTGTAAGCAGGGCTTAACAGGCCAGTCAAGTGGGGGCTTGGAAGACAGGAGAACAGAGAACAATGTGGACTAGGGAGGGCTAGCTTAAGAGGTTTCAGAGGGGAACAATATTAGCAAGTGGACTAGAGACTGTTCTTGTGATATTTGGGCAAAGAAAGCGGCTGCCTTTTGTCTTTATCCTAAACATGTGTCTGAGGCTAAACGAAAGAGTTTGGGGCAAATTTTGTTAGCAAAAGAGATTCTAAGATAGCTGAATACTGACTGTGTTGCATCGTTATTAGTGAGCACTCTAATGCAGGTCGTGAACCAAAAAGAGCAAGTAGGTCAAAAGGAAATGCAAAATGAACAGTTTGAGAAGAAAAATGGCATCAGGAAATTTAGTGTGGGAGCTACAGTTTGTGCTGAAAGAGAAAAGGAGAAAGGGAATAAAGAGGGTGGTGCCCTCATGGTGAGACCTCACCCTGCTAAACTTGCAGCTTGTGAAAATAAATGACCTAGGGGATTATCTGATCCTAAAAAAGCAACAACAAATCAAAACTTATGCAAATATAATTTGAGGAGTGGGGGTGTAAGGTTCCACCCCAAGCAGGCAGCACAGCTTGGCAGTATTAGCCCCTTGGTTCTGGTTTTAGAGGCATGAAGGACACAAGAGTAAAGGGGTTATAGAAACTTCCTCCAAGTTTAAGGAAAGCTGCTGAGGCCAGGATTGTAGAGTCCTTTCATGGAGGCCTGGAGAGGCTATTGCATGAAGATAGGAAAGTGAAGCCTGGATTGCATTGGATCCCAGGATGTTAAAAGTGCCAGAGTTGTGAGATGTCTGCCAGGAAGAGCTGCATACAAAAAGTGGAACGAGACCAACCAAGAGAAAGAAGTGATTCAGGGCCAGCAAAGTTGGAGCATAGAGCTATATAAGCCCTTCAATATCAGGCATGGAGTTACAGGATTTGGAGTTTGCCCTGCTGGATTATGATCTTTCTTTGGTCCAGTATTTCCTCACTATGCCCCCAGCCCTCCCTTTTGAAACAGTAATGTACATTCGGTGCCATCGTATATTGAAAGTATGTACTCTGCATTTTTATTTTACAGGGAATTACAGTTGAAATCACTTTGAGTCTCTGAAGATCCTCTGGACTTTTAGACAGTCTCCAGACAGAAAGATTTTGAAGTTGAACTAAATGTATTTTGCATTATGATATGGACACAAGCCCACAGGGGTCAAGGAATGGAATGTGGTGGTTTGAATAAGAATGGTCCCCATAGGTTCATATATTTCAGTGTTTGGTCCCCAGCAACAGTGCCTTGTGGAACTATTTGGAAATGATTAGGAGGTGTGGCCTTGTTGGATGAGGTGTGTCACTGGGGTGAGCTTTGAGGTTTCAAAAGTCCATGCTATTCCCAATTAACCCTTTGCCTCATGCTTGTGGGTCAGTCAGATGTAAGCTCTCAGCTACTGCTCCAGCACCATGCCTGCCTCTCTATTGCCATGCTTCCTGCCATGATGGTCATGGATTCACCCTCTGGAACTGTGAGTTCAAATAAACTCTTCTGTAAGTGGCACCTGGATCATGGTGCCTCTTCACAGCAATAGAACAGTAACTACAACCAGTGTGAATCTTCTACATGGCAGTTTTCCATCAACACCAAGCCAGCAGATATAGTTATAGGTGGTCTTGATGAGCTCAGCAGCCATAGAGCCCTGGGCTCCAGTTTCTTTGTCAGTTACTCCTCTGTGATAGGGGACAGCCCTTGTGCTTTAGAGAGTCTTGGGTACCTACAAATACAGAGGCAGCCATTCACTTCATATGTAGCTTTCATAAGCAGTCAATACAAAAGAGTGTTAACATCGAGCATAAAGTTCAGTGGTGGCAGGTGTACATATCAAGTCCTTTCCTGTGAGGACAGAAGTGGGCTTCACAAAGAAGCAGGACCGTCTGCTGGTGTTTTTGCCCATGCAGACCATTATCCTCTCATCTAGATGATCTTAGTAGCATTTTCTGGTTAATCTGATTCCCTGACTAGAGCCAGAGACTGTCCACTGCATAGTGGCTTGTAGCTAGAGTTTTCCTGTCTTGCCCACAGTCAGGACAAATCTTTGCCACCCGCCAGTCCCACAGCCGCTCAGACCCAACCAAGTAAACACAGAGACTTATATTGCTTACAAACTGTATGGCCGTGGCAGGCTTCTTGCTAGCTGTTCTTATAGCTTAAATTAATCCATTTCCATAAATCTATACCTTGCCATGTGGCTCATGGCTTACCAGCATCTTCACATGCTGCTTGTCATGGCTGCAGCTGGCAGTGACTCCTTCTGCCTTCCTGTTCTTTCTTTTCTCCTCTGTTAGTCCTGCCTATACTTCCTGCCTAGCCACTGGCCAATCAGTGTTTTATTTGTTGACCAATCAGAGCAATTTGACATACAGACCATCCCACAGCAGTGACTTTAATGGATTAGCTGTCCAGTAGCCAGCATGCTAGTACTGAATCCTAAAGGCACTTTAGATTTCCACTGGACAACTTTCAAAGAGGCTGTCTTTCCCCAGTTCCCCTAAAAGAGGCATTTCTATTGATTGGCTCCTGCTTGCAGTTCCCTCACTCACCACCTGGCCCGTGCTCCCTTCCCACACCCTGGCAGGCAGTGGGTTTATGTTTCCAAAACAGGCTCTGCTTTTGCATAGCCTGTCCCTTGTCCTGCCTGAATGGTTCCTCATAATCGCTCCTCCAGATGCCTTTTCTTTACTTCCCAACCCTTAGGATTCTGCCTGCCCCCAAGGACAGACCAGGTGTTGCCATTTGGGGTTCCTAGTTGTATTGTTGGCAAGCACCTGTCCTCCTATGGCAGCAAGCAGTGTGTTCTCATTTGTCCTTCTGTCAATGTAATAGCAAGCCTCGAGGACAGGGTCTGAGTCCTGTTCATCACTGCCCCCAGAATGGAAAGTGGCCCATATGACGTACTTACACAAATAGGTGCTTTAAAAAACATTTAGTCTGAAAGATGCAAAGAAAAATTACAAAAATAAACCCCCTTTCTTTGTCTGATTTCTTTTAGATTAGCATCTTATAAAACCATGGTAAAATTACTGAAACCAGGATCTTGTTGAAATCATCTCTTTGCTAATCTATAGACCTTGTTTGAGATTCACTGTTCTCCCACTAATTCCTTTTGTCTTGTGCAGGGTCCCATGATGCATTTAGTTGCTGTGTTTCCTTCTCCAATCTGGGAGATTAGTCCTTTGCTTTTCTTTGTCTTTTGTGACTTTGACGTTTTTGAAGAATGGACTGTTAATTACAGAACTCCAGTCCATTTGAACATGATGTTTGTTTTAGTTAGGCTGAAGACGTGCATTTTTAAAAGCCAGAATTGTTGAGAGTGGTACTTATTGGTGTACTGTATAGTGGTGGTGGTGGTGGGGTGCCACATGATGCCACTGTGACTTAACACTGGTCATAGTTACATGTTTGGTTAAACTGCTGTCTACCAGGTTATTTCTGCAATAAAGTTCTTAATTTTTCACTAACAATTAGTGAGGAGCATGTGAAAAGATCATTATAAAGGATGTAAGTATGGGTTCTGTACCTGAGAGATATAAAGTATGTATATATGTACGGATGGATGGATGGATAGATGGATGGGTGGATATATATTTATGTGTGTGTATATATATTTATGCAGTTCTGGCAGGATGGCTCAGCAGGTAAAAGTGTTTGCTGCTAAGTCTGCTGGCATGAGTTTGATTTTCAGAACCCACATGGTGGGAGGAGAGAACCAACTTCCGAAAGGTGTCTTCTGACATCCTCATATGCATTGTGGCACATATATGTGTGCATATTTGTACACAGGTATACATCCACTAAATAAGTACTTAAATATTTATGCATATCAATGGTAAAATAGAAAGATGAGACAATGAATGAGATACAGGGTAGTTATGGCCACCAGCATCAGTGTTTTTTAGAGAGCATTCACAGGGAAGCACAACCTCTGAGTCCAGAATCTAAGACCCCTAATTACTATGCCCATCAGACTTCCTGGGACAGGATATTCAGGACCATTCTTGAAATGAAAAGAGTCACTTGGTATCAAGATTGTGTTCGACTTTCCCAAATTCCCCCATGCTAACTCAGAGGGAAAGAAAAGCATATCTCTACGTCTTGTCAATAAGAGAATAAGCCTGGTTGTAGGTTCACACACCCAGCCCATCTTTGTCATATTTATCTCATATTTCATATTTTGTGAAAAACCAAAGCAAAGGGTGAGTTGACTGGATCCAATTTACACTTACGCTAGAAAGCAAACTCTGTGGAAGGTGTCATTCTAGTGTGTGATGAACCAGAGTTATGTGGGAGGTGAGCAGAGTCTGATGTGTTGTGAAAGGCCAGGGGGATGAGCACAAGATGCCAAGTTTAGAAAGCAACATTCAAGAAAGTGCAGCATAACTGTCTTAGTGAGTTTGGGCAGCAACGATGCAATATCATAGTCTGCTTGGTTTTATAATCCAGACCCAAGATGCTGGAATACCCAAAATGTTGTCAGTTTGGTTCTGGTAACAGGCTTATTTTGCTTAGCTTATTATGGGTAACAATTTTCTTTCTTGATTCAAATATAGTGGACAAGGAAGGTGTGGGAAGAAAGGAGGAGACAAGGGAGATAAAGGGAACACTCTCTCGTCTCTTCTTATACAGATATGCCATCAGATCAGGGACTTATCTTTGTGACCCCATTTAACCCAAATGGTCTCCATTTAACCCAGTTTCTGAGGTTCTACATATGAATTTAGAGAGATGTGAACATTGACTTCATAGTCATCTTCAAATGATTCCTATAGCAGGATGTTTTCCTTGTCTCAGTTACTGCGGAAACCCTATTATCAAGCTGTTAATGACCTCCAAATTTAAAGAAAGGTGCTAAACCAAGAACTTACCCCCAATAGCCTACCACCTACCTCAAGATGACATAGAAATGACTAAGAATTCACCAAGACACAGCAGCGGAGAGCCAGACTTCTCCACAAAGGCAATTGCATACCCATTGTCCTCTTAATCCTCCACTACTCAAGCCAACTGGGATGAGTCACAGAGTAGCATTCACTAGTCTGTCATATGTTCCTTGTAGTGGTCAAAGATTAAGATTTTGGAAGTAATGTCTAACCCATATTTGGAAGAGAGTCTGAAAGAGAGAGATGATGGCTTGCAAGGCCTTGTTGGCAGAATGAAGAGACACCTGCAGTGAATTGAGCCATATCAAAGGCGGGCCCCAAATGGAAGTCTCCCCAGTGCAAATGCAAACACTAAGTAAGAGACATTCAGCAAGCTGTTTGGGAATTCTCCATCCCAAAGGAGCCTCAGATGTGGGGAGTCTACCAGGAGATTGTGGTAGACACCAGCCATGAGCTGGAAGGGGATCATAAGCATCTAGCCAAGATGGTATCTCCCCATCAGAAAACTGTAGTAGGCAGTTCCCAGTGGGAGATCAAAGGAAGCCAGAACAGTGCCAGTAAGAAGGATAAAACAAACAAACAAACAACAACAAAACAGAACATGGGAACCCAACTCAGAGAACATGGGCACCAGTCCACAACTGAACCTGCAAGTGAGGAAGGCCATTTCCACCACAGATTTTCTCCTTAAGGCCCTTGAGTGTGGGAAGGCAGAGGCAACCTGCCTGGGGAGGACCAGGAGCAGAAGAGGGTCCTCTGCAGATTCCTGGCTGCAGCTTCTCCTGGCTGAGGAGGGCAACAATTGTGATAGGAAGAGATCACAAATTAAACAAGATTTTTATACCATAATATTCCGCGGGGTCTGTAAGACAGATTTGAAAGAGTTTAACACAAAGTCAAATAGAAATAAAATTGCTTCCTGTGTGTACTCTAATGAGTCCAGTGCTCAGAAATAAAACAAAACGTTTCCCACACTGCCCTGGTCTTGGGGGTGCCTGCCCATGTATACACAGGACCCTTCTTTTAGAAGGGCTCTACACATGGCTTCATGAGTTGCTAATACCATCTTGAAATTCTTACTGTTTTTAAATAACAGGTTTCATATTTCCATCTTAAACTGGGCTTTGGGTATGAGGCAGCCATTTCTGGTTACATGTAATAAAGGACTTAGCCATGTTCTGTGTGATTCCCAGAGGTGAGATGAGACCAATGATCAGGGCAGAGGAAGAAAGACACTAACTCAACACTAGGAAAAGTTTGTTTTTTTTTTTTTTTTTTAAACTCAGGGCTTCTCCAATTGGAGTAGACAGCATAAGCAGGGAGCCCTCCATCACCAGGGTCTTTACGGTGGAGATGGATCAATTGTTGTTCAGGAAAGTTAAGCTGTATTTAAGGGCTCTAAAATCTGTGGGGATCCTGAGGTTATCTAATTCTTTGATTGACACAGTTCTTTCAAGATGTATTTTTTCTGAATTTGGGCAGGAAATGCACTCACTGGCTCTGCAGCAGGTAAGAGCCCTTCCAAGTCCAGGCTGTCACCCTTATATGGCCAGGTTTTTTCTGTCTCTCTGTTTCCATTCCAAACCCTGCGCTGTTGTTTTCCTTGATGAGAACATTATTGCCATTACTCATGGTATTTTTTTTTTAATCATTGCAAGTTGGATCTCATTATGTCTGGCACATTGTGACTTCTAATTTCTAAGAAAAAGGCTTTTAAAAGTCCCCCCAAAATTGTCTTGGGCTTAAAGCCATTTTCATTAATCATCATTTTGACAGTGATACATAAACAGATCTGACAAATACTGATTAAATTAATAGTAAAAATCTATGTGTGGGGCTGAGGATATATCTCAGTTGGTAGAGTATCTGCTTAGCATGCTCAAAGCCTTGGGTTCATTGTCTAGTGCCACGTAAACCAGGCATGATGACTCACAACCTTAATTCCAACATTCAGAAGTAGAGGCAGAAGGATCAGAAGTTCAAGGCCATCCTTAGCTACATAGTGAGTTTGAAGATAGCTTAGGATACATGAGAATCCGTCTCAAAACCAAGTAAGACCCAGTGACTTTTGCTTGCTCTCATCATCAATGGTATTATCAATCAGGAGATGAGTGTGGAAGAAAAAAAGAGTCAATCCATTTTCTAGATTCTTCCACCTATAACCTCTTAGGATGGGATGTTTACCTCATCTGTTCTACCCTTATGGTATTAGATTTTGAAGGGATGAAGGCACCATACAAAAGACCCACCAGGAATGTCAAACTTAAGTTTAGGAAGGACCAGGAGCTTGACCATAACTGATAAACACAGTTCCCTGCATACTTGCTCCTCCTGCATACCAAGAGATGTTGAGCTTCATTTGTGCAGTACTTTGGTCTTGACCCTGATAGAACTGAGCCTCTCCACAATGGTGTCTATGTGTTTCCACACCCTGAGATCAGGGCCCTAATTATAGCTGTCTGGAAGAAATTCTCAACTCAATGACGCCTTTATCAGACTCTGGCTGCCAGTGGAGTCAACTTAGGCGTCAGATCTGACCTGCTCAGAGCCCCTGTCACGTACTGGTCCCCATAGTAACTAGAGTCTTTGTAACAAGAAAGGCCAGATGGCCACCTGGTTGCCCCTAGCTAGGCCCTCTCTCCAACAGCATTGCTCAGACAGGATGGAGCCAAAAGAGGCCTTCATATCCATGCAATGGGGCTGCCCATGTAATGCCCTCTCTTTGCTGTTCATTGATAATTTTTATGCACAGAAATTAAATGAGGATGCCAGAGTCTCATCTTGGAAATGGACAGTTGACTGAACAAGAAGGTCTCTGGTCACAGGGCATTTGGGGCAGGTGGGGGTCTTTAATTTGGACCTGTATTCAGAAATTATAGGACTAGTGAGCTTATCAGCACAAAGGAAGCCTGTTGTCCTTCCTGATTTTTTCATATACAGATCTGCACAAGGACAGCGTAGCCTTTATTTTTATTGCCAAGTTTGATTTTCTTGAGTTTCAGGTGAGTAATATTTTAGAGCACAGTCCATAAGAATGAGGGTGATCTGAGGTCATCCATGTGGTTGTATATTATTCTCTAGTTGGTTCCTGTAATTTATTTTGTCTTCCATATGAGCTCATATAATTTCTAAAGGATGGAGGTTATTCCTTCTCCATCCCCCAGGTGTCAAACAAAGAAAGTTCTTTAAAGTATTTGTTGAGCATTACATGCTCCTCAATCATTATCCTAGGTTTGAATGTGGGCATGTTTCTGTATTTCTGTGTCTCCCTGGGTACATTATAAACACTATATGCAAATTAAACTACAATCACCAAATCTGATTGGTAGTCCTTGTGACTTGGCTTCACAGATAACCTTCTAAGAAGTGGAGTCACTTTCACAAGAATGCAGGACTGCTCTGCTTCTCCGTCCACTCAGTGTTCTTGCCCCAGGACTAGGTCCCCTCTTCATTGTAACTTATTGGGAGGTAAATGGCAAACTGCCCACACACAAAAAAAAGAAGACACTGAAAAACGTGGTGTGGATCAACCCTTAAAAGCAACATTATTCATTTATTCCTAGCACTTCTAGTAAGTGGAACTGTCAGATCTCAAAACGCTTACAGTTTCATGAATATTCTTTAATAAACAAAAATCAAATGCTGGCCTATGTTTTGCCATGCATCCATAGTTTCACTTATACACAGGGAGCTGTGCGTATGCATGGTTTTGCACTTTGCTTTTTCGATCAACTGTATTCCTTAGAGATATTTCTATATGGGCACATGTACAGCAATTGCTTCTCAATGGCATTTATGGTTGGATAAATTATAGTTTATTTAGCCAGTCCCCTACTGAAAGCCTGATTCCACATTCATTCTAGGAAATATGTATTTTAACTACTTCCCTTGGGGGGGGGGGTTTAAGTTGCTAGCTTGTCATTAGATCAGTATGTTAGAATAATTTGGAGTGATTCAAAAATAAAATATCTTCATTAAAAATTCACATTTTTGTGTGCTCACACACCTGCTGCTCCAAGAGTCACGTGTCAGTGTTCACATGTAGAGGTCAGAGAACAACTTGCAGAAGTAGAATCTCTTCTTCTATCACGTGGGTCTTGGGGATTGAACTCGGGTCATCAGGCTTGGCTGCAAGTGCCTTTACCTACTGAGCCATCTCACTGGCCCCAAGTACCCTTATTTTCACAAGTGATAAAACTGAAATTCAGAGAAGTATGGATACCCTAAGTGTTAGTGGCAAAATGTGGGACCAGAAGCTAGTCTTCTGAGATTTCTGCACTTGGGCCGCCAATGGGCACTGAGCATTCTTGTTCAGCCACTCTGGCAATTCTCAAGACCAAACAGAGTCTTTGTTGAAATAACTGATTTAACGAAAGATTCTGATCATGGTTTATACTTTACTAGCCCCAAATTCACCGAGTTAAACTTCCCATTTTAGTAGAAGAACCAGCATGCCTTGCGTAGAAATGTAATTCAATAAAAACTTAATCCTCTCATAAAACTGAATATTCTCTGGCTCCCCAATGAACCCCAAAACTTATTAGATTTCTTCTGCAGATGATATTAAATGGTTGTTTTTACCTACCTAACCCCATTATGCCTTTAAAAATATATTATTATTTAAATGTTTACATTTCTTTTATCATGAAAATGTACAAAACAGCCGGAGTCAGGTTTCTGTGAGCAGGGAGGAGGGGAGAGGCCTGCTCCGTGGGGGATTTTAGGTTGCTTGTTTAGAAATTATGAACAAAAGCAGATCAGGGGTAATGCATGTTCAGCTCATACAGCCTCCCGAGCAATCAGAGCCTGCAAACTGCTGCATGAGGAGCTCATCGCTGCCTGAAGAACTAGGATCCAGGCTTCTAGGAGGAGTTCTAAAAGCTAGAGTGATTTTATGGTGATTTTTTCAGAGGAAGGACTTTTTGGTTGTTTTGAATAAATAATAGAATTTTTTCACCAAACAACCACAAAGCCTTGATTTTTTTTTTTCTGTTTGCTTTCAATAATGAATATAATAATCATGTGATGGCTGATTTTTTTATGCCAATCTGACTCGTTGAAGGGGTGGCCTTTTAGCCAATAAAATTTTATTTCTAGATGTACCTGTGATTGTTTTCCAGAGAAAAATCAACATCTGAAGCAGCAAACTGGGCCAAGAAAGTCCATCCCCGCCAGTGTGGATAGACGTCATCTGCTCTGTTGAGAGCTGGGTTAGAACAGGAAGGTGGAGAAAGATCTAATTTCTTTTCTCTTCTGGGACGTCCATCTCTTTCACTGGGCATCAGAACTTTAAGGTTTTTTTGGCTTTTGGACTCTAGGATTCACATACCCATACCAGTGTGCCCTGCATCCAACTGAGGGTCCCATGCCTTTGTACTTAGACCAAATCACACGACCAGCTTCTCTGTCGCTTTACTTGCAAATGGCTGATCATGGTTTCCCCCAGTCTCCATAATGTGTGAGTTCAAGTCTCCTAATAGATGCTTCTAGGATACCTATAGGTGTCTCTATGTTCTCCTTCTCATATCTTGTCTGATATGAGCAGCTTCTATGCACTGGGCCCCTGCTCTGCAAGCCTTGCTCTCTGTTGTACTTTGTAGGACCCTTGTTACACACCTTATGACAAGCTAAAAGAGAAAGAAACGCATGAAGGCTTCCAATCACTCTCCCAATGATCTAACCATTGTCTGATCACGGGGTGTGCATCACTCACAAGCGTGGCTTGAAAGAGACTAGGTGCCATCTACTCCATACCAGTAATCTTAAGATAGGCACTGAGAAATCTTCTTTACATATCAGCTCAACCCTGCAGTGACTCAGGCCTATATGCTTTTCATTTCCATTTGTAACCCTTAAAACAAGTGTTAGAGAGTAACTTGAAAAGAGATGAGCCAAGTTTCAGGCCAGCTGATGCCCATAGACCATTCCATCTACATGGTCAGTGGGACCAGCATCTTGAGCTAAAAGTCACATGTCCTCAAAGGGTGCTGGAATCCTAGCCCAATTCTTGTGTTCACAGCACCAGGGAAGGATGGTGCTCAGGAGCCATGACTTATCAGCTTTTCCATGTTGAGGCTACCTTTACCTGGTGGTCCTCCATAGCCTCAAGCCATACCAAGCTCCTGCCTGGCCATGTCCTCATCTCCCAGGTGATGAGACAGAACAAATTGAATCTAACTTGTAAAGGATTGTGAGGAGCAGTTTCTCTACCTCTCTTATTCTCTTTCCAAATGCTTTCCAGCACTTCAGCCAAGTGAGAATTAAGATTGCTTTCTCTGCTGTAAGTCTAAAAGCATAAATTTGGAATTAAAATCCAGGAATAACACTATAAATCTATATTCGCCTCTGTTAATTTTCAAGATTTAAAGAAAACAAGTACTTAAAGCAAATACCATACCTGCTATTCTCTGCTCTGTGGCATCCTTCAGGATAGCTCTCTGCACTGGGAAAGAATTCCTGTATAATAAGATAACTCAAGCCATACTCTTTTTGTTAACAATTATCCCCTAAAGCCAGGACTGCCCGTGCATTCCATAACCCTAATATGCAAGAGGCCAAGGCAGGTTGACGTGTAGCCTGGGCTACATAGATCCTGTCTCCAAGAAGCATCCCCTGACCCATTAGGAATTTTCTATTTCTTTCAATGGCTTTTCTATTAGAGCAGAAAAACCTTCCTGCTCACTCTCTCTCTTTAGGTAGTATGTTCTGGGTGAAAGGTCCCATCTTTCTCCCATGGCATTTGTTCATCTTTGCATTTAAGTATGTGTTTACATTCTACAAGGGAAACACAATGTTCTATTGCTTTAAGCATCCATTCAAACTCTCCATCTGGTTTCTTGCCTCAAAGCTATGACTTCCTAGGAACTTTAGCATAATAAAAGCTTAATTTCTCTGTAATTTTCTTGCTTCTGGAATAGGAATAAGTTTTTCTGTAAAGATCCTGTAGTAAATGCTTAGGCCTTTGTGGACTACATAATCTCTGTCAAAACTACTCCTGTCCTGTAATGTGGAAGCCGCCACAGAGAGTACATAGATAAACATGAGTGTGTCCCAACAAAGCCTCATTTATAAAACTCCAGAGTGCATCAATCCATGTTCTCGGTTTGAGGAAGGAAAGGAGAATATTTACAATAGCCACCACTGACCTTGACGGCCTCCTTTGTGAAAACTACTATGACAAACATTCCATGGAATTACCTTTTTCAATCTCCAAAACTCCATAGGTTAGGTACAGCCATTGCATTGTATAATGGAAGAAACTAGGTTTTAAAGAGGTAGAACCATTTTCCACACTCAACTAGTAAATGGAGGGGCTAGAGACTCAGATGTGACACCAAAGGTCCTTTTGGAATCACACACACACACACACACACACACACACACACACACACACACACACAGCAGGAAGTCTGTAGGACAACTTATCCTCCATATTTTTTCAAAAGAGAATAGGAACATTAAATAAACTCACAGAATTCAAACCCAATAGGAAAAATGAACACACTTTGAATCTGCTTAACCTATGTAGGCCTTGGATTGCTGAAATATTTAGATGAACTGACATTTAGCACTTTTCTCCATGAGCCCCACACTACAATAGGGATTTAAGGAAAAGGTAAATCTTAGGCTACAACTGCCTTAACTCAGACACGCTTAGAGCATTGGGGAAAATCCTTTCCTTCTTGGACTTGTACAGCCTGTCTTAGTTTGAGAAAACAGACCCACAGCTGGCATTGCTTAAAGAAGGCAACCAAAATTTATTTCCAATTGTCCACAGCCACAAATGTCTCTGCCTTTCCAACCTCCATGATTCATGTTTTCACATAATTCCTGTTCTTTTATTATTGTGATATAAGCAGTTTCTAGGGATTTCAAGTGATCTTACAAAAGTCTTTTCCCAAGATGTAAAGTCCCAGGTTCTCGTAATTTTCCCAGGACATCTCAGCTAAGACATTTATTTGCCAGTGAATGTCCCATTCAAGAAAGCATTCCAAACTGTCTTTTCAGAACCCAGAGTTGGCTTAAGAATACAGTCCTAGGGGTGTGAGGTTGGCTCAGTTGCTATTTGCTGTGCAAGCATGAGGACCTGAATCCAGATCCCCTGAACTCACATTAAAGACAAAACAAAACAAAACAAAAAATGGGTATGGTTAGTGCATGCCTGTAACCCCAGTACTGGGAGATGAGAGACAGGGACAGGTGGGTATCTAAAGCTCATTGACCAGACAACGGAGCCAAATCAATGAGCTTCCAGCTCAGTGAGAGTCCTCTTCTCAAGAGTAAAGATAGAAAGTAATCAAGAGAAGATGGCCTTCACATACACATGTATACATGTGCACCCACATGTACAAGCCCACAAGCACATACAACACACACACACACACACACACACACACACACACACACACACACACACACACACACCAGGGTTAGGGCAGAGACACTATAGTACCCATCTCCTCGCCCACACAGGGGCTTTCTGTGTTCTAACAGGGTGGGTTAGAAAAGCAGGACATATTTATGTGAAATAAATATGCTTAAGAAATACACAATCACATAGAGGAAAAAGAAAAGTCCCCTCTTTCACAAAGTACTTCTAGCCTATCCAGAAAATGTTCTCTGTTGTCACCCATACAATTTCTTCTTGTTACCCCCTCTATTTACTCAGACAAAATGTCGTTTTAATGTCCTCCCCCTCCTGTGTATCTGTTTAATTATTATTACAGCTCATTTGCACTAAGCCCAAATGGAAGCCAGCCTACAGCAGTGGGGCTTGGTGGTACTTTTTTCCAAGGTCAACCCTTACGCAGCTGTTCATACTGAGCCATCTCCAGCTAATAGCAGCTGCCCAGCCTATATGTTATGTTAGAGATGTTCTCTTGTTGCAGAGCCCAGAGAGCTTGCTGTTCAGCCAAAAGAAACCCTTGGGGGAAAGAGTCAGAGTCAACGTCAAGTGCCTGGTTTTTGGGTACCTCCTTTAAACTGCATTTCCACAGGAGCTCATGGAAACCAGTGCAGTTTGTCAGTTAAGCCTGTTGCTTTGGGGCCCCTGGTTTCCTGTTTCTTCAATATACCAACACCCCAAAAGCTAGAGAATGTGCTAAGGACATTTTTTTCCCGAGGAAAAAAAATATATATATAAAATCTGTGATGGCCAACCATTAGGAAAACAAGGAAACAATTTGTATAATGCCAATAGCTTGGGGGAACTTGAGGGTTTATTTCCTTATTATTGTGGTGTTGAGATTCTTTTTAAAGACATGGAATTTGGCAAGGAAGAGGAGAGAAAGGAAATGGGAAGAAGAAAACACATGAGATTTTGCTGAGTTCTGTTTGGTAGAACACCACATCTAATTGTGAAGCTGCAACAAAATCACCCTTGACCCTACACAACACATACCAGTATCCTGGTTACCTCAGAACGTCACTTCACCCAAACACACACTCTTGACCAATGGCAGAGCTCACCAGTGTCCTGCCTTCATCACAGTGCCTCATAGACAGACATGAACTCTCTATACCTAAGAACATGTGCAACTCAGAAGAGTCCAAAAAGGAATTAATGACAGTGAGGCAACCCTTCATAGCTAATAGATCCTCTGACTTTGTCCTCTATGTTGGAAACTCCTGTAAGTTGATGGTTTTGTTTACATCTCAGAAAGTTCAGCAAAACCAAGTTCTGGATGTCTACAGCAGCAGCAGCTGCAGCAATCCAACAACATTATCCTGGCCTTCTATTCTCCTGTTTCTCATTCTCTCTCTCTCTCACTTTTTATTTCTAAAACACAGAATCACCTTCCTGAAGCATGAATCTATTTAGTCTTATTAATAAAAACCAGGAGTTAGATATCGGGGTAAAAGATAAAAAATCAGAGACGCAGAGAGCAGCCACCAGAGAGTTCTTACCTCTCTCAATCCTCATACCAAACGGGAAACTGAGATCTTGTCTCCACATGCCTTATATTCCTATCTCTACCTCCCTAGTACTGGGATTAAAGATGTACACCACCACCTGGCTATGTTTCTCTTTTAGTCTGGTTCAATCTCATGTAGCCCAGAGTGGCCTTGAACTCCTGATCTTCCTGCTTCCTCTTCCAAAATGCTGGGATTAAAGGTGTATGCTACCACTGCCTGTCCTCTATGGTTAACTAGTGATTGGCTCTGCCCTCTGATCTCCAGGGAAGTTTTATTTGTCAGAACACAAACAGAATATCATATAACATTTCCCCCCTTTTGTCTAAACAAAAAGCAAAGGTTTAACTAACATAGAAAAACTATATATAATAAGTACAATAACTATATACAAATATATACAGGCAGTAATTACATTAACAATGTTTAGTTCATTAGCATTTGACAAATTCAGAGAAAACACTCCATTTTCTATCCTATCTTGGTGAGTCCAAAATGTTATACCTAACTCACTTTCTATCCTAACTTGCATTACCAACCCAAAACTACCTTTTGATATCTCTCAACCTTATACACTTTACACCTCTTTTGTGTTTCTTTTCTGAATTTGTTACAAAGGAAAATTATAACTATAAAGTCTTCAACTCCAACTGAGAAGAATATAATATTACCTGAGTATATAGGAAGTGCAAGCAAGTGACTTCCAAAAAAATTGTGAGCAATGACAGAAACATCTGACTGCCTGGACAGTCACCCAAGATTCCTCTGCAATATTGGGGCATCTGTCTTCAGCCTATAGGCCTAGAATATCTGACAGATTTTCTATGAAACAGGATTTTTGAAAGACTGTCCCATCTTCTCTTGGCAAAATTCTGCAGTCAATTTCTTCTCTGTCCTGCTTATCCAATTTGGACAGCATACTGTTAGCTGTTTCTTGCCCAGTAGCTAACTTTTGCCACAAAGGAAGTAAACTTCATATGAAGTTTCTTTAATGCCCACCATCTTCTCTGAAGTAGATTGGTGCTACTAGGAGGAGACATGTCTCATTGTCATAAAAAATAATAAAACCTTATGTTATTAAAACATCTTATATGCCATATTCTGTAGACCTCTGAAGTGTTTGAAGACTACTTGCCTATCTGAAATATATCTGTTTGACCTTGAAAACATACCTAATATGACTACAAGTTTGACTGTAATAGTTGACTAACTACTAACCTGCATTTCTTTATTATCCTAAATAGTTTGTAATAATAACTTTCAAGGACTAGAAATTTGTATTTCATTAATTAAAACACCTGATATTTTGATTTTACTTCAAGCTTCTGGAAATCACCTCTTCTATCCAAGCATGATCATGGTCATGAGATTCAATATTGACTGTATCTCGGATCCATTCCTCTATGGGTGCTGATCTTGCCTTTAAAGGCCTAATTGCCCTTTTGCATTGTGAATTAGCATTTTAAAAAGCCAAAGGTTCCATTATTATTTATCTAGCTTCTGAATTTGGTATCATTCTATTTACAGCTGACGTCAATCTTTGTAAAAAAAAAAAAAAATCAGTAAAGGTTTCTTTTGGGCCACGAATGACTTTCCAACTTTTTCAATTCTGTCCCAAGCATTCAAAGCTGCTGCACGGCACAGAGCCAGGGTGTGGTCATCATATAGAGATAATTGCCAACATCAGCATAATTGCCCTCTCCAAGAAGTTGGTACTGGGAGATTAATACTTCTACTTCATTGTTCAATGGTCCTAGTCACATTTTTCCACTAGGTCCTCCACTGTAATTGAGGACCAAGCTCCAATACGGTTGCAACCAAGTCTCTCCAGTCTTGTGGGACAATTCTGTTACTAGTTGACTGTGAATTTAACATCAGATGAAAATGTATACCATATGAGACTATTGCTTCCTTAAATCTAACATTTCCACAGAAATCCAGTCAACTCTTATACAGCCTTGAGTATGTCTGTCATTTGGCAGTTGTTCCTGTAAGGTGACTGGATAAATTAAGTTTGGTTGTTTGAAAATCTTGGGCTGTTCCTCTCTAATTTTATAATGTAATGGTGAAATTGGTTCTTTAAATTCCTCTGTCTGGGTCTGAATATCTCTATGACCTGTTTTAATGAGTTTTTTCTAAGGCCTGTATCTTGGTACTCCTATCAACCAATTTTTTTAAGGATAAACCAAGAATTATAAAACCAACAATAAGGATTATCAAATTGATAATTAACATCATGTCAATCCCAGTTTAGTTGATTATCCCTTCATTTAATCATTCCATTTTTAAACCATGCATTGTGTAATCATACAGAGACCTAATCTTTCCATTGTAACAGTGTTTCCCATTTTTTTGGTGTGAGAAAAAACTCTCTCTCTCTTTTGTTAACTAATTCCCCCCTTTAAGAATTTCCAATTGTCAGGGAATCAGTGAATCCCCACTGGACATCATCAGCAATGGGTTCCCTTGAAGCTCTCCAAAAGGCACAGGGAAGCCATAATCCTAAGGCTGGTACATGGTAGTCGGCCATACCATTGGAGGTTGAGAGTACACGTGAAGCTGGGGGTTACCAGCTCCATCATAGAGAGGTCCTGAGACGTGGCTCCACTCTTGTCTGTGGCCCAGGATCCTGTAGAGTTCCTCTGAATAAGGACAGAACAAGGGTTTGATCCCTGGTCTCTCGTTACACAGCCTCCAGTGCACCTTCAGCATAGCCAGCAACAGTTGCAAACAGTCGTGCCAGCTCTTCCTCAGGCCCCTATGATAGAGTCGCTTGCAAATAGCCCTGACCTTTGTAAGTATTTTTGCCTGGGTGCCCACTTCCTGTTCAATGACTTCCCACTCCAGCAGGAAGATACTGATGTCATAGTCATTCCATGGCCTATTTCTCTGATGGGAAACCTGGAAAACATTTGATTGTGCCACACCTACTTCCTGCCTTTGTCCCTGGGGAAACCAGCCTTCATCAGCCATGGTCAACTTCTTATGACCACCAAGGCCCTCAGAGGAGAGGGTGGAGATTCCTTGAATTTTCTCTAACAACATTGGAATTATTATGTTCTGTATGTGTCAACTTCTTTCTATACCTCCTCAGTAAAGACAAGTGAAGTGAAATCAAATAAAGGTCTCTAAAGAAAAAAAATAATAGTTCCAATTGTCTCACCAACTCTGCTGACAATGATGGTAAAGATGACAGAGAAGTGTGAGGCTGACTGTTGCTGCATAGAAAAGTAGAAGCCCGAGTGGTGTCAAGGCAGCTACCTAGCGTGGCAGCAGCCGGAGGAGAGGGGCCAGGGAAAGCCCACAACCCACCGGTAGAGAAGAAGCCAAAGGCGGAAGGATATGCAAGAGCAGTTAACTCCTGTGAGCCCAAGTGCCTGTGGAGTTTGCTGCAGAGAGGCTGCAACAGAAAAATCCCGAACTAGCACAGAGCTTTGAGGAAAAAAGAAAAGAAAACCTAGCTGATGAGGCTCCAGGAGCCCCTGCCTGCAGCTTGGGCCTATGCCAGTGGCTGCAAAGCCATGGGCAAGCTGCTTTTTCATGAATTCATGCCCCAAAGGTTGGACACCAGATGAAACATGATCCTAATTAGTCTAATTAAATAAAAATCTAGAGTCAGATATTAGGGTGAAAGCTGAAAGAGCAGAGAAACAGAGCAGAGGCCACTAGAAATTTATTACCTTTAGGAATCCTCAGAGTGAATGAGAAGAGGGATCCTGTCTCTACAAATCCTCAGGCTGAATGGGGGGGGGGGGACAAGAGCCTGTCTCCACATGTCTTATATTCCTTTCTCTGCCTCCTTTGTGCTGGAATTAAAGGTGTAAACCACCACTACCTGGCTCTCTTTCTCTTTTAGACTGGATCAATATCATGTAGCCCAGGGTGGCCTTGAACTCCTGATCTTCCTGCTTCCTCCTCCCAAGTGCTGGAATTAAAGGTGTGTGCCACCACTGCCTGGCCTCTATGGCTGACTAGTGGCTAGCTCCAACTTCTGATCTCCAGGTAAGCTTTTTTTTTTTTCAGAACACAAATAAAATATCATACAGCACCTCCCAAATGAAGTTCTTACATAAGTTCCCCTGTCCTAACCTCTACTTTAATGACAATTCAAGCTAAGATAACTAGTATTTCCATAACTGCCTTTCTAGGACCAAACATACTTTGGAACCAGTTATGGTAAAAATTCTAGGTTTGGAATAATTATACTAGAATATGTTTATTTAATTATTTTAAAAAGCAGTCAATAGTGGAAGAATTGTCCTTCTCAAGGTTTCTGTTCACATATACTTATTCTACATAGCATATTGCTCCAGAGTAAGGAAGACTCATGGGAGAAACCCATCCATTGTAATCGAGGAGAACACAGCCTTTGCCCTTCTTGACTGCCTTCTTTTCAGTATGTCAAGGATATACAATGGCCAGAGGCTTTTGAAGATGTCAGGAAAATGATACTGGAGAGTGGGAGGCTTCATACACTTCAAAGAAACATCTAAAAGATAAACTGGCCAAAAGTAACATTATATGAGCTATAGAAGAGAGCCAAAGGACTAGAGCAACCAAGGGAACAGCAGATTCCATGTGGTAGGAAGTTTTATGCTAATTTTGTTCTCTCTTCCCTTACACTGGTTCTGACATGGCTCTATCTTGGTTAAGAGAAGCTGGCAGTTCCCTATCTTCTTCCTTGAATTGGAAGGAACAGAGTGAACCTTTTTTTCACCTCTGTGGAGACTGTCTGAATATTGATCTCAGGCAGCTGAGTTTTGCCAAACTCAGACACGAGGCAGAGAAAATTAGCAAGGTGCTTGGGAAAGCTGGGGGAGACAGACACACAGAAGCCTGAGACAAGGGATACTGATGGGAAACATACAGTGGAAACTCAAGGCTCCAAGAGGGCAGCTATGGGGTAAGATTCTAGAACATTTGTGAGCGGCTGTGTATTGTGGTAGTTGAGTATTTAAATACAAACTCAGGAAAGAGAAGACCTGAGAGGTCCTAAGCTTTCTCCTTCAGCTAATCCAAGACTGAACAAATCTGGAAAAATCGGAACTCCTCTGGCACAAAGCAATTTACTGCTCTAGTTGGGAGACCAGAGCTTAAAAATGAGGTGCACTAAAGTCTCATAGAACAGCAACTTTAATTAGAACATCAGACAATTTATATTCTGAGGGTAAGAAGAGTCACCTAAGTAAAGTGCACAACCACAAGGACAAGTCACACATGACCAAAACATGTTTTTTTCCATAGAGGTGTATGAATAACAACAGCTGAACTCACGCCCATCCACTATACCTAGAAGGGGCAGGAAAGCACATTCCAAGGACAATTCCATGTTTTTTAAGAAACTGAGATCACAGGACTCTTGTCTTGTTTTCTTGGGATTTTCTCACAAGCACTCAGAATGATTCCTCTTGCACAGCTCTGTTCTTGGACTGTGTTCCAACACAAAGCCAATCTTCAAAGACATGGAAAGGTGTCTTTTCCCACAAATGCTCAATTTTTAGCAAGGAATAGAAATTCATAATGCATACACAGACAGAGACACACACAGACACACATACACACACAGCAAGCAAGCAAACAAACAATCCAGTACAACACAGGAGGAAAGAAAATCGGTGGCAAAAACCATCCCTGCAAAACCACAAAATGGGTAGACTTTCAAGCCAGCCTTCTGTGGGATGATATATCTGAAGTGCTAAAAATTTTTAAATTATACAGCAATGAAATGACTGAAGAATGTCCTTCTTAACTACTAATTAACTACTTTAAATGTTTTAAATTCACCTAAACTAATGCACTGATGGACATATGGAATTTAAAAAGCATGATCTAACTATATGCTACCTACCAGAAACTCACAATAGATCTGAGAGAATGAGAGGTAGAGGTAGAAAGAAAGTGGCATAAGATTTTCTGACAAGTAACTAAAGATAAGGAGCTGATGACATGAATACCAAGCAAAATAGACTTTAGGCCAAACACTACAGAAATGATAAAGGATATCATAAATTGTTAGAGGTCATTTGCCAAGAAGATATAATGAGTATAAACTACAAACATAAGTCATTATTATCAGATTTGAAGACAATAGCTCTACAATATGGTAGACAATTCTAATACCATAAAAACAACCAAAGAGAAGATTGATTATGAAATAAAAGCCTCAAATAATAATTCAAATAAATTAGATTTAACATATATGTGTATTTAATATATATTATATACATTATACATTTTTAGTCATTATATTTTTATTACTGTCATGCCATTATCCTGGGCTATGCAGCAGTGTGAACTGCAAAGGAAACGGCCCAGGTTGCAACAGTCATAATGTATGTGTGTGTGTGTGTGTGTGTGTGTGTGTGTGTGTGAGATATGTTTATTATACATATAGTAATATATACAATTCTACATAACAACAGAAAAACATTTATTTTATCAAATGCACATAAAATATTATCCACTGTATACCTTTTGTTGGGCAACAAAAGAAGTTTTAATAAATTTCAAAGGACTGATATCATGCAAAGTATCTTTTCCAACCTCAGTGAAATAAAACCAGAAACCAATAACAGAATAAAAATGAAAAGAATGCACAAATATGTAGAAATTAAATACCATGCTTTCTTCTTTTGAGAATTTCAAATAATATATTTTGATCATATTCACCCCAATTCCTATGTAACTCCTCCTACACACTGCCCTACCTCCCAACTTCATGTCCTCTTTTGTTTTTTTGTTTTTTAATAACTCATCTAGTAGAATGCATGCTGCCCATATACTCATGGACATAGGGCCATCCACTGGCCCTATGTGGGGAATGTGGTCACCTACAAGGGACCAACCCTTAAATAAAACTGACTCTCCCTTATCCAGAAGCCAGCAATTGTTCATCGATCCTCAGTTAGTGTGTGGGCCTCATGAACCTCTTCCCCTACATGCTAGAATGTTAGAATTTTGAATGGTTTGATCATGTGCAAGTTTTGTGTAGGAACCCACATGTACTGTGGTTTTTAAGTGCAGTGATCTTATCATATCCAAAGGACATCATTTTACTCTGGTTTTCCTCAACTTCTTGCTCTTACAATCTTTACAAACCCTCCACCACAATGGTTCCTGAGCCTTGTGGGGGTTGGAGTGAGAAAAATGTCCTATTTGTTGCTGAGCACTCTGCTAACACTTATTCTTTGCACTTGGGCCAGTTTTGAGTTGGAGATAACCACCATCCACATGAAAGAAACTTCTCTGATGAGGTCTGTGAGCTGCACTAATCTATGAGTAGAGAGACATAAATTAAGAAGATAGTTTGATACTGTCCATTAAGCAGAATGATGGTAGCAGGTTCACCCCTGTGGCCTGTGAACTCCCCAATGATGGGTTCTTAGCCAGATTTACAGCCCCAGACATGGGATTCCTCCTTGGAAAGAGCCTTAAATCCAATCAAAAAGCAGGTAGCTACTCCTATTCCGTCTCTGCCACTACTGCACCCATGGGCATATCTTGCTCCACTGGTCATTTTTGTAGTCCACAGTGTTTGTAGCTCAGTAAGACTGTTGATGAGGTTTTCCTCCCAATAGCTTCAACTGCACCTTTTAGTAGTATGGAAGCTTGCCAGCAGGAAGGAAGCTTTCTCCATGTACTTGAAAAAAAATCAGTGTAGTATCTTTAGCAATAGTGGCTTGCCATCAAGTTCTGGCAGGCAACCAAGAGCAAGGTGTCCTGGAGACTCCATAAACAGCATACTCTTAAACTCTGGCTCAAAGAAGGAATTGTAGAGGAAATTAGAATACAGATAAGAACACTGGATGATAAAATGCAGTAAGAGCCAAGCTCCGAAGGAAATGTACAGCCGTAAATACGAACATTGAGAAAGAAGAAAGGTGGAGACTGCACTTTAGTAGTAGATTGCTTGCTTGGCATGCATAAGGTCCTGGGTTTGAGTTGAGGAGAAGAGGGGATAATTCAAATTAACATACAAATGCATACCTTAAGTAATGAGAAGAGATGTATTGGCTGATAATTTATTTTCCAAGCTCCAAAGACTAAATGTGTCTGCTGATGCTATGACTGTCTTAGTTAGGATTTCTATTTCTGTGAAGAGACACCGTGACCATGGTAACTCTTATAAAGAAAACAAACTTGGTGTGGTTTCCTTACAGTTTCAGAAGTTCAATCCAAGATCATCATGAAAGGGAGCATGGCAGACATGGTACTGGAGAGGTAGCTGAGAGTCCTACATCTTGCAGGCAATAGGAAGTCAACTGACACACTGGGCGGTATCCTGAGCATAGGAAACTTCAAAGCCCGCCTCCACAATGACACACTTCCTCCAGCAAGGCCACACCCACTCCAAGAAAGCCACACCTCCTAATAGTGCCACTCCCTGTGAGATTATGGGGGGGGGCAATTACATTCAAACTACCATGATGACCTACTGTAGCTTCGAGTATTCCAATATCTATAGCTCTTAACTTCTCTAGTCTACACTTACAACCTCAAGTAGAATTTACACAGATATGCCCCATGAGTTCAAAAATCAGTGTTTTCACTTGTATGAGTCTTATTTTTACCTTTTGTTCTTCAAATACCTAGTTACAAAGATTTCCATGCTTCTGTCCCCCTTTCTCCACTCCGCACCGGACGCACCCACAGACAACTGGGGACATTGTCTCTGCCTTCCACACCCTCTACCGCAATGGTCTACATGTCTCTTTCTATTCCTAAAGCATTGTCCCTACTGCCCTCAGGACGGCTTACTGACTACTAAAATAGCCCTTTTCTGGGACTACCTTCTGTCTTCTTCTTGCGATAATATTAACATTAAGTGCACAGAGGATGAGGACATAGTTCAGTCAGTTTACCATGCAAGCATGATGACCTTCATCCAATCTCCTGAATCCATGTAAAATAAATAAATAAAAAGCCAAGTACATTGTCACATGCTTGTAATCCTAGGGCTGAGGATGCAGAGAGGACAGCCACTGAAGAATGACACCTAAGTGTCCTCTGGCTTCCACATTCATATATTTACATGTATACACACATGTGCATATGTGCAGGGCATTTACCCACCAACCCCAGAGCTCCCCAAAGTTTTCTTGAGTGCTAGCAGCAGGAAATATTAGATGAAGGATTTAGAAGATGAACAGATAAAAAAATAAAGGATAGCCTCGAGAGGGCCTGGAACCTATTCCAGGAGCCCCGACTGTCTCTGCCCCAGGGTATTAATAGAGACGCCAAGGGGTGGAACAAAAGACCTTCCCCCAGCACAGCCAAGTGCAGAGCATCTCAGACACCTGCACTTAGGCCTGTGGCCCTAATCATCCTTTCTATGCAGACCTGCTGGGTAAAGCCATGAGGAACCTGAAAATGGGCTCCCACAGGTCCCTCTTTCTAAATATATAAAAAGTAACTCATTATTAAGAGTTCACAACAATCTCCATAGCTGTTACACCTCCCCGTATGGGAGTAGAGGATGATAAAGATGGCATTTCTCTTTTGGATTAGGTCCAAGGTGACTACAGCAGTCTTTAGCTGCATCAAGCCCTTTCTAAACCAAAAACTTAGTGCAATTGCAAACTTAAAGGATCCCTTAGCTTCATCATTACCATTAACAGGTTAACATAAATATTGCTATACATAGTCACAATTCTCCCAATCTTACAACTCAAAGCAAACTCTTAACAGAACAATTTGAATTAACAAATATGGTGCTATATATAGTTAACAATTTTCTCAGTCTTACAGCTTTAATTCTTAATAGAATCATTTGAATTTTCTTGCTAACAGAATATAGGAAAAACTTCGATGTATTCACATCAAACTTAAACATTTTCTTAACTCCACAAAACCAGGGTACATTAATATCAATAGGTTAAACATACTTTCTGCAAACATACATTCAACCTTAATTCACTCATAACTCCTCCTTTTCTTTATAATTTTTAAAACAAAATCTCTAGATTTTTGGGTTTTAGAAAAAACCCAAACTTGTACAATTCCTACAAACTCATATTGAAAAGCAATATTCTCAATCTAATCATTAATACTTTGAAAACTTTTAGCAAAACATCCAAAAGCAGTTTAATAAAACTCTTTACACTTTAAAAGTAGTCTCTTAGTATACCCCATTTGCATTTCTTACTAACAAAACATGATATTAATCTACTCAAACAACAATTTTTTAATTAACTAGACTAAGGAATATTAACTCTCCCTTTTCTTTTTAATTTTTTAAGCAAAAATCTCAAGCCTAGTTAGAAAACCCAAACTTTTCTGTTTAAACAGTTCCAATTGTAACACAAAACCAGTTCCATAAGTAATTCCATTTTTACATAAATAGTTCCATAAAACAATTCATGAATCACCAGTTAATAAAGTATATATGCATACACAAAATTGCATCTTTAGTCTAGGTAGAAACAATAAATTTCTTCATTTAAACAGTTCAATTTTTTTTTTTTTTTTTTTTTTTTTTGGTTTTTTTCGAGACAGGGTTTCTCTGTGTAGCTTTGCGCCTTTCCTGGAGCTCACTTGGTAGCCCAGGCTGGCCTCGAACTCATAAAGATCCGCCTGCCTCTGCCTCCCGAGTGCTGGGTAAACAGTTCAATTTTTAACCCAATTTCAGAAAACAGTTCCTAGATCATTACTATAAATAAACTCAAAATTGTCCCATTGCAATGAAATCTATTGTTCATTTCATTAAGTCCCAAAATTCAAATAATTTCTGGTACAAGCCTTCCAAATATGAAGAAATCCATAACAAAAATCTTTGTAGTTTTATCTCTTTTTTTTTTTAAGTTCAAAAAGTTCAAAAAAAGTAAATGCTGGTATCAGACTTCCAAATATGAAGAGACGTTTAACAACCAAAACTTTTTGCAGTTAACAATTTTAGTTCAAACAAGCATCTCTGCAACTTTCATTCTCAAGTCATGGACCTTCTTAGTTACAGTAATATTTTAAACTGCACCATTTTTATGTTAGCTCAGGTTTTTCTGTGTTGCATTGATTTTCCATGGATCTCAGCTGCGGATGCCTTGTTGTGGTTCTGTGTCCGCCATTCTTAGCTTCTTAGCGGCTTCTGGAACTTTTGAAAACTGCTCTGACTGCCTGCTTTGCCGTCTGCTAGGACACTAACTTCTGTATCTCAGGTTCTTTCACCATCTACATTAAGCATAAATTAACAATCAACATTTGTGCTTTTTCAGAAACTCACATATAGCATGTGCTTAAGTATAAACTCACACTCAACATTTACACATTTTTACAAACTCACACATAACATTAACATCTACTTATTTATACTCATTAAGGAAACTATAGAGCTACCTTAGCAAATATATTCATTCTATCTCATTTAAACTTCTTAGGACTACCTTAGATTTACAACTAGAATCTTTACTACATGCCTTTTCATCTTTTTCTACTTCTTACTCTTAGTTATTATCACTATATCTATTAGAAAGATTCTCTTAACTAGACAGGAAGTACGTACATCATTTCTAAAGTTTAGAGTTTATAGTCAGCTTTGCTATGCAACATTGGGATTTAGTGAGTGTTGTTATAGAATTTTGATACTTGTTGCTAGGGGAATGTAACATCTCAGGACGAAGCCATACCCCAAAGTTGCCGAGTTCTCTCAGCCATTCCGGAGCTGGCAGAGATGCATTGTCAGCAGTAAATGGTTTTTAACTAGAGGCTGTCCCTTCACCCAAATTCATAATAGCTCCCCTAAGTGCTTCAATTCAGACAAACGTTTCTATTGCAGCAGTACTTTTGGTTTGTTCTACCGAAAAACTTCACTTCACACTGAGGGTAAAATTACCATATTTAGCTGCTGTAAAGCTCTTCGCAAAAATACTACACAGCTATTAGGTGATATAAAGTATTTTTCTAAAGAAGCTAGTAAAGCCAAAAGCAGCACAGCTCCGAACTCTTATTTCCTCACTGTTTGCATTAACCAGTGACAAAACCTCAGAAACACTAATTGAGCCACTTTCATTCTGGTTCCTTTATGTCATTGAAGCTGACCTTCCTTAGTTCCATGCTCCTTACCAAACACTCCGGTAACCACCGAGCTTCATTCTCCTCTTGTGAAAAAACACAAACATGTTCTCAACCCCATATTAACTCAGGATTGGGACCCTTCCATAATCCCGAGCAAGGATCTTTCCATTTCACTTAAGCAAAAGTCGCTTGGGTGCCACTGTGCCAAAATCTATCTGCAGTGGACTGCTCACGGACATCCATATTCAAAAAGTTCAGAACGAAAAGAGCATGATTTAATGCGTCATGTGGTGATTGAGGGTAAATTTCTTCCTTTATTTTTATTTTTTGAATTTGTATTTTAAGACTGCTATGAGCCCTTTTTACAATACCTTGCCCCTTAGGATTATAAGGAATACCTGTTTTATGCACAATTTCCCATTGGGTACAAAATTGTTGAAATTCCTTACTACTATATCTAGAACCATTGTCAATTTTAATAATTTTTGGTATACTCATATACCAAAAACACTTCAAGCAGTGCATAAATTACATGTTTTGTAGCTTCCCCAGGTTGTGCACTAGCCATTAAAAATCCTGAATAAGTGTCAGTGGTCACATGTACATATTTTAATTTGCCAAATTCTGCAATATGAGTAACATCCATTTGCCATAGATGATTAGGAAGAAGACCTTAAGGGTTTACCCCTAAGTGAGGGACAGGAAAATATTTTGGACATACCCCCACATCGTTTAACTATTTGACAAGCTGCTTCTTTGGTAAGATTGAATTGCTTTCTTAAGCTTTTGCTATTTTAATGATGAAGAGTATGTGACTGTTGAGCCATTTCCACTTGGGATAATGCTACTATCTGTGTTAACTTATCAGCCATGGCATTACTTCTCAGCTAAAGGACCAGGAAGATTGAAGTGAGCTCTAATATGGCCCACAAAGCATGGCAGCTTTCTTTTGTCAAATAGTGTCTTGAATTTGTTGAAACATTTTGACTTGATTGTTGTTAGTTCCAATATTTTCACCAAAACTGTTACTATTCAAAGGAGTCCAGAACATGGATGTTCTTTCATGAAACATTAGCTTACTTTGAGAAAAAGCGTTTTCAGGATTTAGCATTTTCACTTCATTAGCTTTAACTCCTGATGTTATTATTAGCAGCTGTAATACTTAGCATTGATTTCTTATAAGGAACTTTCAGGTGAAGCAGTTATTTTTTTAAGACAGCTTTTCTGAAGTTTGTTCCCATCTATAAAGCAGTCATTTCTTTTTTGAATGCCTGTTTCCTTGTCTCCCTCATTAGATATGTGAAGTAATCATTCATTGCCGGCTGTTTGTTCAAAGGGCAAAGAACTTTATTTTCCTATAAGTTTCTTCATATCTAAAACAATGTTTAGTGTATAAACTGCTTTCTCTTGCTTTCCTAAGGATTTTAAAGTGGCTAGTTTGCTCTTAAAGGTAGCTTTTTGTCATCCAACTGCCGTAAAAACTTTGCACAGCTATTCGGGTAAATAAGGCATTTTACCAATGGAGCCCCAAACCGAAAAGCTCCTAGTTCCCAATCCTATCAATTTTTCATTGGAACTGACATTTAACAAACTCTTAGACGATTTTCCTCCTCCTTATTCTTCTAAAAGCTGTATTTTAAGTTTACCATGCGTGTATTTTCGAGCTGACAAAAGTGTTTCAGGGAAATTTCGCTGTCATTAGCGGAAAACTACCTTTCCCAGAATGCATTTCCCTTATATCAGTCCTTTGTTGCAAGTTAGCTTTCGGACTTCATTTCCCATAGTTCTTTTCGGGTCAGAGTCAACTGGTTCTCTTTTACTGGACCTGCTTACAAATTCTTGCCCGGGAGGTTTGAACCAAGTTTTTTGCTTTTGCAACAGGGGATTTGAACAAGCATTTTACATTTTCAACTATGGGACATTGAGAGATTTCTATTCTCTCCTCAGTTGGCTTCAACAGGTGTCTCTCCTTCATTTGACACTGCCCGCCCTCCACCCATCAGAATGTCATCTGCCTTGTTAGCGGGCATTGAGGCTGGCATTTCTGATAGCAACTTTCCTAGGAGCTTGTGCTTGCTTTAGCCAGTCAATGAAAAACAAAAACATTTACAACAGAACTTTTCAATAGCTCCTTCAGAGACATTTTCTCCCACGGATAGATCTTTATTATATTTTGCTTATTCGTTCAGGTATCTGTCTGCGGCTCTGTACCTCTGCTAGTTGCCTTTGGAGGTAGGGGCTTTCTTTCCCCCCAAATCTGCCTCAAACTCTAGCAGCTTTGTCAGGTCATGCATTTTCTGGGGAGGAATCTGTCCCTTCTCCGTATCTTCAGAGAGTCAGTTTTCAGTTTGGTCTCAGTTTACACCCCCTCTGCCCCAGGAACAGTTTTTGACACTAAAGTGGCCGCTTTTCCTGTTACTGAAGGTAGGAGCTTTTTGTCCAGTTCTGTTTTCAGGGTCTGTGTGGTTTGCGTACAGACTGAAAATCTAACAAGGGAGGTTTTTGCCATCTCTAAGCTCGCATTAGGACAGGTGTTTTGCCTCATCAGGCCTTCACCTGGCCCAGTCCCCCAGTGGGTTTTGTTTTGTTCATCTGGTTGCTCAAGGACAGAGTTTATGCCAGAGGCAATCACCCCTTAGGGCTACACTCCCTCATCTCACCGGGAGTCAGTTGAAACAAAGTTTTTCTCAAAAAGATGCCTTCTCTGATGGAAAAGAAAGCTTTACTCCTGGATAGTTCTGTTCTGCCCTGGCTGGGCTCTTTCCCCAGACAGCGTTCTGACTCAGCAGCACGACTGCTTTAGACACGGTTCAGCTTTACTGTTTTCCCAGAAAGGTCCTTTCTCTGATAGGTCCACAGCTGCAAAAAGAAATCTAAGAAAAGCTCTCCTATCAACCCTGGGGCTTGTAGGAAAGCAGACAACTGTGCTGTTCCCACCAGCTTTAGCTTTGTTCATTGGCAATCTTCCCCTGGGTTCTGCACCTTCCTGCCTCAGCTCTGTGCTCCAGGAAGCTTACAACTGCAGGAACCCTAGTATCCCCGAAATGCACTCCAACTCAGAGATGCTGGCCAGTCGCCTCTGGATTTTTGCTCAGAAGCGAGGATACAATGCTAACAGAGTTTGAATTGCTTCAGAGGATCTTTGCATTATGATTAGGAGAACGTTTTCATTCTGAAATGCTCACTCAGAAACAAAACCCTTGATGCCTCAGCTGAGCTGTAACTGAAAAGCTTGGCTTTTTTGCTTTTCTCAGGGAAAGTTTCCTGCCTTTTTGGGCTCTCTGTAGCTCTTTACCCACACTCTCCCAAGTGTTTCCCTCAGGGGACTTTGACCCACTGTCTTTTTGTTTGTTTGTTTGTTTGTTTGTTTTTGGTTTTTCGAGACAGGGTTTCTCTGTGTAGCTTTGCGCCTTTCCTGGAACTCACTTGGTAGCCCAGGCTGGCCTTGAACTCACAAAGATCCTCCTGCCTCTGCCTCCCAAGTGCTGGGATTAAAGGCATGCGCCACCACCACCCAGCTGACCCACTGTCTCTTACTAGCTTGAAGAGACAGAACTTAGAAGAGAGGCTTTCAGGAACTCCATCCCTGTCTCCTGCATTTCAGGGAGGATTTTTAAAGCTTGAAAGAGAACTTGGAGAGGTTTTGCTGTCTTAAGAGGTTTGTTCTTTTCCCTTAGAGCTAATCACAGGTGGTCCCCATACTAATATCTTCAGGTGATTCTAATTTTTGTCCTTTTGAGAAAGTTAAAGGCTTTAGTTAAGTTTGAGAGCTTTTGAGAAAGATTAAAGCTTTTTAGAGATTCCCACCTCCCCCCCCCAAATTTTCCAAGAAAAGCTTTTAGTTTAAGAGAAAGATTTCTCCCCACCCCAGGAGAGAGACCAACTTTTCCCAAAACTTCCAAACTTTAAACTTTTTTGGCTTTTGCATTTTTGCCTCGGGGAGAAAACACTTTCTCCTGCCGCTTGGACTTAGCATTTCATCAGTCCCCAGGTCAAAAGCTTCCACAGGAAACTTTTTCTTCCCCATAAGCTCAAAGAAGAGCTTTTTTTACTACCCGTAAAGCTCAAAGAAAGTTTTCCCAGTTTGCATTCATAGCCCCCAAAGTTAGAAAATTGAAGAGTTTTTCTTTCTAGTTGCCTTATTTTTTCTACACAACCTTACACGTCCAAGTTTTTCCTACACTGTATTACTACGCTATACCTTATACTTATTTTTCACAGAAATTGAGAAAGGGATAGAAGATAGAAAATTTTGACAGAAGAGAATTTTGCGCTGCAGCATCAGACATCCTTCCAGTCTGCTTTTCCTTTTCTCTCAAGGATAAAACCCCTGCCCCTCAATTTTACACCCACACACACACACACACACTATATATATATATATATATATATATATATATATATATATATATATATATATATATATATATATATTCCATAACACGGGCATGCCACTTTCCACTGGCAGGGCTGACTCAGCACTTTTGCCAAAAACTCTGTAATAAAACTATTATTTTCCCTTTTCTTTAATCCCTATTTCTTTGTTTTTAGTCCCTGTTCATTTGTCTTCAGTCCTTTTTTTTTCTTTTTTCTTTAGTCCCTGTTTGGGCACCATTCTTCAGGGCGTTTACCCACCAACCCCACAGCTCCCCAGAGTTTTCTTGAGAGCAGCAAGAAATATTAGATGAAGGATTTAGATTGTGAAGATGAACAGATTAAAAAAATTAAAGGATAGCCTCAAGAGGGCCTGGGACCTATTCCAAAAAGCCCCGACTGTGTCTGCCCCAGGGTATTAATAGAGATGCCAAGGGGTGGAGCAAAAGACCTCCTCCCCCAGCACAGCCAAGTGCAGACCATCTCAGACACCTGCACTCAGGCCCGTGGTCCTAATCATCCTCTATGCGGACCTGCTGGGTAAAGCCACAAGAAACCTGAAAATGGGCTCCCACACATATGAACATACTCACACTTGGACACACTTGGACACACACACACACACACACACACACACACACACACACACACACACGGACACGGACACGGACACGGACACGGACACACGGACACGGACACACAGACACGGACACACACACGGACACTCACGGACACTCACACACACATGTGTACCAGGGAGCATAGGTTCTAAGACTGAGAAAGAGAGGGAGATGAGACCTGTATTCTTTATTGATTGCTGGCTACTTGGCCTTGGGTGTGGATCACCTACTCTGTCTATTCTTCATTGTGCTCATCTGTAAAATGAGCTGCAATTGTCCTTACCTCATGGTTGGACATGATAATGAAATGAATTATTAATTTATACAAATCAATTGGAATAGTTGCATGAACATAACAGATGTTCAATAAAGGAAGGCTATTGTGGCCTGCTTTATCTTTCTGCTCTGTGGGCCTGATAAAGTCATCCCATAATCAAAAATAGAAATTTCTCTTGTGTGTAGAATAAAGTCTTATTTCCTTTAAGATCAAACTTTTCTTTCTGGTCTTAATTCTTTTCTTTATATATACGCTACAATCTGGCCATACTGATCTGTTTGATGCCCATAAAATACCCAGGCCCACACCATAAACTCTGCTTAGGTGGTTGTTCTCTTCAGAAGCTTTCCCCATCACCATCTACCAAGGCCTGTCTGTAGGCCCACACAGAGTTCTGGTCAAATGTTACTCCCTCTGCCCCAGAAAGTTTTCTCAGATTACACTGCTATGAGTCACTTTCCCACATCTGTACTCTTGACCTGTCCCTTTTGTTTTAGCAATTATCGCAGTATTTATCATGCAGGTAGCTGTGGGTACTAATCCAGTGTCAGCAAGCAATACTCAAAGGTTACTCAAAGAGCTAGACTGTCCAGCAGAGCCCTACCTTACTGTCCACATAGCTAACATTCAAAGGATGACTCTGGGTGCTGCGTCTATCTGAATTCACATTTTATTCCTTAAGTCTATTCTTAGAGTCTATGGATTGAGAGAGAAGGAAGAGGATGCTAACAACAATAAAATCCCTCATAAAGAGGGAAAGAACTTTCTCTTTTTCTGTTATGCCTCGTAAATCCTAAGAGGAATATTGACGTCATTAAGTCTGGCCCCATACTTCCAGTGTCCTTCCTTGGTCCCAAAGGTTTGAACGTGACTAAAGGAGCTGATACAGTGAAAAAGAGTGCTGGCTGGTGGTTTTGGGAAACGTTCTCCAGTGCACACTAGCCAAGTACTCAGAGCAAAGAGAGTGATCTTGTTCATCAGCGTCAGCTCAGCCTCACTCACACAGCCAGGTGGACTTTCTTGGTTTCATTCTGAATCCAGAGAGAAGGGGCCTTTCTTTGCTCCATGTTGAATCAGTACACCGGGAACACTGGCCATCCGTCCAGGGCTTCGGCTATATTAACATGAATACAGGTTTTCTGCATCCAAGAGACCTACCTCAGTTGGATGAGGAAGAAGCAAGGTGATAAGTAACCAACAAACAAAGAGTCTGAGATCTGAAACATGAGAAGATGAGGCACACGAGGAGAGGGGTGGGCCATTTGCGGAGGGTCAAGGTCAGTGATTAGGGTGGTTTTCTAAGGGGTCAAGTTCTAGCTGAGAAATGAAGGATTATTTGGATTTAAGTGAACTGAAGAGATGGCCAAGAAAAGAAAAGATAGAGAAATGCAAGGGATTAGACCTGGGCGGAGGAACATCAGCAAAGTCTGGAATTCCCTGTTATAAGCATTTGAGACACGTCAGGTGGTGTCTACAACAAGCCTGTCAGGTGGAGAACTCTCTCATTTCCATTTTCTAGGGGAACAGCTGGAGGAATAAGGAGATTAAACAGCTTGCCCAAGACAGTTCTGCTTCTCAGAGAGAGTGCTCCCAGAATTTCCAGCCAGAAGAGGTGTGCTCCTATCCCAAGCTCAGAGCAGTTATCCTACCACACACAGATCACACAGTCCTACAGAAACATTGTGTTTCCTCTTGTAACCCAAACAAGACTCTAAGCTTAAGCCACAAGGAGCTTCGGCTGCCATCCCAGCACTGGCCTTGCTGAGATGTGGTGGCTTGTTTCTAAGGGGGAAAGTGACACTTATGAACATATGCACATACATTTCCAGACACAAATCACTTAATTTCTTTTTTTTAAAAAAGAGAACCCTCGCTGGGTGGTGGTGGCACACGCCTTTAATCCCAGCACTTGGGAGGCAGAGCCAGGTGGATCTCTGTGAGTTTGAGGCCAGCCTGGTCTCTAAAGCGAGTTCCAGGAAAGGCGTAAAGCTACACAGAGAAACCCTGTCTCGAAAAACCAAAAGAGAGAGAGAGAGAGAGAGAGAGAGAGAGAGAGAGAGAGAGAGAGAGAGAGAGAGAACCCTCTGATGAGTTCAGTGTAAATGAGTCAGAGACATATGAATCTAATGAACTTGAAAAAGGCTCACCAAAGCTTAGAGCAAAGGGCAGAAACCTTGCAGGAAATCACAGTTGGGGATTTCTCCCAGCCCACTGCCCTTGGTTCTTGCCAGCCACAGAATGGAGCTGCTAAAAGGATCTCCAAGGAAACCACCAAGGAAGAGTAAGTGTAACTCTCTACCAACTCCTCAGGGGTCAGACTTAGTCATGTTCCAAGCAGCTGGAAGAAGTACCTTGCTCCATGAAAGCCCATTTCCTGGACTTCTCAATCAGGGCATGGGCTGGGACACCAAATCCAGCCAGTCATTTCTCCTTAGAAACTCAAATTTCACAACTCTCCTCAAAAAAGCCCAAGTTGAACTGAAATCCCTATTCTTTCTCCCACACCTCCTCCCTTTACAATCAACCTTTCTGAAGGTTAAGGCCAAGCCAGACTTTTTATCAACTGATTGGATGGTTGAGCTTGTGGTCATTGGTCTTGGAAGATGAAATACTGACCACAGTCCTCTTTGGAAGCATCAGGTGGGAAATGAATGCGCACAAAATATTGAACATGAACATGAAACACTACACAAGAAAAGACTCAGATCCAGACTTATCAGTCTGGTTGGGTTACATCAGCCATGAAAACAAACACAGGCCAGCAGGCCTAGAGCCTGGAGGGATGAAGCTGGTTAATGGAAAACAGGCAAGCGGCAGGTGTGTTTCCCTGGGCATAGTCATCCAGTCCAGGCCCTCAGTCTGCACTTCCTCAGGGTGAATGGCAGACTGCTCAAGGCATCTGGCCAATTCAGAGCCCAGCTCAGTGTCAGCTAGGTTTCCATTTCTTTATCCGCTCGAGTCCATCTCCCAGATAAAATCCAAGCCTTCTCTGTGTTCTGATTTTTCTCTCTCACAGTGGAGTTGCTATGAAAACAGGCCTTGCTCATCCACCACTGGACTAGTCACGTTTCGGGGGTGGGGAGGACTAAGAAAAATGACCAAGTGGAACAGTATTCTCCCCAAATGGCGCTGTAAATTGAAATCATCTGTTCTCCAGCCCAGCCTCCCCAAGCCCAGCCACACCCGTGCAGCTGTGAAGGTGGGCAGGCCAGCCAGGCCAGCCGCCTTCTCAGAGAGGGTGAAACCTCTGCGGTGGTAAGGTGATATGCTGGGAAGAATTTTGCTCTGGGCTGTTTTTTCTTTTCTGTTTCTTATTTACTAATTAGCATTTTAATTGCTCACATTTATGGGCTTTATTATGACAACTCAGTATACATGTAATGATCAAATCAGGATAATTAATATTTCCATCTCCTTAAGCATTTTTTAAGTTGAGATTCATAATAACTGTGCATTTCAGAGGGACCATGGGATGCATCTGTCCGTACCCTGTTCCCCTGCCCTCAGTCTTCACACTCATCTGGACTTCACTGGAAATCCCAACTTGGCTTTCGTGTCTCTTCCCCAGTGCCCCAGAAACAAGGATGAACCCTGGAGCCTGGCTGAGGGCTGGCTCTTCAAGGCATTTTCTGTGGCCCTGGATGTCACTACTGTCGCCCTGCTCCCCGACGGGCTCCCTCACTGGTGGGGTACCTGCAATGAGTCACGGGGTTGGGAGAGGTTCTTTCTGTAACTGGAGACTGATACTTGAGGCAAAGAACCCGAGTTAACAGCTGTGATGCCTTCATAGAACAGGGTAGAGGAGGACAGAGGCAGGCAAGTGTAGGAGGAAGGTGGTCCTGGTGGGAGGCCTGTGGATGGGCAGCAATGGAACGCAGGAAGCCAGCCAGTTTGGGAATAAACCTCACTCACTCTTGGTGTCAGCCACAGCTGCAGGATCCTTATGCTAGAACTGGAAAAGAAGAACTTGGGAGAGCCTAGAAAGCCCAGCTAAGGGGTGCAAAGAGAAAGTGGACAAGGTTGGAGGTCAGGCAATCATTTGTTGTGGGGCCACTGTGTGCCAAGCGCGGCTGTAGGTACCAAAGACACGGTGTGAAGAGGTCAGAACTAGCACGGGGTAGAAGACACAGACACCGTCCAGGAAGAAAAGAAACCAAAGGAGTTACCATCAATCATTCCATCTCCAGCTCCTGGGCACCCCACCCAGATTCCAGAGCCCCAGGCCCTGAAGTTTAGGACACCTTTCAGCCACATCTGCCTGCAAAGGTCCCCTGTTGGCTGAGACATTGCTGTAGATGTTGTATTAAACATCTGGGACTGCAACACAGTGTGGACTGCCTGGGGTGGGTGAGCTGTGCCTCGGCTTCCGTATCTGTCAGCCCAGCACCCGGAGCACTGCTGCTCAGAGAACCGAAAGGACTTCCGGGAAGCTGACTGTTGGGCAGTGTTGCACAGGTGTCTGGAACTTGGGTTGGATATGGTCCGGCCTCCCAGAGGGAGACACTTGGGAGGCCCAGTTGAGCCGGTGCTTTAGAGCTGCTATGTTGTTGCTATGCCCTCAGGCAGACAGCATCTGGAAAGTCTATCGGACAGACACAGAAAGGTGACTAAGAACAGGATGAAGAACAGTGGGCCGAAGGTGCCGAAGTGGGGTCAGGACTTGCTGGTGGGCTTTTTGCCCGGCTTAATTGTTTTCATTCTCAAAATGATTCCTAACAGCTGGGCCAGTGATCATCATGTACAGATTCCACCGGAGGCTGGGAGAAGCCAGCGGGCTGGGCAGAAGATCTGTGAGACCAGCACCTGCCTTACATAGCTGGGCTCCATGAAGATGAGCTGAAGGAGGCCAATGGGCCCATCTGTCCTGCCTTGTGTGGGTTGATGCTTTGAATCCAAGCTGAGTTCAGGCCCTTAGGCCGTTGCTATCCTCCCTTTTGCTCCAGCTGATGCTCAGGGTGGCCACTTTGAGGCCTTTCCCTGGACACCTGAGCTGTGACCTAGCCTCTGGGTTCCTGTTGTCTATGCAGAGCCAGCTTTCCCAGGTGGCCCGGGCAGAGGGTCAGCAAGGCCAAAGGTTCAATACAAATTTCAGAGAAGATAAATGGGCAGCATTTTAGTCTGTGTCCTTGTGCATCTGGCCCGATCCGGGCAAATCACAGAACACACACTGGCCTTTGGTCACCGCATGGGACTGAACAGCGTCACCCAGAACTGCCCTGCCTGCACCAGACACTACAAAGAACTGCAGCTTTCAGCCCTGGCGAAGTCAGCCCGTGTGAGAACAACACTGCATTGAGGAGTTGCGCTCACTGCCTCCAGGCCGACACGTTTGTCAAGGCAGGGGCTACTTTCTTCAACTGTCATGTTCAATACTGATTGTCAGCTTGACGGGATCTAGAATCAATCACTTGGAAAACGAACCTCTGCACATACCAAATTCATCGCTAAGCACCTTGCCACCCAGTGCCCTCATTAATTGGACAGACCTACCATGTGCCCCACAGTATGTCAGAAAGTAGCACCCGCTCATCGTTAGCCCTGGGACAACTTTACATGGAGGTATTGTTATTCCCCCACCCCACCCCCGCAGTTTGTAAAAGTCACACTGACACATAGAGAGTGACTCCCTTGCCTAAGCAAGGCTACTTCCCAGAGCAGAGGCTGAACTTGGTCCTTTGACGATGATGTTAGTGTATGTGTGCAGAGCACTGTGCTGGAGTTCCTTCCTCCTCTGACCACCATCCTGAAACAACAGGATGAAGCAGCATCTTGCCAAGCTTCATGACAAAGGGCCTGTGCTGGGGCCAGAGGCCACAGCTGAGTTGGGCCAACTGCCTGGCCTCCGGGCTCCAGCCAAATGTGGACCAGGTCAAAGAGAACAGCAACAGGACATACTGAACCCCTGGAGTTCTCTCAGCCCAGCCCTGCTGGCCAGGTCACTCTTGGCCTCCGCTGCCCACTGGTAAGTAGGTCACTTGGCGCTTTAGAAGTGTCCTGAGTGACCTTAACATTAGGCTTTGTGGGGTGGTGCTTGACGTTTGGTCTAGAACTTGATCACTCAAGGGTCTCAAAGGCTTTGACCGTGTGTCATAAATGCACAAAAGTCAACCAGGATTGCGCAAATCGAGTGAGCACCATGGCTCCAAGTTGTATCACACAGGGCTTTTTAAGAGCTTTGGTGTCAGGGTGATGGAGACAAACCAAAGGGCCCAGCAGGGTAGAACTCCCTTTGGAGCATGTTTTGGGTCTGCCAGCAAGGGCTATTAGATACCATCCCAGGATGCTGGCCAACAGCTGCATTTCTTTCCTAGGGGACCCATTAACACATTACATGTTGGAGACAGAAGTTGGAGAAGATGACCTGTGGGTTTCACTGTTCCCTTCCAGCTGCTGAGTTCCTGAGCCTGGTGGGAAAGTACTCATGTCTCAGAGAGGCTCTTCTTTGCCATGGTGGGTGCTCACAGGATATAAGGTGCATATGTGAGGTGACGGGGCCCTGATGCCTGGGGAGGTTTGCTCCAATAGCCAGTAACAGCAACAAAGCTCTAACATAAAATGGCATGTGGAGAAAGACGACAGTGTTAGTCATTTGGGGTGTGATGTGCAGGAGAAGGACACGGCCTTTCTGAAGTTGAGCTTGGCTGTGTAAACCTGTCAGAGGGGAGCCAGCCCTCAATGCTAAGGCTGCGCTGGCATGAACCCTGATGTCGCCCAGACCCGCAACCGCTTCAGCTTTGTGCTTTCTAAGTAGAGAGAAACATCCTTACGGTTCTCTACTCCACACACCTCCCTGGCAGTGCCCTATCCCTGCTAACTCCAGCAAAGGCTTAAAATCAAAAGTGGGGCAGGAAGATGTTCCTGTGACCAGTGATAACAGAGTCCAGGAGGTGGCAGCCGTGTGTAGCTGTAGTTAGTGTGTGAGGTGTGAGGAGTCGCTGACCCATTCTAGTCACAGACCTAGAGACAAGCACCTTACCTAACCAAGGGGCTGGCCCCAGTGAAGAGGGGTTCCTATCTTGCTTCCCATCCCCTCAGTTTCCTAGGACAGTGAAAGATCAAATCCATGGGTTATGGTTCACCTAAGACCTGTATCATACCCACAGAGGCTGTGGTCTGCGGTGGCCACAAGCAATCTGAGCTGCCTTCCAGAACAGCAGGCAGGCACACAGTTGTCAGGACTATCACCACAGGCAGTGACTGACTGCCTCAAAAGGGCAGCCTGTGTGACCTGAGTAATTTTAGCTTCCCCTCTGATCTGTGTGCCTTTCCCGGGCACAAAGTCATGGCATGGCCATTAAATGACTGCAATGCATTTGCTGTGGTTTAATTGCTTCCTCCGTCAACGGAGAAGGGGAAACAAGAATTAATTATGACCTCAGCAAAGACCAACAATGCCGGGCAACAAGGACATTTAAGGCTATTCTAGGGTCTCAGAAGCGCATGTATCTAAGGGGCGTGGCCCTGTTGGCTAGGATCTCTAGTATGAAAAACTGAAGGAACTGGGTGCTGGGTGTTACAGAAGGGAAGGGCCTTGGGATCCACCCCCCGCTCTACAAAAAAGGTATATGGAAAAGGAGCCCCCAGACTATAAATATGTGGCTGTAGATTTGAACGACAAGCTGTTTCATGTTTCACGGAAGCATGCATTCTTAAAATCAAGAGGGACTCTGGAGATGGGGTAGGGCCCATTGCTGGGCTTGGATTGTCCTCTGCAGAGTCACAGTTCTCCTTTGGGGAATGGGTCACCTATTGTCTGTAAGGCAAGTTCTGCGTTTCTGGATGGCTTTGTACTTTAGATGAGTTTTCGTTGTATCAAGCTCAAATTAATTTCTCTAGGCCTTCTAGCTACCACAGTAAATGTGTCCGCTGGGGCCACAAGAAATCCATTTGTCCCTTCTCCCCTCTGCCCTCTTTCAGGTCTTAGGAGATGGCTGTCACACGCCCTGCCCACCTCTGGCCTGCTTTTCTCTAGGCAGATATGTTGACTTGTCAAACAACCTAATTTCATAAGCCGTAGGCTATTGGTCTTCCCATTTAGGGATAGTTTCTGTCAAGGCCACCATCTGCACACACCATCCTTCCTGCCTTACTGTGCCCCCATGGTAGGTGAACAGATGGCAGTCAGCCAGCCTGGGCCCTGACCTCCCTCAGTCCGTGAGGGAAGAGCCTGGTTCCATTTGGAGAATGACGCACTGGTGCTCGGAGAGGCAGAGGGGCGAACATCGGACTCAGAGCTCCAGAAGAGAGGCAGTGAAACAGGCCTCTGTCTAGGCACCACCATGTCTCTCTGCTTGGCAGGCAGCAAATACTGGCAAAGATTGCCCAATGAAGAAAGGAAGGGAAGACAGGCAGACTGTTGGCCCAAGTGTAGAAATGGGCATTTCTATAGATTGTAAAGCATTACAAATGCACTACTCCTCTGGGTCACATCTCAGAGACCATCCAAATCCAACACACTGGGCCCCACCTTAAAGTGCTACCCAGAGCTGTGCACAGTGTTCTGTCTACCCCCTCCTTACTCTAGTACCTTGCCACCACTGTGCCTGCTCCTCCTCCAGTCACTCCTCCCCCTCTCCTCTCCCTCCTTCCCCACCTTGCCCAAGGTCACAGCTCCCAGGTTTCATCTATGCACATCCCAGGTTATGACTTTGCGACACCCAGTTCTAAAGAAACGTGATTAAGAAGAAACCATGGTGGAGGATTCAGTTGGGGAGCACCAGTTGATTGGGGGAGGATCTCACTGAGTGCTCTGGGTTGTTCCAGCTGCACGGATAGGAATCCCTTCTACAGAAGTGGGGGGGGGGACTGCCTGGGCTGCTTGGTTCCCACTACAATCTCTAGTAATGAGGCCTGGCTCAGCAGCTTCCTGCCCTAGGGCCATGTGTGGCTGTATGGAGGAATGGGGATGTGATCTGTAAGTGGGCAGTTTATTTTTTTATTTTTCCCCTCTAGAGTAAGAAGGAAAAGGAACTCTGGCAACCGGGGCTCCATAAACCCTGCCAGCCTCAGACCTGGGTCTATCTCACACATGGAAAACTCCCTTCTCCACCCCCACCACGAAGATAAATGATAATAAAATATTAACCACCGGCTCTGCTCTCCTGACATGTACGGGGTGGCTTCCTTTAAAAGACCTTTGTGTTCTGTTCCTGCCAAAGATGTTTAAACTGCAGCCATGAAGGCCTTTTCTCCCCGAGGCTCCAGCTGAGTCTGATTTCCCTGGGAGGGGCTCGACCAGTCACATACTCTTGGGGGGCAGCAGCCCTCTGGAACTCGGTGTAGAGGTGGCAAAGGCTGCCCTCCTCCTGGGCCCAGCAGAAAGATGGGCATTCGGCTCCGGCTTCAGGTGTGCAGCTGGGAGGTATCTGGCACTCCAGCAAGATGGAGGCTGCCTCCCTCCCAGGGCCTCAGAGAAAGCTGTGCTGGACCTTCCTCCTCTTAAGAATGGAAATGTGGCAGCTGGGCTTGACCTACTCCAAAAGCCCCTGAGAAAGGGACTGACCAGGGAGGGGAAAGAATGTTTGGCCACAGCTGAGCTCTCCTCTCCTCTCTTTCAAGTCTTTCCAGTGGCTGGAAGGGTTTGGGGTGGAGGAACCTAAAGAAATAGGAATTCATTATTATGCTTCAGATCTGGAATGTTCTCAAAGGCCCATGTGTTAAAAGCTGGGACCTCAGCTTGGTGCTATTAGAAGATGATAGAAGCTTGGAGAGGCGTGGCCTAGAAAGAGAAAAACAGATAAAAACGTGATGCACACGTTTAGAGGGAATATTCAATCCCAAAACCTCTCCCCCTCCCCTTGCTGGCTGTCAGGAGATGAACAGGGCTCCTCTGCTGTGTGCTCCAGCCACGAAGTTTTTATATCACCACAGGCTCAAAGTGACAGGGCCACATGAGCGTGGAGCCTCTGAAATTGTGAGTCAAAATTAACCTTTCTCATTAATTTTTTAGATGCATTTATTTCATGTGTATAGGTGTTTTTGTCTATGTGTTTGTATGTGCACCATATGCGTGCCTGGTACCCACGGATGGAAGTCAGAAGAAGACAACTGACCCCTTGAAAAGAGTTATAGATGGTTGTAGGCCACCATGTAGGTGCTGGGAATTGACCTGGTTCCTCTGCAAGAAGAGCTAGTGCTCTTAACCACTGAGCCATCTCTTCAGCCTCTTTCTCATTTTCAAATTGATTTATCACAGGTATTTTGTCATAGTATTGGAACGCTAACCTATCCATGGAAGGTGTGTGAGTCTCAGAGAGATGAATCAGGGAAGATCTTTATGAGGGCTGGGAGAAGAGTGGAGAACAAAGGGGAAAAAGTAGTGGGTAGGAGGAGGAAGGGAGCAGTACCTGCCTCTGCTTCTCTTAGCCTCTGTAAGGTGTGGCCCTATATGCCTGCCCACCAGGTACTGCGGGCTCACCTCCTCAAGCCCTGAAGAAGTGGTGACAGGGACCAAATGGTGAGTGAAGAGCACACACATGCAGAGAGGCAAGGGGACATATTCCTCCGAGCCCGTGTTATCCGAGGAGGAAGATAAGACATGTTGCACAGAACGTGGGAAGCCATCTTAGTAGAGAAGAATACAAGGAGGAAAAAAAGAGGTAGGGGGTGAGGGCAGAGCAGGGAAGGAGAAGGGGAAAGAAGAATAAGAAGAGGAAGATTCTGGAAAGCTCTGCAGAAGGTTTTCCACATCCAGTAACCAGAAAGCTCAGTTGGTTATTTCATATTTTTGCATTCGTCTTGTTCATTTGGTTTATCAGTAGTGGTCTAATGTTTTTACTAGGTTCAAGACTCCAGAGGCAGCCTTTAGCTACTGCCTGCCTCTCCTTATCCCTTGCCAATACCTACATATGTTACTCGTGCGTAAAAGGTATGGCTCTCTAAAACGTGTTTATCTTGAATAAAGATCACAATTCTGTTGTAAGAACCATCACTCCAAGGAAACTGGGTCTTCAAGACACAATAGTACTGGAATACACATGAATTCTCAGGGAGAGTGGAAGCATGCAGAAGAGCTGTACATGTTCAAACCACAAAATCCCAGCACTGAGAGGGGGAAGCGGACACGAAGTCCCAGCCCTAACCGAAAAGCTATTTGTAATTGATACGTGTTGGGAAAGGGAAAAAAACATTTTTCTCAAGTGGAGTGTCACTGTATCAACTGCACTCCAGGGCAGGCCCCACCCATGCCCAGGAGTAGTTGACCAGCACAAAGCAGACTTCATGGTTTCTTGTGTGTGTTGGGAGCATACTTTTTGCTTTGGTTTGATTTGGTATTTTTTTGTCTTATTTTCTTTCTTTTTAATTTATTTGTTTTGATTTTTTTTTTGTTGTTGTTGTTGTTGTTTTTCCGAGACAGGGTTTCTCTGTGTAGCTTTGCGCCTTTCCTGGAGCTCACTTGGTAGCCCAGGCTGGCCTCGAACTCACAGAGATCCGCCTGGCTCTGCCTCCCGAGTGCTGGGATTAAAGGCGTGTGCCACCACCGCCCGGCTCTGTTTTGATTTTTTGTGGGCTATTTTTCTGTTGTTTTTCCTGTTTTTCTTTTTTGAGAGAGAGAGAAAGAACACGAAGTTAGATGCATAAAGAGGGTGGGAAGATCTCAGAGGAGTTGGGGGAGGGGAAAAGAAAATGATCAAAATATATTGTTTGAAAAACATTTCAATATAATTATTTAAATGACAAAAAAACATTCCACAATTCTAATGTGACCTAGAAGATGATAACCTATTCTAGAAACAAAGCTAAAGTGCTCTTCTGTGGAAATGATGCTGAGCTGAGAGGTAAAGGACGTACAGGCTTTAGGAGTAAACAGGAAGTAAGCTGCTTGTGACCAGCACAGGCATAGCATCTTTTGTTGAGATGGGAAATAGGCGGGTGGCCCAATTTTAGCAAATGAGGTACACAGGAGGGGAGAGTCAGATGGGGAGGGCAGCACTGGGTGAAAGCTGGCCAGGTTCTTCTGGACCACATGGGCTTGCTATCTTTACCCAGGACTGATCTGAGTCCTGACAATGCCAAGTGTATGATTAATCAAGAGGAGTTTTCTGTAGCTCTGTATAGAGAAGAGCAAGATGCTGTTGATGGCGGGATAGCACCAATAGCAGGCCACATGAAGGAGTCCAACATTAGGCCCAGAACGGTTCAGCCTCATCTTTGAGTTCAGGAGTAGTTATGCAGGCCTTTCCATCTTGGCCTCATCCATCCTCATACCACATATAACTGTGAATACATCTGCTTGGATTCCAATCACAATGAAGGGAGCCTCTGCTGGCCCCATGCTCGAAGAGTCTGGGAGTGTTCTGGGGCAGGAGATGGAGTCATGCTTCTAGGAGCAACCCTCAGCCAGTGGGGGCAGGTGGACCATGAACAGTTTGTGGCAACGAGAAGCCTTCTACATATTCTTCAGAAGGTCCTGGGTGACTCTCCAAGGGATCGTCTCATTTGTATACCCTGCATTAGCCTTTATTTCATTCCGCTTGTCCCTTTCTTCTGGTTCCTAGAACTGTTTCTTCCTCAGTAATTAGCACAGAAGTTGTTCAGTTCTGCTTTCCATGTGTGTTACAAAGGGAAATGGAGGTAAAGCGGTTGTCTAGAAGAAATGATGAAAGCTTTGGCAAGGGAAGGAGCCATGACAGGAGGCAGATTGGAAAGCTATTTAGAAGGTGAAATCAGGATTGTGCCCTACCTCTCCAGAATCATTCTTTTCCTACTTCCCTTGATGATCTGTGCAACCCAGTGCTGGTGCACAGCCCATAACAAGGCCAAGGCAGAGGTGTGGTGGTGTGCTGTAACCATGATTTACAGCTGTACAAAGGGTCACCATATATGGGCAAGGAGCTCAAAAGTCACTGCAAAAGAAAGCTCACAGGGGATGGAGGTATTTCCAAGCAGTCCTAAATTTAGCTGAATTTATAACGGGCTTTTAGCAGATATCCCTGGTATTTGTGTAGCCTTCAGGTAAGCCCTCATAGTCAGGGCCATCATAATGGAAACGGAAATTAATGTAGTAATAGGGAGAAGCAAGGGGCCTGATCAGAGCTCTTCTTTATTGGCCGTGCATGTTTATGTAACATTTTAGTTCTGAGACACGGATACCGCTACTTCTGTCTTATAGGTAAAGAAATGAGATTTGGGCAGTTATGATAATTGTCCCAGAATATTTGAGTAGTAATCAACAGAGGAGGTACCCAAGGCTTTAGCTTGGTTCCAGTGATACCAACAGCCATTAATTTAATCCAAACCTCCTTTAAATTTCTCTACTCCACAGGGTGAAGAGCCTGGGAGTCCAGCCATTGGTCTTTATGTGGGGTTAGTAGAGTATTTGATTGCTAATTAGGTTCTTAATCAGTGGATAAAGAACACAATAGTATTCAGGGGAGGAGAACAGAGGCGACCCTGGATGTGGCCTTAACCTGCAGTAGACTGGAGGCAGTACTGAGTGCCTTGAAAGACACTGGGGATTGCCATTGCCAGCATGCAAAGAGAAGAAAGACAAGCCCCACTCCCCATCCCTGCCCTGAAAGTACCAGCTTCAGTGTCCTTTAGCTACAGGAACCCCAAAGAAGTAGTAGCCAACCCTGTGACAGAATCCCCGAGATGAGCAATCTAATATGAAAAAGGCTTTCTTCTGACTCATGGTTTTACAGGTTTGGGTCCATCGTCTGCTGGCTTTGTTGTTCAGGGACCTATAGCATAGCCAAAGACCCATCATGGACCATCATGGCCAAAGAGCATGATGGAGCCAAGTTACTGATGGCTTCAGGAAGCAGAGAGAGAAGGAGGAGCCTAAGGTCCCAACATCTTCTTACAGAGCACCCCTCCCCTTTTCCCACAGATATAGCTGCCCCCCACTAGAGCCTATCTCCTGAAGGTTCTACTACCTCCTAACAGCATCTAACTAGAGACAGTGACTTCAGCGTCTTCAAACCATATGTTGGAGTTGAGTTATAAAAGGCAGAGGTACTGTCTTCACTCTCCCGTGGGTTGCTAAGAGGTTGACCTGGGCATGCACAGGCACAGCCATTCTGAAAGAGCCTGCCCCACTGTGCCAGCACATTCCTCTTTCTTTTACAGTATCCCCATCACTGACGCAACAGAATGATAGGCAGGAGTCTACAGTAGCCAATCACTCTCTGGCCCCTCCTGCTGCCACTCCTGAGAGGATGAGCTAGGAGAGTGGTGAGTGGGCACTAGAGCATCAGAAGGCTTGGTAACAGAGGTGAAGGTGAACAGCACACTGAGGCTCAGTTGCGGCGATGGGCCATGCAATGTTCAAACTGGTCATATGGTAGCTGAGGGTGGAGACACCACCTGGTAGACAGGGAAGAAGAAACAGCTGAAAGGAGAGATGCAGAAAAGACAGGCCTTTGGAATGCCTCAGATAGCATCACCTTTCGCCTCAGCCTCAGGGCCATTAAAGGAATTCTCTTTTATTCTGGGTTCTGAATGTTTGTTCCCACACTGGGTTGAGGTGGTTGCTGCATTGGGTGATAGGAGATTCTGTTCCTTGCACTCATGACAAAAACATTGGCTTGAATAGAGAAGGCATGACCAAGGTCGGGAGTATACTTTTTTCGGGCAGCAAAATGAAGTAGGATTAATGCATCGGGCTATTATGACAAACTCTTTTTTCTCTTTTTGTCCTAGCAACCAATCAGACATCATAAGGTAAAAACTGACACCATCATATTTTCAAACAAATTCTATGACTTAACCAAAGCCTCGAAAGCTTAACAAATGTTAGTTTAAAGTCTATTTATTTCCTTCAGTTATCATTTCTTCCAAAGATTTTTATCAGCTTCCATGGTGATTAAGAGAGCCAAAGCCCATTCCACTCTACACCATTTCCTTTGGAACCACTCAAGACATGTGCATCCACTGTGGGATAGGAAAATAATTTCCCTGGAAGCCAGAAGTCACACAATGGTCCCATCCTTCCAGAGCCCTGTGGGGTGAAAGAATCCCCATTGTAATTAAAGTTCCATTATTCTTTTCTGTTACCTCCTTTGCTATAAACAAGGGCCAGTCCAGCTGCCAGAGCACAGAATGACACAGATACAATGTGATGTGTCAAGCACTTGTGTTTCTCTTTTATGAGATCAGCTTTTATAACTTTGCAGTCAACCCACCAACAAACTATAAACTTGGCTTATTGGAAACAGGCATATCAATCATGAGGAATCAGTCATCGGCGACTGCCCCTGGGCTCTCCTGGACACGAGTTTGTCCTTAGAAAGCCAGGGAGCAGAAGCCCAGCTCCACCTCGCCATGTGTAGGCACGTGTTTGGGGCCACTTGACACATTGCTCCAAACAAAAATGTCCTATCATGTTTTGCATGATATTTATGGGTTTTGTACCATGGTCTGGCCCTTTTCAAAACTTACTGCAGAAGAATTCAGATCCTATGAATGCAGCCAAATATTACCCACAAAAATATTTCCTAATCTATTTGTGGCCACAGAAATGTCTTGGCTTTTGTGATCCCAGAATGCATGGCAGAGCTTGGGGACCATATTCTACTTCAAAGGAATTGCTCAAAGCAAAGACCCGCCTCTGTAGATCTGGGCAGCCATGGGGGAGAATTTCAAACCTGTTTTCAGGCATATTCTATTTCACCCTGTCTCTGTATCTTCTTTGCTACACACAATGGCATCCACCTTATCCTTAGGCACACATAGACCTCTAGGACTGGTTGTGCAAAAACCTTGGGAGCCTCTTGAGTGTGATAGCTCTGTTCCCCTCAGGGTGTTTCCTGGTCTGTGCATGACTCTCTTCCCTCAATATCTGGGCGTTCAGCTGCAGATGAGAAGCAGTTCCGTGCAGTTTCATGATGCAGGCACTGCAAAAAAACACGTCTCCATGGCAACCACAGGGTTACCTCATACAACAGCATTCAGATGTTAATGACCACAGAAGCATTTTTTTTTTTTAATGTAGAGCATCAGCTATGTCTACAGAGGATCTGTTTGTTTTGGTGTTCTATGTCTCTGTTTAGAGCTCTTAGGGGACATGTCATGTATTTGGAGAGTACTTTATAGACAACGGTTCCTCCCAAGCCTTCACTTCATCGTGCAGATTTCTTCCCTGGGCAGAGAAGAGGGGCTGCTTCTGAGGAGGCAGTGTCATCCATCATTCATCTCTGCTCTGCCACTGCAGGCTGCCAAAGAGTTGTTTCAATGTTTGGAATCCAAAATTCATATTTTCTCAGCCTCAGCGGGATCTGGCCGACTCAACACTTGGTCAAGGGCTGTTCATGGGAAATCCAGGTGCTCAAATGGGAGTGGACTGACTTCTGCTACGGGGCTTCCCAGCCCTGCCTAGATGCCAATCACAAACTTGGGGCAGGAATATGATCAGCACGTCAGCATTCCCACTAGCCTGCTCTCATTATGCATCGTCAGGGATGACGCGGACACCGTATGTACCTCCCCCAAAGGCTCACTCCCTGCAGGGTTACACAACATTGGAGAAGAAAGACATCATTCCTCTACATGAATGGCTTTCAACACAAAAGGCAGAAAGGATTGTCCCCCAAAGAACAGTCTGTTTTGTTGTCACAAAACTGAAAGTTGGGTGCTAGCGATACCTTGCAGGTAAGAGGCTCAAGATCCTGCTCAACATCCTGGAAGTGCCCTGGAAGACCCCTCTTTCCCGACCCCAACAATGAATGGTCCGGCTCAAATGTTCCCAGTGCTGAGGATGAAGCGGGGCATCTCCATTCCACACAGCTACCCTGGAATCCCAGCACAGTGTGGCTCTGTAGCAGTTCCCAGCTCTACTTCTATCAATGGGAGGCGAGCCGTGGCTTATTTATTAACTGTGTGAGGAAATGCCTTACGTATTCACCAGAGAGCTCCAGGGCAGAGTAGAGCTTTCTTGTGACTAGCAGAGTTTGCAGCCTATGCTAATCCCTCCTGGAAAGCCTTCCGTCCCTGAGTTATGACCTCGGTCGACATTGTCTCACACTGCCTCTCTGTTATTAAAATTCCTTTCTGCACAATTCATGCATGCATAAATCCTTCCTTTAAAGTCTAATGAGACTCGCAGAAAATTAGAGTCTCTGTTTTAAAAGTTGTCCTTTACAGCATTATAGTCCCCCCCAACACACCTCCTTCCCTTCCTCTCTTCCACACTCCAGGTTGGGTAAGGGCAGGAAATGTGCAAAGTGAGTGACCTTTGGGAGCCTATCCATAATCACATTTATAACCCACTTTCCTTGCCCATTTGGTATTTCTGTTCTATCATTAGTCTTCCAATAACACGATCTAGAATTATTCCTGAAAATGTGATTCGTATGTGAAAATAAATATGGCCAATTTTTTTGCTTTGTTTTCTGCTCTGGTGGAAATAAGAGGCAGAAGTATGGGGGAAGAAGAACTCCAGGACCCAGTGGCATAGGAGCCAGCAACAGATCACACCAGACAAATTCTCCCCCCAGTTCTCATTGTTGGCTTCCTCACTTTTTTCCAAAGCATGTGTGGCTAAGTCATACCAAGGCAAACTCAGGTCAAGATGACAAATATCTAGGTCCTTGGAGTGTCAACCCCACTTGCTCACATCCATGGGAAAAGATGATGTCAAGCTAAGATGAAAACCTCCTTTGGCTTCTCGCTCGAGAAGGGGTGGTATTGGGGAAATTATCAAGGCCACTCCACGTAGTTAAAAGGGAGATTTATTTAGTGGTGTAACTTACAAATGAAGGGATAGGTAGATTGAGGGTTCTGGGAAAGACGCAGCACAGTCCAGCAGTGTTCTCTGGAGAACTCTCCTTGGTTTACCTCTAGTGTCCAGGGTCCAGGAAACAAGAGAGTGCTGCGCATCCCAATCCTGTGTCTTCAGGGCCCTCCCTTGGCCCCGCCTTGTAGGTGTGATAGTTGCCGAAGCCTCAATGGGGATTGGAACTTCCAGACCAAAGCTGGAATGGCTACCCACTACATCTCCCCCTTTTTGTCTAAATAAGAAGGTTCTAACTTAATACAAGACTATATACAAATGAATGGTTATCAAATATTGTCCAGGAGTAATGAGGGATAATGACCTAGATAAGATGTAACTACAATCAATGCAAACAATATCAAGCAAGAAACACATACTAAAATCCAGAGAAGTCTAAAGCATAGGTAAATGGTATGTTACAAAGATCATTCCAAAAGGTGTCCTATCCTAAAGAACCTGAGTCTAATACTTAATATGTTCTATCTAAGATATTATATGTATACTAAGTTGTAACTATAACTGCTAGTCTTCAATCCCATCAAAGACCTGAGAAGGAATACAATGGTACCTGAGAAATGGTAGATGAATGCAAGCAACTTTCGTGAATCTTGCAAGAGTAGACCGAGACAGCTGGCAGCCTGGACAGTCACCTACAGGGTGGGCTGGGCCAAGCATGCAGTGCTCACGATCTGTGTGGTAAACTATGGTTCTCTCAAAGGTACCCAGATTGGAAGGCATGGTTTCTAAGGTCCCTTGGAGTTTCTGCACTAGCTCTTCATAGCTGTCACATTTAAGACAATACTTAAGATAATCTAAGTGACATGGCATCTTAGAAGCTAACATGGTTACACTAACAAGCTAAGCATATGTATATGGACTAGGGAAGGTGCTGAGAAGCCACACTATCTGACAACCACTTCACAGTAGAAACTGAACAACAACAAAAAAGTTCATGGAGCTGGATGCTGAATTGTAAAAACCTAGTGCCCACATTACCTCCAGATATAGAAGGAACTTTGGGGGCAGCAGGAGACAGGCTCTGAGCATCTCCACAGCCCTCTAGGACCTCGGATTTCCTTGGTGGAAATGAGATGAAGACATGGAGGAGCAGGGAGAGAAAGAATGAGGAATGACCCACGATATGGGGGTAGAGTCTGGGTCCGACAAGTTCATCTTGTCTGGGTCAATTCCAGCACTGTGATTGGCTTGCTATACTGTTTTTCTGTTCCTGTTGAGTAGAACATGTTTCTTGATGCTGCTGCTGCTGCTGTACCAGAGATCAGGCTTGGTTTTGGCCCTTCCCCTCTTCCCATAGCCACGTTCTATAGAAAGAACTGTCTGGACCACTTTTCTGTGAGGTTAGCCAAGAGTGGGATGGGTCTTTGACACTCTGTGGGCTCTCTGTCCCTTTTCAGGGCAGCATCCAGTCTAAGGTCTTCACCACTCCAACCCCTCACTCTGATCTGAACTGCTGCTACCCTCATCCAGCAACTCCAAAGCCTGGGCTTGGAAAATAGAGCCCATTTGTAACAGAAGGAGAACCTTCCTGCATTTGCTTGAAGAGCCTGTCAGCAGCTGAGCCGCACAAAGCCCTGGGGGAACCGAGCTGGCCCTTCAGCTAAGGAACACAGCAAATCCATACCGAGGATTTTCTGAGTTGTTCTGCCCTGGGCTCTGGGATTTGCCTTGCCTGAGATCACATAGCATGAGAAGGTAGGGAATCCTCCTTAGGGATCAGGGAGCGGATTACGTGGAATCAAGATTCAAGTGTGTTCTTTTTGGATTAGGCAATGTTTTTCCCTTCTATTTTTCTTTACATAACCTTATCACTTAGCTGCCTTTACTTCTCTCCCCTCTGTCTCTCCTGGCTCCCAAGCCTGCTCTGTTTGCAGAACAAATTCTGCTCACTGGGTGGCTCAATACCTCATGGGGTCTAGCCTCTCTCCTCCATTTTAGCTACATCCAGTAAGTCTTATTAAAATGCTGTATCCTCTTATCCTGTAAAAATCCTACTCAGTCTAGACTGTTACATTTGTAGAGACCTGACTTATAAGCCTGGAGGCCAGAGAGAGCAGGCTACTGTACTAAGAATGTCCTTCAGAGAGACACATCAACAGGATGGATAAAGGCAGACAAGAGAAATTTACTAAGCAAATTAATTCCTACAATAACAGAAGCTGAGAAGTTCATTAATATGCCACCAGTAAGCTGGAAAATCCTAGAAATCAGTAGCCTGCCTCAATCTAAGCCCAGAACCAGAGAAGTCAATGGTGTAACTTTTGACTCAAGACCAAGGCCTGAAGGCCTGGTAGGCTGCTGAAGTAAGTTCTAGAATCTGAGGCCCAGACAACCTAGAGTTCAGATGTCCAAGGGTAGGAAAGGAAGAAAGGAAACATGCCCCAGCTCCAGGGGGTGGGGGTGGGATTAGTATTCTCCCAGCCTGTAGCTGATTAGATGGTGCCCACCCACATTCATGAGGGCAGACTTTCTTAGTTTGCTGGTTCAAATGATGGTCTCTTCTAAAATCACCCTTCCCCAAATACTTGGAAACAATGCTTTTCTTGTACTGGGTTCCCTTAATCTGGTCAAATTGACATCCACAATTCACCACCCCCAAGTTCATATACTTGAGCCCCCTCTCCAGGATGGCTAATACTGGCTCCCTCTCACTTTTATCTTCCTGGTCAAGCTGACCTCCCCAAGACCAGGGTGAATCCTACAGCAAGCAGAAATGCACCCCGTCTACTTTGAGAAGATGGAAACTCCTCCTCATGTGTAATGTTTCTTCCTCCCTGACCTGTGCCTGGGTCATTACCTGAGTCAGCATCTCCCAGTTGATGTGGTCTTTGATCCTTTGATCAGCAGGTGAGCACAGGCTCTCAAGAGGCTTATCTCCCAGCATTCTCTAGATACATCAAGAAGCCCTCTTCTGAGATTGAGAAGCAAGCCCGTGGCCTTCAGCACTAGGATTCTCTTCTTTGTTAACCAAGAAATCTTGAAGAGGGCAAGAGGTAGAAGGAAAGGTCAGCCACAGAGGAGCGAGCACAGAGATGGAGGAAATGGAAGGTGGTTAACAATCTGTTGACATTTAAATTAATTAAATGTGGGCTAAACCAGATCAATCACGATGCTGTGTATTTGGGGGCCAGTCGTGGACGTACTTGCTTGCCCCTCCATTCCCTCGGGTCCCTAGATCTTTCCTGATTCACCAGGCTGATCTCTGGATGCCACACTTTTCCAAATCCCTTGGCAGCAGTATTCTAGCTGGACCTGTCCTAGAGACAATGCCAAAAGAGACTATGGAGGAGAGGCAAGGTCCTTTCCCCCTAGAGTCCCTGGCAGAGGCCAAGGTTCCTCCCTGGCTCCAGGACTATGGAATTCCAGCTTTGATGAGGGGCTGTGCCCTGTGATAGAGGAATGCCACCTCTTCTTGAGGCCTCCAGCCCCAGGGTTGCTATCATTTTTCCAGCTGCTATCAATTTCTGTTACCACACTGACCACAAAGTTGGCTCCTCAGCTCCTCTAGTCCCCCAAGCTGTTCAATGAATTAAATTCACACCGCTTAAAGTATCCAGGGACCAATACCCTCTCTCCTTGATCTACCATATATGATTTGTACATTTACATGTCAGTATTCCTCAATGTTGGCGTCCAACCCAAGGGCTTCTCAATAGATCCTACTGAGAGCTCCAGTGCTTATGACCTGACTCTCAGGAGAGGATGGAGAGATGGACAGATATCATAAAGAGGGCTCCTTGTCTCACTTCTCCAAAACTGGTGCAAAGGGAAGCCCTGCCCAGTTGCTTTTCTTTTTCTCTCTTTCTTTTTTGACTTTTGTGTTTGTTTTTTAAAGACAAGTTATTATGTAAGCCTACTCAGCCTTCAACTTCCTCTGTAGTGGAGACTGACCTTAATTCATAGCCCTCTTGCCTCTACCTCCCACCAATTGTGTTTCATTGACCTCTTTTCTTTGTGTTTTTGGCACCCTGCTTACATGAAGAGGTAAAGGAAGGCTCTGAAATGGACCTGACAAAATCACACTTCAACCTCAACTTACATAACAGGGTAGATTTCTATAGGAATCTTTGATCCAGAGGGAAACACCCTGTGTGAGCTGCTGATTCTTGGCCTTAGAGAGTTTAATACTTGATTTCTTTGCTCTTCCTGATGGCACCACCGGACTTGCGGATAGGATATTCACATTGTTTGAGGTTTGACCCAGACTCTGTCCTACAATGTCCTGATTTTTACATTCTGACATAATCTTTGTCCTTCCAAAAATTATTTAATCTACAAAGGTGGATCCTTTATAGGAGATTAGCCCACATGAGCTCCACCATTATGGACAGGATCAGCACCCTTCTTATTAAGGATCTTGAGGAAGCCTTTCTGCACTTACCCTCCAAATCAGGATGAAGCCACAAGGCACCATTTTAGAAGCAGAGAACAGCTATCGCCAGACCCAAAGTCTGCTAGTGTCTGGATCTTGGACTCCCCACACTCTATACCTTTGAGAAATACATTTCTTTTGTTTGGAATTACCCAGCCTAAGAGATGTATTATAACATCAAGAACAGACTAAGACGAAACCTGTTAGGGATTTTCCCAGTCACACTCAATTCACAAAGGAGTACGAGTCACTTTAAGCCTCTGTAAGGAAGAGCTGTGTTGACCAATTCTGCTGCAATGCTCATCTCTGTTCAGAAGAAAAGAGTTGATGGCCTGGTGTGAGGGTACATGCAGTAATCCCAGTACGGGGGAGCTGATAGGGAAGGGTCTCAAGTTCAAGGCTAGCCTTTGCTACACAGTGAGTTCCAATCCATCCAGGGCTGCATAGCCAGGTCATATCTCAATTAAAACAAACAAACAAACAAACATTTGAGAGACTCATTGTGATGTTTAGCTCCCAGGGGTTGGGGTGTGAGAAATGTGATGATAAATATGAGGATAAAAATCTTAATTTCTATTCCTCCCAACACTATGAATGTGGATGTCAGAGCACAGTTTGTAGATGTTGATTCTCTGCTTCCACCATGTGGATTTGGGGCATTGCACTTAGGTCATCAGCCTTGGCAGCAAGCATCTTTACCCGTGAGTCATTTCACTGCCCTCCACCCTACATTCTCAATCCAAACTTTTATTTATTTTTTGAAGATGTGTTTTATTTTCAATTGTCTGTGTGTCTGTGTGTGGGTATGTGCATCTGAGCTCAGGTCCTCCATGAAAGCCAGCATCATCAAATCTCTCTGGAGATGGAGTTACAGGCAGTTACTGCCCATCATGGTGCTAGGAACAGATCTCAGGTCCTCTGCAAGAGCAGTACATGCTCTTAATCTCGAAGCCATCTCTCCACCACCCCAAAATTTGTATTTGTATATTTTCAAATGCTGAAGTAGTTTTTACCCGCTGACTCTGTGTGTTATGTTAGTAATGATTTTCCAGAACACAGGCTCTAGAGAGGATGGAGAAACATGAGAACCTCAGCCCTCCTCCTCTTCTGGGATGTGTCACCATCTCTGGTCCTATTTGGGCCAAGAATTGTTCAACCCAGGAAGTCAGAATTTTGGAAATTCCCACGGTTACAGTGGCAGCCAATGGCTTCTTTGTCAGGTCCAAAAGAAATTCCATTTCCCTAAACTCTAGCTGTTAGAGAAAAGCCACGATTCCTCGATTCCTCGGGCACTTGTGACGCCAGTTCCCCTCTACCAAAGGAGCCATTTTTCCTTATTGCTGGCAGGAGTGACAAACGGCTAACTGTGGCGCCTATTAGCATACAAAGTGCATTCTGGCCCCCAGGCTCCCTCAGTGTCATAAGTACCTACCCCCACCCCAACCCTAAGCTTCTCCAGCTCATGGTCTTCCCTCCCCCAGCTTTTCATTCCCATATAACCCTGCTCTTGGTCCTTCCTTCTATGCACTCTCTTGGTCCCTCTCTCTCTCTCTCTCTCTCTCTCTCTCTCTCTCTCTCTCTCTCTCCCTCTCCCTCTCCCTCTCCCTCTCCCTCTCCCTCTCCCTCTCCCTCTCCCTCTCCCTCTCCCTCTCCCTCTCCCTCTCTCTCTCCTTTGCCTGAACTTTCTTTGCCCAAACCTTCCTTGTCTTCCTCTCTCACTCCATCCCCACTCTCATGACCAAGTGCAGTGTGTTGGCCACCATGTTCAGTCTACTGCTTTCTCCATCTGCTCTGGACTCTTCCAGATGCCTTGGCTGTTCTCTCCATTGTATCTACAATAATAACCTTCCTCTCAATCATACCTTGGAGCAGTCAAGTTGTCACTTTATACATCCGGTAGCTTTACCTTCAGTTTATCCGCCTGGTGCCAAAACGCTCAGTTTACACATTATTCTTTACACCTTAGATTTTTATCAGAGAATGAAGCAATAGACAATAGACAAAGAAGCAGGGAAGACAATGAAAGCAGGTTGGTGCAGAGATCAAGAAAATAGGGTTTTCGAGGAGGAAGTCCCCCTTCCTAACGCCACTATCATTGCGTTCTGTGAGTTTCCAGACAGGAATCTTCTATGTTCGTGTTCCAATGCCACATTAAAATTCATAAATCACAATTGCCCTGAAAGGGTCTTCAACACTCTCTCCTGTCAATAGAGTGCAATCAGCCATCTAACCTGAACCCAAGCACTCCTCAGCCTCCCTTTCCGGCCACGCCCCTTCTTAAAGCTGCATCCTGACTCACTTATCATCCAACAACCTCTGAGTTCCCATCTCCACACACCCACTACTTTGCCTGGCCCATCTCTGCTTTCCTGTCCTGGAGTTCATGTGGGAGCAATCACAGCCTCTGACAAAAAGCCTGCCCCTCTTGGACCCTTTCTAATGACTGGTTGTTTCACATTTAAAAATCCTTTGAAAATTTTTCCCTTTAAAATGATTTCTTTCCAGTTAGGTACATATATGTGAACAGGGAAAGTTCAGGCAGATGTGTGAGTTTCGTTAGAAATATGACTAAACATCATGCCTTTTATTTATCCCAGAGTTACCACGTCCAAACTGAGCTTCTTACTCCTGTACTGCCCACATTCCCAGCTTTTCTCATCTCAGTGAAAGACATTGACCACTACCCAACTCAGAAACCTGGGGCTTGTCCACGATTCTCAAAAAAGAGTAAGTCTGATCTTTCTTTCTCCCTCACAAAACCCTCATATCAATCCATCACCAGCTCTTAGCCATGTTATTTCCACAAAACATCTTAGATTCACCGATTTCTCTCCATGTCTAGTCACTCTCTAATCCAAGTCATAACTGTTACTCACCTAGACTGTCTCGAAAACCCGTTTATTGTACTCACTTTATACTCAGCCTATGCCTATTCCTCCAATCATCTCCAGGCTGCATTCAGTTTAATTACTGTTCTTTCACTACTGTGCTTCGAATACGATGATCTTCATACATTGCATTTTTCCTCCTGGCGCAGGGCCTTTGCACATGCTATACCCTCCTCCTCAATACCTTTAACTTTCTTCTGTCTCCTAAAATATAATTTTATATTGGGAACTTGATTATTCCCCAAGTTGTTCAGATCTTTCTAGTAAACACTCCCAGCATCACCATGGAGAATTAACTATGGAGGCACTATGAACTAGTAAATGGGATCTTTTCTTGTTCCCCACTGAGCTACTGTTAAGTAAGCACTCCATAACTTAGTGAATAAATAACTGAGTCACACAGCACAGTTGGATATGATTTTCTTGATCGCCTAAATCTACCTCCATGCAATCAGTCACTGTGGGTGATTTGTATGTCTCTCAGAAAGGCAAGTGTTGATGCTCCCACATCCTTCCATCCTATATCACCTCTGCCAGCTCTCAGACTTCACATTGTCCCAGTCACCCTCAAGACATACATGTACATATATTTTAAAAACTCCATTCTTAGTCTTTAGATTTTTTCAGCTAGTCTTGATTTCCCCAGTCCAATCCTTGGTATTCTGTAAGAATTGTTATCTCAGACCCACCTTTGGGCTCTTGCCATTCTTGATGATATACAGAAAAACCTCCTTCTAGTTCTGTAGATGTGAATCCTGATGCTTCCCAGCTGGCGAGCATTCCCACCCAAGCAGTGCATGCTACCTTTTGTGGAGTTTAGATCAAAGACAAGCAGTCTTTCAGTATCACCTATCAGTTATCCAGTAGAAGTGTCCTGAGTCCAGAAGGACTCAGCATGTAAATGACTCCTGTTGTTCTGTGCATGTACCGTGTATTGCTTCATATAGCAGGTGAACTGATCCTGAAATAAATATAAAAACAAATACTCATTGTGCTTAAGCTAATTTCTCAGACTAGTACCAGAATCCCTTTTTTTTTTTTTTTGGTTTTTCGAGACAGGGTTTCTCTGTGTAGCTTTGCGCCTTTCCTGGAACTCACTTGGTAGCCCAGGCTGGCCTCGAACTCACAGAGATCCGCCTGCCTCTGCCTCCCGAGTGCTGGGATTAAAGGCGTGCGCCACCACCGCCCGGCTCAGAATCCCTTTTGATATAGAATTATCTGTATTTAAATGGGATAAAAAAATTTATAAAGCTTTTTCAGTTGATGCCAACAGTCCAGAGATGAGAGAAAGATCCAAAGATGCCCTTCATGAAACAAGATAAAGTTCTTGTCCTTAAAAGAAGGACAAAGGAAGGAGATGAGAAGGTGAAAGGTTTGAAATGAGGCAAGATCTAGTATAATTTCCTGTGGATGGTGTCATCAAAGCCCATTTTTATAAACAGTGAGGCCAAGCTGGGCAGCAGTGGTGCACCCCTTTAATCCCAGCACTCGGGAGGCAGAGCCAGGAGGATCTCTGTGAGTTCGAGGCCAGCCTGGTCTACATGAGCAGGATCCAGGACAGGCACCAAAACTACACAGAGAAACCCTGTCTTGAAAACAAACAAACAAACAAACAAACAGTGAGGCCGACTTTTCCTTTTGAAGGTGTTTGCTCTATACACTACACACCCATGTTAGTACCGATTCTCCCTCTTTCCCAGAACTTTGAAAGCATTCTCTGTGGCTACAACAAAATATGTGAGGCCAGGTAATTTACAAAACATAGAGATCTATTTAGATGTGTTCTGAAGGCTGGGAAGTCCGAGAGCATTGGCATCCGTCCATGCCTGGAGAGGGCTGTCTCCTGAATCATGACATCTCAGAAGGGCATCACATAGCAAGACAGAGCAAGCAAGTAAGCTTGGGTCTTTTGCTTTTCTTATAAAGCCACCGATGCTAATATGGAGGCTCCCCCCTCACCAGCAATACATCTAAGCCTAATTACCTCCAAAGGACCTACCTCAAATATATTAACATGACTCTGGGTATCAAGTTCTCAATATATGAATTTTGGTGTGATAGAGTAAATTAGCATCTTCTCTGTCCATCTCTGTTTTTTAATAAATGGAACTGGTCCAGTTTTATTGTTGCTTCTGTCTTGGTTGATTTAATTCAGAATGGACAGAGTTGTATGGGGTATGAATGGAGCCACAGTAATGTGCAGGAGGAAAGCCCAGGACAAAGAGGCCTTAGGAGTGCAAGCTCCACTCTGTCCCTTCTCTGGAAATTCCGAGAAATATTGGGAAGTGCTTTGGAAAGCTCTTGTCAACAGACATGAGACGTCTCGGCTCGTTTCACCTTATCTCAAGAGAGACAGGAGGCCTCTGCTGGCATCTAGAAAACAAAAATGGAGACAGAACATTCAAAGTGTGCACCATTCATCCATTACTTTTCAAAAGCTAGGTTACTTCAGCTTTCATTTACACATTCGCCTCAGAAGAGGGAACAGGATGCTGCGAGGAATCGGTGCATACAACCTGGTAAGTGCTAACTGAAAGAAGACACACTCAACCTTCCCTCTGCACTTCACCTGCAAGCACATCCTTCAGCAATGCAGACGGGGGGAAGAAAAAGAAACAAAGAAAAGCAGAAAGGAATGAAGGAATGAAAAAAATAGGAGTTGAGTATAAATTAGAATGCAATAAGTCTGAAGCTATGAAGACAGCCAAGTGTGTGTGTGTGTGTGTGTGTGTGTGTGTGTGGTGGGGAGGGGTGTTGGGGGAAGTTCTACATAGCTGCAGATGCAACCAGCTTAACAGAAGTCTGAAAGAAAGTTTCGTGTACACAATATATTCTAATCTTACTTAGAATCAACAAGTGTAGCCAATGACTTACTTCAAGGAAAAGAAAAATCACAGGATTAATAAGTTATTGTGCAAAGCTGGGTGCAGACCTCAAGGGTCTAGCTAGGCCTCGCTCAGCTAAAGAGTCCTGGCAGAGAGATTCACCAGCCAGGGATCTCCATGCTTTATCAGTCACCATTGCTCACCCAGTTAGATTCTATTAATTTTGATGTAAAACTGGCCTCAAAAAGCAGAAGCCCAAAATTAATATCCACCGAAGGAGAAGTCTCTGCTCTACCCATAGCAGAGACCTCCCTGGAAGCCATGACTGTCAAAAGGGACCCAGCCATGCCTGCCATGCCAGGTGATAGATTACAGAGGAGTGTGTGCCGTCAGGCCCAGGTTTTCATGGCAGCTCTAACCATAAATAAGTCAGTCATCTTGAACCTCGAGTTCTTTTCTATAGTATGATTAAGTCAGGAGCTAGGAGACATGGCTCAGCCCACGCTGTTCTTGCAGAGGACTCGGGTTCGGGTCTCAGCACCCACATGTTGGCTCACAACTATCTGTAACTCCGGTTCCACAGGATCAGCCAGCCTCTTCCAGACTCTTTGGGCACTTCATATACATGGTGTATGCATGCAGGCAAACAGTCATCCAGGTAAAATAGAAATGAATCTTTTTGTAAAAGATGGAAAAAGCATAGTTAGTGATTTCGTATGTGCAAGGTTCTGGTTGGAGAAATGTGTCATGTCCCTTCAACTTTTCATCTCCTCCTGGATTCCAAGTGATAAGTCCTCTCTCTGCGTTTCATTGATGACTTCTAAAATTTCTCCTCACACTAATCATGTTAGAACCCAGCTAATTAAGTTTTCTATTCATCTAGACTGTTACTTTTCTGCAAAGTTATGAGTTTGCCTCCCAAAGTCATTTATTTAGAAGCATTTCAAGACGAGGAGACATAATCACCCAATGCATTCAGGAAATGAGGTCGCTCATCTGGCTGTTGAAGGTCTTTCTGATTACACTGCTCATATTTAGCCTTCTTATTTTCAAAAATAAGAATGATTGATATATTTTCATGACAGTTTCCATACATAGCATAATTAAGACTTCCTTTTCAAGGCCATTATAGAAGGTGGCCTGCTGAGAAAATCAAGCGCATTAAGATCTAAGCAGTCATGGTCTCTGTTCTAAACTTCCAGTCCTTATTGCTCTGCTTTTCTCAAGCTCTGAAGTCTGATTCCTCTGCACACCTCATGCAGTCTCAGCTCTGGATGTACCATTAGGCTGAGTCCTGCGGACCCAGCTCAGGACTGTGTTCAACAGAGGAACTCTGAGTGAACTGTGGTTCCCCATCTCTGAAGTTCTACTCATCGCAGGTGTTGTGTTTTGAATGTCTGTGTCTGCTCCAAAACTTATGTTGGCATATAAACCCCCGGAGAGACCATATTAAGAGGTGAGAGAGACCTCGGGTGGGCAGTGATGGCACACATTTTAATCCCAGCACTCAGGAGGCAGAGGCATATGGATCTTTATGAGTTTGAGGCTAGCCTGGGATACACAGGGAATTCCAGGCTACCCAAAGTTACATAGTGAGACCCTGTATCGAAAAAAAAACCAAACGTTGAAAAAGAGGTAGGAGCCTTCAGGAAGTGTTTAAATAATAAGGGAAGGTCTTTTGTGCACAAGATTAACAAATTCGTGTCTGGGCAGTGGCAACTCCCTTGCCCTTTTGCATACAAGAAATCACCAAGATGCTTTTACCATCTTTTACAAAAAGATTCATTTCCATTTTACCTGGATGACTGTTTGCCTGCATGCATACACCATGTATATAAAGTGCCCAAAAGTCCAGAAAAGGATGTCTGATCCTTGGGAGGACAGAACAGCACAGGCTAACCAGACACTGAACTTGCCACTGTTTCATTAACCATGAGCAACTGTTTACATTTTTAAGCTGGTTATATCCAGTTTAAGGCATTTTATCACAGCATCCTGAGTGGACTGAAGTAACAGGAATTTCTATTGGTCTCTCCTAGAATCAGGGAAGGTTTTCACATTCAAGTCAACTGAAGCTAACTTGGGTCTGTAATTGGGGCTTGGTCATGGATGGACGGCTCTGTCCCCCTGGAATTTCCAGCAGGTATGAAATGGGGAACCAGTAACCTAATCTGAATTCAGTGGAGAAGGCCCCAGGGATGCAGTCGACTTTCCTCAAGATTTTGATTTTGAAGCATCTGCACTTTGGAACAATTAGAAGTCCTGTTCTCCCACATCCACAAGTCTTAGGAAGTCCAAGACTGCATCAGGGGTGATCAAGGTTGTGAAAAATTTATTCTTAGGAAAGTTGTGGTAAAATAAAACTTCCAGTCACTGCTAACTATGATTCCTTGAAAACACTTGAATGAGATCGGGCCATCTGGTTTTTCCAGAGACTGCAGAGACTGTGACCGTACTTGAAAACACCAGGGCAGCTGGGTGAAGAGTGAAAAACCTGGCCAGCCAGCCCAGTTTTACATCCCTGCGATACAAAATAATGCTTCGTGCACACAGGTGTAGCCTTGCTTTGGGAATTGTGAGCGTTGACTCGCTGCCACTTACAAGCTGTGAAATTTGGAAATGTCAATCACCCATCTTTCTGGCTTCAGTTTCCACATCTATAAAACAAGTGGTGGGAAGGTTGAAATTCTTTCAGCTGTAGCAAACCACAGATACATTTATTTTGTTGTCAAGGAGACAGCCTGAAGCTCCATTACCATTACTGACTTCCCCCAAAGGACTGGACCTCAGGTCAAGTTTCCCTGTTCCAGCTCAGGTGAAGGAAGCTGTGTGGGAAATGGTATGCAGCCGTGGGCTCTGACATTTTCCCACAAGCTGTGCTTTGGGCTAAACGAATGAGCTTTTCTGAAAAGAGAAATGAGGTTCACAAACTGCAAAGGTAAAGGAATTCCACAATCCACACACAAAACAAATCATCCTAGGCTCACTGGCGGCTCACTGACTAAGCTTACACGCAAAAGTTACTTCAAATCATTTTTTTTTTGTTTGTTTTTTTGAGACAGAGTTTCTCTGTGTAGCCCTGGCTGTCCTGCAGCTCACTCTGTAGACCAGGCTGGCCTCAAACTCAGACATCTGATGGTCTCTGCCTCCTTGGTGCTGGGACTAAAGGCGTGCACCACCACTGCCTTGTTTCAAGTATTTTTAAAAACAAGAGTTTTTTCAATGTTTCTTTATAGGAACGTTTTTCCCAAGGATATTTAGATATGGATAGTTTTAAGAGTGTTAATGTCTCAAATTGTAATTTGGATATATGTTATTTCTAAGCATGTGCCCACTTTGCTGTAATTCATACTCCCTAACTCTTTCCTCCCAACTTTCTTCGGTCTTAAAAAACAAAACAAAGCTTGTTTGCCTCTAACCTATCCTGAATCCTATTGAGGTGCCCATTTCCAACAGGAAACTCCCTCACACATTACGCACAAGAGTAGTTCCAGAACATGGCTCTTGAAGAAGTCGCCTGGCAACAACACAGGGCAAATGTTATAGAAAATACTGATGGCGAATGTGTAAACATTCACTCTGGGTAACAAGGTCAGCAGCAGCTGTTTAAGCCTCACCTACTCTCTGGACTCAGAAGCGAGACAGCTTTCCCTCGCAGCTGAATAGTATTCCGTTGTAGGCAGGTACCACAACTTCACCATCTGTTCATCGCCGAAGGGCATGTAAGTTATTTCTATTTCCTGGCCACTCTGTGCAAAGCGGCAGTGGACAGTAAACACACATGAGCAAGTATCACACATAGCAAGGAGGGTTTGGGGTTTTGTTTTCTAACAGGAATTGTCTGGTGTAAGTGGTTGATCTGAAGACCGTCTCCCTTATGATTATGTGGTGAACCCTGTCTGTGGTCTGTTAAATTTTCAAATGAAAACACTTGACGTATGCACATGTATATACATTATGAGAAAACAGCCTCCAAAATAGTATATTTGCAGAAGTGTGTTGAAATGGGTATTTCTCCTTTCCTACTCAGTTCTAGGATATGTCTGGGTAAACAAGAGGCCTGAGGGATGGACATGAATAATTATCAGCCAACTAGTCTTATACACCTGTCTAGCATGTTCCTTTAAAACTGACAGAAAACTTCATGACAGGGAAAGAAATTCTTTCCAAACCTCAACCACCTTCCAGTACATACATCATCCTCAAAACTACGGCAGCATCTTTTGGTTACAGATCACTGTTATTTTTGGCAAACCACTCAAACGGAGCCCAAAGAACAAAGCCGTCCTTATATCCCAGACTCCTTCCATTCCCATCTACTTACTTATATGAACAAGCTGTCTCAAAACTTACAAAAGTGAAACAGAATGGAAGTGTGCCAGACAGACCCTGCTTTGTTACCCCAACAAATAATACTCATCACGTACAATCAGGACAGAAATACAGCTACAGAGTATGAACACATTAAATGTTGACTCCCATTAGCAGTTCACTTCAGTAGATTCAGGCTGCTTTGATCAATACGTACTGGAAAAATCAACTGAAACAATGACTTGAAGTTTTGGAAAATGAGTCTCCTAGCATCAGAAAACTTCTAAAGCAAATTTCAAATGACGTATTTTGCTGTAGAGATATATGGAAGAATGATCAATAAAATACTTTAGTGCCAAAGAACTAGTTTAGATTTAAGGTTATATAAATCAAAATGGAATAGAAACCCAAACCCAAGAAGAAAATAGGGTTGAAGAGATGGTCCAGTGGGTAAGAACACTGGCTGCTTTTCCAGAGGCCCGGGTTCAACTCCTGGCACCCAAATGGTGGCTCACAACCATAGCTCTAGTTTACAGGGGATTCTATAACCTCTTCTGGCCTTGTGGGCACCAGGCACACAGTGGTACATAGACATACATGCAGGCAAAACACCCATGCACATAAAACTAAAAACAAATAAAATTTTTTAATAAAAGAAGAAAATTAAGTGTTGTCAAATATCCACCCACTTTATTTTTTAAAAAAATTTCTACAAGCCAATTGGAAATCATTTTGAATAGGTTAACTTGATGTGGGAACACTCATCTTGTCTGTGGGCAGGACTATTTCTGAACTGTGTTGAATGGGAGAAAATAAGCCAACCTTGCCTTGATGGCTCTGTCTCCTGAGTGTGGATGTCATGTGAACAGCTGACTCAATCTCCTGATGCCTTGAGTTCTATTTTCACAATGGCTTGTATGTGTCAGGCTATTATTTTTATCACAGCAACAGAAAAGAAATCAAGACAAAAACTCCATTTCCATCTCCTAGTTAGATATTTAGCCAAATCTTAGAAGCTAGCTCTTCATAGGAGAGTGATGTTAGACCGCTTAGAAGTGTGATCTTATCAGAGAGAACACATTCCTTGAAATCAAAATTTGAGATAGGCAAAACATTGCTCCTGAGGCCTGCTGCAGGATCTCTGAACATGCCTGCTTATCTGTTTTGAATGTTCTCTGCAAATGCTGAGCTCCCTTTTGTCCTAGACGATTCAAATGGAGCTTGTCATGGCTCTGCAAATGCCGAGTTCCCTTTTGTCCTAGAAGATTCAACTGGAGCTTGTCATGGCCTCATAGACCAAGTCCAGCCTCCAGTAACACGCTCTAGATATTATTCTTTGGAGAATCCCTCAGAGTTTTAATTAGGTGAGTAATAACTGGATATTTATATTTAAGGCTCTACCTCTCTTCTTTGGCATGGACACTCAGGACAGAAGCCAGCAACACTATAAGCTGCATGCTGCATCTCAAACATATTACACCACCCTGAATGTCCTACATGCTCAGCAAACATTTATGAAACAAATACAATTTCATTTCATTTCCATCTCAACTTTTAAAATATGTTAAAAAAAAAAAAACCTCTCCCTTTTAGGCCAGAGTTAAAAGTCTCCTCCATAAAGCCTGTCCTACAATTATCTAACATTTAAGCAGCATGTTAGACTTAAGACATGATAATGCCTGGTTAAACTATAAGGAACAGTTGTTTTTTACAAGCCAGGGTGGCTGAATATTTGTGATGTCATGTGACTAAGTCTCATAGTTTATGTATTCATCTCTCTGGATGATACAAGAATTCTTTGAAAATAAACAAAATGGCTGTTCCGTCTTCAGTATTTAAAACATCCAGCGTAGGGCTGGTACACAGCAGATGCTTAATAACTGCTGGTTATAGGAATGCCTGATTGCCTGACTCATGGCTCCTCTGGCTCATGTTGCTGTCCAAAGGGACTTTTTTTATCCATGCGACGCTTCCAAATCTTGGCCCCTCCCTGATGACAAAATGCCTTTATGGGCTAAAGTCTTTTCTTCCTGCTTCCAGTTGGACACCTTCACTACAAGTGAGGGAATTCATCCCCAGCTTCAGAAACCACCAGCCAAGGAAAGCTGAGGTTATTGCTTGCTGAGAAAAATAACATCAGAATAGATGAGGTCAGCCTAATGGCTCTGTTACACTTGCCAGTGGGACTGTGAAATTCAACGAAACACCCGCTCTTTCCTGTACCCACCCAGACAGCCAGACCCTCAATGTCCATTGCTCCTCCCTGCCAGCTGGTCAAATGCATATGTGGATGATCACACACACACACACATACACACACACCAGCTTATACTGCTTAATTGCTCCTGCCCATGTATCTGGAAAAACAGTTGAAGACTAAACACATGTTTCTGGCACCAGCTTGCCATGAACATCTCCAAATCCCAGCAGAGATAACCAGCATCACCAAACTAGCCCTAGTGTGTGAGCTCTTCAGCCACTAGAAACTAGCCCTGTACACCAAAGCTTTCCCTCAAGGACTTATCCTGTTTCCCACTCACTACCTTAAGTTTCAAAGCCTTGAGAACCTCTTCTAGTCAGTCCCAAGTTTAGGAAAACCAATTCTTGAAGTCAGATCATAAAACTTGTAGACAAATAAGAAGTCTCCTGAAACAGGGAATTATAATTATAATTTCAATCTTTGTCATCTTTGTAAGCTGAGTAACCATAGAGTTCATAAAATCCCAACCAACAATATAAAAGGAAAGTGAGTCTTGATAATATAATTCAAGTCCACATTTTTTCTGCTGAGGAAAACAAAAACCAGACAGTGAAATGTCACCTGAAGTCGTGTTGTGCTACTCTTGAATTTATCTCCTTTGCAGCTTCATGGGGATGTCATAGTTGAGGGTGAGCCTGTAGTCTTTTCAGAACTATTGCAGTAGTCCTGTGCTTTGTCTGCTCAGACTGGCATTGTAAAGTACCACAGACTGGGTGAGGACCTGCTTATAGCTACAGGTAGCTGTCTTCTCTCTGTAGGCTCACCTGATAGAGAATCTTCTCACCATACACTCACCTGATGGAGAGAATTAGCAAGCTGCCGAGTGACTCTTCTGTAGATGGAAGGTTCTCTGGTTCTGCCTGGCCTTATGCTCCACATTCCTCCAGTCCCACCTGGCCCCGTGGTCCCTCAGCCACTTATTAAATAATCACTCAGAGGATTAATATTGATTATCAACTGCATGGCCTATGGCAGGTGTCTTGCTACCTAGCTCTTATATCTTAAATTAACCCATTTCTATTAATCTATGTTTTCCACGTGTTCTGCAGCTTTACTGGTTTGCTGGCATGTTGCTCCTTAGGCAGCAGGCTGGCACCTCTCCAGACTCTGCCTTTCTCTTTCCTGACTCTTTCCTTGGATTCCCCACCTGCCTCTAAGCTGCCTTGCCATAAGCCAAAGCAGCTTATTTATTAACCAATGGGAACAACATATATTCACAGTGCACAGAAAGACATCCCCCAGCACCATGATGGACTCTGCTTCATGATCTGAAGTTTCCCAAAGGCCCCATCTCATTGGCGATTAAGACCTTAATTATGGACTTTGGGAGAACAGAAACATCCACATCATAAACTTTCTGTCTTAACTCAATGACATAGTGCATATTTTGGTCTTTACCAAAAAGAATCTAATGGCCAGGTGGTGGTGGCACATGCCTTTAATTCCAGCACTAGGGAGGCAGAGGCAGGTGGATCTCTGTGAGTTCGAGACCAGCCTGGTCTACAGATCAAGTTCCAGGACAGGCTCCAAAGCTACACAGAGAAACCCTGTTTGGAAAACCAAAAGAAAAAAACCAAAAAAAAAACCAAAAAAAAAAAAAAAAAAAGAAAGAAAAAAAGAAAAGGAAAACAAGAAAAGAAAAGGAAAGGAAATACCTTGTACAAATTGAGATATTGATATGTGTTTTAACAGATTGAGTTCTAGGACAGGCTCCAAAATTACAAAAAGAATCTAATTATGTTTATCTTTATGAAAGTGAAAAATTACTTTAAAAATTCAATATTTTAATGAATTCTTTGATAATTCCCATTACAAATGTGTGTGTGTGTGTGTGTGTGTGTGTGTGTGTGTGTGTGTACACATATATGTATATAAAATGGAATGTGTATTCAAAGATGGGTAATTCCTGGGGGGCGCTCACCAACCTAAGACAGAGTGCCTGTGTGGCCTGGGCAAGCGTCTCCATGACGAGTAAGGTGATCTGCTGATGTCCCATGCAACCTAAGTCAGAAGCTCATTTATTTGTAAATTTACCACTCCTCCTCCTAACTCCTCTTGGATCCACTTTCCATTCCTTCCTTCTCACTTCATTTCATTTTTATAAATAATTTAATATATTTTTATTTGTCTATATATTCATGTAATTATTTTTATAGAATATGTATAGTGTGTGTGTGTGTGTGTGTGTGTGTGTGTGTGTGTGTGTGTGTATAAACACAAATGCAGGTATCCACAGAGGATAGAAGAGGGCATTGGATCCCCTGGAACTGGAGTTTCAGGCATTTTTGAGTCACTTGATGTGGGTGTTGAGAACTGAACTCTAGTCTTCTGGAAGAGCAGGAACTACTGTAAAGCACTGACCCATCTCCCCAGTGCCTTCTCCCTCTCTTTTTAAGAATCCACTGAAATTGAATTCAGTTTGTGCTGGCCTTATCCACACAGGGTGGGGTCTTCCCCTGGAGCATGGTCCACCTCCCAAGGACCTCACCCTTAAAGAAAATTTATTATCCGTCTCTCAGAAACCACCAACTGTCAACAGCTTCTCAGTTAGGGTTGGGAACTCAAGAGCCCCTCCCCAACTCCGTGCTTGAATTTTGATTGGCTTGGTCTCATTCGGGGATTGCACAGGCAACCTCACTTGCGATGAGTTCATGAGTGAAGCAGTCCTGTCCTGTCTGGAATACACTGTTTTATCTTGATCCTCCCCAATCTTTGGATTTTATAACCTTTCTGCCCCGCCTTCCGTAATATTCCCTGAGCCTTGCAGGGGAAAGGATGTGACATGGATGTCCCATTTATGGCTGAGCATTCCACGGGTGCGTATTCTCTGCAGTTTTATCAGTTGTGAGTTTCTGTGTTAACTGCTGACCACTGTAACAAGAAGCTTGATAAATGAGGTCTGAGAGCTGCACTAATCTATAGGAATACAAATACAAATTTGGAGGCAGTTGGATAATGTGTCCATTTAGCAACACAATAGTAGTAGGCTTACCCTGGGGATTGTGAGCTCCCCAGACATGGGTTCTTGGACAGGTTTACACAATCAGGCCTGAGTTTTGTCCTATGGCCTGAAATTCAATGAGAAAGCATTGGTTAATCCCATGAGATTCGTGCCACTATTGCGTAAACGAACATATGTTGCCAAACGAGTTGCTATAGTGGCTGGCAGGGTTGACAGCTAGGTAACGCTGTTGATGACTTTTCTCCCTAAGCAACCTACACAGTACCTTGCTGGGCTATAAAAGCTAGCCAGAAGGGAGGAAGCTTCCTGGTCAGTACCAGCTTGGTTTCTCTATGTCCCATGACCAAAGTGTCTGGTGTCTTCATAAATAGGTTCTGATGGGCAACCCAAAACAATGGCAATAGCATGCATTGTTTGAGGGCTCTCTGGGACACCTCTGACCTGAGGTTAGGTGGTCCATATCTGGAACTGTTAAGCTGACAACCTATGGGTTATCTCCTGTGTATGGTAACTCTCATTAAACTTGCATGTGTATATATATTTAGGAAGCTTATGAAATAATAGGTTTTCATATGGCTTTTTCGAACATCTTAAGTGTCTGTTGTTTTTAGGAAACCAGTTCATGTTCCTTGGAATTTCCCTGGAAACAATGAATGATACCTTGGAAAAACCTTTGAACTCTGTGGTTGTAACATATTAACCACTCGGATTACCAGTGCTTACCCACAATGGGTAATTCCAGAGCCCCTGAGGGAAATTGCTCATAGAGAGTTAAAATAGAAATATCCCAATCATAGCATTTTTGACTACTACCAATTATAAATACATATGAAAACCTACTGTTTCATAAGCTTCCTTAATATATATATACACACATAAAAGTTGCCCATCAGAACTTGATGCTGAGACCCTTTTGTGAAAACACCAGACACTTTGGTCATGAGATTGCTAAGAAATACTTGGATGGGTGAATCTCATCCTATAAGTCTTTTGTTTAGCAGTTAGTCTTTTGAGTTTCCATGTACAAAGAACAGTTGGAACATCTTGCTTTAATTACATACTGAGTCAGGAATGGCTCCTCATTCTAGAGGTGATGGGTAGAACAGAACAATATAAAGAGAAACCAGTTCATGTTCCTTGGAATTTCCCTGGAAATACTGAATTATCTGTGGCTGTTACATAATTTCCAGTCAGACAACCAGTGCTTATATACAACGGGTAATTCCAGAGACCCGGAGGTAAATAGAAATATTCTAGTCACAGCATTTTTTGACTACTAAAAATTGTAAGTACATTTCTGTATTGAAAGTGTTTCTTAGCAGCCTCAAGCCATCCAGGCCTTGAGTTGGCTATGTCTGCTCACTCTGCCTCAGTCTACCTAGAGCTATGTATTTTTTGTTTAACTCATCACTTAAAATCCATGAAAGTAGAAATAGGTTCATTGTCTTCTCACTTTCCCTCATTTTCTTATCCCAATTCTTTTATCTTTTCTTTTATCTTTATCAAGTTTTAATGATTCTCATCTTATCTAACTGATGGGTAACAACCCTTGACAAATCTACAGATTTACAAGATGAAAGGTTGCTCATAAATATGAGACATGAGGTTCTGCTTCTCCCCCACTCCTTTATGTTCCTGCTGCTCCTCACACTTTGCTCTCCTCTTATACTAAGCTGCATGCATATGAGAAGTCATTTGGAATCCGACTCAGATCTCTGGCTAGAGACTTGAGGTCAGAGAGTTTCTTTTTCCCCCAATGCATTTTTGACATTTCTGTCAAAAATTTGATAACTGAAGCTGTGTATGTTTACTTCAGGGTCTACTAGTCTATGTCATTGGTATATGTACTGGTACTGTTACCATGATGGTCATTGGTCTATGTATTCAAATGTACTGGTACCATGATGGTTTTGTTACTATGGCTCTGTAGTGTAGTTTGAGATCAGATATTATACTTACAGCTTTGCTCTTTCTGCCTGGGATTGTGTCCTATTTTCCTTTATGTTGCCATGATAAAATACTCTAATAAAAAGCGACTTAGGGGATAAAAGGTTTATTTGGCTAGCAACTCTAGGTTATAATCTATGTTAGCACAGTAGTCATCACATTCGTATCCAAGAGCAGAGAGAAGTGGATGCATTCATACTTACTTTCAGTATCTTGACTCTCATATGATTCTGGACCCCATTCCTAAAGAAAAGTACTGTGTATAGTGGGCTGAGTCACCCCATATCAATTAGGTTAACTAAGACAATTAGCCTCTACATATGCTTGCAGGCCAACCCAGTGTAGACAATCCTTCACTGAGGCTTTCTTCTTGGGTGATTCTAGATTGTGACAAGTTGATGATTAAAACTAACCATTGCAGATTGATTTGGTCCTTCTAGGGCCTTTGTGATGCTACATGAATTTTATGAATTTTTTTCCAAATTTCTATGAAAAATGTCATTGGAACTTTTTATAGTCGTTGCATTGATTCTATCTGTAAATAGCTTTTGGTAATACAGGCATTTTCACAATGTCAGTTCTGCTAACCAATGAGCATAGCAGGTCTTTCCACATTCTACTGTCTTCAGTTTTTTTCTTCAGAATCTTAACCCCCTGAATCTGAATTATAAATGGTTGTGAGCCACCACTCAGGTGCTGGGAATGAAACCCAGACCCTCTTCAAGAGTAACAAGTGCTCTAAACTGCTGAGCCATGTCTCTAGTTCCCCTAGGATTACTTCAGGCTATCATATATATATATATATATATATATATATATATATATATATATCTTGATTATTTTATTTCTTTGCATTTGACCAAATACTTTAAATAAGAAAGGAAAATCTAGAGGACCAAGAAGAAAATCACTCAAAACTTAACTGGGCATTGGTGTAAGATATATGTGAGTGTTGAATACTTATTAACAGGATTGGTATCTTTAGAAATAGCTGTATAATAAAAACCAGACACACAAAGTTAAACAGTAACAATGAAGATGAGTGCAACAGAAGGCTTGTAAGCTTAAGCTGGAAGACAGACTGGACATTTTTTTAGCTCTTTGAGGAAATAGGCTGTTGAAATACACACCGCTTTCTAGAAAGACAACTCCTTATTGGTATGTAGAAAGATTATGGATTTTTGTATGTTTGTGTTGTATCTTGTCACTTTGCTGAACATATTTGTCACATCTAAGAGTTTTCTGGTGGAGTCTTTAGGGTCTTTTAATTTTGGAATCATATCATCAAGCCGAGATAATTCAACTTTGTCCTTTCTTCTTTGTATGGGTTTTATTTCTTTCTCTAGCACTTTATTTCTCTAGTTAAGATTTCAAGCATTGTATTGAATAAGAGAGGAAAGAATAGATACCCTTGTCCCATTCCTTCTTCTAGAAGAAATGCTTTCGACTTTTCGTTATTTGGTGCAATGTTGCCTATAGGTGTATTGAACTATTACACTGAGGTATGTTTCTTCTATTCTGAGTTTATCCAGGGATTGATTATGAAGGAATGCTAAACTTTGTCCAAGGTCTTTTCTGCATCTATTGAGTTTATCCTGTAGTTTCTTTCCCCTTGACTATTTATATGTTATATTATATTGACTGGTTTGTGTATGCTGAAACACTCTTGCATCTGGTAATGCTGTAGGATTTTTGTAATGTGTTGTTGAATTTAGTTTGCAATTATTTTATTGAGAATTTTTGTATCTAAGTGAGGGAGTTTGGTGTACAGTTTGTTCTTCTCCTTCTGTGTGTGGGGTATCTGGTTTTGATGCCAAGGTGACACTAGAGTCATAAAATGAATTTGGTAATGTTCTTTCCCTTCCTATTTTATGGAACTGATAGAGAAGCAATGAAGCTTTCTCTTCTTTACAGGTAAAGGCCTGGTAGAATTTAGTAGTAAGTGTCCAGTCCTGATCTTGTCTTTGTTGGGTACACATTTATTAGTTCTTCAGTCTCATTGGTCATTATTTATTTGTGTAAGTTGTTTATATGACCTTGATTTAATTTTGATGGATCATATATGTCAGGAAGTTTATATATTTCTTCTAGACTCTCCAGGTTTGGGGGTACAAATATTTCAAAGTACCATACTCACAAATCCTCTGGATTGCAATGATATCTGTTGCAATGTTTAATTTTTCATCTCTAATTTTGTGAATTTGGATATTGTCCATTTCTTCTGGTTAGTTTGGCTAAGGATTGTCTTACTTACTCATTGTTTTTCAAGGAACTAACTCTGCATCATTGCTTCTTTTTATTCTTTTACTCTACATTTCATTAGTTTCGGCCCTGGATCTTATTAGTCCCCTCCTGCTTTTGGTTGTCTTGCTCGGTTTTCCCCAAACTTTGAGATGCATTATTACTTATTTGTAATTTCTGTAGTTCTGTACTATTAACACTCATGGCTATAAACTTCTTAGAACCACCCTTGCTGTATTGCAAAGATTTTCATAAATTGTGCTTTTATGTCCACTTGGCTCTAGGAATTTTATATCCCTCCTGACCTTTTAAAATTTGCCCTGTTCACAGGATTTATTGTTCAATCTCCATGTATTTGTATAGTTTATGTATCTGCTTTTGCTATTTGTTTATAGTTTTATTCACCATGTTCTGATAAGAGACAAGAAATTATTTATATTTTTTGTATTTGTAGTGTTATGGTCTAAAATGTAATATATGTCAGAGAAAGTTCTATAGAATAAAGCAATGACTGTGTATTCAGAACTTATAGGGTAGAATGTTCTGCAGATGCCTATTAATTACATACGGTCTGTGGTATAGTATAATTCTTGGGTTATGTATTAGTTACTTTTCTGTTGCTGTGGTGAAACTCTATGACCAAGACAATTTATAGAATAAAGAGTGCACTTGGGTTCCAGAGGAATAAGAGTCCACACCTGAGGAGTGAAGGCATGGAAGCCGGAGCAGAAAGCTAAGGTCTCACTCTTGAAGAACAAACAGGAAGCAGAGAGTAAACTGGAGAATGTATGAGTTCAAATTCTTGATGTATTTCTTCGAACAAGACCATGCCCCCTAACTCTACCCAATCAGCACCACCAGCTGGGGACCAAGCATTCAAATGCCAAAGACAATAAGGGAACCTCTCATTCAAACCACCACAGGTTTCTTTGTTGCTTTTTAGTCTAGATGGCAAGCCCATTGAGGAGTATGCATCACTGAAGTCTCCCACTAACATTATATCAGGAACTATCTATTCTTTTGCATCTATTGTGTTCATTTCATGAAACAGGGGGTCTCAACACACACACACACACACACACACACACACACACACACACACACACACACACACATATTTCCAAGACAAGGTTTCTCTGTGCAGCCCTGGCTGTCCTGGGACTCACTCTGTAGACCAGGCTGGCCTTGAACTCACAGACATCCACCTGCCTCTGCCTCCCAAGTACTGGGATTGAAGGAATGCATCACCACCACTGGCTGTTTTTTTTTTTTAACTTTACTATTTTCTGGCTATTCTGTTCCATGTATCAGTATGTAGTTGTTATCTTCATGTCTTCTGGCTAGTTCTTTCCACAGGCTAATCTACCATTCACTACAATAGCCATGCCAGCTTAGTAATTTCCATTTGTTTAGTATGTTAACTTCCATCCTTTTACATGCAGTTTCTGTATCTTTGCCAGTGAGTTATGTTTCTTAGAGAAAACAGTTAAATGTAGTATTTTAATCTAGTCAAATATTCTGCATCTTTTAATTTGATAGTTAAGGCCATTTACATTGCTGGTCTAATTCCTGTTGTTGGGTTGTTTTCCTGATAAACTATATCACTTGTTCTTCTCTTCTCTGCTCACATTAGGGGCCTGCTGGTTTATTGAGTTGGACATGATTGAGTTTTTCCTAGTTCTCCTTCACTTATCTATTCCTCTCAGGACATTTACTCTTTATTGTGCTCCCATGACTGCTACTATCTTTATTTTTTTTCTCAGTGTTTAGGATTCCTTTAAGTATGACTAAAAATTCTGAATTGGTATTCATGAACTATTCTAGTCTGTGTTTGCCTTGAAATGTCTCTCTTTATCCATCAATTTAAATAGATAACTTTGCTGGGTGTAGCAAGCTTGGTTGGCAATAATTTACTTTTGGAATATATCATTCAATGCTTGCCTGGTTTTAGGGTCTTTGTTGAAGTCTGATATGTTTGCTTGTGTAGTTGATGCTTTTTTCTTACAGCTCTTAATATTACTTGTTTGCTTTGTACTTTTATGTGTTGGCTATAATATGTCACAGAGAAGTATTCTCTGGCTATGTATATTTGAGGGTCTCAGAATTGTCTGTTCTTATATATTCATTTTATTTCCAATATTTGAGGAATTTCCAGCTATAATTTCATCAGATAGATGTTCAACTTCTTCGGCCCATGGATTATTAGGTTTAATCTCTCAATCACATCTCAAAATTCTTAGAAGGTGTAGGTGGTCCATGTTCTTTCTTCTTTATTGATATCTGAATGTAGTATTTCTTCAGCTATGACCTGCATCCCTAATGTTCTTTATTTATCCTGCTTGCTCTATGTTATTGGTGCTGTTTTCTATTGTGGTGTTTATTTGATTAATTAAGCTTTTCTTTTATAAAATTTATATTTTTTCCAAAATTTCTATTCTCTTGCTGAATCCATGCTACTAACATTCTCATGCATGCTGTTGATATTCTTCTCCAGGTCCTGAATTGATCACCTTACTTTATTCATATGTGTCCCTTGGAAGTCACTGATAATTCTTTTAATTGGGCCCTTTGAAATTTATATTTAATATGAATAATCTGAATACAAAAAGTATGGGAACATTGTTGCCAATTCAAATCCTTTGCTGTATTTGCTTTTAAATACAATTTACTTTTTTAAAAAATTGTCTCCAGGCAGTGGTGATGCATGCCTTTAATCCCAACACTCAGGAGGCAGATGCAAGAGAAGCTCTGTTAGTTGGAGGCCAGCCTGGTTTACAGAGTGAGTTCCAGAACAGACAGGGCTACCCAGTGAAACCCTGTCTTGAAAAGAAGTTCTTGTTCAGGCAATAGTATTATTGAGGTGCCCAACCATACTTGGTACATAACATTTCTAGACTTAAGGCACAAGGAACACTTCAGAAAAGGGAGTGGAATGATTGTAAGAGCCAGAGGGCCAGGACCTAATTGAATATTTTTCCATGTAAATGTTTGAATTCTTCACCTACCATTTTTCTCAGTTTAGTATCTTTGGATTTGGAAATTGAGGAGTTGTTACCACATTGCCTCTCCCTTCCACATTGCTTGTGTTTCTGTGTTGTAAATTGTGCACCTGTTGGGATGGGTATCTCTTTCAATTTTATGTAGGGTCTTCTCAGTGTGAAGCCTTTACTGAGAATTCAGTACCACTCAGGGGAGAGGAAATAAATCATTATCACAACAGTCATGATACCTAACCAGACCAGACATAGAAAATGCACTTTAAATGTATTAATGCCAACTACTGTGCCACTAATTACCACTGAAAAGAAAGTAGGGGAAAAAAGCAGAATGAGGTATAAAGTGTATAATTACTAAAGGTAAAAGTAGATAAAGGGATACTCAAGCTAAATTATATCAGGGAGGTGCTCTGTCAGTAAAGTGCCTGCCTGTAAGTATGAATACATGAGTTTGGATCCCCAGCATTCACATAAAGGAAAAAAAGACAGACGTGATTGTGCACATCTGTAACTCAGGCTTAGAGCTGGGGTATAGGTGATTCCCGGACTTTGCTAGCCAACTAGTTCTAGCAAATTGGTTAGTGTCAGGTTCAGTGACAGGCTCAAAATACAAGGTAGAGAATGATTGAGTAAGACACCTGATGTCAACCTCTGACCTCTACATGCATGTGCACACATGTGGGCATGCACACACACATATGCAAACACAAAAAGAAAGAAATGATTAATTGGAATAAAGGAAGAAGAAAGGGAAATAGGGGAGAAGAATCCAGTTTAAATGAAAAGAGGAAAATTATAAGACAAAAATTAATAATGCTAGGAGAGAAAGGAGTAAAAGAAAAAAAAGAAAAACCTACCTATACAATAAAGAAAAAGGTGTAAACAAAATTATATAACCACACAGAGAGGAATAAAACCTGACTGGTTGCTTTTGAAATTTAATTAAAATAATAGTAAGACTATTCTTTCATATTTGTGTTAATTATCAATAGGATACAATGTAGAATGATCTACAGTTGGGCCTTTGACCTTGCCTGTTGAGATTATCTTGATTATGTTGATTATGGTAGGCAGACCCACTGATGGTAGACAGTACCATTCCCTGACTTGGATCCTGGACTATATAAATGGAGAAAGGGAATTGAGTAGCAGCAAATATTTATTGCTCTGTCTCCTCACTGAGGATGCAACATGACCAGCTGTTTCCAGCTCCTGCTGCCTTGCCTCCCCTGACAGGATGGACTGTGTCCTTTATCTGTGATCTAGAACAAACCCTTTGCCCCTTAAGTTGACTTTTCCATGGTATTTAAGATGGCAGCAGAAGAGAGACTAAGATATATAGTAAGAAAAAGAAAGGGATTAGACAAGAAACAAAAAATAAATGGGAAAAAAACAACGCATATGGTCGGTTTCTTACTGAGTTTCTAATACTGGAATCTGTCAGGCAGAAAGCATGATCAGTTGTGATTGAAGACTCATGATGCTGAGCATGCAGTCATCAGGAGTCAGTTGCTCTCCCATGTGGCAATGACTTTAGGGCATTCCATGCTGTGCACCTGTGAACCCTATGTGCACATGCATGCTGTGAACCTACTTCTTTACCACCTTTAGCTCTGTAGACTGTGGGCCAGGCGACTTCTCTGTTACTCTAGAGACTCTTCGTCTGGTCACTTTGGAGTGGCTAATCTCTAACTGACTAGAGGAGGTAGCTGGAACACTGGACTCTATTGCCATGCTTCCCAATCCTCTCCATATTTAGTGTACTGCAGGAGGAGGAGGAGGAGGAGGAGGAGGAGGAGGAGGAGGAGGAGGAGGAGAAGGCTGGAGGTGGGATCCAACAGAACCAAGCTCAGAGTTGTCAGTCCTGCAAGCTGAAAACCTCACGGCAGAGATGAAGCTGCAGATGCCGAAGGTCTGCTGACATCTGACTCCGGGCTGTCAGTCTCCAGTTACTCTACCTGTTGCCCTCAGAAAACCACACCATAGAGAACTGACTATGGGGTTTGAGACATGCACTGTCCTCCTTGGGGGCTATTACTCCCCAAGTTTGTCCTACTTTTCATCAAAGAGAGAGCCACAGACCATAGAACCCTTTACCACATGAACCTCTTGGTGCCTGAGATTCTTAGCATGTCTGTGTCCTGTCCTCCCTCAATTCATGTCTATCTCATGCAGCTACCACAAATGATCTTTTTTTTTTTTTTCCAGAACCATTTGTTGGGAAGATCAACATTTCATTGTAGAATTACTATGACCCTTTGCAATGTATATACGGGTTCGGGTTTAGAACTCTCACACCTATCCTATTAACCTAAATTTCCATCTGATTACTGCAGTTTCATGGTCAAGCTTATAATTTAGCAGCCCACGGGTGTAGATTGTTTGCAGTTATTTGGGGTAGTGGTTTCTTCCCTTGAAAAACCCCATAAGAATTTCTAGGAAAAAAAAAAACTCTCATCCCTTTCCTATGCCATATTTTCTGTGCTGTGCAATAAATACAGTGAAAAACTCTTTGTTAGAGACAGTCAGCCTCCAGCAGGCAGATATGACAACAGGCCGTATAAAGGTCAGTAACCAAAGATACAGGAGGAGAGGTGGAGAATTCAAACTGAGTTTCCTCTTGGCCAATTCAATTCAAGAAGTACTTTGTTTTCATTCCTCAATGTGACACCAGCACATTTTAGTGTTTTCTGAATGTGCTGGTTGTTTTTTGTCAACTTGACATAAACCTGGACCCATCTGAAAAGAGGACATCTTGAGAAAATGCCTCTGTAAGATTGGCCTATGTGTAAATAAGGCTATTTTCTTGATTAATGTTTGATGTAGGAGGGCCTCACCCATTGTAAGTAACGCCACCCTTGGGAAGGTGGTCCAGGGTATAAAAGAAAGCTGAATGAGCAAGGCATGGGGAGCAAACAAGTCAGCAGCATATCTCCATGGTCTCTGCTTCAGTTTCTACCTACCTCCTGCCTTGAACTCCTGCCCAGACTTCCCTTGGTGATGGGCTGGGACCTAAGAGTTGCAAACTGCCACAAACCCTTTCCTACCCAAGGTGCTTTGGGTCATGGTGTTTTATCACAGCAATAGAAACCCTCACTGAGACACCAAAGTTACCTTTAATATGTTAACCTATGCAGATAGCTAAAGAATAAACAACCCTCCTCCTCTTCCAGCATGCTGAAGGCCCAGAGGAAATCTCTAGGGATCAGTGTCAACCGATGGAGAAGATGTAGAGAAACTGGAAGTCTCAGAACTGATAGGAATGCAAAATGATAGACAGCCCAATAGTTTGACAATTTCTTATGAAATTAAACATATACCTTTATGATTCAGTAATTCCATTCTTGGGTGTTTTTCATAGAGCAGTGCATCTCAGTTGGAATTCATTTTTCCTCACAAGACTACTTCTGGAAACACTTTTCTTTGTCACAAAGTGGTGAGGGAATCCTACTAGCATCTAAGGGAAGAGTCCAGTGATGCCACCAAACATCCCCCAATGCACAGGAGACCCCCTTCCCTGTGCCAAAGAATTACTCAACCACAGTGCTAAGGCTGAAAGCCATTCTCCTAAGAAATGAAAACCTGTATCACATAAAATCTGTGCAATAATGTTTAGAGCAGCTCTATTTAGAGTTGTCAAAAGCTGCAGTTATCCCTAATGCCCTTTAATGTGTGAATGGAAAAAAAGTGATACATCCATACCATGCATTTGAGTATTACTCAAAAATAAGGAACACACACTAATACACTCAACAGCTCAAATGAATCTCAATTACAGTGAATGAAAGAAGCCTGTCTCATAAGATTACATACTGTGTCCTTCCCTCCATGCCTATGACACTCTAAATGCTTTTAATAGCCTCTGGTAGAGCATTCCACTATGACATCATTCAATACGGAGCTTAGTGAAAGGATCTACCCCTACTTATGGTAATAGGGGCGGGTGCACTTGAGCGATGGTGTTATTTTTATTTTCTGCTCTATATTTTTCACACTTCTTTATACATCAGGCAGCTAGTTCTGTAACATTGTCAAAATGTCCTCATGTCTGTGGCTCCAGGGAGCAGATGAAAGTGCCATTCCCCCATGTTCTGGGCATCAGAAGCAGTTCTACCTTGGTGGCAGCGGGTGCCCGTTGCACATACTCCCAGCAGCTGTGAACGAAGCATCAACAGGAGAAAACTTGGCATCAGAGCCTGACGGCTTCACATCACCTCTCTCTGCTACCTAGAAAGCTCTGCTCATAGGCAAAGAATGTGGCAGGCTGCCCTTAGAGGAAGTGCGCCGCCCCAACCTTCATGCAGATCATTCAACGGAGTGCCTAGAATTTGCTGAGTGTGTCTAAGAAAAACAGTTACGTTTTCCTGGAAGGCATTAGAACTCTCATTTGAAATGTAATCATCTGAGAATCTCAAGGGAGTCTAATGATGTGTTATAAGACAGGCCACATTCTCCAGGGCACACAAAGTCAGAGGCCTTTCCTAGACTCTAGGAAAGGTTTGACATAGGAGATAGCCCTTGGTACTCCTGAAACATCACAGAAAGACGCGCTGGATTCCAAGCAGGCCTGGACAGTGATGTGAAAGGTAGCAATACAATACTTCAGTTGTAGGCTTCAATGACTATTAATTGTGGTCTCTTGAAAAAATATTGCCAACAGTTAAGAAAATTAAAAGCTTGGTTTTAATCCTTGAAAGATTGAAGCAAGCAAAACCACAAGAAAGCCTCAATAAAGTCTTGTGAGTGATCAGCCTCCATAAAGGTCCATTTTCTCCTCTTCTTTATTCCAACACATACGAGGTAGACTGCAAGTCAGCTCAGGGGTTCTGAGGGTGGAAAACACGTGACCCCACTGCTTCTCAGTGGTCTGGGTGATTTTGGATAAGCCTGGTCTATGTTCCCAGATCAAGGAGGCACCATGCTGCCTGTGACTGAAAGCTGGCAAGTGCTTTACATTCTGTCAACATGGCAAGGCAACACAATTATGTTCCCTCTTGGTTTGAGGGTCAAGCACATACAAAGGGGAGCAGAGTTTGGCCTAAGTGAGATAGGCTGTATGAGATGTGGTGTAGCTTTGGAGCCAAGAGAGCTGGCATTAGGTTGTCTTCTACACATGGGGAACCAACAGAAGAACATGTCAGGTTTTTCCACAAGGTTAGAATGAGAGGAACCTTTGAAATGGATACGTGATGGCATTTTGTTAGACTAGATAGAAAAGAATGATGTGCCTGAGGGTATCTGGAAAGCAGGGGATACTGCAACGTCTTCTTTCAGCTTAGGTAATGAGATTGACTAGAGAAAATGTGAAGGACAGTAACACAAATACCATAACATTAAGAACTTCCTCCAGGACCTTGGGTAATGCTTTCCCAGCTCTGGTCCTGAGAGGGGCCTGTGAAACAAGGACAGCTCAGAATGTAAATGTCTCAGATGTTAGAATGACTATGTGGGGTCTGGAGCAGGCGGAGCCTGGGGATTAACACACATACATCTCTACAGCCATAGTATAGCTACAACTTTCTATATGCTATGGTCTGAGCAATATCGGGGCCTTGACTATTGCCGTCTCAGCAAGGCCGTTACAATTAGAAGCAAGTGTTTGAATGAGATTACCCAAGACAAGACAGTTCCTATCCATTGCCTCAGAAACCACAGGAGTAAATAACTCCACTCTCTTTTAACCAAGTGTTTCACCAAGCCACAGAGAACATTGTTCTGTAGTTGGCAATGATGTACATTTTCATCTGTATGCAGAAAACAGCATACGCATAATGTATTTGGCTCTTAAACTGATGTCAGCATTAGGGATGATCCTTACAGCCTCCAGAGAAATGAGTCAACAAAGGGAATTTGAGGGAAAGGGTTGAGCTGAAAAACCGGAGCAGAGACTTGATCAATGATTGAATAAAAGAGCTGTCCATCATTTCTGCTCAATAAACCAGCTCGCAGCAAGTTGGCTCCCAACAGATTAGGTCACAGGAAACAAGAACCTAAAGGGTGGACCTAAAGGAAACTCATGGTTTCAAAAGAGGTGATGTAAGGCAGGCTGACCTTAGAAAGATGTGGCTGTCATAGAGGCCAGCCCGGCTGCCATGTTAGGATGGTGGATGAAGAGAGGAGCCAAGAGGAAAGGTAGAGACAGCGTTCACTTCTGGCTGGTGTACACACTACAGCCAAACAAAATCTCTGCAGAAATGAAGCATGCAGAGACGACAGGAGTGAAAAAAAGAGATAGAACCTGGAGCCGTGGAACGCTGTGGAAAGGAGGTAAAGAGAGATGCTTTTTCCAAAGCTCTGCCGTAGTCAGAGGGTGTCCCACTGGTCTGGGAGACTAGGAGAGTGTAGGCATGGCAGGCCAGGTAGGTGAGGGGTGAAGGCCAGGTCTCAGCAGGAGAAAGGGCTGGGGAGAAGGTGCCTGCCCTGCGGGGTGTAATTCTTACCCAACTCAGGCACTTGGGCCAAACCAGACCTGCTGTGGGTGGAAGCTTTGGACTGTCATTTTACAGGTTTTGTCAGGGATAAAAGTTAAAAAGCCTGGTACTTTCTAAGCTGTGGCAACCAGTAATTGGCGAGTATTACTTAAGAAACTAGAACTGGTGTTGTCCCGTTATCTCTGTGTCCACACTTTTCTTTCAAGAGATTGATGGAGACCATGACTAAACTTGGTGTTAAGGGCCAAGAGTTCTTCTGTACATTGGTAGGGATCCTCAGAGAAACATGGGCATTCCCAGCTCTTGGGTGTGAGAGAGAAACGGTCCCAGCATACATGTCTGAATTTGGGGAAAACCAAGTGATTAATAAAAGTTCATAAAATTGTTACAAACAATTTGGAATCTGGAAAGAAACCAGAATTCTTTCTCTCTCTTTTTTTTCACATGTTTTTATTTATTGCTTTTTGTGTGGAGGTGTGGGTGGGGCACATGCCACATGTGTGTGGAAGACAAATGACAACTTCCAAGACTCAAGTCTGTTCTGCCACCACGTGAGTCATAAGGAATGGACTCAGGTCTTCAGGTGTGGAGGCAGGCATCGCTACCTCCTGGGCCATCCTACCAGCCCAAACCGACACTCTTAAAGAAAATTCCAGAAAGCAGAAGTTACATATCTCCATTTTCAGGGAGATTTTTTAATTATAATTTTTTGAGAGTATAATATAATGTCATCTTATTCTCCCCGTTTTTCCTCCCATGTACTGACACCTACTCTCTTTCAAATTCATGGCCGTGTGTGTGTGTGTGTGTGTGTGTGTGTGTGTGTGTGTGTGTGTGTGTGTATTCTTAAATAGAGAAATACAACCTGCTCAGTCCAGGTTCAAAAACAGTGAAAGGAATGAGCACTGTTACTTTAATTAGATTATCTCATTAATTCTTCACTTAGCTTTTAGCATCTTGGTGCTATTTGACTCCTGTTTTACAGATAAAGAAACCGAATGCCAAAGAGACTTCCTAATGTTTGAAAGCCATCAGACCCCAGAGCTTGCATTCTTCAACATGTCCAGGAAAAAAAAAAAATCTGTTGTGGCTTCGCCTGTTGCCAGAGTCAGTGAGCTCTGTCTTCATTTAAGGGTAGGGAGTACAGTCCGGTTGATTTAAGGCAGTCTTGAGAGATATGTCAGCTCATCAACAGTTGATATTACTTTGTGGCTTTGCCATCGTGTAGATAATTCCTTTCCGAGGAAGATGAAGAGGAGGGTGATGGGATAGAAACATGCTCACATGGGAACAGAAGTGGGTGGGGTTGGTATCCTGTGGCCAGTTGGCCACTTCATCTAGAATTACAGTGGCTTAATGTTTTATTAACTGAAACTAATAAAAAAAAATTTAAATCTTGCATCGGTGAACTGAAGGAGCCTGAACAATTTTCAACTTTGTTATGGACAAATGAAGCTATCAAATGGGGCCACTTGCCAGAATAGGGGGTACAATGTTTTTTCTTCCTAAAACAAAAGCAACCCGGCTTATAGATTCCTCAGTTCAAGTTGGGCCCTAGGTCAGATGATATAATGAGTGAAGGGTTCACTGCCCAAAAGGCAGGAGCACAGGATGAGGCTGTTCCCAGATACTTACAGCTTCATTTTCTCATCTGTAAAATAACCTGCTGGATTATCTCTAAAGTCTTTTTAGTGGCAACATTCTATGACTCTACCAAGTTTATTGCATATATAATATTATATATTCATATAAGAACATATCAATCAAAGGGCAAGACAAATAGCAGAAAGTTATAGAGAAAACTATCAAGTCGGTCTTCTCCCTAGGACACAGCCTCTGGCCCTACCACTTACTAGTTGACACAAAAGCCTAAAGTGGGGATCTACCATCTTCATGTTGAATGGTATGTGGTCCCCCTTGAATGAAGAGCATCAACAGTTACAAGGGGCTCCCTTCTAGGGTAAAGAAACCTTAGACAAACACTGGGTGGGTGGACACTAAGAGAGGAGCATATTGGAGAAATGTGTGTAAGAAAACAAATCCACTTCTGTATATGTGAAGTCTACCAAGCGCAGTGTTCAGGGATCTCCATTGCCTCCCGTGTATGCTTCATCAATGGGTCAGCCAGCAAATCAGTGGGCCTCAGGATGCTGCCCAGCCTCAGTCTTAACCGTCACTTCCACAACCTCTCATTCACTAAAGTTGTGAGCTCTGCCCTGTATCCTGTGGTTCACAACTCATTGCTGAACAAGCCCCTTTCTTTTTCTCACACTTCAGTTGCATGGTGGGGACTAGAGCTTTGGAGAGGGCGGGGGTAGACTCCCAGGCTTGAATGTTCTGTATCTGCCATTTCTCTGCAGCTTGGCTATTCCCTGCTGTTATCTTTGGCTCCGTTGCTATGGGCGGGAATATGTTTGGTCCTGGCTTAATAACTGCTTGGCTGCCAGAGGCACTCATTTCTCATTGTATTGGTGGGGGATTAGTGGAGATGTTTGGGGGATGTTTCCTGTATTAAGCAGCAGGGGAGAGCTTACTGGACTGGGGCCCTCTTTTGACATAGCATCATACTTTTCCCACTTTCACCCTTGGAATGTGCTGAGGCCAGTTCTTTGCCTCCAGAGCGCCTACTCCTCCCTGACACTTTGCAGATCTGCACCCTTTTCCAGGTGCCTTTGTATAAATACTTCTTGGGGATACTGTAAGAAGACCCAGGCAATCATCTCTGATTATAACTTTAAAAATAATAATTTAAAAATAAATAAAAGACTTGGTGCTCAACAGTGCATTGAAAAGCTGGGGAGATGCCTAGGTGGGTAAAAGGACTTCCTGCGTAAGCCTGATAATTTAAGTTTGGTCCTCAGATCCCAAAGTGGAACGGGAGAACCAACTACTAAAAGTTATCCTCTGACCTCTACACATAAACTGTGGCACACATGCACTCACACACATGCATGCACATAATAATATTACTTCTTTTTTTCAAAGAATAAGAAAAATAACAGTGTGCTGTATGAGCAAACCTCTCAACCTTCGCCTTATCACTCCATTTCATATTTTGAATTCTTTGACAACTGACTCACCACTCTTCTTTGGAGCCACCTCTCACCTCATCCACAGTGAACTTGAACTTCATGACCCTGGTTACCTTAGAACCCTGGGATACAATTATAGCTCTTCTTGAAGCTATAAACTAACTGGTTACAGATTGTCGGTGCCCTTGCATCTGTCTAGAGCAATTATCAAAGAGTTGAGAAAAACTCTCCAGAAAAGTTAGGCTAGGAGGGCAAATGTCTAGGAAGTTCAGGTTCTTGATTGGCTTGAGACAAAGACAAAAGCTTCGACTATCTGAAAATCATCACTAAGAGTCTGGTGGCTTTGCAGTGGACATGACACAGCCCGGAGCAGGAGTCTCTGCTTCGGAGCTTGAGGCCACTGCTTAAAACTTCTGGGGACTCCAGTGAATCACTCTTACCTTTCTTTCCCTTCATTTTCTCATCTGCGATTTGGGGATGATTCTGACTCATGAAGTTGCTGGGACCATGCAAAAGAAGGCCTTGTAAGCTACAAATACTAACATGTGACCATATGTGTAAACATTTATAATCTGTAAAGAACTACTCAAGTGGATACAGCCATATACCGCGATGGAAACGTAAGAAGAATATCAACATGCTTCAAAGTATTGCAAGAACCACTTTCTCCTGACAATGGGAATTTAGCCTTCTGCTAAATATGGCCGGAATCCCCTTCCTATGTGGAAAGACTCTCACAGTAGGAGGCAAGGTCCGCCTCCCACTTGTCCATGTGATCCCTACCTGGGTTGTACAGCTGAGGTGAGGTGCTCCTACCTCATTCATTTGAAGAAGAGAGGCTGCACCATGGGCAGAGGGAGATGCATGGTACAGGATAGCAGGAAGCCCACAACATCTGGTTCCTGGGCATAGCAGTAATAGCACATCCAGCAATGTGGCCCACTGTTCATGCTGGCTGCTGCAACTGTGTGAGCACCAGGTAGCAGTGTTATCTTTGGTCTCTAGACAGTTTAGGGTGTCAACTCTGACTGTCTTACCTCTTAGCCTGGCTTTGTAGACAGCTCAGAGATTCTGGTGCTACCCAGTATCCCTTCTTACAGAACTTGATTATGGAAAAAAATCAAACATCAGAACATTAAAGGAAGTAGCATATTGAAGCCCTGGGTACCCATCATCACCCGGTTCAAGTGTCAACACATGGCCTCTTTGGCTTTTTGTCCTCACTTGTTTTCTGTCCTTCCTCTCACATCTCACTTTGGTTTTGTTTGTTTGGGGAAAATCTTTTAAAGTAAGCCCAAGACCTATTATTTTACTTATAATCTCAGTGTACATTTCTAATCACTTAGGACTGATTTTTCTTTTTAAACATAACCAACATAACCATCATCCCTTTTTCCATCCAAGGGAATTTTGACAGTAATGCCAACATCAGCAAGTGATTCTCTCCCTGCTTAATATGCTCTTTCACTACCCTGTGCTTTCTCATCAAAGCTTCTCCAGGGTGTGCTTGTGACTTGAGACAAAAGTCAGTATCCCAGGACCCCTCAGGAGGAAGGTGCCAATAATACAAAAACAACCCCTTCTACAAAGTGCTAAGAAAAATGGTTTCCACTTCTCTTTCTTTGCCTCATCTTGATGGGAAGCATGTGAATAGTAAGATGGGGACAAAGAGCTGCATGGGAGTCTGCATTCCATCCAACTCCAGCTTCTGTGGGCTTTGTCCATTGCCAGTGCCCAGGCCCAGGAGGTGCATTTTTCTTGAGTATGCAGAAGTATCACTGAGCAAATACCTCTACTCCCTAAATCCAAATTTCTCCCACCTGACACATCCTAACATGTGCTCTTGGAGTGACTCTGAAGGAAGCCTGTTTTAACCACTTGTTTATAATCCTGCTCTCTCCTAAAGTTATCAGCAGTAAGCCCAAGTGCTGAGCCCTTCGGTTGTTAGATTTCAGTATTGGTGTCCATTGTTCTGAACTCAGTGAAGAGGGAGGAGAGGGAACTATTATTTATAAGCTGCCAACTCTAACACTATTTAAATTAATTCAGCAGTCACTAGCATAAGCCAGAGATACTACTATGGATCAATGACACAAAGAACAGAGTGGCATTCCTACTTCCTAGGAGCTGCTGATGACGGACTGACAGTCATTGTAAAACAGAGTTAACTCCACAGCTTTGGGGCGGGGGGGAGTCCACCGAAGTTTTGGATTTAAACAAACAAGTTTTCCTTGGAAAAAGCAAGAAAAAGAAGACAATGCAGAGGCCAACAGAATGGCTGAGGATGTAGATCAGAGACAGGATGCTTACCTGGTGTACACAAGGCTGAGGATGTAGATCAGAGACAAGATGCTTACTTAGCTTGCACAAGGCTGAGAATGTAGGTCAGAGATGGGATGCTTACCTGGTGTACACAAGACTGAAGATGTGAAGATGTAGATCAGAAACAAGATGCTTACTTAGCTTGCACAAGGCTGAGAATGTAGGTCAGAGATTGGATGCTTACCTGGCATGCACAAAGCTGAGGATGGAGATCAGAGACAAGATGTTTACCTGAAGTGCACAAGGCTGAGAATATAAATCAGAGACCTCGTGCTTACCTGGCATGCACAAAGTCCTGAGTTCTATCCCCAGCACTTCAACATCAATCAATCAATAAACAAACAAGTATGAAGAGAAAGTGCAGGGAACAGGGGCTTGGTGAGTGTCAGAACTGAGGAGTTGACAGAGGAGAAAACCCAGGGTCCAGGGTTGAAAAGTCATATGTACCTGTCAGAGGAACTTGGATTCCACTTCAAAAGCCAGGAGGTAACATTAAAGTTTATAAACAGTGGCGAATTTTTAAAAGTATTTTTTTTAAAACAGAAATATGGAGAATAAGTGCTTAGAGACATAGGACAAGGATTTGTGAAAACACCAAGGAGGACATGGGAAGAATTAAAGGTCCAATCACTCGTTTGTTCCAAAAAAAAGAATTGTATGTAAGTAACCATAAAACAGTAATATTTAAATAAAAGAAGACAAAACAAATACAAACAAAGATAGGAAGGGAAATAACTGAACAAGAGTAAGATTAGCATGTTAAATGAGTACATGCAGGTGCATACAAGCTTATACACGTATAAATGACAAGGGATGGGTAATGGATTCAACTCAGCCTCCCAGCAGTCCTTACTTTGGGGGAAGCATCCTTTATATTCATCATCATGCCCAAAAGAAGGAAGTTAGCAACCAGTTGTTGGGGAGAAGAAAAGATTGCTCTATCTAAAGCCAAATGAATGTCTCCTGAGAATTCTCGCATGAGGACCTGTGGAGCAAAAACAATCCCTTCCTCGGTATCCCTTCCTTCTTACGTGCCTATATGATGTGTTTGTGTGTAGTATGTATGTGTGTGTGTGTGTGTGTGTGTGTGTGTGTGTGTGTGTGTGTGTGTGTTCCTGTGAACATGGGAGTGCAGAAATCTCTTCAAGATCCTTGCCTCATATTGAAAAGAAGGGAACTCGGCAATTTGCAAGGAAGTGGATGATTCTAGAGAGGTGAAATGAGCCAGGCACAGGAAATACTGCATCGTCCTACTAGTAGGTAGAGCTTCATACAGTCACAGTCATGAGATAGAGTGCAGCCTTGAGTCCATGTGGCTGGGGGCAAACAGAAATGGAAAGATGTTGTTCAGGGGCACAAAGCCTCAGTGCTGCAGAAATGAGGTTCTGAATATTCAGCACACAGCACAGTGACAACAGTCAACACCACTGCTTGGCAAACTTGAAATTTGCTAAATAGGTACCTCTTAAGAGTTCTCACCACACACACACACACACACACACACACACACACACACACACACACACACACAAAGGAAAGAAGGAAGAAAGGGACAAGGAAGGAAGGGAGGGAAGGAAGGAGGAAGGGAGGGAGGAAAAATGGTGACGGTGTAATACTGGGTATGCTAATTAGCTTGATTCTTGTGTTCATTTCTCAATGTATATGTACTTCAAAACATCAGACTGTGTGTCTCAGCAAGTCCTGTGCATCAATTATCACGAAAGTGCTTAGGGAAAGTCAATATTTAAGCCAGAAGAGGCTTGGCTCTTGTTATGTTGTAGGTCTATTAAGGAATTTAGGGGGGAAATGCTCTCAGTCAGATCCTGCTGCCAAGACTAATCTTACTAAGAACCCAAAAAGCAGGTCAGTGAAATGACTCAGCAGATAAATGCACTTGCTGCCAAGGCTGACTACCTGAGTTCTACCCTTGGGGGTCACAGGGTAGAAGGGGACACACACACACACACACACACACACACACACACACACACACACACACACAAAATGTAATTCTAAAACTTTTTAAGTAGTCAAATTATAAAGCTTGAGCCTTCTTTTCTCATTTTCCTGTTTTAATCATTTTCTTGTTTAAATTTTTTTAAATCCTCATTACCATCACTTGAGATGCAAATTGGGAGGAATTATGTGTGGAAACGTGAAAAAGAAAAAAAATATATCACTTGTCTTGCAAACTAGCAAGGATGGGACCAAGGGCATTGTATGGTAAATGAAATGCCCAAAGCTTTTTTCAGATGAGCAAGGATAAAGATGGGTCAAAATGGCTTCTGGTCTCTGATACTGGACAGCAGAAAACCAGCATACACTGGGGCTGGAAGACACACTTGGAGGGCTAGGCAGGACCTGCTCTCAACTGCTGCGTGGTAGACTGGTGAACTTGGGTGTCTATGCAGAGGGATTGGCAGTATTCAGAACTCCAGAGAGGATGGACTGGGGATATTTAGGACCGGGTACCCTTTGGGTGTAACTGAAGTGGAATTACAGATTCTACTATGGAAGATTGAAAATTACAGTCCAGGAAGTGTCCAGGCTTTTAGCTGCTGTTCTGAGTTTGCCTCAAAACCTTCCAGGTTGCTCTGTTCTCGCATGAAGATGGCTTAAGCATGATGGAAATAAATGTCATCTGACATTACGCTAGCCCATCCTGTTCCCCTACAGATAGATAGAGAAGAACAGTGCCTCTTCTCTTGTTTCTGACCTTGGCAAACCTCTGAACTCAGCATCCTCCATCATAAGACCTTCTCTTCGTAACTATATTTCCCAGTACCTTCCCAAACCACTCTATGCCCTAGTCAAATAGGATGCCTCTTCAATTGCCGGAAAGCCAGAAGCTCTTCACTTGGCTTTTGAGGGTGTTCCTTCTGGATTATCGTGTCTCCTGTTAAGCCTCTGTTCAGATCCCACTTCTGTAAATAACCTCCCTAACCACTCAACATTTGCCGCCATTTGTCAAGGTCATAATGTGCAAAACTCTGCCGTAGGCATTGCAGAGAACACTGATGTGTGTGGGACTTGGTTCCCACCCTCAGACATCAGACTCCAGCAATCTGTGCTGCTCATTAACTCCAGTATGAAAGAATCTGTATTCCCAAATATTGGGCCAACCATTCCATTATAATTTTAAGAAGGCAGATTGCAGACTACACCCAGAATCCACCACAGGAGTCTCTAGTATGGGGCTCCAAAATAAGAGCTTCTGAACAAGTCCATCATTGCCCTTCACACCATGAGTCAAATGTTGGTATTCTCTCCTAAAAGATGGTTAAAATAAAGTGGAGACATTCATATGACTATGCTTTGAAAGGGCCTTGTTATTATTTCACCAAAGTGCATTGTTCATGTCCCCAAACCCTGTCTTTTGAACTTGACCTTAAGCTCACTTCTCCCAACCCTGGGGGAATCAATAGGGTTTTAGGGTTCATGCTGTCTATGGGATAGAAAAGCAGATGTGAGCCTCAGGTATTACTCATATCTTTACTGTAACCTCCACCCGGAATGTGAGAGCCTGGTGTTACTCCAATGCCTTACATCACCACCAATTTTGATTAGGGGCCATGGAAAACAGGAAGCATCTGGCGGTCAAGACCACAGTTGGCCTTGGGGTAGAGTGAGTAGGCTTTGTCTGGTTTGTTCTGCTGTTCTTTCTCCTTCTCTACACCTCCTTGTTGTTTTGAAGAACTTCTTGAGCCAAGACATTTTCCCTGGTCTAAGGAAAAGCCAGTGAGTATTGATACACTATCAACCTGCCTTCTCTGATTTTATTTAGAATAGGTAAGAGGAGTCTATGTTGAACCCAATGAATGAAAAACTAGTGGTAGAATTATGGACAACAATGATGGGCAAATAAGGGATATTTTTAGTTAAATTTTAGTTGTAGAATTTTCTAGAGCCTCACCAATGATTGTACACAGATGGATTCCAGCTACTACAAGTTTTCCTAGAATGAACCCCTGTGCATTTGTTACGGGTACATAACCTGACACAAGATATGGGCAGGTGGTTCTCAACCTCCCTTGTTTTGTGACCCCTTAATACAATTCCTCATGTGATGGTGACCCCCTAATCATAAAATTATTTCATTGATACTTCATAACTGTAATTTTGCTACTGTTATAAATCACAATGTAAATATCTGATCTATAACCCCAATGGGGTTACCACCCACAGGTTGAGAACCAATGAGTGGGCACATACTTAAGAATGGGTGTATAAACTGGGACATTACCAGAGAGGCAAATTGAAAGGACTTATTAAAATCCAGAGAAGAGACAGGACATAATTTGGTTACCCTGAGCACATCACAAGCTGTGGGCTAATCTGGGCTTGGGAAACTTTCTGTGCTGGCCCGGCTCCAAAGTGACAGAGCACTTCAGTTAAGCCTCCAGGACTCGGACCGAGTCCAGAATCCTCTCTGGTATGGGCCAAATGCCTGTTTTTAGGCACAGCTGGCCTCCACCCATATCCTGATGGGACACAGTAGGGAAAAGGCCATGTAAAAATGATGGTTTAGTACAGCGGAAGAGTTCTGAGCTGATGGCCTGGGAAAGCTGGTAACTAGACCTACTACAACCACTAACTTGGGCTGCCATGGGCAGGCAACTGACCCAGCCAGAGGTATGGGTTCCTTAGATTATTTCCCTCAGGTTCAAGATCCATTCCTGTTCTGAGAATTAATTGTGGTTTATTAGAATAAACGAAACTTTGTAGGTGAACCATCATGAAGGTGTATATGTGTCATTATGGGGTAAGGAAGTCACTACTAAACAATTTCATGCCTTTGCTGTTCAGAGTCATCCCTAGAACCAACAGCACTGCTGATACAGAGGCCCAGGTTCTGCATACTGAGTCAGAATCTGCCTTCTTAACAAGATGTCCAAGAGGCCACATTGCATGTCAGATTTTGAGATGGAGAGAACATCACGTACCTCACAACCTTCTCTGATTCCCTTTGATCCCAGAATAAGCCTAAACTTAACAAGACTTGAGGGCCACTGCCATCTGGTCTGTGCCTCCCTCCCCAGCTTCATCTATTAGGGTTGTCACTCCAGTTTTTTGAATGCTGTCATGAAGACTTTTTGTGCATATCACATGACCATCAGACATGAAATTCCCTTGACTTGGAATATTCTCCACAGAACTGCCCCCACCTTATTGAATCTTCTGTTATTCCTTAAACAAATATTTAGGGTTCAGAGTCTATTCCACGTGCTTTTCTAGGGAGGGGCCTAAGGGAACGTATCTTCTAACCTCCCCACCCCACCCCACCCCGCCACATCTCAGTATAAAGTCATCTCACCAAGGATGCCTTCTCTGAGTCCAGATCTGATGTTTAATTTTTATTGTCCCCTTGATTGGCTTGAGCTGTGCCTACAGGATGAGTAACAAACACATCTAGATAGGTGTGCGAGGATGTTTCTATAGACTGTTAGGTCATGCAGGCTGTGACCCAATTCATAATTTAATCTACTGATGGATTCAATATTTGAGTAGACTACTGGGAAGTGATAGAATTGTAGAAAGGGACATGGTTGGGAGAACTGGGTCACTGCAAGGCATGCCAAGGATATCCTGGTCCCTTCCTAGAACTCCTGTTTCTGCTTCCTGGATGCTGTGCCGAGAGCCACTCTACCACGCCCTTCCTTCCTGATGCTCCCTCTCACCACAGGCCCCAAAGTAACAGAGATGCCAACAGGGACTGGAAACATGTACCGAGATAATTCCTCCTTGAAGGCACCCTCATAGGTGTCACAGTGGCAAAAACCTGAAATACCAAAGAAGCTTGAATCCAGTACTCCTTACCCGCAGTCACCTGCACACATCCTTTCGTGACATCCCTATTTTGCTGTTGTGAGTAGCTTGTCTTCTCTTCCTGCTGCACTGAAACCCACAAGGGCAGACAGGGGACAAAGCCGAGATAGAAAGAATTAAGGAAGTCACAACAGGACCCTGCTGGCTCTCGTTACAGACACGAGCAAGGGAACAACTTTTATCTTTGACCTTTATTTCTTTGATCTAAACTCCCAAAGAGATTATCTGTGCCCACAGTCTGCACCCTTTGGAGAAAGGAAATCTAAATTGGCGTGTACTGTAGAATTCCTGTCTGCCCAGAGCTGCCTGGGATCCGGGCTTCACTCTCCCTCCCAGGGAGAGAGCTGCAGGGACTGGGGTGGAAGCAGGAGGGACTGTAGCAGGTGTTTGGGGGTATGCTCCCTGAGGGAGGCACTGCAGCTCGCTTCCTGGAGACAGGGCTGGGTGTGGGCTGCTGGTCACAAGGTAGTCCCACAGGAAGGCAGAAAGCTGGGGGGGTGGTAAGAGTCAATGGGCTAAGGGGGAAGTTCTAAGATTGGTAAAATCAGATTTTCTTAGAGCCTTTGAGCACAAAGGTTTATAATAAATTTATTAATGGGGACAGTCAATAAAACTCTCCATTTTCTCTCTCTTTGCTGCAGTGTAAGGAATAATATAAATATTAGGAAATTTGGACTTGACATCAGAGCCCACAGGTGCTGACTTGGCTTCTTTGCTTAGGATCAAAGGGTGACACCAAATAACAGGCCAGTGCTTTTAATTTTTCCAATTCCCTCCTACCCTGGTCTCCTCTTTCTCCACCACTCTCCGAGGCAGGAAGGCTGACAGTGCTGATCTCAGGTTGACCAGGGATTGGAGTGAGGCTTTGACTGTTCCATTGACCTCTCCAACATCACAGGAATACTCTTGACTTCCCGCCTGGTGTGGTTTCCATTAGACGCTCATGCCATGGCATGAAAATCACAGTGAGGTCAAGCAGATGGCTTCATAAACCGGAACTCTGAGCAAAATTAGTTACGACTGCAGCTGACAAACAGAGCCTGATGCAGCCCAGGAGCAAGGGAAGCAAAAGGTCACATCAAGTCAGAACAGAGGCTTCCCATCTACTCTGTTCAAGAGACCCTGGGAGTGAGCCTCTTCTTCAGTCATTTCTCTTATGTAAACGAACCAGGAAAGCAAACCCAAGTCTCTGCAGAATTGAATTGTTTTGCTTTATTTTTATTGGTCTAGGATGGCTGGGGAGTCAGAAACAGTTTCAAGAGATGCTGCCGATGCCACCAGCTGGGACCCAAGATCCTGCTGTCCAAGAGCCCTCGCATACATCCACACAAAAGTTTCACGCATACATGCGTGGCATTCCCACACACAGTGGTACACAGACTTACTTACCTACTCTCATTCACACACTTACACTCACACACATTCTCACATAACTTGATACATCATACAAACACATATTCACACTTGAACATGCAAATTCACATGCATGCATTCATTCAGCCATATACTTTCCCGTGTATACACATACATTCACACACACATTAATGCATTCATTCACACAAACTTGAACCTTATAAGTGTATATACACACATGCACACACACACACACACACACACACACACACACACACACACACTTGTCTCTAGCCAAGTATCTTTGACCTTCAATACAACCCTAGTGTGTTCTGCACAAAAGACGCTTGTGGCATGAGAATTCAAACTGGATCAAATCCACCGATTATTTAGATATTTCCAAATATCTGCATGTTTTGCTTTGTGGCCGTCTGAATATTTGGCAGAATCAAGCTATTCTCTCTGGGGATGTGTGAATCAGCTATTCCTAGTCATGCCTTCCTCCAAGGCAGAACAGTGGGGAAAGTAAGGTCGATGAACTTGGTTCCCATTGTAAAAGGTGAAGTTAAAATGCTAGTTCAGGGAAGCTGGGAGCGAGAGGGATTCCACAAGAGACAACTCCAGGCCCCTGCCTCAAAAGGAAACCCTTTTCCAAGTGGAAGAGAAACTGACAGGCCTCCCTGGGGCCTCCTCACTTATCTGCCCATTTTTTCACAACTTTTCAACAATGATCCGGATGGGCTCCACACTTCCCAACCTTTCCTGCATGGTGCATCCCATATCACCTCCAACATCCTCAGGGAGTTCTGTTCTCTACAGAATCCAGGAGGCCATGACAATCCATGGCTTTCTGTTTGGGGGAACAAAGTGCCATTCTGTAAGCCGTGACAGAGGCCCTGCTTTCTTGGCTCGTATACAAAGCCAGTGTTTACTCTTACCTGCTTGTGTTTATCCAGTGTGTGCTCTCTGGTTGTCTCCATTTCCTTTTGGCCTCCATCTTCCTGGGTTTTCCTTCTTCACCTTGCAAATACAAAGAGGACGGAGACAATCTCTGGTCAACAGTGAGTATAAGATTCCCAGAAAGGAAGCCATCTGGCAGTGCCTTTGGTGAGGATATTAATGGTGGAAACTCTAAATAAAGCATTCTAACAGTGAAGTCTTGGGGTCCACCAGAGCAAAAAGGTGACACCATTCATTATACAAAACACACCTTTTCATTGCTTTTATGTACTTTGTCTCTGCAGTGTTTAAATGCGAGGAACAGGACTCCGTGACAGAGATAGCCCTATTCCAGAAGTTTTCCTTGTAGTCGTTTATATCAAATTTAGCACTAAATGGGCTCATTGGCTGACTGGGGGGAAAAAAGCCAAATGCCTGATCTTTTCAAAGGGTTTATTCTTATAAGCAGGTGTTAAGGACTAGAAGTAGATGGAGGGTCATCTGACACAGAGTGATAAGATATGTTTCCCCCAAAGGGTGAGCACTATAGAAGGAGTAAACTGCCAAAGCATGGTCAATTGGATATCAGTACTACTTAGGAAACAATCATTGGATTAGTTAATTAAGTCCTATCCACCCAATGGCATGCGAATGTATTTCTTACACATTTGCCTATTCCTCTTCTGCACATGGCCACCATATCTTCCCAGGAGTAAATTCCATAAGGACTGTCCCTGGACTCTACCTGATCTCTGTATGGTGCTATCTTTGGGAGCATGTGGCAGAAATCCCCATAGAAAAGACTTTCCTTTTCTGAAGTAACCCAGCCAATGCCATTCCTCTGAACATAGCTTTCTAGGCAAGTGCTCTGTTACTATGACATATCCCTATGACCATATGAACACAGCTTTCTAATGCAGAGGGCTCTAGACTGGCTTCTCAGCACTGCACCAGTGGTTCCTGGCCTCTTTCTACACATCTGACAGTCTAGTTCATGAGCATCTTCAGACAGAACCCTCCTGTTCACCTCTCGGCTCAAGTTCAGCACACTGATTGCATCAGCACACACAGACTATAATGATTATGCTGTAAGAACAGTAGGATCGGAATGTTTTGAACCCCTGATAAGTCAAACTAATGACATTTATCACAACACTCCAGGGTGCCTCTGGAATAGACTGTATTTCCTGAGAGATGAAAAGGGAAAGGTTGTCACAAGTCTTTGTGCTTGTACAACACAGACAATGTCAGGTGGCGGTTAAGAGCATAGAGTCTAGGCCTAAGCTACCCAAGTTTGTATCCTGGCTCTATTCCCATTGGTGCTGCACCCTTACAGAAACTATGGCATCTCAGTGTGCCTCAGTTTCCTTATCTGGAAAATGGGACAATAAACACTGAGAAAAATGAGTGAGGCCCTACAGGCAAAGTCCTTAGACCATTGCTTGATACCAACTATGTTTTCAGAAATACTAGCCAGCGTTCTTTGCTGAATGAGGTGACATCATCTGCCATGGCAGGGAAACAAGGTAGACCCAATGTTGAGTGTACCAGGTACACCTGCTGAAATTCATCCCTTCCTTGCCATTCTTTTTTTTTTTTTTTTTTTTTTTTACGAGACAGGGTTTCTCTGTGTAGCTTTGCGCCTTTCCTGGAGCTCACTTGGTAGCCCAGGCTGGCCTCGAACTCACAGAGATCCGCCTGCCTCTGCCTCCCAAGTGCTGGGATTAAAGGCGTGCGCCACCACGCCCGGCCTTCCTTGCCATTCTTAACAGATCTCCTTATCCCCAGCTTTGATCTCCCCAGCGCATGTTCCAAAGTTCTCAGGATCTTTCTAAACTGCAGGTCTGACTGTGTTGCCGGTCCCTTGGGGTTTCTCCTACCTAGCTCACTATGGGACACATTCTCAGCTCCTGGTATGACTCAGTGCCGCCCACCTACTTTGGTGCTGTCCTGACTCCAGTTTCATCCCTTCTCCTTCCCATTCCCTCCTCCAGGTCCCATAGTCACTGGCTTTCCCACCCTGCATACGGTGCTGTCTGGTGCTCCATCCTGGCATTGTTCCTGCTGTCTGCAATGGCTCCTTTCCCATCTACTCCAAGCTCATCCCACTAGGCTCTGAATTGTGGCCCCCAAACTCATAGGCTGGAGTCTAACCCCAGTAGCCCAGAGTGTAGCTGAAGTTAAAAATAAACCTTTTAAGCCAGGCAGTGCTGGTACATACCTTTAATCCCAGCACTAGGGATGCAGAGGCAGGTGGATCTCTGTGCATTCCAGGCCAGTCTGGTCTACAAAGTGAGTTCCAGGGACAACCAGGGTTACACAGAAGGACTCTGTCTTTAAAAACATAATAATAATAATAATAATAATAATAATAATAATAATAATAATAATAATAATAAACAACCTTTTAGAGTGATCAAATTAAAATGGAGCCAGTTGGGTGAACCCTAATCTCATCTGACCGGAAGTAGAAACTTCTTACAAAAGAGCAACATGGAAGCAAACCTACCTAGTCAAAAGCCATGTGAGGACCCAGGAAGAAGGCAACATTCTGGAAGCAAGAGAGATAAGCATCAGGAGAAACAGAACTTGCCATCTTCCAGGATCCTGAACTCAAGACAATGTAATTACTGTTGTTCAGGCCACTTGTGCTCTGGTTTGGCTAGCAGACCAATCTGGACAGCCATAGTATCACCCTAGTTGAGTCTTTCACCTTAACAACACAGACTATTACTGGCAGTTTCCCTCAGGTAGGGCTCAGAGATTCTCTTTATTCTTTACCCTGAATTATGCAGCTCCTGCATAATGTGCTAATAAGGCCAAAAGCTTCTCAGTATTTGCCATAAAAGGAACTACTAGAGACATGTGACCAATGTGTATGGTGGTGCCTTGGAATGCATTCTTCTCCAAAGCTGTACTGCACTTAAAATATGTTCAAATATTGCTGGAGATGTAGCTCAGAGGCAAAGCATTTTTGACTAGTTTATTCAAAGTCCTGGGTTCTACCTCCAGCACTGAAAAACCAAACAAAAAGATGTGTAAATGCTGCCTTCTAGTTTATACAATATTTCACTATAATTTTTTAAAGTGTTGAATGACTAGCTGAAATTATTTTCACTTTTGCTAACCTAACTACGGAGTCAACTGGCTTTCTGAAAACATGTGCCACAGTATTGTGGCTTTTCTGGCCCCTTCTTTGGGAACATGCTTTTGAGTGTGAGAGGTCGTGATCAGGCAGTCCCAGTCAGCAGGAAATGCAGAGGGAAGGATGTTCCAGGAGTTTTTTTTTTATGGAGAACAGAGAGTTGAGGGAACATGAGGACACACGAATTCAGAGAGTAATGCCACATGGTGATAAGTGATAAGTCAGGAGACCTCCCGTGGTCAGCAGACACTGAGCTTGAGGCCAGAAAATGCACTGTTCTTTCCAAAAGAGAAGGGGAAGGGATCATGGTATCCACTGATTTGCGGTATGGACCAGTGTGATGGCTATTCTTGGTTGTCAACTTGACTACATCTGGAATGAACTAAAACCCATTTTTCTTGGTTGAATTGTTTGAAGTAGGAAAATCTACCCTAAATTCAGACCTTTTTGGATGGGAAAAACCACTCTCCATCTGGACTACACCTTCTAGTAGCAGCCTATATACAGGACATGGGAGAAGGAAGTGTTTGCTCTTTGCCTGCTTGCCCATACCCCCACTGGCAAGTTCATTCCTTCATTGGCATTAGAGCCTGCTTCTTCAGGGTTCCAGCATACACTGAAAACCAGCTGAGATATCTAGCCTCATGGACTGAAGAGCTACTGGATTCTTGGACTTTCCATTGGGAGATAGCCCTTGTTGGACTAGGTGGACCATGCCTATAGTCAACTCTAATATATATACATTCTATCAGTTCTGTGCCTCTAAAGAACCCTGACTAATATAACTAGTAATCTATGACCAAGGGAAAGCAGACACCAACTGCTTGGGAAAAGCAGATAGCATTGCTAATCTGTGATGAGTGTAAAATGTTACTCATAGAATTGTTCTGGAGTAACTAAAAAATGTATGTCAAAAATTACTATCATAATCATCATTACCCCATAAATACTTAGACTTGCCCTCACAAATACTCAGAAGGGAATTGCCCTAGTAAAAATAACTGCTTTTGGTTTAAAATTTCATTTTTCTTATTAAAAACGATTCAGAAAGCAGTAAATTGACTCCTTAGTAACATTCAAGGCTAATAATGTCCACCTTGAGCAGAAATGATTTGGAGAAAGGGAAAGGACAAAAAAAAAACAAAAAAACCTGGAAACCTGGAAGCACTCACCACTGTGAAACGGTTTGAGGATTTCATTTCTAATTTTATACGTGAGGAAATAATCCATGTAAAGGCTCATATTTTATTGTAAACATCACTTAGTCAACCAGAACAGCACTATGAGGTTGGTCTTACCATCTAAGAACTGCTTACACTCCACCATAGAACCACCAACATGATCAAGCATAGTCATTAACCTGGGTTCTACCTTAGCAAACAGAAAGAACCAGGACCCAAGTCAACAAGTGTCTGACCCTGTGGCCTTTTCTCCTTCCCATCTGTGAGAGCCTCAGATGGCCTACTCTTCCTTGATGTATGCTGCATTCAGGAGACAAGTCAGTAAGTGTCCAACCCTGTGGCCTTTTCTCCAGCCCATCTTTGAAGAGAGAACCTCCGATGGCCCACTCTTCCTTGAAGCACGCTGCACTCAGGAGACAAGTCAGTAGAGAGTTTAAGTGAGGGGGTTTGGGGCCAGTTGCAGCTGCCAAGCCTCCTAACAACAGCACAACCTAGGACAAGATACTCCCTTCCACTCACCTGTGCTTCCTTGCAGGAAGTTGGGGGTGGGGGGTTGTTCTGTCTTTTAATGGGATTGCCCTATATCCTTGGCCTGTAATAAAGATTTTTTAAGCTATTACTACTACAGTCTACCTACATCCAGAACTGTTTCTTCAGCATCAAATCCCACATGGACTTTCAAGTCCAATGATGCGGTGTTGCAAAATACTGGTCTCCTGTGACTGCCACCCAAAACTGAGTCAGAATTCCTTTTCAATGCCTTAGCTAACACCTTATTCTAATTGCCTTTCAAGTAGATACCTCCCAGGTGAAAAGAGTTGCCTGAGGTCCTACCCAAAGTCCAGGGCCAGATATTGTTTTAAAAGCCAGGTGGTCGATTTCACAATTAATTTTAAAATCCTGCTCACACACTCCTTGCCCACAGCAATGTTGAAGTTGGAAGTGTCAGGTGAGAGAAAAGAAAATGTTAACAAGAAGGTGTGAACCCCAGGGTTACATTTCCTGTTTGTGTCTAAATTTGCAAGCTGGGCTTTCACAAGTTGAGAAATGCCCCCTCCCACTCCGCCCCCTGCTCCCCTGGCACTGCCCTGCCACTCACATCCCCTGGTTTCACCATCGCCATGTTATTTCTGGGCACGGTCTCTGTTTGTTTGTCCAGGTGCCATCCAGGGAACCCAGGCCCATGTGTGACCTGCAGATGAAAACAAAGGAAGAGAGGATGGATCCAGGGAACAAAGTGGCCCATGCAAACTCGAAAGCCGCAGACATACGGAGCTCATCCCAGAAGACGCAAAACTCCCCAAGCTGAGTCTATGTGTGTGAGTGCCGCGTATGCAGGGGAAAACAACTGTTTTTCGGTGCGCCTTGCAAATCATTTCGTGGTTTCTTCAGAGTTCCTTTCCGGTGGTTGTTTTTTAAGGACCACCTCAGCCCATCCCAGATGGGTTTTTCAGCCCTTGGAAAATAATGTTTAGAGATACTTCTGTGCTGAAAGAATGTCATATTATAAAATTTTCATCTAAGAAGTCAAATACAGGGATGGTTTTCATACACAGACCAATTCCTGCACATTCAGATTGGATTTCCACTGCACTGATGAGCTAGAAACTTCTGGAAGAAAAAGATCTACTACAGAGTAGATGTACTACAGCTTGCACAAAATGGCTTTTATTGAGTTACTCAAAATCTCATAATCCTCCACCTGCCTTCAAGAGGCTGTAATGAAGGAGCAATAACCACACACAGCCGGCATCACAGACAGCAAATGATTGTCGAGATTACAAGCGTGTGTTGGGGTGATTTGGGGGACTAGGCCCCCTCTTGTCTCCTTGTATATAACAATTAATCAAAGTAACAAGAGAGAGAACACTACTCAGTACCTGCACTGACGCTGAACTTGTTCCCTTTGAAACCAGAACTTCTTTGACCTTGGGCATCATTGATTTTCTGTCCCAGGAGGGTTAGCAGAGGTGGCCCAGGATGGGGGTAGGGGAAATGTTTTCTTACATGGTAAATGTATTCAGACTGAAAAGCCTAAAACAACACATAGAACTGAATGTGGGCCACTACATTCCCCTTTCACTGGCTTTTCTTTCGAAATAAATCAATGCCAGATATTAAAGCGGAGGAGTGGATTGGAGGAGTGTAGCATGAATTGTTAGAAGGTCTTATTAATAAAAACAAACCCGGAGCCAGGTATTGGGGTGAACGCTGAAAGATCAGAGAAACAGAACAAGCCACATCCAACCTCACCTGGCCAAGTTCTCAGCTCATCCTGTTTCCTCAGACTGGAAGCCTCTGAGTTCTCACCCGAATGGATCTCAGCTGAACTGCTGCTCAAAAGCCTAAAAGCTTAACAAGGCTTCTAGTTTCTGGTCTTCACACCTTGTATAACTTTCTGCTTCCTGCCATTACTTCCTGGGATTAAAGGCATGTGTCTTTCCCAAGCAAAGACATGAGATCTTAAGTGCTAGGATTAAAGGTATGTGTCACCTTGCCTGGCTGTTTCCAGTGTGGCTTTGAACTCACAGAGATCCAGATGGATCTCTGCCTCCTGCAATGCTAGGATCAAAGGTATGTGTGCCACCACTTTCTGGCCTCTATGTCTATCTAGTGGCTGTTCTGTTCTCTGACCCCAGGTAAGTTTATTAGGGTGCACAATATATTGGAGGACACAATATCACCACAGAGGAGGGCAAGGATGGGTTGGTTACACTTCGTACAGGTGATAAGGGTATCACTTAGCAAACACTAAAGCTAATGGGAGACATCTCAGTTATAGCATCTCAAGGGACAAGATAGCTGATGAGAATTTACATGAGGATTTGAATCTCTGCCTGGGCTGTAGGTGAATATGGCACAGCAAAACTTGGTCAGGAGGGAAAACACAGAACAATAGAGTTGAAAGTGCTCACAGGACAGTGGATCAAAAGGTGAGAAGGTAAGGTAAGAATAGTCAGGCAAATGTCAGCAACATCTGTGTCCACAAGACCACATGAGAAGGAGGGGGAGAGGATCTTAGTCCAGGGGGCTGGGCTGCCTGGACAAACTCTGCAGAGGACTGGGTCTCTTATTGGCATTTCCAAACCTCAGCTCATACTTCTTGTTCATAAATAACATAGTACATGAAAAATAAGTCCAGATGACCCAGACTAAACACTACATATTCACTATGTTCCAAGATTAGACTATCTATAGCCCAAAGGATGCCATTCAGCAAGTCCAGAATCAAGTGCCTGGTGTGTATGCACAAGTCTGGGTTCCTGCAGGAACAGTAGGGAGAAGGCCTTCACATCTAAATGGTTAAAACCCTTCTTCCATCCAGATGGTCAAGGAATACAAGATTCTGGTGGAAGCCTGGAGGATGGAATTGATCTTCTAATCCTAAAACAGGATAAAAAGACAGGGAAAATTAAGGGACACGGGAAGGGACTGAAAGCCCTTCTCTCTGGCTGCAGCCTCTCTCCAGCTGAGAGTCAAGAATCTCAGCACAATTAACTTCATGCTCTGTGAAAGTTGCCTATGCAGAGACAACATTCCTGTTCTATGGAGGTATTTCAAAGAAGAATGTTAAAATAGCATGAATTATGCCTATGGCTTAAGCATTCTCCTTTCCCAGCTGTAATTTTACATTTCCTAGGAATCTCACAAGAAAGCTCTTTAAAAGACTTGTTTTAGTCTCCCTGTGGACTCTTGCAATCCGAGGTTTAATTTTATCGGATTTTGATCCTATGGCAGATGCCACCCTATAATCTCATTCATCATAAAAGGGAGAAAAATAAGTTCTCTGGCAACCCTTGAGATCTAACTTGAGAGGCACAATAATCAATAATTGTATAGCTGGTTACTGCTAAGAACTTAAATGGGAATCTTCTTTGAGAAGCCCATACCTACCCTTGAGTGTGTCTTATCCTTTCCTAGAGAGTGATTTTTGTTTTTGTTTTTGTTTTTCCCCATTAACTTCATACTTAACTTCATTACAAACTCTTTTTAAGAAACTCCAACTCTGCATCACATCCTAGCTCATCCTACATTTCCTTCTGTGGCCAAGTCATCAATCCCCTCTTCAGGCTGGAGCAATGACTCACAGTTAAGAGGGTGTGCTCCTCTGTCAAAGCCCCGAGTTAGGTTACCAGAACCCACATAGAGTAGCTCTCATCCACCTGTAACTCCAGCTTCAAGGAGCTCCAACACCTTTGGCCTCCAAAGGCACCTGCAAACACACACACACACACACACACACACACACACACACACACAGAGGCATGCATGCATGCACATGCACACACAATTGAAATATAATAAAATCTTGAACAAAGGAAGAAAGCTCCCTTTGTTCCTCAGGCTACTCCATACAGCAGTGCGAGTCACATCTTCAGCCCCTGCCTCACTGCACATGATATTCTCAGAGCATTAAATTATGATTAAAATATTTTTGGTGGGTTATGTCCTCTTCTGGCCTCTGTGAGCATCTGCATGCACATCTATCGACACACATAAATAAAAATCCTTAATTATTTTTGAAGTTTTCACCATTGATATGAGAATTAATTTTTATGGACAATTACTCCCCCCTCATCCTCCTCAAGACCTCTATAAGATTAAAGTTCTACAGAAAAAGAAACTAGAAACCCAGCCTTGCATGCATGAGCCAGTCATTCATTTAAATGAACCAAGTTCATCATCCCGGAGGAACCGTCACTTCTCAGCCTGAGTGGAAGACACTGTAAGTTGAAAGCATAGCGCAAGCAATGTCTTCTACTAAAGCACCCTTTCCCAAACTGTGCTTCACATATAATTGGCATGTTCCATTTTCAAATGACTTTGGGAAGTCAACGGCTTCAGTACGATCTACGGTGATGTAAAGTATCATTCACCAAGATGGTGCTGCTGGAAGCGGGTGGGACCCTTGAGAGAGGGATGGGGTGTGAGGCATTCAATAATTCTCCTGAGAGAGTTATACAAGGAGCAAGCCTGGGTCCACCCATCCTCTCTCTGCCTTCACTCCTCACCTGACATGTGATGATTTGCTCCCGCCCTTGTGGATGTGACATAGTTGGGAACTGGGCCCATGCAGGCATCATGTCGTTTTACCTCCACAACTATGAACTAAGCAAATGAACTTTCGTCTGTGTAAGCTAGCAGCCTCTGGTGTTTTGTAATACAAATGCAAAGCAATACAAAGCTGAGTAGAATAGGAACACAAGGGGAAAGCGAGTTAAAAGCTTTATTTGACTTCCGTTCTTAGAGTCTAATGTCCAATGTGAATCTGCAACCAGAAAAGGCAGTGTTTCTAACCTTACTTGATAATTGAATCTTTCTTTATAAAAATGACTTCCAAGGCTCATGGAACATACTTCGGGAAACACCAAGTTGGGACCCTTCACTCCAGAATTCACTTTCCTGCATGCTTCATGCAACAATAAGGAGAAAGCTCTCAAAGTGATTCCAGACAATCCCAGCCCTTGGCAATCCCACTACTTTGAAAAGTTTTCCTTATGATGAAAATGTCCATGACTAATATTCATTATGTTTTCTACAAACATTTTTATCTTGTGGTCACAAGACTTAACTTCCTACCCAGATCTCATGTTTGGACAGGACTCGGAAGCAGGGTTTGGTCTTTTGGGTTCTGTCCTGGCATATTGCTTCACATCACACTTAGTTGATGGGCCTATGGGGGAACACTTCATCGTTCTCTAAGGGAAGCAAAGGGGTTTGAGGTGTGGATCCAGTCCCTGGAGAGGCCGCTTTGCTCAGAGAAAGATGTGCCTCAATGCCTCAGATCTCCCCCACAACTCCCAGGAGGAGCCCTGGGCTCCCTTCTAGGGTGCTGAGCAAAAGGTCCCTGCTGACTTAACGATCCTGCTGCCACCCCCAGAAAAACAACCAGGGACATAGTCCAGACAGTGGGTCAGCATCTTCTCTGGCAGACAGCACATGAGGCTTAGTCAGCCTGCATCCTGAATCCTCCTCTGCAGAGACAATAGCGGCAGGAAGGAGGCACGCTCCTCACAGGAAGCTGTGGCTATCCCCCAGTTGGCAGCTTCATTCAGTGCTTCCATGTTCAGTATAGTCTTGCCAGTTTCAAAGATGTCAAGTCTTGTCCCAAAGACACATGGATTGTCTCCTGGTTTCAATCATGCTCTTGGAGATGTGGCTCTGGAAACCACAGTCCATCTGTTTTTGAGTTTTCGTGTTTAAAATAGCACCTTTTACAAACATTAAGGAGAAAACAGCAGCGTGGACGATTTAAGTCTGATAACTGAGAGCAGCCTGAGCTGAGCACAGAGCACCTGGAGGTGGTGATCCCCAGGTAAGATTGGTCCTCCCCCACAGGGGCTGGGGCAGCTGCACAAACACCCCAGCCTAGCCCCAGAGCTCAGAGAGCCTGGAGAAAGGAAATGGATGAAGTCATGCTGGGAAGATTTGTGTCACTCTCCAGTAATTAGGACCCTTGCCCAGCCACCTCCCAGGCCCAGCCTAGCACACTCACAGGTGTGTTGTCCTTCCCCAGCTGGCATAACAAGACCATGCCAGGTCTGAGGCCGAAACAGCCCATAGCCATCCAAGACTAATAGAGCCAGGCTGTGGAAGCTCAGCCAGAAGGAAGAGGGAAGGGTCTTCTCAGCAAAGAGAAAATAAATTTCAAAATGACATTGTGTGTGCTGTTGCCTTGGAGAGGAAAGATCTCAGAGGAAAGAAAATAGAAACCCTGTCAGGGCTCTTCAGTGAGTTTGTTCCTGTAGAGCCAGGTGGTCCTGAGGTACAGGGGGGACAGGGGGTGTTAATTACCACAGTGCTGGGGCAAACAGGAGACCAGCTGAGATTCTTGATTGGCCTCAGACCCTCTATAAGTCAAGGGACATCAGGGAGATAGTCCTCCCGATACTTCTTTTTATTCAATTTTTCCATTGACTATCTTCATGAGCTAGATGGAACCATTTATTAACCCTATTATAAATGAGAAAAATTCCTCAAAATGTGTGTACCCAAGCCCAAGAGAGCTAAGACTTAGGCCTTGCCCCGCCCCACCCCACCCCACCCCACCCTACCCCACCCACCCCACCCGTGTTTGGTGTGTGTGTCTCTGTGTGTGTGTGTGTGTGTGTGTGTGTGTGTGTGTGTGTGTGTGTGTGTGTGTAAGTGTGTAAAGACAACCTTTGGTATCATTCTGCACCACATTTTTTGAGGAAGGCTCTCTCATTGTCCCAGCTCACCAGTTCAGCTAGGCTGGCTTCGTGGTAAGCCAGACCCAAGGATCCAACTGTCTCTGTCATGAGATTACAGCTCACACCAGCATGCTCAGATATTTTACATGGGTTCTGGGGACCAAACTCGGATCCTCTGCTTACATAGCAAGCAATTGACTGACTGAACTAACTCCCCTGCTCCAAAGGGTGACACTTTTTGACTCATTCTGTTGCTATTCCAACTCTGTGGACTTAGGCTTGAGGGAGGACAGGCCACATTTGCTGTGCAGGAGGCCTGAGGGCAGGGTGGAGGTTTGTGGTGAGGGTAGATGGGAGCAGATGTGGCAGGGTCAGGCTTGCTTCCTTTCTGCCCATTTTCTTTTTTATCCCCCATCTGGATGAGTCCACCAGTTAGAAGTCCTCCCAAATCTCATGCTAGGGTTTGAGCGTGCTAACATCAGGCCAGCCAGAACACCCAAGCATGTGTTTTTGCACATGTCCACTCATGTATACTATGCCTGGTCAAACAAACTTCCCCATTCACTTACTTCTGGATGGTTCAATGACTTCCTGCTAGTCACTCATGTGCGTGGTGCATGGAATATTTTTGGTGACTTTCTTTGGCAACGAAAAGTTGTTGTCAAAGGACAAAATTCATTTCAACATCTTAATTGACTTTATTTTCAATTCTAGAATTGGGCAATACTTCATTCCATAAAACAGAGTAAGTGTTCTGCTGAGCCAAGCACAAAAGGTTGGATTTCTAGACAGAAGATGGCTGAAGAACTCAGAAGCTAAAAACAACAAGCAAACTTGACTAGCAGGGAGCTAGAACAATAGAAAAAGAACTGGTTTGTTAACATCAGGTTGTTATCTTTGAAAGAGAGGACCAAGAAGGGACTTCATATGATTTCAATTAAGAGTAGCCTGTTTGAGAAATGTGGCTGTCTCCTAATTTTTTTGAAAGTCAAATCAGTAGTTAGTTCGAGCTTATTTACATGGAAACTTAGCATGAGTGACTCCATTTTGATTTTGAGAATGCTCTGCTGGGGTCCATGGCAGGAACCTACTCCAAAACAACAGCCTCCCAGAAATTGTATTCAGCACTGTATTTGTGTTTGTTTTCCAGTCTTATGCCTTTGGAGATCCTTGGTAGGATGTTGCAAGTTTCTCAGCAGTACAAACATATGTACATGCCAGCTACTTGCATTCAGGGAATGTCCTGTGTATACCCAAGAGCTCCTGATCTATATACATATGTGTGTGTATATACGTGTGTGTGTGTGTGTGTGTGTGTGTGTGTGTGTGTGTATGACAACTTTCTGTCCTTTTGGGTCACAGATCTGCTTTATTTTCTCTGTTGCTGACAGGTCAAGAACTAAGCTGGAGGCCTCAGAGATAGCTCAGTGGTTAAGAGCACATACTGTTCTTACAGAGGACCCAAGTTTGGTTAGGATCACCATACCCAACCACTTCCCAATCAACTGTAATTCCAGCTCCAGGGTATCTGACACACCCTTTCCTGGTCTCTGTGGGCACTTGTGGCCATGGGGAAATGCAAATTGAAATTACTTTGAGATTTCATCTTATCACAGTCAGAAAGGCTAAAATAAAGAGAAGCACCAATAACACATGCTGAAAGGAGTATGGAGGAAAACAGAACCCGCGTTTACTGTTGGCGGGATCGCACATTGGTCTAGCCACTCTGGGCAGCAGTGTGGGAAATTCTCAAAAAGCTAAAAGTAAAGCTACCCGATGACCCAGCTATACCACTCTTCTGCAAACACACAAAGAACTTGCCATTCTACTCCACAGATAATTGCTCAGTCACGTCCATTGCTGCTCTATTCACAACAGCTAGGAAATGGAAACAGCCTAAATACCTTTCAGTGGATCTGTGGGAAATGAAAATGTGGTACATCCACACTATGGAATTTTAATCAACTTCAAATAAAGACGAAATTTGGAGGTAAATGGATGGAACTAGAAAATATTATACTGAATGAGGTAACCCAGACCCAGGAAGAGGGTCTTTCTTAGTCATGGATCTTATGAGCTCTGAGTCCTCAGACATGAGTCTAGAAAGTGGAATAACCACAGAAGCCAGGACAGTAAAAAGGAAGCATGGGGAGGGGACAAAGAAGGCACTCTGGTGAGGGGGATAATAGGATGCAATTCTATCAAGGGAGAAATGGGAAAAACAGTGTGGAGACTTTTACTGCGGAGGGACAAGAGGAGGAAGACAGAGACAAGTAACACTAAAGACATTTGAAAAAGCTATGGGCAAACATCATTTTGTTTTTACTTAAAAATGCATGTATAATATATATGTACACACACATGCATATATTTTTAAATGACATCATGCTACTTGGAGTGATAATACCCCCCCCAAAGAACCATAGACTAATGAAACCCTAGTGCCAGGCATGGCAAACCCCATTTGAGTTGTTGGTCAGGGAATACCAAGAGACCTTGGTTGCTGACCTGGTACTTGAAGGTAAGACCCTGTTGCTGAAGATGCCACAGACTTTGAATATAGGAGTTAGAGGAGTCAAGCTGGAATTGAGGTGGAAGCCTCCTGCCTGAGGCCTAGATTTCATAATGTATGAAGGGACCATGCAAACTGCCCAGGAAGAAAAGCAATCAGTAGTCCCGTCCAGCTATAAAGTCACAACAATGACCAGCATAGCAAGCTATCCTTAAGGGTGCAATCGTGGCTCTTACATCTTGGAGAAAAAGCAATAGCCATCTAATTGAACTTAAAGTCCTCTCAGTAGGAGGGAATTAATGCTGATACGGTAAGCCCATACAATGCCCGTAGCTGGTGAGGTCATGGACCCCAGAAGAGAACTTACTGCTGCCACTTTTCCTAAACCAGTATAATTTCTAACTCTATTCTAAAAACCTATCCTTATGTCCACAGATAGGTGTAGCTCTCGTCCCTCACCAAAGAAGTTTCATTTTGCAGCAGACTAAGGCCATTGCAGAAATTTACAACTTGTCAAAATTCAGAGAACGACTGACCATGGGGTGTCCAACACACCTACATCATAACCTCTACCCCTAAGGCTCAGGGGACGTTGCAGAAGATGGGGCTGAGTCCATTGAGTGTTACCCATATGTATCCCAAATGGTCATCCTAAATGCACATACATATGAGCAACACTTAATGGACTCATCAGGTTATATTTACATATACATATATGTATAAATGTAACAACAATAACTAAAGAAATGATTGTGAATTTGAGAGGGAATTGGGGGCCACAGGAAGAGTTGGAGGGAGAGGAGGAGGGATAGAATGATGTAAATACAGTATTCATGTATGAAATTCTCAATAATACCCTTAAATTAAAAAAAAAAAAAAGAACTGGAGTATGCTAACAAAAAAACTGAAGGACCTCAATTTTCCACAGCCATGAACTTACCTCAGGAAGTTTGCTGAGCATCCAGAAGAACCACAAGGGAAAGAAGATGCCTAAGACTGGAATCCCAGTTACGAAGTGCTTCTGTCACATTGACTGGCAGGCCAGATTCTACAACCTTCTCTTACTGTTAACTGTTGTGTAGCACACACATGGTATTCAACACACACTTGAGTGAGAAGTTTTTACAGCCTAAACGTTTTACGCTCAGAATATAAAAAGATTTGGTTTGGGGCTGAAGATGCAGCTCAGTTGGGAGAGTGTTTAACTAACATCCATGAAGCCTTGGGTTGGATCCCCAGCACCCCATTACCTAGATATAGTGGCACATTCTTTTAATCCCAGGGTCCTACACCAGAGGTGGGCACAGGAGAATCAGAAGTTTGAGGTCATCCTTGACTATGTAAGACAACACCTTGAAACAGTAACAGCTAGAGAATTTGGTCAACAATAATACAGTGATCTTCAATCTTCCCACTCTTTCCATTCAAACTAAGTTCCCTATTGGAGACCAAATGGACCCACCTCATGGGCTTGGCCTAGCATCTTCAGATCAGGCTTATCTGTCCTTCTTCCAGCACCTGGGCATGATGGGCCCCTTTGTGGGGACTGGAGAGAGGAACTGTGTATTCGAGTCTCTAAACCACAACCTCCTTGCTATTGAACATATCTGATACCAGATCAGGGCTCATGCAGCCTTCCCCCTTAGCCCAGTACTCAAAGTACATTCGGTGTTGCTTCAGAACACTGTCTACAGATCTTACCATGTATCACTTGTTATAAGATGAATTGCTAAATGGTCTTATTAATAAAAAAAAGCCCCGAGTCAAATATTGGGGTAAAAACTGAGAGATCAGGGAAGCAGAAAGAAGCCAGCCTCATTCTTACCACTGGAAATCCTCAGCCAAAGAGAGACCTACTTCCTATGTACCCATGTCTATATGCCTTTCTATCCCTGCCATCTTACTTCCTCTCTCTGTCCAGCTACATCACTTCCTGTCTGTCTGTATAGACCTCCAGACCTCCGTGGTTAGTGCTGGTATTAAAAGCATGTGCCACCACACCTGGCTCTGTTCCCAGATCCGGATGGATCTCTGCCTCCCGAATGCTAGGATTAAAGGTGTGTGCTACCATTGCCTGACTTCTGTGTTGAATATAGTGGCTGGCTTTTTCTCTGCTCTCTAGATAAGCTTTATTGGGGTACACAAATAAAATATCACCACAACTTGTTCCCACCCTTGTGTCTCACATGCCTTTGACATCTGGACCTTTCTATACCCACACACGCTGACCCTGCTTCCTTCGAAGGCCTCTCATCTTCATGCTCTCTAATTCATGTGACTCATGTCCACCTGTTCCCTAATGACCATCTCCTTTGCTGTTCTCTCTTTAAGGACTCCTCCTCATTCTCCCTTTAGGATCCAGTGCCTTTCCAGGAATGTCAAAAAATAAATAAACAAATAAATAAATAAATAAATAAACAAACAAATAAATAAATAAATAAATAAACAAACACCCAAAAAACAAAAAAACCAACAATGTAGGTAGACTTAGGTAAGGCATTACATCAACAGACTCCTCTCCACATCTGTGTCCCCTCTGAAGCTGGGCTTGACCTACAAAAAGTTTCCCCATGTGCTGTCCTCATAGCCTGTCCTTTCACCCAAGACAGTCACTCAACTCCCTTTGCCTTTTGAGTCATCCCTAGAATAACCTGAGGGACCTTTGTGAGTCAATTGTGTCAAAGAAAAGATGATTAGGGAAGGCAGAAAAAGACACTTAGAGGTGAGAAAACAGGAGAAACTGAATCTTGTCAGTACAGATAAGCCATAGAAATGCAAAGCAGCCTGGCCTAGGGGGTAGCTAAGAATAGCAAGTGGGGCAGAGGGAAGAAAGAGCAGCAGGGATCAAGGAAGAAAACCTAGAGATAGCCCTGGAGCTGCCTCCTGCTGGTGTCTATTTCAGGAACAGAAAGCCTTAGTTAGAAAGCACATGTTTTCAAAGGAAATCCGGGGCCTGGGGCAGGAGGGAAGAGATCTTCAGAGTCCTTTGTTACTGGTCATCCTGCACAGGTGAAAACAGAGAAAAGAGACCTGCATTACCCCGAGTGTTAACCGCCTGCAGCTTCTCCTCGGCCTTTGTCTCCTGGAATTTAAAACTCAGATGAAGACCCAAGTGGAAAAAGCCCAATATCTCTACCCAGTGTAACCAAGGTATTTTATTCAGTGTCTACAGTCCTTGATGGACCCTGGAAAGTTTAAATAAGCAGTTCTCAACCTGAGGGTTGAACGGCCCTTTCACAGGGCCCTCCTAAGACCATCAGAAAAACACAGATATTTACATTATGATTCATAACAGTAGCAAAATTACCGTTACAAGGTAGCAGCAAAAATAATTTTGTGGATGATGGCCACCACAACATGAGGAACTGTACTAAAGTGTCGCAGCATTAAGAACGTTTAGAACCACTGATTTAATTCCATAAGAAATGCATGTAATCTGTTGCGGGGACAGAGTCTCAAAGCAGCCTGAGAAAGCTGAGTGAGAGAGGCTGTCGTTTATTCTAGATCACAGCCGGCTGCTCTGGGTACTCAGCTTCCTCCTGCTTCCCAAGGTACCTTTGAGGACCTGCGATGCTAGTGATGCAAGGGTCCAGGGTTAAAACACAAACGAACAAAACACATGGTTTCTGATTCTAGATATCACCACTCAATCTGCAAGATAAGACAGCCGCGAGGCTCCTTTCAAACTCTGCTCCCTAGGCTGAGAGAAGCAGCCTCCAGGGACACCATGAAATAAGTGCTGCTGTCCCTCTAGTTTCAGTCAGTCCAGGATCTAGCCTCTACATGACTGACTCACTCCCAGGAATTCCTTCCTGGGTTTTTGACTACTCTGTCACTTGCTGAAACTGGGACTAAAAACTAAAGCCAGTAGAGCCGAAGAGAAGACAGGGCTGCATGTATACAATATACAAAATTTACTTCAGAATACTCAGGGCCTCACTTCATAGAAAACCCTATTCATGTCCTACCTACCTCCTATGCTGATGTTTCTACTGATAATGCTTCCACAACTAGGTTTTGGTTCTCCAGTCCAAAGCCAGTCAACCCCTTCTGATATGTGTATTTGGAGGGTGTGTGTGTGTGTGTGTGTGTGTGTGTGTGTGTGTGTGTGTGTGTTTGTATGTGTGTATGTTTTCACACTCTGGTGCCTGTAGAGGCCAGAAGAGAGTGTTGGATTCCTTAGAACTAGAGTTAGAGGCAGTTGTGAGCTGCCCAACATGAGTGTAGGTAACCAAAGTTAGGTCTTCTGGAAGAACAGCAGGAACACTTCCTGACTGCCAAGCTATCTCTCTAGCTCCCCCAGCTAATCGTCATGGTCTGTCCTGCCTAAGAAAAGTTAGCGTCTGGAAGATGTGTTCTCAGAGGCCAGGAAGATTCATTCCCAGGCAAGAAGAGGCTCTGCTATTTTTTACCCAATGTTCTAGGCATTTTTTTAAATGAATAAACATTTCTCAATTTGTTTGCCTCTGGTTGGTTTTTGAAGGTTGGTTTCCTGAAATGATTATTTTTATTAATTTTCCCAGTATTTTTTTTTCTTTTTAAGGGAAAAGGGTTTGCTAAATCATCCTCTGCTATAATGCAGAATACCACCTGCAAATAAGTCTTTTAAGTGGTCGCTTCAATGTGTATCTGCCCTGTTTATTACTCTCTGAAATTATTTCTATACACTCCCTTGATGAAAAGACTTTTCTGTCTGTTTCGCCTTTTTATTTCTTCTTTACTCTAATGATCAGAAAGGCCTCCTAAGATGATCATGAAAGCATACTGGCTAGCAATTTCTCTGCCTCTTCCAGAGCCTTTTTTTTCTTATAATTGTGGGTCAAATTCAGGGCTTGACACATGCTGTGGACAAGCACTGTACACTGAGCTGCATGCCCAGTTCCTCTTCATGGGACTTTTCCTAGCATCTCTGCATTCACATAAAACACACCATGGTACTGTGGTGTCTAGAACATAGGGAGGGAATTAAGTATTTGTTATTTTACTGTCTGTGGTGTCCCCAAACACCATGAATATCAATGACTACTCTGTGCCATTTCAGTTATAACTTGAACTTGTGATTTTTTATAACTGTACATCTACCAAATAAAACCCAATTTTCAAAAAGAAATTCTCACACTTGGGTGCATTTCAGAAACATTGAAGGATCCTCTAAAAGCTTCCCACAGTTAGAGTCTACCCTATGAAGACCACATAAGGGTTTTTCTAGGTAGGAGTGTGTTAATTAGATGTCTCAATGCCAGGGCAAAATATCAGACAAAGGCAACTTAAGGGAGCAGGGTTCATTTAGGCTCACAGTTGCAGCAGATACAGTCCATATAGCAGGGAGGTCGGAGGTCTTTCATCCATAATCAAGAGGCAGAGAGTGATGACTGACAGCATTGGTTACTATCTCCTTTATGCATCCTGAGACCTCAGCCCGTGAGATAGTACTGTCCTCCTTTAAAATGGGTCTTCCCACCTTAAGCAACTTAGTCTAGATAATTCCTCATAGACACACTCAGAGATTTGTTCCCAGGGTGATTCTAAACCCCAGCAAGTTGACGGTCCAGATCACCCATCATAACATGAAGTTTACCTGGTGATTCCAACACACACCCAGAATTGAGATCATACACTCTCACTCATGCCTTGGATTCTCTTTTTGTTTTTGTCTTTTTTACCCTCAACAGTTCACTTTAAATTTTTACAATAACAAGAAACAGCACTATCCATGCAAGAAAACCAATTAAATCTATTCATAGAAAATAAAAAGAAAAATCCTGCCTTTTGAAAACCAGTGCTAAGAAAGTAAAAAGGCAAGTGACAAAATTTTGTAAGGCAAGACATGCACCTATCAAATATAGATCTAAGAAAGGACTCGGATTTGGACTATATAAAGGATACTTCATTCAATAATAAAAGGGAAAACAATTCAGTTTTAAAATGAAGAATGTGTTTGAAAAGAAACTCTACCATGAAAGTATGTACAGAGCAAATAAAGACACAAAAACTTAGTTGGCACCATTAGGCATCAGGAAAATGCAAATTAACACCTCTGTGAGGTAAGAATACACAGTTAGGAGATTGACAAATCTGGGGGGTAACTGGTATATCTACACAAAGAAGTTGTGATATATCTAGACAAATAATGTAACTCAATAAACTGCTGGAACATACAATTATATAGATGAATCTGAAGCACTCTGTGCCAAGCAAAAATAAGTTAGACACAAAAACTTACATAATGGGTGATTCTAATTACATGAAACTGTAGAACAGACAAAACCTACCTACAGTTGAATAAAGTTGTCAGAGGTTGTGTGGTCATGAGGAAAGAAGGGTAATTGACAAAGAACATAAGGGACCTTTCTCAGGGAGAAAAGGATGAAAACGTTCTACATGGTGATTATAACAGTGCTCACAGAGGCCTATACTTCTGTCAGGGGGATTGAGCCTAAGGCCTCATACAAGCTAGGTAGGTGCCCTCTCACTGAGCTCTATCCCTAGTCTTTCTTTTGGAAACTTATTATTATTATTTTGAGGCAAGGTCTCACTAAAGGATCCATGCTAGCCTTGAATGCTCTCTTTGCAGTCCTGCTGAGTGGCTGGGATTACAGGCCTGTGCCAACAGCCTTTACTGCACTGAACTGTCTGTCCTCCACAGATGCACTTTTGTTGGCTTGAAAAGGATGTAAGGCTATCTGAAACACATTGTCTTCTCTGCCTAGAGGACTAGAGTGTACATTCTGTGGTTTACCATTCCCTTACTGTCAAGGACCTGAAGACAGGAGACAGGAGGCTGTTCTAGTATAATCTTTTTGTACACTGTGAAGGTGTATTGCTATCATTGGTTTAATAAAGAGCTAAATGGCCAATAGCTAGGCAGGACTTGTGGACCAGGACAGAGCTTGGGAATGAGAGAGGCCAGAGTCTCCAGGAGAGGCAGGGAGAAGCAAGATGAACATATTGTGTTAGAGAAAGGTATCAAGCCATGTGGTAGAACGTAGATAAGAAATATGGGTTAATTTAAGTGTAGAACTAATTAGTAACAAGCCTAAGCTATCTGGTAGGAGGGACAGAGAAATTCCACCTACAGGAGGCAGAGCCAGGCATCACTGCTTTAAGAAATGGCCTGGTAGGTTGAATAGCAGTTGTTATTGCTGTTCCTTTTTGAAAAAATGACTATGCACTTATTCTGTTTTGTTGTTATCGTCAATTTTGTTTGTTTGCTAAATTAATGAGTTTTCTTGTGCTTACCTCAAGAAAAGAGATATTATAGTTAGTGAAGTTTGGACACTTGGGCAGCATTCTGGTCCTGGAAACTTGCTCAAAAGTTAACTGTTTGAATTCTACTTTTTTAAAAAAAAAAAAAATGATTTTTGTGCGATGGTATCCAAGATCCTAATTGAAAACTTATGAGGTTCTGTTCACATACTCACTGCAAATAATGTCTCTGAAAGTAATTCAGTTTCCACATCTCTACATCCTTTCTCTTAATACACTGAGATTCTAAACACTCCCTGCCATCTTTCTTCACCTCCAATGCAAACTTCCTTGACTTAGGCCTCATTTTCTTAGCCAAACAAGAGGAAAGAATCCAGCCTCTTGCTAGGGGCCTACAAATCACCCAAAACATAATGGCCTAATCATAACTTGAAGACTAGAACCATCTCAAGGCCTCTCTATCACCTGCTTGGGGGTGGACCAGAGGCTCCAGCAGCTGAGTGCTCAAAGAGCAGACTTTTCAAGCATCCTTCTCATTGTCCATTCATCTCCTATAAGGCCTTTCCTTGATGGCTTTAGAATAACTGAATTCCTTCTATTTTCCTTGTGGCTCCAACATGTATGACAGAGACTGAGGGAAAGCTCTCTGGGCAAAATTGTGTGGTGTTTACCACCCTAGTCTGAAAAGTCATATGATGACAGGCCTAATTACGTTTGCTAAAAGTGACATAGGAAAGAAAAACTCAATGCTACTTTTTTGATAGAAAAGTGTTAAGAGTTGAAGGATACATTTTAAATCATGGCTGAGTAGCCTGGGAGTTACTTAGGAATGGCTTAAGAAGAGGCGTTTCCTCTCCCCTCTCATAGTACTGGGCTGCAAAGACCACTGCTGTTCTTTCCCAAAAGACTGTCCTTTAAATACTGTGCCAGTGTATGGTGGACAGACCCCTAAATCATCGCGCAGATGCTTCTTAGTGAAGACCTCAGAAGCCATCAAGAAGGAGCAGTCCATGCTGATGTCAGGTCTGTCGAAGGCGAGACCATCCAAGCTGCTGACTATGTTTTGCCTTGGTTGAAGTTCAGGGAAACAAATCTTTCATCTAAACCCCCTCTACCCAAAGCATACTAATGAACAGATCAGCCTTTTTTGAGGGTAGCACCTCATACAGAGTAAAAAATCTTCTCTCAGCGACTAAAGCTAAACAAATACAGCAGCTGTCTGGGTAAACACAGCTCACTGGTGGCGCCGATCCAGCGACGGCTGCAGACCTGACACAGGAGCAGCATTTCAGATTGTTTTGCTCAGCACTTGTCAAACTGCTGTCTGAATACCAGAGGAATGGAAGACTTCCTGCCCCAGCATCTTAGTTGTCTCTTGCCTTAGGACAATGCTGCTTTTATTCTCGTTTTTAAGAGTAAACATTCCTGTAACACTTGGATCCTATGCCATAATGTAGCCAAGCTTAGTATAGAGTGAATGTGATGTTACTAAAAGTTGTTTAGGTTAAAAGCTGCACTGAAAACAAGATGGGCCACGTCCACCCTGGCCGTTTCCCAGCCCGTGTTCAGCTCCTTCTTGAGCTTTGTCACCCTGGTTGAGAAGAGGGAAACACACATTCTTTCTGAAAACAGAGCTTTAGACTTTGACAACAACCTGTTTGTATGTACCGACTTCACACGGGTCATATTAATTGTCAGTTCTTACCATTTCCTTGGTATTCACCAAGATAAAAATCAAATGGTGCATGAGGCTATTAGAAGTGACCTCCAAGACCCAAAGGGTTCTTCCCATTGGGACAATTCAGTGTCAAATAATAAATTACTCCAGGCCATCTATAACTACTCATATGAACACTTTCTGTTTTCACTTGGTGTTCATGCTTTACAAAGCATTGTTTAGTTTATATTTACTTGAACTCGTATGTTTGTATGTATGTATGTATGTATGTACGTATGTATGTAAATAACCTCTGAGAGAACTGATATCAGCACAGACTGATCCATCCTGCTGGGGAACACTAAGAAGAATTTTCATGTTATATATAGATACATATATATGTTACATCCATATATGTACGCACATGTATATATGTACAGAGAGAGAGAGAGAGAGAGAGAGAGAGAGAGAGAGAGAGAGAGAGAGAGAGAGAATATGTTTGGGAGGAAGGGGTTTTAAGTCAGGGTCTCATGTAGCTCAGCCTGGCTTTGGACTTGAAGAAATAATGGTTCAGAAGACCATAACTAAAAGCAAAACCAGACAGGACAAGATTTAAAGAAATTCTGTAAAACAAGAGCTTGAAAACAACTATCCAAGTCTGCTTGCTATGGAAAAACACACACATGAAGAAAAGAAAGGAAGCCGTTGGACAGAGAGAGGCTGAACTGGGACCCTAGTGATGAAAACATAATTGAAGACATGGCAATAGAAAAGAATCACAATGGAATGGAGTAAAGAGACCGGCGAAAGCAGAGGCAACATCCGGTACCGGTGAGATTGCACATCTCAGGTGACTTTGAAGAAGAGAAGAGAGATGCTTGAAGAAACAACAGCTACAATAGGATCCAAATTTAATGAAATTGCTAAACCTGATGTTAAAAAGGTTCAATGAGACACAAGTGGAACAAATACATAAAGCAACATATTCATATTGCTGAGAGGCAAAATAGAAGTAAAAATCTTAAAAGAAGGGAGACTCAGGCAGGGCTGGAGAGACAGGTCAGTGGGTAAGCCGAATTCATATTCCCAAAACCCATATGAAAGCCAGGTACAGCAACATGTGCCAGGAATCCCAGTACGAGGCATCCCTGGGGGGTCTGGCCAGCTAGACCAACTGAATTGGTGACTTTAAGTTCAGTAAGAAACCTTGTCTCAAAAACCTAGGTGGAGAGCCACAGAGGAAGACACCTGACATCAATGTCTGGCCTCCACATGCATACACACACATGTATACACACACACACACACACACACACACAGAGAGAGAGAGAGAGAGAGAGAGAGAGAGAGATAAAGACAACTTTCTTACAGAGTAAGAGACATAAGCAAAATAGCAGACTTCCGTGGAAAAAATATGGGCAAACCAAAAGAAAACTGGGCAAATACTTTAAAATGCTGACAGCAACAATTATCATCATATAATCATACAACTGTATTTCAAAAAAAATTGTCTTTCAAAATAGAAAGAAATAAAAAATACATTCATAAATTTAAGATAGAAATAAACAGTTCATACAAACAAAAGCCGAGGAGACCTATTCAACTTCAGACTTGTATTATTTAAGAAGATTCTTTACATTCTAATTAAAAACCAGATTGCCATGTTGGATCTTAACTAAAAGTAAAACATTTTGTCTATAAGAAAGATAGGGATTTTTAAAAAGAAGCTTAAGAAAAAGAACACATCTAAAAACTAAAGACAAGTAATTAATACCTGCAATCAATTTAATCAAATAATACATTTTTTTTAAAAAAAGCTGCAATCAATACCAAGGAAGACTTCAGAACAAATAATATCTTCCAGAATAAAGAAAGAAATTTTATAATGACAAGAAGTCAATTCATATGAGACAAAATATCCTTAACTATAACCACACCTGCTGCTGTAACTATCCTTAATGTAACTATGATCCAACAACATGAAAATAAACACAAAATATTAGAGCCTCCCAAAAGAGATAGATTCAATTTCCATCTCTCTTCCTCAGTAATCAATATACAAGTGATCAAAAAAGTATGTAACTTTGTTACAAACCTATCAATCAACCATTATAGAATGAATAGTCTATCCAATAAGAACTGAATATAAATTGTTTTAAATATACACAACAGCATTCACCAAGATCATAAATCATACAAAACCTGTTTCTTTGATCACAACATAATTAAATGGACATCAATAATGGAAAGATTTCTAAAAAAAATTCTAAAGTGACCTTAACACATGAGCCAAACTCAATCCAAGAAAAATGAAAAAACATATTGAATCAACAGAAGTGAAAAATATAACACAGCAAAAAGAATAGGTCACAGCTGATGTAGCACTTCATAACTTCAGATTCTGTATTAGAAAATTCATGACTTCAAATTTTGTTAGAAAATCCATAACTTCAAATTTTGTGTTAGAAAAACAGGGTCTAAAATCAATGATATGTTTCCTCTCTAAGGAATTAGGAAAATAAAGGACAAAGATGATAGGTAAAATATACTTGAACAAGTGATAAAAGCTATCTTCAGGCCAGAGAGCTGGCTCGGTGGTTAAGAGCATGGATTGCTCTTAAAGAGGACCCCAGTTCAGCTCCCAGAACTTAACACCAGGCTGCCTGTAACTCCAGATCCAGGGGCCCCGACACCCTCTTCTGACCTCTGTGGGCACCTGCACATACTAATATATATACTAGTGCACATACTAATATATATACATATGTATAATTTTTAAAAAATAATAATTTTTGCTCATGTTGAACTGATAGTCTTAAATTGTTCATTGCGCTGTTTTTCTTTTCTTCATACCCTTGGTCCTGTAACACACACTGTTTTACATTCTGCCAACCTTTGCTCATATGTTATTTCACTTAATACCAACACTACAGAGAAACTTTAGGGGATTTTGACGGTGTAATTTATGACTACAAGAAGCCGCCTTCAAACATCCACCTCCTACAGAATTGTTGGATTTGGTTTATTTTCTCTGAGATGTGTGAATATTTATCATACAAGAAAACGTCATGAAAAGGCTTCTTGGGCTGTATGAGATCAACTTGCCTTAATGAGTTATGAGATCAAGCAGAACAGGGTTGGAAAACCTCAAACAAACACATGCAGACATACAACAGGGATGGAACTTGGGGCAGTCTGTTACTCAGCAGCACAAAGCTCAAACCAGCCACCACATAACAGCACTGGTTAGGAGAAAGGGAACAGTAAGAAAAGCTCAGGCTGGAGATTACTGTCCCCTGCTGTGAGGAACACATCTTCTTCCCTCAGTCCTAACAAATGCATCTCCGTGCCTCATGATCATGTAGGTTCCCCGGTGATAAAGACGTTCTTACTGAGAAACCCAGTGTTCTCTCATTTCATTCTGTTTGGGGCACTGTAGCTTGATTTCAATAGAAGCCCCCTTTACAGAGCAGGCTGGATGCTCATGCATACATCAATACATCAGATTAATATAGAAGTGACTTTGGTACTGATGAACTCATTAAAAGATGTCACAGTTGTCCCCCGTCACTCAATTAAAACTAGCTTGAAAGATGATTTTTTTAAAGGTCTACTCTGAATTATGGGGTTGTAATTCCATCTTGAAGGCTATTTGTGGGTCACGCTTCACTTCCCATGGTTTATGGCTTCAACCCAGGCCCTCGGTGGAATTATAACCCAAAAGTCACGGAGATGCTGTTTATCATCTGTTTATTTTACAACCAAGAATCAAGTATATTTTGATTTCATGCTCACAAAGAACATAAGAAAGAAAACAAGATGAAAGAGGAGGAGGAGGAGATAGGATACATTGTGTCCACCCAACTCTAAAAACTGACTGCTAGACAACAGACCAGACATACTGTCTCCATGACAGTAAGCATCTGGAAGTGTACTCCATTTGCAGTCAAGTCTCAAAGGATTGTTTTGTATCTTTCTGGAGCTGGTGCCACTGCAGATGAGCTTGGATTGAGGAATGGAAAGGACACCATCCACCGTCTGTGCCTTCCTTCCATTCTTCTGTCCACTGTGCTGATAACATGCTCTCTGGCGGGAGGTTCCTAGCAGCTGGATCAGAGAGCAGCCAGGGTCACTGCGTGCTCAGGCAGGACATGTGGTTTCATCTGCTGGTCCCTGCAGTGACTGGGCAGGACACTCCTTGATGTCTCCATGTTGTCACTGGGCTCTGCTGTACAGTTGGCGCTACGCCTTTGCAAACATTCTAATTTGATGCATAATTAATATAACAACAACTCAAGGCATAGAGGCTTCTGGGACTAATTAGTGACCTGAATCTCCATGGTAGCCTGCGTTCCATTCTTATCAGTGCTGGGAAGAGCTGCAGTCTTAGAAATAATCAGTCTCCCACTTATTACTGTGACACAGCCAAGAAGCAAAGATCATCTTTCTATCCCATGTGCAGGAATTCCATCAGTGTGTAATCACTTCCCTTGGGGTCTGAACTTCCCCTGTATGGGTCTCATTGAATTAGTCCCTTATGAACTTTTACATTTCCATATGGGTCCAGGGAGATCTTATTGCAGGTGAAGAAATAAAGGGAGCCAGCAAGAGCTCACTGGGCGCCCACAGAATAGACAGCATTGTTCCAAGGGTTGAGAGCTGAGCTGGAGGAAAATAAAAAGCCTCAACTTCCTTTTCAAATAACTTGCAATGTAATAATGATGCACAGCAATAAGCATGAATGGCTGGTGTACTGCCACTGCTGATGTGGCCTCTCCATGTCTCTGCAGATACAGAACTTCCCATGGCCCTGCCACCTACAGAGGACTTGTCTGAAGTCCAGATGAGTTCACCCCAGGAACACACAACATGGTATTTTAGCAGGACTGTCCCATTGGCTTCCTATTGCTCTTAACATCCCTCAACAACCACCTAATTTCCAGGCTACTTGTTCAGGCCCAATATAATCCAGAAAAGGGCCAATGAGCTATGGATTATGGTGCCAGCCCTGCCCAGACAGCTCATTTAATTCAGGCGCTGTCCTGTTTATTGGTGTTTCCAATGGCAGAGCTGAATAATTCTCACCAAGAATGGCCCATACGTTCTAAAATACTGTTTATCTCTTTGCAGAAAAACTTTCTCTAGACCACTAAAAACAACGCACCCTGAGAATTCTCTGGAGGAGTGGGCCATCAGCCACCCCATGAGTAATCCTTTCAGCAGGACCTGCCACTCCCAAAGAGTGCTCCTAGTTCCCCACGACTGAGTGTTTAATGATCAGTTTTCATAGAGGCACCTTCACAGTTCTCAACTTTTGTTTGCTTGATAAACACTTACATGGTACTTTCTGCATACTAGGTACTGCTTTAAATAGTATATGTTCAGACATACCACTGCAAAGTGAAATTACTGTAAGATAAAAAGCCAAAAACTCACTTAAAGAGCTGGGGATATAACTCAGAGGCCAAGTGTTTGTCCATTATTTGCAAGGCTTTAGGGTTCAGTCCTCAGTAATGCAAAGAAAATGATATTCTCTCCCTCCCTCCTCTCTCTCTGTCTCTTTCTTCTGCATGCAGTGTGTGTGTGTGTACGTGCATGCACACACACACACACACACACACACACACACACACACGTGTGCATGCACACGTGTGCACACACATGCTCACATCTATGTATATTCACGTGGAGGCAGAAGGAGGATGTCAGGGATGCTCTGCCTGCTTTGCCATTCTCCACTTTATTTCCTTAAGGCAAGCTCTGTCACTGACTCTGGAGCTAGGCTGGCGGCCAACAAGCCCCAGAACTCTCCCGCCTCTGTTCCCATTCTCCTAGCTCTCCAGTTACAGGAATGCAAGACCACACTTGGTTTTTCACATGGTGTTAGGGATTCAAACTCAGGTCTTCACGCTTGCACACTAGTATACTTACCCACCATCCTAGTTAGGGTCTTCACACTTGCACACTAGTACACTTACCCACCATCCTAGTTAGGGTCTTCACACTTGCACACTAGTACACTTAGCCACTGTCTTAGTTAGTTTTCTATTGCTGTGATAAAGCACCAAAGCTAAAAGAAACTTCAAAAGAAAGGGCTTTCTTTCATCATACAGCTTGTAGACCATCCTCCAGGGAAGTCAGGGCACCACTCAAGGAAGGAACCTGGAAATAGGAACTGAAGCAGAGGTCATGGAAGAGCGCTTCTTACTGGCTTGCTCCTCCAGATTTGTTCAATCTGTTTCCCTACACAACCCAGAGATGGCACCACTCACAGTGAGCGGGGCCCTCCCACATCAATCATCAACCAAGAAAATGCCCCACAGGCCAGTCTGGTAGGTTTCCTCTTTCCAAATGACTCTAGTTTGTGCCAAGCAGCAAAAGTGGCCCCTTGTCAACTTGACTGACACACAAATGCATTCAACTCTTTCCTTTCTTGTTTGTCCCCAAAATGACATGTTAATATTAATATCACAATATGAAACACATTCTAAACTTTGTAAGTCCTACAACATTTAAAAATTCAAACACTTTCAAAGTTTAGTCTTTTGAAAACATCCAAATTCCCTCTAAACTTGCAAAGTTTCTTTAAAATATCTAAGGTCTCATAATAGTTGGTTGCTGTAAAATCAAAACACAAATTAAATAATTCCTTACTCCAAGACAGAAGAATAAAAGTCGTAACACAATTAAATCAAAACAAGTCAGACTTCAGCATTATAAAAAAGTCCAGTGTTTGACATCTGGAGCCTCTGGGCTCCAGAGGGTCTGGGCAGCAAGCACTGCTTCTTGGGCTCTGCCATCCACAGCACACTCAGCTTGTCTCACAGGCTCAGGCCAGCTCCACTCCATGTCTGCAGCTGTCTTTGATGGTCATCCCACAGTACCCACAACACCAAAATGCTGGGGTCTCCTGCCTCAGTTGGACTACACTTTCACCAGTAGCCTTTCCTGAGCTCTCTTCAGGAACTCTGACCCTGCCACATTGTGCCAAGCTTTAACTTCTATTCATGACCTCTTCAGTCCTGGAATTTTTACTGAAACTGAGGCTACATCTTCACCAATGATTTTGTACAGTGCCAAGACTTGGCTGCTTTCCATGACCCCTTTATGCCAGCACCATCCAGAAAACCCTTACATCTTACCAAGTTCAGATACCAGCCTAAGACACAGCCTCGGTCCCTCTGGACGACAGCTTCTGTGTGCTGACCCTGAGTAAATTCTCTCAGATTTACAGTCCTCAATGATGCTGGTCTTTTCTCAATCACCACTGATTTCTTAACTCCCACTGTCCAGTATCAATTGTCCTAATAAAGCAAGGATCTCCCTCCAGCAGGGCTGACCCCTTGTTAACCACAGCTTATTCTCTGGCAACAACTGACCAGAACCACAGATTCTTAAATTAAAATAAATAAATCATCCTGCTCAGGTTGTTAAGAGGCTCCGAAGCTTCACAAGCCAGCCCCCCACTGTCTCCACTGCTCTCAGGTTTATCTTCTTAGTTCCCACAATAGCTCTGAGCTCTATAAGCTTTGAGTACCCAACAGCGTTTCCAGTCCTATGTTTAATGTCACTCCAGCCCTCCTCAGGTCTGTTACAACAGTACTCCAGGACCTGGTACCATTTTCTGTCCTAATTGGACCTTTTATTGCCATGATAAAACACCATGACTAAAAGAAACTTGGAGGGTAAGGGGTTTATTTCATCTTGTAGACAGTCCATCATCCAGGGAATTCATCATCCAGGGAAGGAATTCAAGCCAGGAACCTGAAACCGGGAACTGAAGCAGAGGCTATGAAGGAATGCTGCTTATTGGCTTGCTCCTCCTGGCTTGCTCAGTCTTGTTTTCTTGTACAACCCATGACCACCTGTCCAGGGATGGCACTGCCCACCATGAGCTGGCATCTCCCACATCAATCATCAGACAAGAAGGTGCCCACAGGCCAGTGTGGTCAGGGTATTTTCTCACTTGAGTGTCTCTCTTCCCAAGGACTCTAGTTTGTGTCCCACTGACATAAAACCAGCCAACACACCAACTGAGCCATCTCCTCAGACTCATTGCTAAATACATCTAACTACTGAACTGTACAACATAGCCTAGCGTCCCTCAAAAATACTCAGAACATGCAAATTAGCCTGCAGTCGGGCAAAAATCACCTAACACAAAACATACTTTGTACTAAAGTATTGGAAATGTCACTCACACACAAAGATGGACGTTCTTTAGACATGATGCGATGTACAAAACAACAAAATCCAGTATCTGGAGAGGTTAGCAACCACGCTCTTTGTAATTTTACCTCCTAATTCTCTGACTGACTTGGATCTACATGGTTGTGCTAGCTCCCACTGTTCAACACTGCAACAGGGCATCACACTCCAAATTGCTATGCTGGGAAAAGATCAAAATTCAAAGCTGGGTATTTCATTGGCAAAGTATCTTCTGTACAAGTGCAAGGGCCTGAGCTTGGATCTCTAGTAGCCATATAAAGGCTGGGTGTGGTGGTATGTGTGTAATGCCAGTGTCGGGGTGAAGTATGGAGACCGAAAGATCTAGAGCTTGCTAGCCAGTCAGTCTAGATGAAATGCCCAGCCTCAGGTTGGGTAAGAGAGACATTATCTCAAAAATAAGGTAAAGAATGAGAGAGAAAGACACGTGCCATCAACCTCTGCTCTTCACCCAATGTGTATATGCACAAGGCATACACTTGCACAAACATGAGTCTCTCTGTCTCTGTCTCTCTCTCTTTCACACACACACACACACACACACACACACACACACACACACACATACACACACACTTTTTTTAAAACCCACATTTAAGTGTTTTCTGGAGTAGATATTGCTTTCATATCATCAAAAAGTTAAAAAAAAACTTAAGTCATGCCACTGTATGTTGGGGACTCTCTGTATTTAATTACACATTTTTGTTCTTCCTGTCACTCTGTGGGGTATTGTTGTTCTTATCTTTGTTTTACAGATAAGAAAATCTTGACACAGAGGATTAAATAAGTGACCAGATTCCATAACTGGTAAGTGATGGAGCATGACTGGAGCCCAGCCACCATGGCTTTTCTGTCTTCGTTCTTTCTTCATTGTATCAACACAAACTTCACTATACTGTGTCCCTGAGTTGTATAGTGGGATCAGCTGTTGCCATCTGGAAATTCAGAGCTTCTGAGTTCAAACACATGCAAACAGGGCTGGAAAGATGGCTCAGCAGTGAAAGCATTTGCTCTGCATCCTCGATGACCAGAGTTCCTACCCCAGAATCCACATAACTTCCGGGTGGTCATGGCAGCCCACATACACAATTTCAGCCTTAGAAGACAGAAGCAGAGGATCTCTGGAGCAAGCTGACTAGGGAGAGAAGCCCTATAGGTAAGCTCGGGGTTTGATTGAGAGACCTTGCCTCAAAGAATAGAGTGGAAAAGTGATGAGGAAGATTCCCAACCTTAACCTCAGACCTACAATGTATACATACACACAAGCACACCTGTGTGCCCATCATATATATGAGCACACATATATGAACACATTTACTCTATGCACATCACTCATGCACAAATGAAAAGAAAATGTGAGTATTATGGCCAGCTTCATAAAAAAATACTATTTTATTGCAAATGTCCCAAATTGGTTATTGTAACAACTCACTATCTCTTACATCTTCTAGTACCCACAGGGACACTCCTACTTTAAGAGCCATAGGTCTAGTTTATTTTTGCAATAGAAAAAAAAATGTTACTTCATTCAAATTTGACATGCTCATTTATCTGAACAGCATAATGATATGTTTAAAAGATGGTAAGTAGTGGGTTTATATGTGTATGCACGTATGAACATGCATATGTGTGCATGTTCAAATATGCCTGGTGTGTGTGTATGAATGTTAATTTGGTGCCTGAGTGACAGCTTTGGAGGTCATTCCAGGCATCATTCACACTTTTTGAGACAGAATCCCTCGCTAGTCTGGGACTAAAACTCATTAAATAGAATAGGCTGGATGGTCAGCAAGCTCCAGGGATCTGACTGTCTCTGCTTTCCAAGCATAGGGATGACACATCAACTCTACCATGCCTGGCTCTTTTAAAAATAAGTATTTCTTTTACCTTTTTGAGCTGATAATATAATTGTACCATTTCCTTTTTCTCTTTCATTCCTCCAAACTCTCCCATAGAACTCTCCTGTGCTCTTTCAAGTTCATAGCCTCCCTTTTTCAGTAATTGTTGTTACATACATAATAAAATATATAATATATTCCTTAATGCATAACTATAACCTGCTCAGTATTTATACTTTTTGTGTGTATGTATTTTCAGGCTGACCATTTGGTATTGGCTAACCAGTTGGTGTGCTCTTCCCTGGGTAAGACTATTTCTCCTGCTCTCAACTTAGTTACTTCTAGTTCTTTATGTAGGGTTGAGGCCATTTGGGCTCCCTACACCCTCTACATATTAGCATGTCTATTGTTGTTGTCTTTGTTCTACTCAAGCTTAAGCAGCCATGTTGGTGAGACTTTATTAGTGTAGCTTTTGACATGACTAGGAGACACAATCTCACAGCAAACTCACTGATCCTGTGGCTCTTACAATCTTTCCATCCCCTTTTCCACAATGATCCCTGAGCCTTAGGTGTAGGAGTTGTGTTGCAGATGTATCAGTTGGGACTGAGCCCCAGAACTCTGCATTTTGATTGGCTATGGTTTTCTGTTAATAGTCTCCTTTTGTGGCAAAGAGAAATTTCCTTGGTGAGGAATGAGGACTACGATGGGTGATGTTGCTCTGTGTGATGTGAATGTGTTGCTCTAATTGGTTGATAAATAAAATGCTGATTGGCCAGTAGCCAGGCAGGAAGTATAGGTGGGATAAGCAGACAAGGAGAATTCTGGGAAGAGGAAGGCTGAGTCAGGAGTTGCCAGCCAGACACAGAGGAAGGAAGATGTGAAGGCAGAAATGAGAAAAGGTACCAAGCCACATGGCTAAGCATAAATAAGAATTATGGGTTAATTGAAGTGTAAGAGCTAGTCAGTAATAAGCTTGAGCTAATGACCATATAGTTTGTAAATAATATAAGCTTCTGTATGTTTACTTGGGTCCAAGTGGCTGCAGGACCAGCAGGTGAGAGAGATTTGTCCTGACTGTGGGCCAGGGAGGACACAGGAGAAAACATTCAGCTATAGGACTATACTTACCTGTGAGTATATGGACAAATATCTAGAATGCAGTTATAGATTACACTGATTTAGTAAAATGGCAATTGTGGGTTCTCCTCCAATATCCATGGCTTCACTAGCCCTGGGTAGTTGACTAGGTTTCTAGCACCAGGCATGATTTCCCTCTTGTTAAGTGGGTCTGAAGTCCAATTAGATAGTTGTTGGTTTGCCAACATACAGAGTCTCTAAAACAGAGACATGTAAGAATGAGATCTTCCATGCGACAAGGTACCTGTGGTTAGTAATTGGTAAAGTACTATACACTTGGAAATTTGCTGAAAGATTGAGTCCTAAGTATTTTCATTACACACGCACATACATGCAAGGTAAGAATTGTGTTAATTAGCTAGAATGGAGCTACCATTTTATAATCCATATATATACCAAATTACCCCAAAGGTACCAGGAATATATAAAGCTTCATTTGTTGATTATTTTCCAACAGCACTGAAAGGCAGGGGCAAGGTGATCCGCCAAGGAAGCCAAGTTTCTGATTGAAACACTTGGCACCCTTGACACCTTTGTGGAATAGCCAAGGACAAGACTTTTTTTCCTACTTGACAGTCCTTCAAATGTGCTGGGACAAAACCATGTCTTCTCTTCCGTCTCTTCCCCAGGAAAAGTGAAGCAAGATTCTATGATCACTGCCCTTGGATGGACTTTCACATCCTCCTACATTGTCAAACTTCTGGAGATGCCCAGAACTGTACTGCATTTCAGGGTTGGGACTGTCCACAAGGACTTTAGTGGGCAGCATTCCCTTCTTGAGCTGGGTCCTCTAGGAGGGGGGGGGGATTGTAGCTGACTGCATCTTCCCAAGATGCATGAAATGAATAGCATCTATCTGCCCTTTGAGGTTCTTGCCATGCTCCCAGTAAATGGTAGAGTCCAATCCCCCCTCCCTTGAGACTAACAGGGTGTGTGCCTCTCCTGTAGTTGACAGAATCTGAGAAGTAAGTATGATTTTTGAAGGCTAAGTCCTAGAAGGTATATCCTTGAATACAGAAGTGCTAAGCCTTCATACAAAGGGTCTGCAGCCTTGGGGCCACCATGCAGAAACACCATACTGAGAAGCTCTGAGGCCATATACAAAGACAAAGATCGGCCTGGCCAGTTCCACTCGATTCTGCCACTCCTCTGTTCTAGTGTCAACCACTATCCAGTTAGACAAAAGATTTCAAGGTCAAGTCAGCTAGCCAAGTACTTCTCAAATTCCAAGTCCTAGAAACCATGACAGGTAATAAATTTATCGTTGCTCATGAAATGATGTTGTTTTCAGCCACTAAAGATTGGCAGAGTTGGTTAGGCATCAGTGGACCACCACAGTGGGTCTTAGCATTAATGCTTAGTCTGAAGGGGACAAGGCCTACCATTTCTGTGGTGGAGAATTCTAGCATTGCTTAATCTCTTTCTACTTGGAGAATTAACATCCATCTTATTCAGAGTCCTTGAGAGAAACTGGACTAGAGGTAAGAGAGAGACTAACCAAAGCAAGAAACTGAAAGCCAATCCAATGTCTTAAATTTAAATCTTTCAGTGTTATTCTGTATGCTTTCCATAAGGCAGCATATTAGAGAGACTTATACAGATTGAATAGTTTCCTCAGGATTCATATTGAAGCCTTGACTAAGAATGAGACTACATGGCTAGTGATGAGAGCTTTAAGAGGTAATTTGGGTTAATGTGGTCATAAGGACAAAATAGCATCTAGCAGTATTGTAGCCTTATGAAAAGAGAAAGACTCTTTCCCCATCCCATCTCTGTGTAACATGTTAAGACACAGTGGAGACACCAGGTTAGGACACAAAGGAGAGCAGAGCCCTCACCAGAGACCACCAAGCTGGGCACCCTGATAATGGATGACCAGCCTCCAAAATGCACAAAATATATTTATGTAGTTAAAGACACTTTAAGTGGTTTTATATATATATATATATATATATATATATATATATATATATATATATATATATAATGCTAATGTGTCTCTGTGTGTAGACATAAGATATAGACATGTACAATAATGTGCATCTTAAGATGAATAAATTTTAAGCATGACTATGTTGGAGTCTGAAAACTTCAAAGACAAAAGATTAAATTAGCATCTCTCATGTGAACTTATTTATACTTTTTCTATGAATTTACATTACTGATTTGTGGAAAGTAATTGTTTTATCACACAACCAATCAGGATAGGACTGGCTGTATAATTAAAATTAATTGTAATTATAATTTCAGAAGCTCAGACAAGACTTTAAAGTTCATCCAGCTAAAATCTACAGATCTAGGCCTGTTTTATAACCTTGTCCAAGTTGGTATGGTAGCATGGCCAGCCTGACTCCCCACAGACGACCCCAATTTGAAATGCTCACTATATTATGTCACTGGAGATGGTTAAGGGTGCAGTGAAGGAGACACCGTGCACTTTTTTCCGCAGGCTTGCAACCTGATACCACCTTATTGGAAGGAGATTTAATTTCATTACTCAGAGTACCACCAAGGTTTATGTCCCTCAATCTATGCATAACAACTCAACATAACAACTCAACTGTGCTATGGTGCTACTTGCAACAATGTTCATCATATAGGAAATTGTGCGATGTTAGGTAAACAGTTAATGGGATATTTATTATTCACAGGTTGCTAGTCTATAGGCATCACACGCTGTAGCTTATAAAAAAGAAATTGGAAAAATATATATGTTTCTCCAAAGATCCAAACAATAGCAAACTGTGGAGTGTTCTCTTATCCCTGGGTATAATGTTTCTAGTTGACAAAGGAATGACCTAAAATCAGTTTGGGAAATTTGGTCACTGGAGAGGCATATGGTCATGAAGTCATGAAACCTGGAAGTTTCTAGCAATCACCCATTTAATAATTCTGCAGCTCCAGTTGTTACAGAAACCTGCCTTCTGGTAACCTTCTTCCACTCCTACCAGGTCTAGAAAGCGAGGCAATCAGAACAAAAACTCCCTAAACTGTGTTACATGTGCAAAATATTATGATCTTAGTAGTTCTCGAATAATAAAGTGCAGCCATCATGTCCCCTCATCGTCATGCTTAATATCCCACATATATCAAATGATTTTGAAAATGTTTTCCATTTCAGCCCTTCAGGCAAAAGGTTTTCATTTGCTCTTCTTCATCTGGAATACAGTTTTGTGGTTTAGCACTGGAAACACTGTCCAGTGCGTCTCACTACTTGAGTCTAAAATTGCCCCATAATTGAAGGCAAATGATTATTTTCTCTCTTTCCTTGGAGTTTTTCTGGATTTTGTTTTTCACTGTTGACTGATATTTTTCCTTGAGTTATAACAGGTGGAGGCCAAATGCACATATTGCCAAGTAAAATGTGGTCAGAACCAGGCAGGGTGGGAGGTGGGAAAAGCTTGATCTTTGGGATGACAACTATGTCATAGGATATTATCAGAATGATTCACATATATTTTGTATGGAAGCTGGAGCTGGAGGCAGTCAGATGGGAGGAGAGTGAGGCTGCTTATTCAGCCCTTCGCTTCCTGGGGACTGTGGGCTTCGTTCTTGTTTGGAGTCTTGATGCTTTGGACCATGACTCAACATGGGTGTATGCTTTGGGTCCTGGAGCTCTCAATTCTGGCCCTGCATTGATTTCAAAGCTGTGTGTTAACAGATTTCTGATCATTCATTATGGTGAGTATAACTGGAGTTAGCGTAACAGCACACATTTAAGGTAAGAGTATTCCATCAAATATGAGCCTTACTTTAGTGAAGGCTTGTACCCAAAACCCTAAAGGTATTCATTAGCCAAACTTTAAGAGAAATTTCTATGGTGAAGCTATTCTTCCATATCTCATTAAAGGTTGAATTATACAAATGCATAGATTTGTCAAAATTTAGCACATATACAAATGACTGAAATTTCATGTTTACATCAAAAAACTCCAAATAATGAACCCTAGTTTATGAACATGCTGAATCTCTCAAAGAGAATTATGCATACACTTTAAATTTATACTGAAATTCATCAAATAAAATGGGCTGTTCATAGGTAGAATACTGAATAAGCATGTGATCCAACATTTATAGTAAAGTATTCTGGTAGAACCTAAGGCATAGTTCTTGCATGAAGTGGTGTGTCTGAGCTTGCTCACATAGGCTCCCAAGAGCTGATTTTGCATGGATCTTTCCTAAGTCATTTTGGAAGTTTATAATTATTGATGGTGGGAACACGCATACCAAAGAAATCAGTGAAGGACACAAGGAAGAGCTTTGTTTTTGTCCATGCTGCTAAACACAACTGGGGGGTGTGGGCAATTCGCCATAAACTTCTTTCAACATCCCTGTATGTTTGCAAATTTTTATAATAAAATATCAGCAAAAAATATTATTCTGCATTTTTTTGTTTTTGCTGATAAAAAATAAAATTTCCTTCAGATTGAAGATTTTTTTACTCTGAGAGTTAGTATTCTTCCCACAGCAGCAGCTGGAAGGAAAATATGTGTCACGGTATCATGTTCTCAAAGAACTGTGTGGAGAATCATAGAAGCAAAGAGGCTAGAAGAATGGACAGACCCCTGGGGCAGAGACCAGCAGTGGGTGAGGCACTGGCAGATTCCCTCCAAGGGGGACCAAGACTCTGTCTGAGAAGTAGGCTGCTGTGAGCGGAAGACAAGGGAAGTCCAAGGAGTGTTGCCCAACTCTGCAGGCTAGCATCAGAACAACATCAAGATGGGTGTCCGGTATGTTGCTCGTTTTCTCCTGAGAACAGTTTTGACCTGGCATTGTAAAAGAGTAGGCATTGGTGAATTATACCTCCCATAACCTCAAGGTTCATAGGAGCCAATCACATTCGACTAGGGAACCTAAAAATCAGCAGAGTAATTGGATTGGTTTTCTCTCCTAGGGACTATAGCCTATCTAGTCACAAGTTCTTGGACCCTTTACCAGTGCCAAGTATGGGTTCCATCTCCTGGAGACCCACATAAGCTCCAGCCAGACAAAGACTCAATGCAGAGGGGAGAAAGAGAACACAAAATTCTCCCAGTCCAGGAGCTATTGGCATGTGATGGCTGCTGGCAGCGGGGAGAGTCAGTTTTCTTCAATGATATCCTTTATTGGTTAAGCATGGCCCCGGAAAATCCTTTATCTTCTCTGGTCTTCATTTATCCTCTTCTGTAAAATAAATGTAGTAATGTTAAGTTTTGGGAATTTTCATAGGCATCTTCTATATATGATAAAACCGTATAGCACACATTTTTAAATTATTATAATTATCCCCATTGCTATTGTTTGACTGTGTTACTCCAGCCTACTACAGTAGGGCAGTATGAAATCTCCACATCTAGCATGCACCAGGGTAAAATTATTAACTGGCAAAAATAAAAATTAGATTTCACTTGGGTTGCTTGCTCGCGCCTTTCTCAAAGTTTTCTATTTGTATGTCATGGCTCTTCTGGTTTCTGCAATACACTGTATCTGTTCCAGAGATCACTGGAAGAGTTGAGCTAAAAGCACAAATGCTTTCCCTTCTGAGACGATTTCCTGGGACTTGACCTTCCAGGGTGAAGGAAGGATAGAAGAGACAAAGAAATGATCCCCTAAATTGAGTGAGGGAAAGCTGAATGCATTTTGTTTTGTTTTTGTTTTTCGAGACAGGGTTTCTCTGTGTAGCTTTGCGCCTTTCCTGGAACTCACTCTGTAGCCCAGGCTGGCCTCAAACTCACAGGGATCCACCTGCCTCTGCCTCCCGAGTGCTGGAATTAAAGGCGTGCGCCGCCGCCACCGCCGCCGCCGCCACCACCGCCACCACCACCACCACCTGGTTGAATGCATTTCAACCCTTTCATCTTTCAACTAAGTGAAAGTCCAGAATTAGATAGGGAAATGTGATTGTGAGCACATATGTATATTTAGAGGCATGGGTATTTTAAGACCTTTAAGGGAACACAAGTCGGAGGACCAGGATTTCTAAGGGCAGATCTGTTGCCACGGAAATCAAATCTGCCAGGTTGCTGATACTATCCAATAAGATGTTACAACTTAGTGTTTACTCTGTTATTTTTTTTTCATTTTTCTTTATTAAGAAATTTTCTACTCACTCCACATACTATCCACAGATTCCCCCTTCTCCCTCCTCCCACCCTCAGCCCTCTTTCCCAAGCCACCCCTCATCCCCACATCCCCCAATCGAGGTCTCCCATGGGGAGTCAGCAGAGCCCAGCACACTGAGCCTAGGCAGGTCCAAGCCCCTTCCCACTGCACCAAGGCTGTGCAAGGCGTCACACCACAGGCACCTGGTTCCAGAAGCCTGCCCATAGACCAGGGACAGATCCTGATCCCCCTGCCTGGGTTTCCCCCAAACAGTTCGAGCTAAACAACTGTCTTCCATATCCACAGGGCCTAGTCCAGTCCCATGGGGGGCTCCACAGCCACCAGTCCACAGTTCATGGACTTTAGTGTGGCCAGTCATCTCTGCACGTCTTCCCATCATGATCTCAACGTCCCTCACCTGCAGTATCTCTCCTCTCTCTCATCAATTGGATTCCTGGAGCTCAGCCTGGAGCCTGGCCATGGATCTCTGTATCTGCCTCTATCTGTCACTGGACAAAGGCTCTATGATGACAGCTAGGTTATTTGCTAGGCTGGTCACCAGAGTAGACTGGTCCAGCCACCCTCTGGATCACTGCCAGCAGACCAAGGTGAGGTCAACCTTGTGGATTTCTGAGAGCCTCCCCAGCACCCTGCCTCTTCCTATTCCCATGATGTCCTCATCTATCGTGGTATCTTCCTCCCTGCCCTCCCGTTCTGTCCTCTTTCCAGCTTGACCCTCCCATTTTTCTATGTTCTCATCCCCCACTCCTCGCCCTCTTCTGTTATCCTTTTTTATTTTTTCCAATTAATGGAAAATGAGGATTGTGTAAATGGGAATGGGGGTGGGAGGATGGGCAAAGTGAAAGCAGTAGGCTATCGAGAGACTAAACATTTTGTTTCTCCTGGGGCCTCTTCCTAGCTTGCAGCCAGCCACCTTCTTGTTCTCTTCTAATCAGAATGCCTGACATGTTGGATCAGGGTCCCACCCTCCCTGAGATCTCATTTAGCCTCATTTAACTCCTTTAGTACGAAAGCTATTTAGTGGTCCTCTCTTCAAACACTGTCACATTGGGAGGTAGAGCTCCAAAATAGGAATTTTCAGGAGAGACAATTTATTGTACAACAAGCAGAAAAAAAAAAATCAAACGTTCAAATAGGAGCTAAGTGCCTCACAGCTGCAAGTCTGGTCCACATCCACATCAGTTCCCCATCGGTCAGCCCAGCAGGTCAGATAACTAAGGAACTGGCTTCCCTGGCTTTGGAAGTTTGGGGTGACAGCCTCTGCTCTGCCACCTTCAGCAGATGGAACAAGAGACTTCCTGAGTTCTTCTCATCTCTTTTCTGATGACACGCTTTCTGCTCTTCTTAATATTCTACCTCAGGAAGAAATTGAGAGTCCCTGTGACTCTGAGTTTGCCTCCAAAGTCAAGCACCCCAATGTCAGATTACCCAGTGGCTGGGGAACATATAGAGGCCACCTGCTATAGGACATCTGACCCCTTCTAAAACATATCCCACCACTTCCTCTTAATTCATCTAAAAGAATGCCTTACTCAAGTCAGTTTAATAAATTCCCTTTCTGTGTGAGGCCATGAATATTGGGATGAAAACATCCCAGGGAACTCACAGTCTAGTGGGAAAGACACAAAAACACTCAACAAGACAGAAACACTTGAAGAGTTCAAGGAGATGTTCCAGGGAAAACTTAAAGGTGAGATCAGTTCTTTCTGGTTGGAAAAACCTTGGGATGGCGCATGGAGAGCTAACCTCTGGGTAGGATCCAGAATAAGGAATAAAAACTTGAAAGTAAAGTGTGGAATGGAGGGGACAGAAAATGGAAGCAAACAATTCCACTGAGATGAAAAGCATGAGCAGAGTCTTGGAAGCATAGACATACTGTATTTTTCAGATGCACCTGTCTTCGCTGGCCCTGGACATTCTCAAGCTTTTAGCTGTATCGTTTCAACTGGTGGGTCATTAACACAGAGATGGCTGGCCCCACATCACAGATTCTGATTGAGGAAGTCAAGATTAAGACCCAAGAATCTCTATTTCTTACAAAGTATCCGGACCATATTTTCAAAACAAATGCACTGAAAATGATAGATGGAACTCAAGTAACAGAGGTTGGTATTATATGTTTAGAAATCTGAAGAGTAAATTGTAAGGCAGAGGGATAGTCAGTGTGACAGTGACCGATGCACAGGAGGAGACATGGTCTGAATTTGTTTCAGTTATGGAACTGAGAATCGTGTGTCTCCCCTGGGATCTTCTCTTTGGTCTAGGGAGGAAATTAAGGACAGAGGTGGCCTTATAGAAGCATAATTAATTTCCCTTTGTCACAGGCTGAGCACAGAAGGACACTTGAGTTTCTTCTTAGGAAACTGGGTAGAATTTGAGACTCTCCCAGAAAAAAAAGAAAAGTTTAAGAAGAAGAGTGGGTGGGAAGCATGACTCTGGCCATGGAGACAAACTTCAGGTACCCAGGGAGCAAATGTAGAGAAATTACCAATTGGTCCCTAGACACACTGGATGGAACTCTGTGTGGGGCTGAAGGTAAAATTTGGTGTTCAAAGAAGGTACAGCTAAGAATAGAACCCATGGAGAAGCAAGAAGGTAGAGAAGACTGTTGATGGCACTTCAACTTCCTTCGGTGGACTGAAGGAGGGCAGAGGGGAGGTAGGGTTCAGAGTGAAGGCTTCTGGGAAGCCAGAACAGACCAGAGCAGAGCATGGTTCTCAGGAAGAGGATACAGAACCATTTGTCTTGTCAACTGGTAACTTAGATGCTACAAATGGAGCATCTACTCTCTTCAGCCCATCTCTGTGGCTGTCATACAGCACCCGAGAAAGAGTAGTTTATAGAGTTTACTTTACTCACAGTTCTAGAAGTGTAAGAGCATAGGACCAACATCAGGTGATGGCCTTTGTGCCTCGTCATGATCTGGGGAGGGCATCACATGATGTGGCACCCAGGGTCCCAGCTCGGTGCTTTCATCCTCTTCTTACAAAGCCATAAATACCCTATTCTCACAGCCTTATTGAACCCTAATTATCTTCCAAGGGCTCCAACTCCAAACACCATTAACACATGAATTTATGGATTACGTTTCTAACACAAGGCTTTTGGGGAACATTCACACTGTAGTATCCACTTTTCTCCATGATGAAGGAAGAACAGTAATTAAAAGAGAAATGGAGCCGGGGAGTTGGCAAGGTGGCCTGAAGCTCAGGTGGCTTAGGAAAATGCCTAGGATATGTTATTACAGCTATGAAGAAAAAGACAAGGGTGTTGTGGAGGGAACGCTGGGCAAGATGCCCAGCCTTTATGGAAGTGGCACTCAACTTGGACCTGAATGACAGGGTAGACCAAAGGAAGCAGAGGCAGGTATTTGTGCAATGGTTCCACCAGGAGACATGAGTGGGAGAGAGCATGGAAAGCATGAGAAGAGACCGGTAAGGCTGGCCAGGGCACTTGCCCAAAACCTTGTTAAAAATCCCTCTAGCTAGGCCGAGTGGCACAGGCCTGTAATCCTAGCTACTCAGGAAATTGAGACAAGAATATTACAAGTTCAAGGCCAACTTGGGTAACTTAGCAAGACCCTGTCCTCAAATAAAAAGTTGGAAAAAAAAAAGAGAGAAGAAGGTGCTGGAAATATATATATAGCTGAACAGTAGAGAATTTGCACAACATGCTTAAGGCCCTAGGTTTACCTCCTATTATAGGAAAAACATAAAAACAAAGATAAAATCCTCATGGTATAGAATCATCTGCTTTGAGGATTCACAGACTATGCAAACCCATCAGCCTTGTTGCTCCACATCAGTGCCAACTTGGTGTTGAACAAAACCAAAGAGTTGGAGTCAGCAATTTACCTTCTCTGCCAAATGCTATGGTTGGAATTCTATGGCACCAACACACCCTGGAAGGACTGAGGCATGCCGTGATTGAGGAGAGACATTTTATATATATATATATTTCTGTGCCTGGGGCTCAGAAAGCAATTTTCAGGGAGAATTCCTAAAGCTGTTTTCAGCATTATGTAAGCCCTTGAGATGATGGACTCATTCCAAACACATAACAGAATTTCCTAAGGGAAGCTCACAGCCGCAATACCTTTATTGTCCCCTCCAACATATCTGTCACTTCTGGGGTCTTTGGGCACATAAAGGTGTGCAAGGCCTGAGATTCTGCTCTCATTAAGTCTACTGCAAAATTAATCCTGCTGGAGGGACAAACTTGGCAGTCTCTCTATTGTATTATTAAAATATTTCCACACAACCGGGCTCACAATCTCACCTGGCAGCGTAGGTCTAGCATAGCAGTAAATGCTTGGGAGCCAAACGGACCAGAGTCCAAGTCCTACCTCTTTCCTCTGCCATCTGTGTGACCTTAGGCTAATAGTTTAACCTCTCTGAGGCTCCTTTCTGTGGTGGTGGTGGTGGTGGTGATGATGATAATATCTACGTAGCTATGGAGATTACATGAGTTATGCATATGAAACACTTTCCTCACCATCCCAACTGTTCAAATTGAGATCCCTGCAAATCAGAACAGAAGGTCTGCAAACCTTGGGGAACTAGTTCGGAGCTCCTGGTTCTGCTCCTGAGTGTGGCCACCTCTACTACATACAGAACTCTGTCATGCCTGGGGTTACTCCCATCTCCCCTGGGATCAGCTAGCTACCTTGCAGACATTGCCTTTCAATACTAGTTTACAAGCTGTGGCTGCACAAGGTCAGAAAATTGCAGTAGGCTTACTCCTTCTCTGAGTGGCAGGTTGCTACACCTTCACCTCAACTTGGCTGTCCCTTCGGACCTTTTCACACTCTGAGAGTGTCAGGATTTAAGGTCAGCTCCCAGTGCTTCGAGAGCTACCTTTGTTTGCTTTCCAGCCCACCTGGCAACTCTGCAGGGCTACAATGGCTAATGTTTCAGAAAACCCCTGCGGACAGGGTTTTAGATGCCCACAGCTACATTACAGGCATGAGCAAAGGTGCCGAGCTGGTTGGATGACTGCAGCCCAGTCAGGGGTGGAACGAAGCTGAGCTGGGCTTGCTGTACAAGTATTTCCATTCAGCCCAGAGTCTCTGGCTCAGAAGCTGGCAGCTCTGGCCTCTGGAACAAGCCAGCAAATGGAAAACTAAAGGGATTTTTCAGGTCCCACGCTCGTACCCATGCTTTAAATACTGCCTGCATCCACACGCACGGAGGGGATTCCCACTTGTCCCAGAACCTGGCTGCAGGGTAGGATGGAACCCTTTCTCTGCCGAGCTGGGAAGCTGGCTGGAGCTGCCTTACTGAGTCCCAGGAAAGAGGTACCTGGTGAGAGAAGGAGACCGTACAGTCTCAGAAAGAGGGAGGCCCAAGGCCATTTTCAAAGAAGCCAAATCATAACTCTTGTGCACATAATACAGCCAAGAGTCTGGGAACAGTGGGGTTGTGTTCTCAGAGATGTCTCATCAGTGACTTCATTATTGTACAAACATTATAGAGTATACTAGGTCTATATGATAGAGCATGGTACATTCCTAGGCTTTCTGGTGTGTTACAGTATATTTAATCCATTATTGATTGAGTCATTATGCAACACATGACTTTTAGAAGTGAACCGATGTCATCGATCTTATCTGATACATTAATGAAAGAAACAGAAAAATGTTAGAGCTGCTTTTGAAGAAAATTAGAAAAGCTTGTTATTATCGGCAGCTCAATCAAGAAAAGTTAGGACAAGATCACAGGTCAAAAATCTAAACTGGCTAATGTCTTCCAGGGTCATATACCATAAGCTTTGTGGCTTTTGTGGCTTCTTCCCCGACAGGACAGAAATTATTCACATCTCTACAGGACAAGAAAAGCTACAAACTGTCCCCTATCCCTTGCATAATGGTAAGTTAGCCAGGTCCACAGAAAGCCCACCAAAGGAGCAAGCGGGCACTGGCTCAAAGAACACCCAGGTGTCACTTGCCCAAGGCCAACTTCTGAGTAATTTTTCTCCAGCCTGTTCCAACCTCTGGCTGGCTGCGTCAGGTCCTTCCTTGTCCCTTTGCCCAGCTGAGACAATTCAAGGATCTCTTTAGCCTGTTTCTCTCTAGCAATCTGCAGTCCAGATCACATTAATAGCTAACTTGGAAACTCTGCATGGCCACCTTGCCTTCATCCCATGGGTGCAGGTGTGGGAGCTTGATGATGCTCTGTGGGCTTGGGAATCACAATGCTGCACTGATGCTAAGCAGCAGGAGCTTCGGAGGCTCCACCATAGGCCGCTCCTCTCTGCAGATGGTCTAGTCTGGGATGTGGGGATAGAGGGGAAACAGCTTGAACTGTAAGGCCAGAACTGGACAAAACCGGCCACTGAAAGCCACGGTGAAACCCATGCCGCCACAGAACACTTAGGATGTGTGTCTTCCACTTCATGTTAGTTTGTCCACTTTCGTTTTTGAAAACTTAGTCTTAGTATGGAAACAACAGCATTGACTGGCATTCTCATTAACCTGTGTGACCCTGTTCACTGTGCATCTCTTCTGAACCTCTGCTCCCAGGTGACACACAGACACATACAGTGTGCACACTGGCACATACAGTGTGCACACAGGCACAGACAATGTGCACACAGGCACATACAGTGTGCACACAGGCACATACAGTGTGCACACAGACACATAGAGTGTGCACACAGGCACATACAGTGTGCACACAGGCACATACAGTGTGCACACAGGCACAAACAGTGTCACACGGCCACATACAGTATATACACGAGAACATACAGTGTGCACACAGACACATACAGTGTGCACACAGGCACATACAGTGTGCACATGGACACATACAGTGTGCACACGGACACATACAGTGTGCGCACGGACACATACAGTGTGCACGGGCACATACAGTGTGCACACAGGCACATACAGTGTGCACACAGGCACATACAGTGTGCACACGGGCACATACAGTATATACACGAGCACATACAGTGTGCACACGGACACATACAGTATACACACAGGCACATACAGTGTGCACATGGGCACATACAGTGTGCACACAGGCACATACAGCATATACACAGGCACATACAGTGTGCATAGGTCCCACTCTTCTGAAGCTTATTTAGAAAATGGCTGACTTTCCCTTCCATATTTCATTTTTCAAAGTTTTCATGTAGGACACTCTTAGTTCTTAAATCTTTAGGTACTCTCCACGATCACTTCTCTCCCCTCCATGCAGCCTTGGGGCTCTAGCACTTGGCATTTCCAGCCTACATGACTCTGTAGCCTCCTAAGGGCTATTCCTGTCCACCCCTCACTTCACCCGATCTATTCTCCTGTATACCCCAGGAGGCATTTTAAACATGTAAGTCAGATCATCTCTGCACGGTTAAAAGGCCCTCCACCACCTCCACTTTCTACCTCCTATAATCCAACCTCTGTCTTCCTCTCCCCTCTGTTTCCTTGGGTTCCTGAGCCCAGACCAAATTTCTTTCTGGCTCAGGGCTTTGCATGTGCTTTATCCAACTGTCATTTCAAGTGTGTCATCTACCAAATCACCACCATTTTTCTCTCGAGGCCAAAATCGGGCAATTACATGTACAAAAGCATTCTGTGGGACTCCTAACAGTGGGGGTGGAGGTATCTCTGACTTTTTCACCTGCTCTTGGGACCCTTTTCCTCCTACTGGGTTGCTGGTCCAGCCTTGATATGAGGGTGTGTGCCTAGTCTTATTATGCTAGGTTTGGTTGCTCTCCCTAGGAGTCCTGCTCTTTTCTGAAAGGAAATGGAGGAGGAGCAGATCTGGGGGAGAGGGGAAGTCGAGGGGGCAGCTAGGAGGAGTGGGGCAGGAGGGGAGGCTGCCGTCAGGATATATTGTATGAGACACGGTGCAGAAGTCAACTTACTAAGCTTAGAATTTTCGAGTAAGCTTTGGGGCAGCAGCGGCTTCCATCTCTCCCGTTAGTGACATATCCCAGAGTCTAGCATGGTATTGGCACTAAAGACTTAGGGGATAAACCCCACCACGTGCATATTAGGGGCTGGGAAGTTTCTGGGTGGAAGAGGCTAGAAGTATCCTGCTAAGATGAGGCAGCTGAGGTGAGGCAAGCTCCCCTCTGAGATGGCAGAGATGGGGGCAGGGGGCAGAAGCACACAATCTTGCATGGTGGATCCCCTGTCTTAGGATGGATTCTCAGGAAACTTGACCTTACTTCTGCCTGGTCCACACTGGTTTAGGGGAAAGTGATTTTGCTCCTCTTCCACGAAGATCCTTCAAGGTGGATTCAGGAATTTATCATTCTTGCATTTTTTCTGTCTGTTTCTAGCCTATAATTCCTCATTCATATAAAAAATGGGAGTTCTGGAATAGATCTCAGAATTCCCTTCAGGGCCCATATTTGATGGTTTTAAGTGAAAATGGGTTCCACCTGGAATCAAGGCATGTTCGGGTCAAGGCTTTAAAAAAACCTACTCAGGCTTAGCTGGGCCATCACCAGGAGGCTGTGGGGGCTCCTTCACAGTGGGCGGCCCAGGTAATGAGGTTCTCGCTCACCTGCCTGATGGGTAAGAAACAGCAAGAGGATTATGAAGCCCATATCCTGTCTCCTCCAGGGCTTGGCCTGGAGCGTCCTGGTGTGTAGTTCTCTCTCTGGAATGTCTCCGCTATGATCAGTGATACTATTAAAGGACATTTTAAACCGAGCAAAGAGAAATGTTCTCCACACGAGTTTTTAAAGTGCATGCTTCAGACGACGGGTTGTTAAGTGCACTCACCTGGGGAGCCTGTTAAACGTGTCACCTCTGGCCCACTTCCAGACCTCTGACTCGTGAATCTGGGCAGCACCTGAGAATCTATACTGACAGGCCCCCAATGATCCTGGTGCAGATTTGAGGTGGCAAGCTGCACATGCTGGTGTGAAGGAGCCTGCACTCTGCAAGGACAGGGTTTAGCCAGATGCCAGAGGCTTCCCTTCTCACCAGCTTCTGGAGGCTGTGAGAGACATTGGAGAATCTGCACAGGCTCTTCACTTGTCAGCCTCCAGCATCTGAGATCCACAGTCCAGCCAGTCATTAGAAGGGCCCGATGACAGCATGCCAAACAGCTGCATACAACTCAGACAGGATGCACAGACCCAATTTCCAGCAGAAGAAAACCTCTGGCTTTAGATCACTGAGCTTATGAATGCAGTGTCTTAGGCTGTCCGTCTTCCAGACAATGAAAGGTAAGTTTGACCGTCCCTGCTCCCCTATTGGGTTGTGCAAAGAATTTAAGGAATAGCAAGTTTAATTCCACATAAAAGCGTGCATTCTTCCGATCTGCTGAGAATTCCCTGTCGCAACACGCCCATGGCCTAGAGGGGATGGCAGGAATCTCAAAGTTTTTTAAGTCACAAATCATCATAACCAAAACTTTGTGGTGCATTTCTTTATGATATTGACCAGTTTGACACATACACAGAGACTCTTCTAAGTCACATGTTCCAGGATCACCCCACTTCTTCTCACTGTCCACATGACCACAAACTGTAGTGGGTAGCTGTTTGAGCCATGCCCTGAAGCACTGCCCCTAGTAAAGCAGCTGTAGCTGTTACATGACCTTGAGGAACCTGCCCCTGGGGTGTGACCACCGGGACCCTTAAGACCTGGGATGCACAAACGCCCGCCCCTACTCTTGGCTACATCCTGGTTTTGGATGCTGACATCTTAGACCAAGCCGTTCATTGTGGAACATAGCTCAGCTTTCTTGGACCCTATGATACATCTCCTGTGGTTGTGAGTTTACCCCCAACTAAATTCCTTTGATCATTAAGCTGATTCCATGAATTGCTGGTGATTTAATCACATTAACCAACCTCCGGAAAACTTACCGTAGAGGAAGAGGGTAGAGGAATGGGACAAAATCCACACAGAGCCATAGGGATCCAAGAAAGTGATCTACTTGCATCAAAACTCTCTTACCACACCGAGACCCCATGCTCCAGGGCTCACTCACCTGTAGAGAACCATCTATGACAGATGGCAAGTGTCCACAGAACACCTGTAAGGTCAGGGGTCCACTGAGGGCCTGTGAAGAAGAGAATCGGGACTGAGGGATTCTGTCCTCAAGTGAAGCCTTCTCTCTGTATTGCAGTTCCACAGTGAAAGGTGGAGATGAAAGAGAGTAATTCGAGGAAGGGGAGAAAGCAACTCATCCTTCTCATCAGGGCCCTTCCCGGGACGTTGGCCAACAGCCAGCAGCATACGTCTAGCGTCTTTATTAACTCACAAAGCAAAGTTCTCGGGCACTAGGCCCAGGCAACTCTGGAGACTCAGAACTGCAAGAGTCCAATAGAAAGGTAACAGTGCTCATAAATCACACAAATGTCAGCACCGTGGCATAAGATGCTTCTACCCAAGCTGCAAGGGCAAGGTTGTGAGCATCTTACACTTCAGGGCAGGAGCAAGGAAGACATGTTACTGAGGTGACTCATGGTCAGTGAGGGAGGAAGGGATTTTCTAGAGTCAACAACAGGTTTTGGTGCCTAGAGAAACTGTTAAAAGCAATAAAGGCAATGACTCTGTTGTTCTCAAGAAGAGGTGAGTAGACTTTCTTCACTTGGGCTGTAGAGACATTGTTGGAAAGGTGATCCTGGAATCCACCCACTGAGCCCCAGAAGCGCTTGCTACACAGTGAGCCAAAATAACTGGAATTCTAGAGTCAGAAAAAACTGAAGTGTGGGAACCCAAGAGCATGGTGCTCAAAGGAAGAGGCCTATGGGAGGACTTGGTTATACTAGACTAGAGAGGTAGCCCCCGTGACTGTCACCAGCCCCAGTTAGTCCCACTGCTGTTAACCACACATGGAATGTAGGCCAAATTTGTTCAAGATAATGACTTTTCAATATAAGTTCCAAACTGGGAGTTTTATGAGAAATTTAACAATCTTTAAATGTTGGCAACTCTCCTGTATTATTTAAACACTATATAGGGCAGACAAAATCCTTCTAGGGGAGAGAAAGATCATGCCTGTGAGCCTGCAGCTCATGGCTTCTGATGTCTCAGCTGTCTCATCACCAATCACACCATAGTTAATGTCAACTGAATGCTGCCCTCATTTGCCTGCACAGCTGATGAAACCATGTTTATAGGTGACTCCTCCAATCTTGCATAGCACTGCAACCGGGCAAGCCAAGATTCAAACACAGGTCTTCCTTATGTCAGATACTTTTAGACATTCAGTTGCAGAAACACATAACTGATGACCTCAAACCTGCTCTTTGCAAGGGGTGGCACAAGGACAGTGACAGCCCCGTGTTCCACCTGCTTAGCATTTGTGGGAAGATGAGACCTGGAACAAGAGCCTTACAAAACAGAAATTGCCATCCTGTGCAAGGACAATGGCAGGAGATTAATAGTAAGAACGGTCTTCCATTCTGCACAGTGTAAAGAAAATCCTTCAGTATTCAAAGGCGGTCCATGGATCCATAGCATTAGCAACGTCTAGGGGCATACCAGAAAGGCAGAGTCTTGGAGCTGGAAAATCACTTACTGGGTAAGAGTACTTGCTGCAGAAGCATGAGGACCTGAGTTCAATACCCAGTACCTATATAAAAAGCTAAGAATGCCCACAAATGACCTGTAATCCCAGGCTGGTGGGGTGGAGGCCGAAGAATGACTAGGACTTGCCAGCCATCATTGTAGTTGAAACAGCAAGCTCTGGGTCCAGTGAGAGGTCATGTCTCAAGGAAATTAAACTGAGAGTGATAAAGGAAAACTCCTGCATCTCCCTGTGGCCTCCATGAGTGGATGGACACATATACTTGCATTCAACACTTGGGCATATATCATACACATACTACCGCCACACACACACACACACACACACACACACACACACACACTACATACATGGCACAAATACTACACACACACACTCTAAAAATTAAAAAATAAACTCAAAAAGACATGAATGTGGGACAAGGACTCTCAGGGAAGAGGGTAATGGGTAAGAGGGAGTTTGGAGAGAGATGGGGAGCTACAGCTATCGGAATGCACTTTATACATGTAGGAATTTGTCAAAGAGCAAATTCAATGAAAACATAAATAAGCAAACAAACAAACAACAAATAAGTAGAACCTTGGAGTTTCCTGATGGGCCCCTTAAAGCTCTGATGGTCTTCAGGCTCTTATGTCCATTGAGGTTCGAAAAGCCTACCCATGCCTCTCTCGCACTTGTTCTCAAGATGCTGAAGCCTTCTGGCTCCTGTATCATCCTCATCCCATGGCCAAGCTCCTGGTAGGACCTCATCCCCTTTACTCTTTAATCCCTTACTGGGCATGGTGTACAGTTATCTGGGCCCTGTCAACCCAACTTAGAAGCACAAACAGGACCCTTCCCTAAAATCTTTCCTTTATGTTGTCCACTAGCCTGGGGCCTCCAGGCCTGGGGCACACCCTTGGAAGTGTGAGAAAAGTCAGAACAGCCACAGCAAGCTTCCCAGACATGCTTATGATATAGGGATAAAAATGATGCTCGCACTTCCAACGTGTGTCCATCACACAGGCAGAAAATGCTGGGTGTGGGCTCACTGATTCTAAACCTTGTTTACCAGCAGGGTGGATGCCTCAGAGCAGAAACCCTCAGCAAACACTCTGGTGTACACCTGAGCCCAGGTGCTGTGCTAGTTGCCCTGCTCTGACTATGGCTAGACTCTGAATCAAGCAGAAGGACTTCTAGGCGTCTACACTGCTGCTCTTGACACCCTGCGACTCTCTTGTTACTTTCCTGTCACTTCGTCTTCCATTCTGCCCCTCTCAGAATATATCTCCTTTGTTACTCTGCCTTTTCTCAGTTGCAGAAGGACAGGAAAGCTATCACTGTTTCCACCATCTTACCCCAGAAGCCCTTTCTGAGACTCTATTGCACAGCGCCTAAGTCTTGCAGAAAATGGGACAAACTCATCTTTCATTCCTCTGCCATCTCTGGGCACCAGGAGGAGAAATATCACGGTGTTGCCTCATCAATACATGCACATGATTGCCACCCAACATTCCTTCCCATCTATCTTGCCTTACAGGGTAGCTGCGCCTGCCCCAAAGAAAGCCACATTCCTTAGGCACATAGGTCACCTCCAAGTCCCTCCCCCAGCCCTCACCTGCTTCTTGGAGACCATAATCAGTCAAGGAAAAATTAAGTCAAAGTTCCCAGTGCCTTCTCCTCCCTAAAGCCCCTCATTTCACACACGTGCAGCCAGAAAGCCCATTCTGGCTCTAACCCATCACAGACCTTTCCATTCCAGGGAAACAGTGATGTTGCCATGGAAACAACCGGTGAGGTGTTTCTCTGGCTCAGTCCCAGACTGAGGACCCACAGCCCACACGGCAAAGTATTCACTGCTGGTATGCAGGGAGCAAGCCCCCTAACATCCCTCACCAACTCAGGACTGCCTTCCTGCCTCAGTGGGGCTATTAGAGGCAGTGTATGTTTGTGTATACATACATATATGTGTGTTTGTGTGTGTGCGAGACAGGTCAGATTTTTTTTTTCTCTTTAGCCCAACCCCTCCCAGCACACAAAAGACACATTCTTGAAAAAGAAAAAAAAAATGTATTTTCCCCCTGCATTCCAGCAGCCTGAGCTAAGCGGAGGAATGAATGGTTTGGGGAAAATCTCACACAGGAATAAATTTACAAGGGACAGCTGAGTGGATAAATTTGGTCCCCTGAGAGTGGCATTACAAGGCCTTTGGCAGGAGGCTGGCCTCTCATGCAGAGCAGTCTAAAAAGAAAAGCAGAGTAAGAGAGGGGAGCTTTCAAATGCACCCCAAAATACAATTTGGGGGTTCCTTAGAGTTCTCTCTGGCTGCTAACGTGTAAAGACTGGAGGAGGCCCATTAACAAATGCAAACAAACCCTTTCTAGATGGCTGCCCACACTCCACCCTGGGTCTGCCTAGGTGCCTTGGTTGCTAAGGTGGGCGCTTTAAAATCACCCTTACTTTCTAATATCACCTGGTGCCAACATACTTCAGAACAAAAGTGGTGTTTGACCCAGTGAAGACTTGGCAAACAGCTGGTGCTGTCTTCCTCAGTGTCTCCTTCAGATGAAGAGTAAAGTCAACAAGACAGACCCGACAGCATGAGGTTGGACACAGAACCAAGCCCCATGGCCCGGGGTTGGGGACACATTGCAAAAAGAAGAGACAGCTCTCCCCAGGAAGCTGCTACCAGTGCTAGAGGATTCTGGCTCAGGCCATGCAGGATCAGTTTCTTTTGGTCCCCATAGTTGTTTTCTGCAATGACTGAGAGCACGGGATGGCCAGAATCCATTGGGGCCACTCCCCTGCCCCAAGAGTGTTTAACTCTCATCTCTCCTTCCTGCCTCTTCACCACTTCCTTCACCCACCACAGTCTCCAGTTGCTAGACTTAGGAGAATCCCTTTGCTTATTTGGAATTCTGAAACTCATTAACCCCCATCCTCTCCATTTCTCCAGAAACCAAATTCTAGTACTTCTGCAGCTGGTAAAGAGCCTGCTGGTCCTCATGACAGCTTTTCCCAGGCTCTTTCATCCCAGGAGGGCCTGAGACTTGACGTCCAGCCAGCCAGGCTCCTCTGGGAGAACTGAGCTGTCATTTGTGGGCCACCAAACATGTCCATATCTCAGGCCATGTGCTGTGCTGAGTTAGTTACATTGACCCTTTGCCACCAATATTCATACTTCTGAAGTCATCATCAACCACTGAGTACCAAGACTTTCCAATTCCATCCTGTATGGAGACCAAGAGACAAGTGAGGTGATCACTTCCTGCTGCCAAGAGGTTCAAGTTCTGTTAATCAGATATAATTACTAGTTACCAAGTGTTCACTGCATTCCAGTCTCTACTATTTTTACTAAATAATTCCTTGTACTGGGTACTTATTCGCATTTTATATGGTAATTGAACACAGGGAAAGAACCAAATGATTTGCCCAAAGCAAAATACTAGATCTACTAATAGTCAGCTATGTTCCAGGGGTCTTAGCCTCTCAGAGCCTCAGTTGTCTCAGTTTCCCCATTTTAAAAACAGATAAATACATGCCCTTCAAACTACTGTGAAAATTCAGTGAAATGGGATTTGCAAAGTTCTCAACCCCAAACAAAGCATAGCCTGCCAATCATGAGCTATGGGACCGTCATATTTGAAGGGGCAGAAGGGAGCCTCTCTCTATAGCCCATCCTCATCAACAAGCCTCAAGAACAGCTTCCCACCCTCCCACCCTGCTCAGAGTGGATTCTGCAAGAAGGCAAGTGACTGAGATGCTTGCTTGCCCACCTCCTCTAGGCCCTGAGGCTGTCCCTCCAGGAACCATTCAGCTGTAATCCTGACACATTTTCTTCCAGGTGACAAGCTGTTCCAGCTCTCTGTTCCTCTTCTCTCATTTAGCATCCCTAAAAGCCAAAAAGTTACATTGGATTCAAGAAAAAAAAGTGCATGAAATCCAAGTTTGCCTGTTTAAAATTTACCTCCTCTGAGCTTCTGTCTTTGAGATGCCACTTTCTGGGCCTTCGTTTATTTTCCTATAAAACAGACAGATGATGGTTTCAGCAACGATGGGTGATAAACTAAGAAGAAATTAGGAATTATGTAATGCAAAATACTCACTGTTGTTGGTGTTATCTTTCTATGGCTATAAGGAAGGGCTTCCTGATTACCTAACTGCACAACTGTAAAGCATTACAAGCTAGCCTTCCATTTTATCAGACAGCATACGCACCTCTTCTGCCACTGTGCAGAACAAGCACAGAGTCAGGCCCCACTTAAGCCTGGCAGTGTTTACAACCCCAGGCCAGAGAACACAACCTGCAGGAGATGTGATCTGAATTGTCTGCAATGCTTTGTAGTCACAGGCTGGGGTGCCTGCTAGCCAGACCAGCTTTAGGCATCCTCCTTTCCTCATGCAAACAGCAGTCACGACAGACAATCCTTCTAGAGAGGTACCAGCACAAGCCGTTATGTGGAGGAGAAAGTGAGTGGGGTCTAGGGCTGCTCTTGGCGTTCTCTGGCTATACCATGCCCTACCAGCATATGCTTCATAAACACTTACTAGTCAATGGACAACAACTGCTTCGGCGAGCCTGAATTAAATGTGTACTTGAGAGAATTAGGCAATACTGCAAAGAGAATTCAGTGATATTTTCTATTGTATGTGTTATTTCTTCAGAAACATCAGGGCTGCTTTCCATCCAGGAAATTTTGGCTTTCAGAGGTACTCAAAATTGAAGCAAGAGATTAATCCAGGGAGAAAATGATGGCCTTTCCGAAGGGCGTGGGTAATGGCCCCAAGAATGATGATGGCTAGAAATCCCATTTCCAATTGAGCCAAAGGAAAAGGACATCACTTGGAGGTTCTGATCCAACTAGCATAGTGATCTCTGGAGTGTCTGGGAGCCCACAACTGTGCAAGAAGGGGACTAGGCATGTCACAAATATCCTCATTTGATTCTCTTGACAACTGTCTAAGGCAGTTATTGCTTTATTACTTATAGAAGGGGAACTGGTGTTCAGAGAGGCTAAGCAATCTGCCCAGTGTTGCACAGCTAGCACCTGGCAAGATTACCATACCAGGCAGGTTGGAGTGGCTAGCGCCAGCCTAGAGGCAAAGCTGATTGAGCTACTCTAACAACATCAGCCTATAGTGTCTATCCTAGGGGATATCCTTCAAGAGAAGACTTCTTTCTTTCTTTCTTCCTTTCTCTCTTTTTCTAGCTGGCTAGAATGCAGATTTGATCACACACACACACACACACACACACACACACACACACACACACACAGTGAGTCACCATTATGGAATCACAAGAAGGAAAGACGGATAATGACAGAGCTGTCCTGTAGGAATGTGCTCACTGAGGAGTTGTGATGCCGTCATCATGACCTTGGGCTCCTTCTCCAACATTTCACACACCAGACAACTAAGCCTTTAAACACTGTTATTGGAAAGTTTCTGTTGCTCCTCTGGGTAGAGTCCTATCTACTGCACAAGGCATACCTATTCTTTGCCCTCGTCTCTCCTACTTTCAGCCATGTCCTTTCATGCATTTTCTACTTTTCCTCACACATTTTCACCCAGTTTGCACATGTATCGGATTCATTACAGATCCCAAACATCAGGAGGATCGTCCACAACCTCAGAGAAGGCAAGTGTGGGCTGAAGTTGGAACCACGGTCCTAGAGTCAATGTTCTTGGACCTGACTTACAGAGAAGGAGCAGCTCAACCCCAGATCCCCCTGCCCAGTCTGCCTCCCTGTCCATCTATGAAGCAAGACGTAAGTCTAGCCAACAATATCGCCTTTCCAAGAAAGTAAGTACGAGTCACCCTGCTCCCCTGGATCCTCTGCTGCCATCGTTCTCATAAGGCCTGATGTACGTGATGTGGCTGTCATGGAACATCTGTCTCCAGTCCCACCCAACAGTACAGGATTCCAGGAAAGTCCAAGCCAGACTGCACTGGACTTGCCCTCCTGTGTCATCTTCGCTTATCTTCCAGGACAAGTTCAATTGAGCCTGGCTGCAAAGAGAAGTGATGCTTACTCTTCCCATGGAAGTGTTTCAACGAATTCCACAGCCGATGGAACCTAAGAGTCCCTTGATCATTGCATCCTAGAGCTGGAGAAAGCAGAGGTCAGAGTGTCCAAAAAAAAAGATTTTAAGACTGAAGGAAGCCAGCCAGCCAAGGCCAAGCAGATTGCTATTAGATGACAAAGACTATTGGAAACCACAACACAGCTACACAGCTCTTTTGACATGCCCAGCACTGGCGGAGTCACGTGCGTTAGACGATTGCATTCCCCAACACCTGCGAGATAGTCTCAGAGACACAGTTCTGCTCACTTCCCAAGCTACTCTGGTCCTGAGTCAGGATTCAAGTCCAAGGTTATTTGTTGCTTGAACCTGGACTGTGCTCATTCATAGCACCATGTTACCAATTCATTACTTGCCAAAGCAAGAGACTATCAGGATTCTCTCTCACACAACTAAGCCAATTTTTACACTTTGGAACCTCAGACTTGTCATCAGTTTCATTCACATGGTGCTGTCCTGGGCCTTGATGTTTGCAAGATGGGAACCTAACATCTGAGTCCAGAAGAAAACCGAGCTTCACTTTTATCCACAGGCACCAAGCTGAACAACCACTTTCAAGGCTCACACTAGGGTTCAGTGTTTAGCCCCTCTCTGTTTTCCTCAGTCATTCAAATATTTATTGAATCAAATAAAAGCAACCTAGTTCAGAGATAAAATATTAAGAAGGATTTCAAACTGGGCTTCATGGAGGACATACATAATCCCAGCTAAGTCCAAAGACCTTGTTATTGAGAGGTTGAGACAGGAGAATTACCATGAATATAAAGCCAGTCTGGGCTACACAATAAGACTCTGTATAAAAGAAGAAGAGGAGGAGGAGGAGGAGGAAGAGGAGGAGGAGGAGGAGGAGGAGGAGGAGGAGGAGGAGGAGGAAGAGGAGGAGGAGCATTTTAACAGGAGAGATGAACAATGTGCAAATTATTTCAAAATAAATTTTGGTAAAATTGTGTTAAGTGCCACAAAGGAAAAGTACACAGAACCATAGAAGGGAATCAAAGCAGGCGTGTCCAGAGGGGAGGTGAAATGAGAGGGGGTTCTAGGATGGTAGGAAGCTTTGGAAATTCAAGGAGCTGAAAGAAAACCAGGATGCTAAAGACATGACTATGAACTGGATTGTTCAAGACCTGCTAGATTGGACTCGATCCTAAGAATAATGGATATTGTTACAATAATACACCACCGAGAAGTTTTACACAGTGTGATTTGTGCGGATAGGTAGTCACTTTCGATGCTAAAGGCAGATGCCATCACAGTGCAGGCAGAGGCCTCAAGGAGGTTATCACAGTTGTCCCACTAAGAGATAATGCATGTGGAGAAAAGAGGAGGCTGAGAAGAAACGTCAGTAGAATTCAGGTGGTAGGTAGAAGAGGCATGAGCAGCAAATGTGAGCACAGAGCTTGGAAGCGCTCTTATGTTGAAACTTACCAGAAGTTTGACCTATCTAGACTCATCTGGAGACGTATGTTTGACCCCTGGCACACCCTTTGTTCTGCTTCTTGATTAGCTATAGGTGTAAACAAGAATCCTCCATCACAGTGGCAAACCATTGTGTGGCTATGCACTCTCAGCGACACTGAGCTACAATAAACACTAGCTCCTCAAGGTTGCTGCCTGTTAGATGTATAATCACAAGAAAAGCAACTAATGCAAGTTGCCGGGTGGTGGTGGCGCACGCCTTTAATCCCAGCACTCGGGAGGCAGAGCCAGGCAGATCTTTGTGAGTTCGAGGCCAGCCTGGGCTACCAAGTGAGTTCCAGGAAAGGCGCAAAGCTACACAGAGAAACCCTGTCTCGGAAAAAAAAAAAAAAAAAAAAAAGCCGGGTGGTGGTGGCACACGCCTTTAATCCCAGCACTTGGGAAGCAGAGGCAGGCGGATCTCTGTGAGTTTGAGGCCAACCTGGACTACCAAGTGAGTCCCAGGAAAGGCGCAAAGCTACACAGAGAAACCCTATCTCGAAAAACCAAAAAAAAAAAAAAGAAAGAAAAGAAAAGAAAAGAAAAGCAACTAATGCAAGTCTCATGATCAAAGAGTATGTCTAGTGGTGCAGGGCAGAGGCACAGTCTGCATGGTGGTGTATCCCAGGCACTCTGCACCAGTAGCAGGTACTACCGAGGCAGGTATGGAGGGGCTCCTGGAGGGCCTGTGTTCCCAGGACAAACTCAGGATCCACTGTAGAGTTACTTTGCTTCTGTGAATGGACAGGATGGACCAATTGATGCTGATGGGTTGCAGAGACGTGTAACACAGTCTGGCACTGCTGGAGGATATAAACTTTTAAATCTGGGGGCTTGTCATCTTATGGTTTCAATGTTGGACAGAGATATGTCTGGCACCATGGGAATCGATGAATTTGAAGAGCTCTGGGCTGTGCTGAATGGCTGGAGACAACACTTCGTTAGCTTCGCCAGCGATAGGAGTGAACAGTGGACCCCCAGGAACTGCAGAAGGCCCTGACAACAATGGGATTCAGGCTGAGCCCCCAAACTGTGAATTCAATTGCAGAGCAACACAGCACCAGTGGGAAGGGGTCACCTTTGATGACTGCATCGCCTTCTGTGACAAAGTGAGGGCTCTCACAGACAGCATTGGAAGTCAGGATTCTGGTCAACAAGGAGCAGTGAATTTCTCACGTGAGATTACACTCAGTGTGCTTCCCTAGTCTAAGTCAAAAGGAGGCCATCTGAACATACTCAACGTTCCAGCTGGAGTCGGCCCTTGCTTCTTCCTTCAGGCTTTCCGTGCTGCGTGCAGATTCCCACCAACACTCCCTGACAACTGTTGAACGAGATTATGACTTTATATACAACTGGAGCTTCATTTTTAATTTTAATAATACATTCTTGAAGTTTAATAATAGAAGAACAAGTCTGTTGTACCAGTCAGAAGCTCTTAGTCATTATCAGCCATGCCTTATTTTCCTGCCCAACCTCTTATATATAAACTCAAGTATGCAAAATGTTTAAAGCCCGTTATGGATTTCTTGTGACGTATGAGAACTTTTCATCAGACTTGGCTGCTATCCTTTCCTTCCTTCAGGAATGTGGTTAGAGGTTTCCTGTTGGGTAGTCTTCTGTAAGTGACATAGAGCCACAGGGTCTGAAACAAACCAGTGCACATGGTAATCCGCATACTCGAACGAAAGTATAAGCGTCAGGATTCACCAGATTTGAAAGCTTTATGAGTGGACACAGGTATTGGATGACCATTGTCCACCTCTTTAAAAACCTGCAGACAACTTGAGTGGCAAAATGCTGTCACCACATTCTTCTTCGTCATCCATCCAAACTTTGGACTTTTGTTTTCTTTATAAATTTCCATGTCTCACAAATTTTTATAATGTGCATGCTTCCATTTTCAAACCAGATGTCGGGGATGGAGAGAATGCTCGGTGATAAGAGCTCCCACTCTTCTCGCAGAGGACTCAAGTTCCCAGCACCCCTGGCCCCGACTTCCCTTCTGGACCAGAGGTGAGTATCAGGGCCCAGCTCAGACCCCATCCCTGGGCACCAGCCACTCTGGGAAGACCTGCCCAACTTGGCTCCAGGTTCTGGCCACCGGGCAGCTCCCCTTCTAGCTCCACTGGGAAGGATCCCCTTCTCCAACCCTCGCCTCCCCCCAGCAGCTCCTGCAATCTCCACGCCCTGCCCCCACGCCCATCTGCCCGAGATCCCAGCCACTTCCTGAGACTTAGAGACCAGCCCCCAGTTCCCATCCTGCCCCAGACTTCCCTTCTGGACCAGAGAGGGCTCCCATCCTGCCCTGGACTTCGCTTCTGGACAAGAGCTCCCATCCTGACCTGGACTTCGCTTCTGGACAAGAGCTCCCATCCTGACCTGGACTTCCCTTCTGGACAAGAGCACCCATCCTACCCCGGACTTTCTGTCTGGACAAAAGCTCCCATCCTGCCCCAGACTTCCCATTCAGATAAGAGCTTCCATCCTGCCCCGGAGTTCCCATTTGGACAAGAGAGCTCCCATCTGGACAAGAGAGAAAGACTTCCTGAATCTGTCAGCTCTGTCTGAACCAAGAGCGCTGATAAGACCAAGAACAAACCACAAGGAGATGGGCAGACATCAAGGCAGAAGTACATACAACAAAATGAAGAGCAATACGGCATCACCAGAACCTAGCCTGCCTCCAACATCTAGACCTGAACATCAAAAATTAGAAGAAGCAGAAGAAAACAGCCTTATGAATAACATCATGAAGAAGGTAGAGGCTTGTGTAGAGGAAAAGACAAAAAAAATGGGAATAATGCTATAAACAACTAGAGGAAAGGGCAAACAAATTAGAAAAAGAAAACAATAAAGCCCTGGAAGAAAACAATAAAGTTCTGAAAGAAAATCATGAAAAAGCAATGAAACAAATAAAGGAAACAGTCCAAGACCTGAAAAGGGAAACAGAAAAAATGAAGAAGACACAAACAGAGGAAATGCTGGAAATAGAAAATCTGAGTAAAAGACCGGGAACTTCAGATGCAAGTATAACCAACAGAATGCAAGAGATGGAAGAGAGGATCTCTGGCATTGAAGATACAGTAGAAGAAATAGTTTCATCAGTCAAAGAAAACACTAAAGCCAACAAAGTCATGAACCAAAAATGTCCAAGAAATTTGGGACACCATGAAAAGACCAAACCTACGAATTATAGGGATAGAAGAAGGTGAAGAATACCAACTCAAAGGCACAGAAAATATATTCAACAAAATTATAGAAGAAAACTTTCCCAACTTAAAGAAGGAAATGCTTATGAAGATACAAGAAGCCTATAGGACACCAAACAGACTAGACCCCCCAAAAAAGTCCCCTTGCCACATAACAATTAAACAACTAAATGTACAGAATAAAGAAAGAATATTAAGAGCAGCAAAGGAAAAAGGCCAAGTGACCTATAAAGGCAAACACATCAGAATAACACCCGATTTCTCAATGGAGACTTTGAAAGCCAGAAGGACCTGGACAGATGTAATGCAGACATTAAGAGACCATGGATGTCAGCCCAGACTAATATACCCAGCAAAACTTTCAATCATCATAGACAGAATGAACAAGACATTCCAAGACAAAGCCAGATTTAAACAATACTTATCCACAAACCCAGCCCTACAGAAAGCACTAGAAGGAAAATTCCAACCGAAGGAAGTCAGATACACCCTTGAAAACACAGGCAATAGATAAAGCCACAGCAGTAAACCCCAAAGAAGAGAAGTACACACACACTACCACCAAAAATAACAGGGATGAACAATCACTGGTCATTAATATCCCTTAATATCAATGGACTTAATTCACCTATAAAAAGACATAGACTTACAGAATGGATAAGAAAGCAGGACCCATCTTTCTGCTGCATACAAGAAACACATCTCAAATTCAAAGACAGACACTACCTAAGAATAAAAGGCTGGGAAAAGACTTTCCAATCAAATGGTCTTAAGAAACAAGCAGGTGTAGCCATCCTGATATCCAACAAAATAGACTTCAAACTAAAATTAATCAAAAGAGATCAAGAAGGGCATTACATACTCATCACAGGAAAGATCCACCAAGTTTCAATTCTGAACATTTATGCCCCAAACACAAGGGCACCCACATATGTAAAAGAAACATTACTAAAGCTTAAACCACATATAAAACCCCACACATTAATAGTGGGAGATCTCAACATCCCACTTTCACCACTGGACAGATCTCCCAAATCGAAACTCAACAGAGAAATAAAAGACATAACTGATGTCATGACCCAATTGGACCTAATAGATATCTACAGAACATTCCATCCTAACAAGAAAGAATATACCTTCTCAGCACCCCATGGAACTTTCTCTAAAATCGACCACATACTTGGCCACAAAGCAAATCTCAACAGATACAAAACAATTGGAATAATCTCCTGTGTTCTATCAGACCACCATGGTTTAAAGTTAGATTTCAACAACAACAAAAACTACAGAAAACCTACAATCTCATGGAAACTGAATAATGCTCAACTGAATCACCAATGGGTTAAGGAAGAAATAAAGAAAGAAATTAAAGACTTCCTAGAGATCAACGAAAATGAAGACACCACATACCCAAACTTATGGGACACTATGAAAGCAGTGCTAAGAGGGAAATTCATAGCACTAAATGCCCATATAAAGAACTTGGAGAAATCTCACACTAGTGACTTAACAGCACACCTGAAAGCTCTAGAACAAGAAGAAGCAAAGTCTCCCAGGAAAAATAGACACCAAGAAAATATCAAAGTGAGAGGTGAAATTAATAAAATAGAAAATAAGAGAACAATACAAAAAATTAATGAAACAAAGAGTTGGTTCTTTGAGAAAATCAACAAGATAGACAAGCCCTTATCCAAACTAACCAAAAGACAGAGAGAGAGAGAATCCAAATCAACAAAATCAGAAATGAAAAGGGGGACATAACAACAGATATTGAGGAAATCCAGAGAATTATCAGGTCATATTTCAAAAATCTCTACTCCACAAAACTGGAAAATCTAAAAGAAATGGACAATTTTCTGGATAGGTACTACATACCTAAGTTAAATCAAGACCAGTTAAACTGTTTAAATAGCCCAATAACCCCTAAGGAAATAGAAACAGTCATTAAAAGTCTTTCAACCAAAAAAAAGCCCAGGACCAGACGGTTTCAGCGCAGAATTCTACCAGATCTTCAAAGAAGAGTTAATACCAATACTCTCTAAATTGTTCCACATAATTGAAACAGAAGGAACATTACCAAACTCCTTCTATGAGGCTACAATTACCCTGATTCCTAAACCAAACAAGGATACAACAAAGAAAGAGAACTACAGACGATCTCCCTCATGAACATTGATGCAAAAATACTCAATAAAATACTGGCAAACAGACTCCAAGAACACATCAGAACAATTATCCACCATGATCAAGTAGGCTTCATCCCAGGGATGCAAGGGTGGTTCAACATACGAAAGTCCGTCAATGTAATACACCATATAAACAAACGCAAAGAAAAAAACCACATGATCATCTCACTAGATGCAGAAAAGGCATTTGACAAAATCCAACACCCCTTCATGATAAAAGTCTTGGAGCAATCAGGAATACAGGGAACATAGCTAAACATAATAAAGGCAATTTACAGCAAGCCAACAGCCAACATAAAATTAAATGGAGAGAAACTCAAAGCAATTCCACTAAAATCAGGAACAAGGCAAGGCTGTCCACTCTCCCCATACTTATTCAATATAGTACTTGAAGTTCTAGCCAGAGCAATAAGACAACATAAGGAGATTAAGGGGATACAAATTGGAAAGGAAAAAGTCAAGCTTTCGCTATTTGCAGATGATATGATAGTATAATTGAGTGACCCCAAAGATTCCACCCAGGAAATGATAAAGCTTATAAACACCTTCAACAACATAGCAGGATACAAGATCAACTCAAAAAAATCAGTAGCCCTCCTATATACAATGGACAAAGAAGCTGAGAAGGAAATCAGAGATAAATCACCCTTTACAATAGCCAAAAATGACATAAAATACCTTGGGGTAACACTAACCAAGCAAGTGAAGGACCTATATGATAAGAACTTTAAGTCCTTGAAAAAAGAAATTGAAGATGTCAGAAAATGGAAAGATCTCCCATGCTCATGGAGAGGCAGGACCAACATAGTAAAAATGGCAATTTTACCGAAAGCAATCTACAGATTCAATGCAATCCCCATCAAAATATCAACACAATTCTTCACAGACCTGGAAAGAATAATACTCAACTTCATATGGAAAAACAAAAAACCCAGGATAGCCAAAAGAATCCTGTAAAATAAAACAACCTCTGGAGGCATCACAATCCCTGACTTGACTTCAAGCTCTACTATAGAGCTACAGTAATAAAAACAGCTTGGTATTGGCATAAAAACGGACATGTGGACCAATGGAATCAAATTGAAGACCCTGACATTAACCCGCACACCTATGAACATATAATTTTTGACAAAGAAGCCATAAGTGTACAATGGAAAAAAGAAAGCATCTTCAGCAAATGGTGCTGGCATAACTGGATATCAACGTGTAGAATGCTGCAAATAGATCCATATCTGTCACCGTGCATAAAACTTAAGTCCAAGTGGATCAAGGATCTCAACATAAATCCAGCTACTCTGAACCTGCTAGAAGAGAAAGTAGGAAGTAGTCTTGAATGCATTGGCATAGGAGATCACTTCCTAAATATAACACCAGTAGCACAGACACTGAGAGAAACAATCAATCAATGGGGCCTCTTGAAACTGAGAAGCTTTTGTAGAGCATAGGATAAGGTCAACAAGGCAAAGTGACAGCCTACAGAATGGGAAAAGATCTTCACCAACCCCACATCTGACAGAGGACTGATATCCAGAATATATAAGGAACTCAAGAAATTAGACATCAAAACGACCAACAGTCCAATTAAGAAATGGGCTATAGAACTAAACAGAGAATTCTCAACAGAGGAAACTCAAATGGCTGAAAGACATTTAAGGAATTGCTCAACATCCCTAATCATCAGGGAAATGCAAATCAAAACAACTCTGAGATACCACCTTACGCCTGTCAGAATGGCTAAGATCAAAAACACTGAAGACCCTTTATGCTGGAGAGGATGTGGAACTAGGGAAACTCTCCTCCACTGCTGGTGGGAATGCAAGCTTGTACAACCACTTTGGAAATCAATATGGCGCTTTCTTAGAAAATTGGGAATCAATCTCCCCCAAGATCCAGCTATCCCACTCTTGGGCATATACCCAAGAAATGCTCAATCATACCACAAGAGCACTTGCTCAGCTATGTTCATATCAGCATTGTTTGTAATAGCCAAAACCTGGAAACAACCTAGATGCCCTTCAACTGAAGAATGGATAAATTGTGGCACATATACACAATGGAATACTACTCAGCAGAGAAAAACAATGACATCATGAGGTTTGCAAGCAAATGGATGGATCTAGAAAAAATCATCCTGAGTGAGGTAACCCAGACTCAGAAAGACAAATATGGTATGTACTCACTCATAGGAGGATACTAGATGTGGAACAAGGATGACTGGACTGCTACTCACATCACCAGTGAGGCTACCTGGAAAACAGGACCTCAAGAAAGATACGAGGATCGCCCAATGATGGAGAAATGGCTGAGATCTACATGAACAACCTGGACATGAGTGGGAGCAATGAAGGGCGAGGGTCGAGGGAAAGAGAGCAGGAGATCCCAGCTGGATCAAGAACAGAGAGGGAGAACAAGGAATAGGAGACCATGGTAAATGAAGACCACATGAGAAAAGGAAGAAACAAAGTGCTAAAGAGGCCCACAGAAATCCACAAAATACCCCCACAAAAGACTGCTGGCAATGGCCGAGAGACAGCCGGGACTGACCTACTCTGGTGATGGGATGGCCAAACACCCTAATAGTTGTGCCAGAAACCCCATCCAAGGACTGAGGAGTCTGGATGCAGACATCCACGGCTAGGCCTCAGGTGAAACGCCAGGAATCTAATTAGTGAGAAAGAGGAGGGTTTATATGAGTGAGAATTGTTGAAACCAAGGTTGGATAAAGCACAGGGACAAATAGCCAAACAAATGGAAACACATGAACTATGAACCAAAGGCTGAGGGGCCCCCAACTGGATCAGGCCCTCTGAATAGGTGAGACAGTTGATTGGCTTGATCTGTTTGGGAGGCATCTAGGCAGTGGTACCAGGTCCTGGGCGCATTGCATGAGTTAACTGTTTGAAACCTGGGACTTATGCAGGGATGCTTGGCTCAATCTGGGAGGAAGGGACTGGACCTGCCTGGACTGAGTCTATCAGGTCTATCTCAGTCCTCGGGGGAGGCTTTGCCTTGGAGGAGGTGGGAATGGGAAGTGGGCTGGGGGGAAGGGGAGGGGGGCAGGAAGGGCGAGAACAAGGGAATCTGTGGCTGTTATGCAGAACTGAATGGTATTGTAAAATAAAAAATAAAATAAAAAAAAATGAACAACAACAACAAAAAGTTCCCAGCACCCATGTTGGGTGGCTTAACTACTGCCTCTGGCCTCCACAGTCACGTGCACTCAGATGAACATACCCCAACACAAATGTATATGCACATGCATAAATAAAAAGCAATACAAATAAGTAAAATTTAAAAATGAGCATGTCATGTACTTTAATGTGGCTACATTTAGCCAAAATGGGAACTACTGCTCAATCAACTTCACATTTCAGCATGTAACACAAGCTCTAGATGTACAACATTGACTTATGGTTGCCAACACTGAAAGGCATGTGTAAAATTTGTTGGGAGAGTAGATCTCATGTCAAGTGGTCTTCAAGAAGTATATTAACATAAATCTGGGCATGGTATTACAAGTCTATGGTCCCACCACTTAGGAGGCAATGGCAGGAAGCCTGGGGTTCCAGGCCAACTTGAGATAAATAGGGATGCCTTGTTTCAAAAATCAAATTCTATTTAACTTATTTTCATCTTAATGCCTTCTAGAGATTCTGGTCTTCCTGAAGATGAGCTAATGAGTGAGACCACTTTGTGGTGATATTTTATTTGTGCTCTAACAAATAAAGCTTGCCTGGGGATCAGAGGACAAAGCCAGCCACTTTATTAAGCATAGAGGTCATGCAGTGGTAGCACATGCCTTTAATCCTAGCATTTGGGAGGCAGAGATTCATCCAGATCTCTGTGAGTTCAAGGCCACACTGGGAACAGTGTGGTGTGGTGGCACATGCCTTTAATTCCAGCACTAACCATGGAGGTCTGTAGGTCTGTATAGACAGACAGAAGTGAGAGAGCTGGGCAGAAAGAGGAAGTGATGTAGAACATGGCAGAGCACAGAAAAGTATATAAGGAATGAGTATACCGGAAGTAGCTCACTTGGGCTGAGGATTTCCTAGCAGTAAGAACTTGTGGCTGGCCTGTTCTATTTCTCTGATCTTTCTGCTTTCACTCCAATATCTGGTTCCGGTTTTGTTTTTTTTTTATTAATAAGACTGTTTAGCAATTCGTCTTACACAATTTTACTCTTAATTTCTGTCTATTTTACACTGTAGGCATTGAAGAATTTGATGCTCATACTGTGGCTAGATAGATATATTTGTATTAAAATATTGTCCTAGTTAGGGTTTCTATTGCTGTGCTAAAACATTATGACCAAAAATAACTTGGAGAAGAAATGGTTTATTATACTCACTCTTCCAGGTGGCAGTTCATCTCCAAGGAAAGTCAGGGCAGGAACTCCTGCAGGGCAGGAACTCATGCTGGGTAGGAACTCCTGCAGGGCAGGAACCTGGAGGCAGGAACTGGTGCAGAGGCTGTGGAGAAGTGCTGTTTACTGGCTTGTTTCCCATGGCTTGCTCAGCCTGCTTTGCTACAGCGCCAGGACTGCCTGCCCAGGAGTAACACCACCCACAGTGAGCTGGGCCCTCCCACATCATTCATCAATCAAGAAAATGTACCACAGGATTGCCCACTGGCCAGTCTGGTGGGGGTGTTTACTCAATTGAGGTTCTAGGCTCCCAAATGACTCTAGCTTGTGTAAACTTGATGTAAAATTACTCAGAACAAATATAATAACTCAAGCTGTGCAACTTCCATGGATAGAGCAATGTAGGGCTGACTTCAGTAAAAGCCACTTCAATAAGTTAGTGAGTGTGGGGGTCAGAAAAGAGTAAAATGACATCAGCTGGGTGCAGAGACAGCATTTCTACTTCCCCTTTTTATTTTGTGCTTATCCCGGTATACATTTATCTCACAACCCACTCACCTTAATTCCTGTCTCAGTTGCACAAGAGGAAGTGTCAGAAACTTGAAACCAAAGTGTCTGGCTCCAATCCAGTCCCAAGACCAAGATAAAGAGCAAAAAAGTCGAGGCATTGGGATGAAGCTGTTAGGAATTGGGTCAATATTTAAGAAAAAAACCTTTGTGGTATTATTTTATTTTTGTTGTATGTAACCTTGGAGAGCAATAATCTTCCAATAAGCTAAAAGTTGACTGCAGGGTCATAAAAATAGATGTTTTGATGCCAAGAAAGCTGGGCAAGCCAAGGGGAAGCAAGAATAGCCAATTTAAGAAATGGTGGAACAAAAATGAGGCAGTCGAGACAAGAGACTGATGAACAGAAGGGCCAGTGACGTGTGACTCAAGGCAAGTTTACTTTGGAGTCCAGAGCATGAGAAACCCACAGGAATGAATGCTCATGCTACATAAAAGGAGTCACTATGGCTCCAGAGCCTGGGTTTTAACTGTTGGAACCCAGCCTTGACATTTTTACATCCAACCTATGAAACATCACACTTTATCATAGTTATCCTAAACAACAATGTTATTCTATAATATATGTGCCCAACCAACTTCAGACCTGATGAGGTGTGACAAATTATCACTTGGGGATAGAGATATGTGCTCTTCAGACCTAGAAGTCATGTAGTGCCTCATTCTATTGCCTATATCATCTCCCACAGTAAGGATATTGGTGGGGGCAATCCACATCCAGCCATTGAGTCACTCAGCCTTACCTGATCTAACAGAAAACACTTCTGCTGAGCTCCCTGGCTGCAAAGTCTCTTCTTGTTTCTTTGATTTCATCCTTTACAGGAGCCCTGAACCACAACCACTCCCAGAGCAATTCCGTAATGCCTACGTCTACCTCACTGTTTGGTATGACTGACAGCACCATTTAAAGCTTCCCACTTACAACAAAGTGTGTCGTGCAGAAGGACCAAGAATGAGGGGAGGCACTCATTGTATTAGGTGCATAACATCTCTGAGCCAAGTTCTGTCCTCATTCACTGATCTAATCACCAAGGATGGCTAATGGGCTCTGACATGCCACCTCCAACCCCGATTTAATGTAGAATAGGACATCAAACCAAACTGCCTGTGCATCTGGATCCGATCTGCTTATAAGTGTGCATTCATGTGGATCTTTGTACAGCAAAAAAAAGGAAGTATAGGTTTTATGACTAATTATTGTTATCCTCTCATATCTGACCATTCTAGGTACATGTTGGCACTTGAGAAAGTGGATAGGCAAGATACAAATAGAACAGTTCCCTGGAGTGTGAGGCAACAAGAAACGTGATGTTTGGGGACCAATTCAGTTTGTTTGTGTCTTCATTTCAACTAAAACTCTTCCGTTCCCACATGCCCCAAGGATGAGGCTCTTCAGCCCCCTGTGGGGCCTGCTGAGCTATTTTCATGGTTGCTAAGCAATGTCAATCGTGCTTCACGCCTGGTGAGCTCATGGTTGTGCTGTGGGTGATCTGGATTAGGTTCTTAATAACCAGAACGAAGGGAGGAGGGGGAAAGGTGTGTGCACAAATAGCACACATGAGAAGTGACAATGTGATGAAGGATGACGCAACAGGGGACCTGGAGCCATGAGAAGTAACAATCATGCCAGTCTCAGCATCCCGTCTATGCCAGGTAATAAGGCAGGCACTCTGGCATCTGTGCGCTCCTTTAACTGGGAATGACATACGCTAAGGAGAGGCAGCCACGTGACAGCTGATGCCTGTCATCTTGCTCACTGCTGAGTTCACCTCACCCAGGGCCTAGTGCGAAGTAAGATCTGAAAAATTAATATTGAAAGGCATGAGTCACCATGTTTAAGAGCAGGAAAGAACCACAGCTCTCTCATCTATACACAAGGCCCATTGGAGAAGTTCTTACAGATAAACCCTCCACCTATCCCTCATACACTTCACTTGTGTTTTAGAAGGATGGGTTCACCAGGCCCACACAGAAGAGCTGAACATGGAGGAAGGTGGGACTGTTCTACCTCTCCTCTCTCCCCACTGTACAGGACACTAACCAAAGAGAGTGAGAGTGAGAGAGGGCAGGAGAGAGAGAGAGACAGAGAGACAGAGACAGAGAAAGGTGAGAATCATGTCCGACTGAAGAGATTCACCTGAGCCATTTGCTTCCAAACTTCTGTGCTAAAACCTGAGCAGTGGTCTCAGCAGATCCTAGGATTCTCCCTGTGTATTTCTCCTCTGGTTTCTAACCAAGATGTCTCTGAGAACACAGCAGCACTCCTCTCCAGAGCATCCTTCCCAGCTTTCTCCCAGCTACCAGTTCCTCCCACAGGCTCACCACCACCTCACATGTTCACCCAGTCTTGGTCCCCAAAGCCTTTCTTTGCCTACTGTTCCTACCAGGCTTTGCACCTTCCTCACACAGCCAGACAGACCCAACTGCCAGCCTTTGACAGGCACACAAGACAATAGGGAGCTTCTGTATGGAAACAGGGAATGAGAGAGAGGGGGACATGGGACCATAGAATCCAGAGCTAGGAATGGCAGCACTCACCTATAATCCCATCACTCAGGAGGATGAAGCAGAAGAATTGTCAATTCTAGGTCATTCTAGGATGCATAATGAGTTCCAGATTAGCCTGGGCTATACCCCTGTCTCAAAAAAAAAAAAAAAAAAAAAAACCTAGAAATCACAGAGGGAAATATACCAGTCAACAGTGCTCATTCAAGGAACTGTCTGATTCAATGGCTTGTTATGATTGTCAAGAAAACTGTTTTAGCCCAGCACAATCCAAGGAATCATGACCACTCATGAAGAGGAGCCATACGGAGAAACTGCCACTGCTTGCCAACTGCCAGAGAGCAAGTGCCGTCATACACTCTCTCTAAAAACAGCCTGCATGGTCTTCCTCTTCCTCAGACCTTGCCACTCCTCTGTGTAGTTCAGAACCCCCAGGGTGGTTGGTCCTGGTCTCCACGTGTGCCTCCCATCACCATCCTCATTTTTGTGTAACTCCCACATGGGACCTTCTGGCTTAGAGGGGTATCTCTACCTTTACTTACTGAGGCAGTAACCATGACTTTCGGGAAAACTGCTCCGAGAAAGTTGAGTTACAGGAGCGCTTCACAGACTGTGTACATACTATTTATAGTTCTCATATGTCCTGAGTATTCCTCCATTTTCAGATATACGACTTGCTGACATTCTCTCTCACTACAAGGCATATGTTTTCTGTGTTGATGAAATCCTCTGATGAACAAATATTTTGCTTGTTTTGGCTGGTCTCGTTTTGTTGCTTATTGTTCCTTTGCTATGCTGGGGGTGTCTTATGAAGGGGGCACATGCTAGGCAAGTGCTATAGTTTTCTCTGCAGCCCCATACCCCATATACAAATGTCTTAAAGTTTGATTATATTCTAGTTATTTGTTCTTTTGTTGCCTGTGCTTTTGGTATCATCCTCCCAAGTATCAATGCCAAGTGCAAAGTCATGAAGGTTTTGACTTCTATATTCTTCTAAGATTTTATAGGTTTAGCTGTTACATTTAAATTTTTGGTGCATTTCAAGTTATTTTTTGTAAGTAGTGTGAGATAAGGGTCTAGTTGCATTCTTTTTATATACATATCCAGTCTTCCCAGCCATGCTTGTTGACATGACTGTCCTTTTCCCATTGAGTGGTTTTGGCACCCTTGCCTAAAATCATTGACCACGTCAAATAGTTTCTTTCTGGGCTCTCTCTTCTGTTTCCCTATATGACTGTATCTATGCCAATTGCACACTGTTTTCATTAATGTAGCCTTGTAGTGAGTTTTGGAATAAAGATGTGTGAGTCTTCCAACTCATTCCTCTTCAAGATTATTTTAGCTATTCCAGAATCCTTTAAAATTCCATATGAATTTTAAGATGGTCTCTTCAATTTTGCCCAAATAATTATTGACATTTTTACAGCAATTGTATTGAATAAATAGATCATTTTGAGTAATTCCTGGAAACTTTGAGAACTTTTCCCTAAAGCTATATGTGCTATTCAGCTTCTTGTAGCTGTGAAAAAATATGCATGTGAAAGGACGAAAGATTGACTGATAGGCTTATAGCTTCAGCTGTTTTGGTCCATGGCTGCTTGGCCTCATCACTATGGTTCTGTGTCAGCTCTGAGCATCCCAGCAAGAAGGGTGTGGCAAAGCAAAGCTGTTCATTTTGTGGAGGTCAAGAAGCAGAGAGGGTAAAACAGAAAAGGGTTAGGAACAAGATATGATTTCCAAAGTCATGCTGCCAAAGATCTACTCTCTTAAACTGGGACCCACCTCCTATGTGTCTATCATCTCCCAATAATCCATCAAACTATGAGTCCATCATTGGATTAATCCACTGATGAAGTCAGAGCTTTCAGGATTTTAGGTTCTCCATGGTAACCATCTCTAAACCATAACAATGGAGCCCTTCTCATCTACAATCAGCAGAAATGAAATCATCCAGGCAGAGGACAACATGGGTATCTCAGGAAACTCACCCACCAGAAAAGCCAATGATGGATCCTGGAGTCAGGACTAGAAAACTTTCTTTGCAGTGGCTCAGACCCTGAGCTAAGCCCTCCAGAAAGAGTGAAAATTGCTGGGGATGGGAGTGTTGACAAGTTAATTATCATCCTATACAGTCTGTGGTGATGGTGGGGTTGCCCACGTGAGTTGTGTGGTGCCAGATGTTGCTGTTGCATTGAGTGGACATGTCAGAAGTGCCAGACCTTATGACTATGCTAAGTGGCTACCACAGCAACCAACCACTAAGGTTAAACAGTGGTTTCCTCTGAAATGAGTTGGCATCACACAGACCAAACAATTAACTGGTTGACCAAGTTTTTACTTCTCCATGAAGTTTTAGTTCCTGTGTGACCTAGTTGTTGATACCCTACTAGGAAGAAGATGACCACTCTGGACAGTGAGCTCTGTCAAGCCATCTAATTTGAGCTTCTTACGACTGCTATTAGTATTTTATCATGCCTCCATTTCATGGACCACCTGCTCTTGTCTGACTTCACTGTTCTTGCCAGCATTTTGGGACACAGTCTTCCAGGCCTCTGTTGTGTATCCCTTCAGTCCTGAGAACATTGTGTGTTCCATTCATTTGGTCTGATCCCCATATAAATCAGATTGCTTGGCTCACATCTAATCACAGACTATTCACAGCCAAGGCCAAGGGGCCAAATATGTGAAAGAGCACCAGAGTGGCTGGAGAATGAGTGCATGTCATCCAGTTCCCCACCACAAAGGACCTCAAAGTGGGCGTGCCTGTCACGTGGGTCTCTAGTGTCATTCTCAATAACTGGAACAAATATTTACATACTTCGGGTCTAATTTGAACTGCTTATTTGTCCCAGTGGTGTGCGTCATCATCCTTCAGTGGCTTCTTCCTGCCAAGAGTATGAAGTGCAAATTCCCTCCTCCAGCCATCAAGGACCTCCAGTATGTTCTCTGCCTGTCCTCACAAGCCCAGCCGGCTTCGTTCCTCACTGTCCTTCAACATGTCTCTCTATCTCTGCTTGACGACTTCTCCCACTGAGCAAGGCCTTCTCCCCAGCTGCATGCAACGTTCCCACTGTTGTCATGTTCCAGGCCAATTCTCTAGGGAATCTAAGAAGACTGTTGCCACCCATGCCAACCACCCAAGTGGAGTGATCAATGCCATGTCCAGCACTATTTCTACGATTCTTTTCCCTTAATGGTAGGTGTAAATAGCATGCCTAAAATCCATATGTACATATTCCAATCCTTAGTGTCTCTAAATGTAACTTTATTTGGAAATGGATCATTGAAGACTTAGTTAAGATGAGGTCACACTGGAGTTGGGTGTGCCTCAAATCCAATATACCTGAGTCCTTGTAAACACAGACATGGATGCAGAGAGAGAAAGAGAAGACAGAGACAGACTAAGAGTATGTCAAGGTGAAGTGAGATAAGAAGAAACTAAGAAAAACTCAACGATCCCCAAGATGCTGGAAAGGAAGCCCAAGGCAGACTCTGCTACAGTCCTTAGAAAAAGCAACCATGTAGACACCTTGGCCTTGGCTTCTACCTCTAGAACCATGAGACAGTGACTTCTGTCCTTTAAGCCATCCCGTTCCGGTGCTTTGTAGTGGAAGCCTGGCAATGCAGGCACTTGATCTTTATGAAACTTGGATTCAATGACCATTATTATAGCTTGGATGTTGTGTCCCCCAAAGGCTCATGTGTTAAAGGATTAAAATAGAGTCCAGTTTGGTGTGAAGACATGGTAGAACCTTTATGAGGAAGGGGACAATGGGAGGTCCTTAGGTGACTAGAGGGGCATTCCCTTACAGCCGGCTGTGTGTCACTGTCCTCTTCCTCTGGCCGTCTGGCCATAAGGTGAGTAGTTTGCACCACCATGCCTAGTCCCTTACAGTTTTTAATATTGCTTCTTTGCTTTCTGTTTTCAACATCTTGACTATACAGTATGTCATGGAGCACTTCTGTGGTCATGCTCTTGCATTAAATGACCATTTCTTTCTTCAGATTTGGGAAAATTCAGGCTACAATGTATGAAATTGATTCTTTGTGCCTTTGTTATTCTAGCTCCATCTTCTATCCTGTGGAGTCTTATATTTTGTCTCTTGGTTGTATCTCAGAGTTCTTAGACATTGAGGCCATGCTCTTTCTTCTTCCATATTAGTGTTTGAATGTGGTATTTTCTCAGCCTTGTCCTTAACCTTGATACTCTGTTTCTGCTTAGTCAGTGTGTTAGTGAGACTTTCCACTGCCCCCACCCCACACACATACACACACTGGATTCACTGAGGTTTTTATTTCCAAAGTTTCCATTTGTTGCTGGTTTACATTTTAAAACTTGATTTCCTTATTACGGATATTGTCTTCTGTGCTGCTTATTTTTACATCTGTATTTTTTCTCATACATTTTGTTGATTTTTGTTTCTATGATGATAATTTTCTTCTCCAGAGCCTGGATTGAATTCATTTGTTTGTATTTTATTTGAGGTCATTGATCATTTTACTAATAAACTTCTAAATTGTTTTTCAGGCCTTTGGCCATTTCAATATCTTTGGATTCAGGAGCTGGGGAATTACAATCTTTTGTTTTTTTAATTTTTCATTTATTCTTTATGGCTTTCCATCATGCATCTTGATCCCATTCATCTCCCTGTCTCTTCATATCTACCCTCTGCCCTTGCAATCTCCCCCTTTCAAAATAAAATTTTAAAAAATTTAAGAGAAAAGAAAAAGAAAAATCTCATCATCATGGAAGCTGTAGTGTGACACAGTGAGTCACACAGTAAACCCTTTTGTCCATATATCTTTACTTGCAAGTAAAGTGTTCATTGCAAAGAGTCACTGGTCTAGTTCGAGGCCTCTGGTTTCTGCTACACTATCTATACAGGGCCCTCACTGGGACCCCTCTTGGATATCCTGTTGTTGCCTGTGTCATGGAGATCCTGTAGCTTTGGGTCTGCAGGACTGGCCCCTTCACATGCTCCAGCTGATCATAGATGGGGTGGGTGTTGAGGTGGGCCAACTCATAACCCTGGTTCTGGGCCTGTGTGGTTGCAGGGTCGGTCAGCTCACTAATTCCCCCCCTTCCTCGCCCCGCCACCAAATTCTCACCACTAGGGTGAGCTCTCCAACACTGCCTTAGCTAGTTCACCCTATGCAGCAAGGAGTGTAGGGCAGAGTGGGTTTTCCTGCTTTCACACCCTCAGGGCTAACTCACTCATACTTACACCACCAGGGCCAGCTCTACTGTGTCACACAAATAAGGTGTGGGGGCCACTCTCCTGAGTGCTGCAGCTGGTGAGGGGCAGAGACAGCTCTCCTGCTCTCATGATCTCAGAGCCAGCTCTTCTACACGCCACAGGTGGTGGTATGGGACCGTCCCCCCCTTGCTGACATCACCATACAGCAGATAGGAAGCACAGCCAGATCTCCCATGCTCACATTGTCGGGGTGGCTCACCCACATCCTCAACAACCTGGTCAGCTCTACTGTGCTGCCAGATGAGGTACAGGTCCTGATTTCCTGAGTGCTGCAGCTGGTAAGGGGAGGGTTAGCTCTCCTGCCTGCTGCAGGTGGCAAGGGGAGAAGGTGGTAGGGCATCTTTCCCTTGAATGCTTCATCCAGTGAGGGCCAGGGCCAGCTCTTCCAGTCTCATGACCCAGGGGAAAGCTCTCCTGCCTGCTGCAGGTGGCTAGGGAGAAGGGGCAAAAGGGGGGCATCTTTTCCTCACCCTCACCACCACATGGCAGACAAGGGGCAGGACCAGCTCTCCCATGCTTATGTCCTCAGGACCAGTTCATCTGAGCCCCCACCAAAAGGATCAGCTCGACTGTGCTGCCCAGGTGAGGTGCAGGCCCTGCTCTCCTGAGGGCTGCAGCTCGTGAAAGAGATATAGTTCTCTTACTTCTCCTACGTCCTGCTTCTCCATTCCCTGGGATTTGAAGAGTTTAGAAATCCAAAGACAGTCCTTACTGGAGGCTCCAAAGACCCGCAGAACCCGCAGATAGGAGACCTTCTGCTCTTGGGAATGGGCCAGCATGGAGTCACTGAGACACCCCAGATGTTTTCTTGGGCTCTTTCTATCTCTAGAAGCATCTGCATGTTTGAAAAAAAAAAAGTGTTGAGTCTCACAGTCATCTGCTTTCTCAGCACTCTAAAAGTTGAATAAACTCTGATGCCCACACACATGGCATGGCCTTGCATCTCTCTGCGGAGGGCAGGGGAGCAGGAGAGGAGCAGTCAATCAACCATCAACCATTTACACCAGTTCTGAAGCTAAGAAAGTGTCTAAGAAGAGACCTTTGTGGTTGTTGTTGTTCCATTAAAGAGACCTTTATAAGTAAAGTTTCAAATAAAGTGCACTAACCAGTATTGAGTAGGCCAAATGATGATCGTGAGCATGCTATGGTATCCTTTTTTCTACCTGCTCACCCACATAGCCAAAAAATATCAAAGCTCTTCAGGACGACAGCCTGTTTGGGGCTAATATTTCTAGTGTAAAGTGGCACAAAATGTTTAGTATTTAGCTGGGTGATTCACTTTTTCTCTCCCCACTGAAAGATTTAACCAAATAACACAAAGTTTAAACCCCAGTCCAGTCGTTACTCATCCGGGCTCTGGAGCCATCCAGCCTGAGTTTGGATCCTGAGTAGTCTTAACTAAGTTACCCAGGTTTTGGGGTGTCCTTTTCATCTTGATATGTGGGTTAAATTTACATGAACAAAATTTCTGTGCCATGTCCTTGTTAATGCATGGTAATATGATGTATAAAACTAAGACAGCCACCTGTTACCAGTATAAAGGTTATATTTATTCACTGGTTTCTGAGCTAGAGGGAAGAAGACACAGAGGCTCAGTGGTGTCCCAGGCAACATAATGTGACTTTTCAGACACCAAAATCATAAAAGTAGATTCCAACTTGGACCCCCAAATGTAGATCTGTGAGAAGAGATGTAGAGATTATTTGCCACTGGGATATTTCTTTCCAGACAACTCTGAGTGACATACTCCAGGGTGAGCAATGGTGAGTGATTTTCCATTTGAATGATCTAATTAAGCATGCTAAAAATGAGAGTCACATGGGGAGACCTAAAGAGACCACCAAACCAAGATGATGGGAACTCATGAACTTTAGACCAACAGCTGTGGAGCCTCCATGTGACTGGACTAGGCTCTCTGCATAAGCAAGACAGTTGTGTAGCTTGGTCTGTTTAAGGAGCCCCTGGCAGTAGGATCACGATCTAACCCTGGTGCATGAGCTGGCTTTTTGGAGCCCATTACGTACAGTGGGACACCTTGCACAGCCTTGATGCAGGAGGAGGAACTTGGACCTGCCTCAGCTGAATGTACCAGGCTCTGCTGACTCTACATGGGAGTCCTTACCTTTTAGAAGGGGGGAATGGGAGGCAGGTGAGTTGAGGGGGGAAGGCTTGGGGGCACAGGAGGAGGGGAAGAAAGGGGGATCTGTGATTGTTATGTAAAATGAATCAAAAAATTCTTAATTAAAAAAAGAATGAGAGTCACTAAGACTATACAAGAAAATGCTTTGTAAACTAAAAGCTCAAATATAAATAAGAGTAATGTTGGTCAACTTTGGAGGATAAATGACTTCTTAAGAAAGTAATGTAGAATGTTCTATAGAAAATGGTGCTGACCAATGATCTGCGACACAGATAGGAATAGTTGTCCTGGGCCTCTGGCCTCTGTTCAGAATATAGAAAGCCCCAGAGCTCACAATGTTCGCTCTACCAGGACAAAAAAACCTGGAAAATTTACACAACACCTCTTCTGGGCACATCAGAAAGCAAGGCAACAAAGTAGATTGAATTCCTAGGGCTCCTCCACAGTTGCTGCTGAAGGAGAGAGAGAGAGAGAGAGAGAGAGAGAGAGAGAGAGAGAGAGAGAGAGAGAGAGAGAGAGAGAGAGAGCTAGAGTATTAGTGAATTTTCCAATGCCAAATCTGGGCTGCTGTAATAATTTAGAAATCTCATTCAATGCAATCCCCATGAAAATTCCAAAACAATTCTTCACAGATCTTGAAAGTACAATTTAATTTCCAGCCTCGTATGGAAACACAAAAAAAAAAAACCCAGGATAGCAAAAGTAATCTTAAATAATAAAAGAACTGCTGAAAATATCACCATCCTTAACTCAAATTTTACTACAGAGCTATCGTAATAAAAACAGCATGTACTGGCACAAAAACAGACACTTGATCAATGGAATAGAATTGAAGATCCATACATAAGTCTACACACCTATGGACACTTGATTTTTGATAAATAAGTCAGAAATACACATCAGAAAAAAAGACAGCACATTCAGCAAATGGTCAAACTGGATGTCAGCATACAGAAGAATGCAAAGAAATCCACACTAATCACCCTGTATAAAATTCAACTCCAAATGGATCAAAGACCTCAACATGAAACCAGATACACTGAACCTGATAGAAGAGAAAGTGGGGGCTAGTCTTTAGTGCATTGACACAGGAAAAGGCTTTCTGAACAAAATACAATTAGCACAGGCACTAAGATCAACAATTAATAAATGTGACCTCATGAAACTGAAAAGCTTCTGTACAGCAAAGGACATTATCATTCTGAACAAAGTGGTAGCCTACAGAATGGGAAAAGATCTATCTTTTTTACCAACTCGACATCTGATGAAAGGCTAATATCCAAAATATATTAAGAACTCAAAAACCTAGATATCAAGAAAATAAATAACCCAATTAGAAAATAGGGTACAGATCTAAAGAGAGAATTCTCTGAAAAGGAAACTCAAATGGAGGAGAAACACAAAGACATGCTCAACATCCTTAGCCATCAGGAAAAGGAAAACAAAAAGTACTTTGAGATTTCGTCTTACACCTGTCAGAATGGTTAAGATCAATAACACAAATGACAGCTCATGCTAATGAGGATGTGGAGCAAGGGGAACACTCATCCATTGCTGGTTGGAGTGCAAATTTGTATAGCCACTATGGTAATCAGTGTGGTGGTTCCTCAGGAAGATAGGAATTGTTCTACCTCAAGATCCAGCTATATTACTCTTGGGCATTTACCCTAAGGACTCTTCATCCTACCACAAGGACACTTGCTCAACCATGTTCATTGTTGCTCTGTTCATAATTCCATAGCTGGAAGCAATCTAGATGTTTCTTAACAAATGAATGAATAAATAAAATGTGGTACATTTACATAATGGAATATTACTCAGCTGTTTTTTAAAAAAAATGAAATTCACAGGTAAATGGATAGAACTAGAAAAAATCATCCTGAGTGGGGTAACCTAAACCCAGAAAAACAAATGTATATATTTGCTTATATGTGTATATTAGCTGTTATGTCAATGATAACCAAGTTACAAACCAGAGAACCACAGAGACTAGACATAGAGTAAGGGACTGGGGAAGGACATATAGATCTTGCCAAGAAAGGGAATTAGAATATATAGTTGTAGATGGACAGGGTCAGGAGAAACTGGAACAGGAGGATCAAACAGAGACAGATAGAGGAGTATGAAGGAGGGTGATGTGGAGAGAAACAGCTAAAATTAAGAGTCATTTGAAGGAGTATTATGGAAACCTAAGACACAAGAAGCTTCCTAAAATGTATACATATATGAAGTTGACCTGAATGAAATCTCAAATAAGTCAGAGACAGAGCTCCAACCAGACATCTCTTATTACCAAATGAAGCTTCCAGTACCAGGAATGGGTTGCATCTAACTGAATTGTTAACCAAAAGGGCCTCATGAGAACATCCAAACAACCCAGACTACTGCCAAGGCTCTTGGTTGCTCTCAACAAACTGACAATGAGGCCTTATTGCTGAAGACAACACCTACACAACTCCTTGAACATGGAGAAGCTGAGCTGGTGCCTACCTAGAGCCTTCACACCTACCTAATAGTGTCTTTTGTATCAGAAGGTCCTCTGCACACTACCAAAGGAGAAACATAAACACCAGCACAGCTACAAACTCTTGGATCTAAAATGGTGTTCGGCCTGCAATATAGTATGATGTGCAAGATACTGCTAGTGCAATGGTGGCAGGAAGCTTGTGGGCATAAACAACAACTATGTGATTTGACTTAAGGCCTGCTCCATACCTGACACTGCTTGGGTGACCAAGTACCTGAGACTTGATAGCACAGGGACCTAGGGTAAAACCAAAGAAAGACTACTGCTCTACTAACGAAACAAAGCGCCTGGTGGTGGTGGTGGTGGCGGCGGCGGCAGCGGCGGCGGCGGCGGCGGCGGCGGCGGCGGCGGCGGCGGCGGCGGCGGCGGCGGCGGCGGCGGCGGCGGCGGCGGCGGCGGCGGCGCACGCCTTTAATCCCAGCACTCGGGAGGCAGAGGCAGGCGGATCTCTGTGAGTTCGAGGCCAGCCTGGTCTCCAAAGTGAGTTCCAGGAAAGGTGCAAAGCTACACAGAGAAACACTGTCTTGAAAAACAAAAACAAACAAACAAAAAAAAGGAACATAGCAATAAAATGACTCTTAATGACATTCTGCTATACTTAAAGATCCATGCCTTGCTCAGCCATCATCAGAGAAATTTCCGCGTGCAGCAGATGGGAACAAATAGGGAGACCCACAGCCAGACAATACATAGAAAACGAGAGACCTTGGAACTCTCAGCCCTAAATAGAATATCTCAGTCAAACCTCTCCCCTCAGGGCTCAGGGACCCCTGCAGAAGAGGAGGCAGATATAGTGTAAAGACAGGGGGAATGGAGGTCACCAAGGAAATAAGGCCATCTAAACACAAGACCAGACCCACAGAGATGTGAAACAGCGCACAGAGGTCTGCACAGGTCTGCACCAGGTGGGGTCCTAGAGCTGAAAGGAGAATGGACACATGCCCCCTTCCCTAGAAGCTATTGCCAGTTGATAACTACTTACAATTGAAAATTTAGTTTTTTCCAAGAGTCTCAACAGGGAAACAAACTACTTTTAAGGGTAGGCAGTGTGTGCCCAGCAGTAGATGACCAACAAAAAACAAACTTAATGACATCTTTGGAAATTTCTTGTCTCATAATGTCATGTCAGGACTCTTTTTTTTTTTTAATTTCTCTCTCTCTCTATCTTTTTTAATCCTACAGGTCCATTGCTCATATATTATAGCTCCTGGTTTTTGTGTTTTTATGGGATTCCCAAGTACAAAGAAGAGTGGGTCTCTCTTTATAACTGTGTCTTATGCTTTTTCTTGGGCTCGTTTCCTTTTGTTTGTCTGCTTTGTCCTATTCCAGTGGGGTTTGCTGTTGTTGTTGTTTTATCTTATTAGATTGTATTTTATCCCTCAGTAGCCAATTTGTTTTCTAATAAGAGACAGAAGAAGTAGATCCAGATGGGAGGGAAAACCATAATCAGAGTATAATATGAAAAAAAAATCTTTCCAATAAGAGAAAAAAATATTTTTTAAAAAAGAGAAATATTACCCAAACACTTTTTAGAGAATTCTTGAGAGTCCTTATCCCAGGGGATGCCGTTAGGAGCTTTGCCACAGCCTTCTCTGGGTGCTTCAAGGAAGAGGACAAGGCAGGAAACCTAGATGACCCCCTTTTGCAGCTCCCAGGCACCATGCTGCTGGAGCAGTTTGCTTCCCATGCAAGGAAAAGGGCCTGTTCTTCTGGGAAGAGGCCAGAAACCCTCCCCACTCACAAATTCTAGCAAAGAGAAGCTGCTGCTGAGAGAGGAAGAGAAATAAAGGGGGTAAGTGTTCCCCCTGCCCCCACATCCACCCCCCTGAACCCGCCATGAGCCAAGGGAAAGATGGGAAGAAATATCACATGCCCTGGAAGATTCTAAACTGGTCACAAGCAGAGGTCAGCTACCACAGAAAGAGGTGGAAAACTCAATATCCAAGATTCCTGTTTCCCTGTCAGTCTGCTGTCCTAAAAGGAAAGGTAGAAGGAAAACCCACATGCAAATCTCATGTTCATTGCAATGAGTCACTGGTCTGGTTCAAGGCCTCTGGTTTCTGGTACACCAGCATTACTGGATCCTCACTGAAACTCCTCTTGGATATCCAGAGGCTGCCTCAAGTCTTGGAGGCCCTGTGGGTATCATTCCACAGGATCATTCCCTTCATGAGCTCCAGTAGGTCCTAGATGGAGTAGCTATTAGTATAGGCCAAGCCAAGGCCTGTCTGTGGGTCTGGGTGGTAGCTGATCTTGACCATGGCAATTCTTATAAAGGAAAACATTTCACTGGAGCTGGCTTACAGTTTCAGATGTTTAGTCCATAACTGGAATGGTGAGAAGCAAGGTGGCATACAGGCAGACATGGTTCTGGAGAAGGAGATGAGAGTTCTACATCTTGATCTGCAGGTAATAGGAAATGAACTGTCCCACTTGGAGTGTAGCTTGAGCATATACAAGCCCTCAAAGCCTGCCCCCATGATGATACACTTCCTCCAACAAGGCCACACCTACTCCAACAAGGCCACTCCTGATAGGCCAAGCATTCAAACACGAGTCTGTGGGGCCATTCCTATTCAAACCACCACAACACTGAAGGCAACAATAAAATGCAAAACACAGCTTGGTGCTGGTTCCATGGTATAATGGGCAACACTCTGAATCCAATGATCTGAATTCAAATCTCAGTGGAACTTGCTTCTTTCCATTTGTGTTGGAGAAATAGCTCAGCTATTAAAGGCTAGCCTCACAAACAATGAAAATAAGCCAACAAACAAAACAGCTTTGCTCATCTTTTGATTCAATTGATTCTACCTTTAAACACGAGTGACCTAGCAGAAGTCAGGCCCACAATTTATTTACCATAGTCTCTCCTATTCTTCTGATATAATTTCCATTATTTGATTTTTTTTAATTATGAAATGCACAAACCAAAAGAAAAAGTTCATTGTCACAAGATAAAGAAGCCACTTGGACTGGATCCACAAGTAACCCAATATCAGAATGTGGTTTTAATTTTTAAAAAAAAAATGGTTAATACATGGATGGCTCTCAGAAAAAGTATATAATGTGTATGAACAAATAGAGAATTTTTGCAGAGAAATGTAAAGTATCCATAGTTGGTTCAAAATGCTAGAAATGAAAACCAGGAAATCAGAAATGGGAAATAGTGAAACAGCTAAGGAAGGGTGGCTACGGCAGCCAGTGGATACTGAGTAGACTGAAGATGAGAAAGTTTCCGTCCCCAAGGCCAATTAGGTCAAGTAAGGTTTGTTTTAACAAAAGCAAATAAATAAATAAATAAATAAATAAATAAATAAATAAACAAAACAAAACTCACGAGAGAATCAAGCAGCTCCCAGAGCAGAGGTTGTTCTGAGAATTCCACCAACAATGTTACCTGCTGACATGCACAGGAAAACAGAGGTGAGGCGTGGAAAGAAATAATTGGTTACAGTCTGAGTAACTAATTGGCCACAGGGAATTATGGAGTCACCTGCATCCATCATTGTCAGTCTCTGTATTGGTTTGGTCCATTGAGTCCCATACAGGTCCCCAGTTCAAAACCATGTATTTTACTTAACACCCCACTGCACACACCCTTTTACCTAGTCTCTAAGTAAATTTAACCTAAACTTAGGGCATCAGCGTCACTCTCGGTCACCACAGTCCTGGGTTCCAATCTGAGCCACTGTCCACTGACCCATGTCTGAACAACCATATATTTCATAAAGTTCTTATCTTCTCAGCCAAAGGCAGTATATTTAGCACTGAGCAGATGCCTGCATGTGGACATTCAAAACTCTAAGAAAGCATAGCGCACCAGAGAGACTGCTATTAGGATTATTAGAAAGGCAATGCAAAGACTTTAAAAATAGTCCTTGGCCAGGTCCCCCATGAACCTTAGCCAGCTCCCCCACACACTAAACCAAATGAAACTAAGTGATCAAAGAATGAGCAAGACAATTAATTTATCCATTTTAATCCAAAACCTATATGTTAGTTTTCTTATACTTAACTCTCTGCATTACCCAAAGTATGTATTCACATACAAATGAAATATTAACAACCGCACAAGCCTCCCCCTGATCAGCAGTACATAATCTAGTTCCCCACAGGGGAAACTTAGAAGAGGGAGTTAAAACAAGTGTCTAAGAGGATTCAGGAATCTGGCTGCAACATTATCCTACAAAGGAGGCAGGCACAAGCAGAGAAAAAGGAAAAGAAACAATCTCACCGTGTTGGAGAATCTTAACGATGAGGAAATAATACTCACCTATGTTATTCTCTATTTCAAGCAAAACTTTTCCCTAGTCGGCTCTGCTTTCAAGTCTCCAGAAGCTATACAGTTGTAGGAACCCAGTGGGAGTCTCTAAATTGTTCCTAATCGGACCCCAGGTCCAGGGCCCTGGGGCTTTACTGCAGGGTGGGGTTATGAAGAACTCACTCGGCATTAACCCCATATAATAGCATCAAGTCACATCTGATCTCATTCCCAGAAGACTGATCTTGTAAGAGGTTATACAAGGTCTGGTTGTCACCACGTGATAGGTTATAAAGTGTTTCCTTTGCCAGGTGAATACATGTCTTGGCACAGGCCATCACATCCCTGTAGTATTTGGTCATTTGGGAGTTGAGAAGAATGGGGCATATGTAAAGTTCTACTATAAAGGGCAGGAGTAATTTCTAGTAACTATTTTATCCATTAAAATTAGTGACAGTGCTTTTGGTTAAGGCAGTCCAGTTTTGCCAACGCTGACTGACTATTACTGCATACAAGACTAGAGTGCCAGGAACAATGGCAGTTCTGTCTATTCTAATACTCTGTGGCATCAGTCCTCTGATAAAACGGTTTCACTGTTGCTGGATAGCTCTCTAGAGGCCTCTTACCAGGAAAACACATTTTCCAGGAACCTTCTAACTACTGTTACCACCCTGACTTTCCTGCTCTGGAAGCTTCTAGACAACCAGGGAACAGACTAGTGTGAAGGTACAAGCCTAGCTCACTGATGATAGTAACTGAATGAAATCTCCTCTTGAATATTTAAAAAATCCATCAGGAAGAAAGAATGTCCCACTTTAACTTCTGATCCCTTCTCAGCATTTTGACCTTGATGGATCAAATATGAGCCATAACTACTCGAGGAATTTTAAGACAGTCACCACACCAATATTTGCCATAGTTCGAAACATTGTGTCTATTCTTTAAACCATCAATAATGGAAGAATTATAAATAAAGGAAGAAGCCTTCTGTGTTCTCCATGTCTACAGATCCTTCTAAGGCACTTAGCTGCTGTCAATCCTTTGAAGGCTAGCATATCACAGGAGTTAAGAGTTCATCACACCTCAGCATTTAGAGCCCTAGGAGCGACCACAGATGGTTCCCCAACCTAACACTGAGTCTGCCTCCTTTCAAGGTCTGGTTACAGCGATCCTGCTCAGGTGTATAGTGCTCTCCCAACTAGAGACAACCGAGTTCAGACGTTTCTTAAGGGATTCATTTAAAGTGCACATCTCAGAAAGGCAAATGTAAAAGCCACACCGTCACAGGGAAAATGCTCTTTAATAGAGAGAATTCGGTTTTCTGAAATAATCGAAAGTTTATTGTTTTGATAAAGTCAGCATGGCAGCACACACCTGTAATCCCTACGTTCAGGAGACTGAAGCAGAAGGATTAATAGTTCAGGCAAGCCTGGGCTACAAAGCAAAACCATGTCTCAACAGCCAAGGGTGGAGTGTTCACCTAGAATGTGTTATTCCCTGCCACTGGGAAAAAATAAAACAGGTCATCAATTCTCCAACAAAACCAAACTCTAAATGTATAGTTGTATTTTATAATTTTACTTACCAAAAAAAAAACCTGCATCTTATACTTTTCATATAAGGAGTTGCTTCTGTTTTGAATTGTGACATATTAATTATCTCTCTGAAACTCCTAAAATCTTAATTTCTAGTGGTTATCTGGCAAAAAGCAAGTTTTACCTGTTTCATGTCAGCATTTGATAGATGTGCACCATTTCATAATTTTTAGAGGCCTGTTTTTTTTAATACAACCTTTTCGTGTCTTCTAATGGACCTTAAGACGGCCCACTAGAAATATATCTTCAAATATTAAACTGTGAGAGCAGAATTGTGTTTGTTATTGAATGCATAGCAAAGAGAAAATGGCTGCTACAAGGAGTTTAAGCAGACGATGGTCTGTTTGCAGATAGTGACTCTGGTAAGAGTGAGTAGACAGCTTTTTTCTTCATAGCACTTAGCACTGTCTCTTACGACCTTCATTTTCCTACTTGGACTGTGTGCTCAAGTATTCTCCATCATATTGTTACTTATGATATCTGCACTGTTTCCACGGTGGCATTCCATAGAAGAAGAAACACCATCTACCCTCATTGCCATTATATCTATAACCTATTAAGACATGTTATACACAGCAGATGGGCAGATGTCCGCTCCACAGATTTACTGGTCCCTTCCTCAGCTATTCTTTCTTTTCATTGCTCAGTGCTTTCCAGTTACTTGAGTCCTGCTGATTTTCTCAATGAAAGCAGTGAACAGTTGTTTTCTCTCAAAACAACTTTAGTAACTTGCCCTAATCAATAGACATAATCTGGAAGTTTCCCATTACTTAGAACTACCTGAATCCTGTCTTTAGGTGGTACTAGTTCACACATAATAATTCAGCATGGTTAAGGGACAAAATGACAAACATTTTTGTAAAGATCTACAACTTAATTCAACATAATTTCAAAACTTCATATTACCAGAAGAGATTCCTGAACCTGTGGGGGGCTCATTTACAAAGTTCCATCTTTGTAAATTTTGTCCCATTCTTTGTCCCATTCACTCAGTTTACTCATTCTTAACCTTATTATCCTCAGTTGCTCACTAAACCAAGTTAGCCATTGAAAGAGTTCAGGAAACGCCACACCAACGTATACTGACTTAGTACGCTGATTAGTTAAAATTGAGGGCCCTTGAAAAGAGCAAAATGCAAAGCCTTCTGTGTTCTCCATGTCTACAGATCCTTCTAAAGCACTTAGCTGCTGTCAATCCTTTGAAGGCTAGCATATCACAGGAGTTAAGGGTTCATCACACCTCAGCATTTAGAGCCCTAGGCCAGGCACCCCACATCAAGGGCTCCAACATACCAGATCTGACCACTTGCCCCAAAGAAAGCAAACAGAACTAATGGCAAGAAAAAAATTAATAAAAATGGACATTTGGGGGAAGTTAGATCATTTCAGTCCATCTTCAGGGTATTGACATGCATTTTAGAACAATTAAGGCAAGGGACGAAAGGTATAATAACTAAGCCCTTTGGGTCAAAGTGTGGTTCGGTTGACCATTTTCTCAGTCTTGGTTCTGCAAAGCAGCTGTACAAGTCTGTATTAGTTGAGAACAAAATCCATCCTCATCATTGGGCTGTCTGCAAGGCTCTGCCTCCCATGGTGGCTCCAGAGCTAGTGCAACTACTGGAGTCCTGGAGGAATTCTTTGGGGGTCTGGAGAAGGTCATTGTAGAAGCTGACAGTGGATGCCCTGTTGCTCTTATCTTTGTGCCTTCAGCCTCGAAGGGGGATGTAGTAAGTCAGGCATCATAGTGTGTAAACAGACACCTCTTGAGGGATTAGCATGTATACATGTAGGTAGATGGTAGGATCAGGCCGTGCCCTGCTCAAAGTTACGACGTAGTGTATAAAACAATGGTTTTACAGACTGTGACTTGCCCAGAGACTCCATTTTATAAAGGCATTTTTTACTCTGTTTTGGATACAGAGGATAACAATGCAACCTGGATGGATACACAAATGGGACCATTTGCACAGCACCACTCACGCAGCATAGACTGAAAAATAAATTATTCTATTCGTGGGAGTTACTACGATGCTACTCTATGAATGTGTTGGGGTGACTTAAGACTTTAAGGGCACAAGGACATAATAAAATTATATCAGGAGAACCAGGCCCAAGAAGTTATAAGATATTCCAGAACAAAAAAGGGGTGCAACACCCTTGCCTGGGCAACACCCTTGCCCCTATAGAGATGGACACTTAGCACCGCCATGGTAGTGGGCCCCACTATTGGTGAAATTATTAAGGCCATGCCACATAGTTAAAAGGGAGGTTTATTTTGTGGGGTAACTTACAGGTGAAGGGATAGGTTGCAAGGTCTGGGAAAGGTGTAGCGCAGTCCGGCGGTGTTCTCTGGAGAACTCTGCTTGGTCTGCCTTCAGCGTCCTGGGTCCAGGAACCAAAAGAGCCGGCCCGCTGGGCTCATTATCTTAACAGCGGAGAGCCTCTTACACCCCGATCAGGTCCCGAGCTTTGGCTTCTCAGTCCTGCTTGGAACTCTTTGCCTCTTGAACACTTCACAGCTATTCTATAACCTACATAGGTAGAAACAAATGTCAAGTGCTAGCTCTAATACACGATCTCTGAGAGCTAGGCCAGTAACTAAGAGTAACTAAGATCAGAGTAGAAGGGGGTGGGTACGTTTGGGGTAGGGCCTGCGTCTTGAAGATGAGCTCTCCATGAGGAAACTGAGAATGAGGAGTGGGCAATGGAGGGTAGGGGATGGAGGGTGAGAATATAAGGAAATGTGGTGATCGAGCTGGAACAGAGATAGAATGGGAGAGCAAGGAAAGAGGTACCATGATAGAGGGAGACATCATGGAGATAGGGAGAAAGCGGGTGCTTGGGAAGTTCCCAGGAATCCACAAAGATGACCCCAGCTTAGACTACTAGCAATAGTGGAGAGGGTGCCTGAATTGTCCTACCCCAGTAATCAGATTAGTGAATACCCTAACTGTCATCAGAGCCTTTCTCCAGTAACTGATGGAGGCAGATGCACAGATCCGCAGCCAAACACCAGGCCAAGCTCCAGGAGTCCAATCGAAGAGAAAGAAGAGAGATTCTATGAGCAAGTGCATCAAGATCATGATGGGGAAACCTGCAGAGACGACCAAACCAAAGTAGTGGGAACTCATGAACTTTAGACCAACAGCTGTGGAGTCTGCACAGGACTAGACTAGGCCCTCTGCATAACGAGACAGATGTGTAGCATGATCTGCTTAAGGGGTCCCCTGGCAGTAGGATCAGAATCAATCCCTGATGCATGAACAGGCCTTGGGGAGCCCACTTCTATGATGGGACACCTCTCTCAGCCTTGAGGCAGGGGGAGGGGCTTGGTCCTGCCTCTACTAAATGTACCTCCCCATGGGAGGCCTTACCTTCTTATAGGAGGGAATGGGAAGTGGGTTGGGAAGGGGAGGCTGGAAGGGCAGAAGTAGAAAAGAGGGGTATCTTTGGTGTGTAAAAATGAATAAAAAAATTTTCTTAATAAAAAAAAAAGTAAAAGAATTTGTGCTTGCCTCAGCCAAGACTGTCAGGGAAAGTAGGCTTATCTGGTAAATTGCTGTTAGTAAAACCATTGCACCTTGTAAATTTGTTGCCATTCAATGAAATCTGACATCTTAGAAAGACAAAGATTGCTCATCTAAGTTTCTGACATAGTGAGCTCACAATAGCAGTGGTAAACAATATAAAGTGTGGCCAAACTCAAGGCAACAGATACAATATGGAGGCAGAGATGTCAGGCTTTTGTCCCATTTCAAGTAGTCTGAAGGGACCAAGCAGATGCCATAACAGGCTGTTGAGTCTTCTCTCAGAGATCAGGCCTCAATTTCAGTTTCCTGAGACCTGAGCAAGCAGTTTCTGGGAGGGCCATGACATAGTTGTTGCAGTAGCTCCCTTTCTGCACGTACTCTGACTGCTCAAGGCTCAGTCATTTGTCTACTGTCTGGGACCCCTCACCAACTTAGAGCTACATGCATGGGTCAGTGTGAATGTGCCAGATCAGCCAGCCCCCGTGGCAGCTCAAGGACAAAGTCTGAGACTTGTCCAGGCCTGCCCAAAAAAAAACGATAACTGTAACCCCCAACCAGTAAATTCAAAGGTTTGTGTCACACTCTCACCCAATCATATGATGCCAAGGCTTGTACCACCCTGCTTGCAGTTTTTCCCTTTAAAAACCCCTCACCCTGAGAGCTCAGGGCTGTCCTCCTCCACCCACTGTATCGGATATTGGACGAGGACCAAGCCCAGGCTTGCTTGTTATCAATAAACCCCTGTGTGTTTTGCATCGGATATCGGCTCTGTGGTGGTCTTGCTTGGGGGTCTTTCGACGTGACCACAACAGTCCTGTTGTCCAACTGAAGAGTCTATTCAAAGGTAGTTTCCAGTTCCCTTTATACCCACACAGAACCTGGCTACTGTGATTATCTGTTCTCCTAAAGGCTTATTATTCCTCTGAAAGCAATTCCCCTTTCCAACTTCTAGCCATTTTAACCAATTCAGAAAGTCAATTGAGCCAAGGGACTCTTCCTCTCTTTTGGTTGAACTACCTAATTATTGCTCTAAATCTGATTTAAAGGCTAACCATCACTTCCTGCCAAACAACAGCAAGCACAGGTGTGGAGCCTAGTTAAGACCCATCAATGGGAGCTGAGCACAAACCTAAACCTTTTTCCTCTGGCGTTAGAAGCCCCCGGCGGAAGGGCAGACACTCATACAAACAGGCTATAGTGTTTCTTTTTTTGTTTCTTCGTTTAACCAAAACACAAAGCTCAGGACAGGTATCTCTAATTGTTCTAAGCTTAAGATTTTAACTGGGGTCTAAAGGGCTTAAAGGAGCAGACCCCCTTGACCTCGCCATTCACCCTCCATAAGCAGCTGTTCTGCTTCTCAGTTTAGTCTTTGAAAGACCTCTGTGTGCTGACGGGGAAAATTCATCCTATTGTTTTTTGTGGGGTATGTGAGGTCTCTGTTTTAATAGACTCAACAAATAAAAAAAAATTGTCCAAACCATAACTCTTTCAAGTGTGGTCGCTAATTCCAGGTTTGTTCTTATAGGGGTCACTCTCTTCTCAAAGAAAGGGAATTCTCATACATGACACTGGCTGGAGTTCCAAGTGGAAGACTATTCTAGATTGGTGCCAGTTTTACCTCCCATCTGACCAGTTTACTGTCCAACCCGAGAAGGTCATAAACCCTCTCACAGTGCACACTGACTTTCAGCATCATTCCACGGTGGCGCGAATTCTCACAACATTAGTGGTCCTCCTCAGGTCCCTGGGACTTCCCTAGGGCATGAGGTCCTACCTGTCACGTCACCAGCACCTTGCTCTGGACTCCCCTCACTGCAGCTGCTTGTGCCCTATGACCTCTGCCAAAAGAACTCAGGTGAGACACATCGAACACAGCTTAGAAGGGAAGTGATTTAGGAGGTAAGGTACCCTCAAGGTGATAAAAGTGGGCAATGTCCAGAGGAGCCATTTTCCTGATCTCCATGGTAGGCAGGTTTTATTGCATTTTAAGGTCTTTGGAGCAAAGAGCTTTCCTGACAGATGTTTCCCTGTCCATTTGGATCGACAGGTCCCTTGTTCTTTATCAGAAAGCCTCCTGCTATCCATGAATCTTGTAATGTTTAGAACTCCTGGAGTCTGGTTCAGATAGTTAACAATGAATGACCTTTGGGGCAGTTAAGTATACCGAGAGGAAGAGATGCCACTGGGATCTTATCCTCTGAATGGTTATTAGACTCACACAATTACAGTCTTTGATTTTACAAGCTGATCATGAAAAAGAGATCCAGCCTCAATGTCCATTGACTTGCTCACACATGACCAGGTACTTAACAATAACTTCTAAATGCAATTTGGCTTTAAAAAAAATTGCTCAATTACCAGACTCTATTGGATAATTCCACCAGAGTCATTCAGAGGGTCCCAATTAAACTCAGTGGGCACAACACAAAAAGACATAAACATGAGAAAGGGGCGTGTAGGGAGCAGGGGATTTGTCAGAGGTGGGAGAGAGATAAAAGAGAATGGGGATTGGGGTAATCAGACTGCGTTATATTCATTTACCAAATTGTCAAAGTACAAATTGATTTAATAAAAACACAGTTTTAAAAGTTGCTCAAACACAGCTCAAAACATAAATCCATAGAGCTCCAGAATCCTAGAGAGAATTTACCCATCATCCCCAGTGACTGCAAGAAAACGGAGAACACAGTGCCTGGTGACCTGACGGTCTGGTGTGGAGACAAGGCTGCTGGGCTCTGCTTAGCATCTTGCCAGTTATGCCAAAACGTAAAAGGGAAAATTCCAATTATGTCAAATAGAGTTTATATGAGCAAAGAACAAAACATGAGCTGAGATTCAGACAGCTCCCAGACCCAGAGACTGGTTCTGAAAACTCCAGCCAACAACATGATCTTGTTACTGAAACTCCCAGCCTTAAGGCCTGGCCCTGGGTCCAGATGGATTAAGAGAAAATGACATAATAATATATATATATGGAAAAATGAATTTATTTACAGTTTTGGCAGAAACCAGAGAGGGAGAAATTCTCCGTGTATCTCAGCCTTGCCCATAGAGTGTTACAACTTATAGGAAAGATGAATCAAAGCTCAAGAAGTATGCATACAGAGCGCTTCTGGGGACTCCAGTTACAGGCACTGGTGAGTGTCTTTCTCCTGGCTTCATGGCTCTTACGACTGGCCATTTTCATCCCCCTAATGGTGTTTCCTGCAGGAATCCTGATTCCTTCCCTACCAAAAATACACACAACCTAGAACAACCTTTATAGAAAACCACAAGTGGGGCATAGAAAGCATCTTCATTGAGCACTGCTTAGCTACCAAGCAATTGTTTAGTTACAGCTTAGATAATTAGTTTGTCTATCAATCAAAATCCAGTAATGGTGATTAAATTCTAGGTTGGCCTGGGCTGTTGGTCCCAATATCCCAGTCCAAATCCATGGCCTTACACAAATTTGAAGGAAGTCTAAATAGCAACTGCCCAGAAATGGAGCCCTGCTAGTGACTTAAAACTGTTTCCACATGACACATCCAAGTCTCTAAATGACAAAGACCAGGCTAGAGGAAGATGGGCATTACAACATCAGAAAGACACACGATGCTGGATACAGTTGTACAAGCAGACAAGACCTGTGAATATGTGTGTCGTCTTCCATATTCCCACCAAGACCATACTGAAGGGGGTTCCTCAAGTTTTGCAACACAAGAAATTCTGCTCCAGGTAGTCTCATCAAATGTCCTCCACTCTGCAGAAACTCCTCATTGGAATAAATATGAACGTTTATGAAGAGAATTTCTAATGTTATTAAATTTTGTCTGGAGTTCTAAACTAAATTCACTATAATGACTTATTTCCAAAATGGGGCTCTGAACACCCCACATTGTTCATGCTGTCATGCTCTGCTCTTCTTACTCTTCCTGCTTTCTAGAATGCCTGCTCCCCCATCTCCACTTTGATCTGACTGCCAGGAACCTCCTTAATTCTCAAGCCTTGTTTCTTCCCTATAAAGCCTTCCTGAACCTCTCCTCATTCTTCTACTCCCCAACGAAGGTGTAGCCATGGTTTGCTATGCTCCTGTGGTGTGTGTGTGTAGTTCAGTGAGTACTTAACCACCAGGAATAATTACCCATCTACCACCTGTCTCCCTACAAAACCGTAAGTTTCTGAAATCAGAAGCCATATTTGATTATCTGTGGATTCCTAGCAGCTCATACTAGCCCCAAACAGACAAGGCCAGAAGACAGCAAGAGCAGGTAATGATGAGTGAAGACCTGAAAAAATAGAGCAACCCCTTGAATACAGAGCAAGTTACTGGAGGGGTTCTTTCTAAGGGGCAAGTGGTGTGGCACTGGTGACCTGCCTAGATTTAAGCTCCCCGACACCCCTCCGCTGGGTGTTCTTATAAGAGCGCAGAAAGTGTGTGTTCTATGATGTCTGCTTTCTGGGCATGTGACCACGACAAAATTAAATGCTCTCAGCCTCAGCTTTCTCATCACTTGAGTACAGAGAACAATAACCCATACCTGTGGGGTTACTTGGCAAAATATCATTAGTAACACATGAAAGGCACTATACTAGGAGCCTGGCAGAGTAAGGATCCAGGACTGGTCAGAGTTATCATGACTATTTATAATGCCTATCAGGGAGCCGCTGGAAGCTTTGAAGCTGGGTAATAACATTTTTGCACTTGACAAAGGTTGCTCTGGCAGCTGTGTGGAGGATGAACTGAGTAAAGGAAGAAAGAAGAATGAGGAGATTATTTGTTACCAAAGGGGAGATAAGAGATGTGAGGACTGGGAGAAGCAGAAGCAACAGCTGAAAAGCAGAAAGCTGTTTCTGTGCATCCTTTGGCTTCCATCCCAGGCTCTGTAAGCTGCTCCTCAAGGAGTCTCTCCATGGCAATCTCCAGGAACCTGCACAAGGAGCCCTGCTCCAAGGACGGGTGCCAAAGCAATTAAGCATGTAACCATGCATTAAGATAGAAGGTGGGCTGGAGGAGAGGAAAACCACTGCACCTTCCTCAGGGGACCCAGATAGCCCTAACATGTGTCCACAAAGCCCCCCAGAAACTTCTGCAACCCAATGTCCAAATGAGATGTTGAAATGAGAGGGAAATCCTGTACAATGAACATGTGCTCAAAGACCCACACTCACGTTGCTGAGACAGGGGCCGGACAGAGCCCAGGAAAGCTGTGAAATATCTCCCAGACCCACACATCAGAGCTCCTAGGTACAGGAAAGCAGGCTGGAGTGAGAGGCAGGGGAGGAGAGGAGAGTTGTTACCCCATAGGTCTTTCTCTCTGTCCTGAGTTCATGTGCTCATTCTGGATTGGAAACACATGCATTGTCGGGCAAGGCAGGGACCAGAAATCAGCAACATACAAATATATCGCCTTGTCCAGACACTTTCTCTCCAGATCTCGTCCTCCTCCCCTTCACTTCTTTATTGGCAGCCGGGCTTGCCAAGGAGGGCCAGGCTCTTCCGTCCCATAAATAATAATACAAGTCCAGACTGCGTGCGTGGTTTGTGTCTCTATTTCTGACATTCTGAACACACCTGAAGTTGTAACAGTCAAGGGAGAGACTTCCAGTAGCACATAAAACCTGCTTTGAGAAATGCAGAAGGAAGGCTTCTCTTTCTTCTGGGAATGTCAAAATGCTTCATGGTTTATGTTTTCAATTAATGCCATGTGGTGGTAGCACCACCTTAACCCCTGTATTCCTGTCTTGGAAGGACATCAGCTTTCAAAGGCATGCACCTTATATGAGCTCTACAAGAAAGTGCCTTGAGTAAGGGCATTTAGTCCAGGGCCCTCATATGCTATAGTGAGAGGTTCGAGAACATCCCCCAGATTTTACACAGTGATAGGTCACATCTGTGTACATATGCGTCCTTCCAGGGAGAAAGCCCATTGACAGTTGCCAATTCCTCAACAAACTCCATCACCAAAATGTTTAGAGTCACTGGGTTAACTGGTAACTAGATTTGTGACCTGCACTTCCATCTGAAGTTTGAATTGTTCTTAGTATTTCATTCATGCAACAATCAATTCATCATTAAACCTCAGTGATGAAAAGCTAGCATACAAACGCAATGCCGAGGAACAGGAGTGGGATGTACTTGTGGGCCTGCCTCTCACCATGTGACTTTGGACTTTCATCTTCAGCTTCGTTGTCCATATGTATTGATTGTAATACTCCTTAAGTATTTTTGAGAAGATTAAGTAAGATCATCTATGCACATCACTTGGCGCAGCATAAGGGGTATAGTGCACAATAAAAGTCTTTTCATTTAACAAAGTAGCTACTACTATCATCATCTTTCTCATTACTACCATCATTTAGAAGAAACCCACTGCCATACTGAAACATATATATATATATATATATATATATATATATATATATATATATATATGCTTATTATATATGTGTGTGTGTGTGTTTTATATATATATAATCCCAGACACAAGAGGCCAAGACAGGAAGATTGCAAGTTCAAGACCAGCTGAAACCCCAAGAGAATTCTTCCCTGTTTCCTTCACTACAAATTTTGTTTGTCTTTTATAGGGACATAGATCTACTGTAGCTCCCAGTCATGGGTCTTCGCTAACACTTGGTCCACAGAACCAGAGGTAGAATTAAATGCAGTCTACCCCACCATCCCTGACAAAGTGCCAGAAAAACTTAGACTCCAAAATGATGCATCACAATATCACTAATTACAGAGGAAAAATAGAGGTGGAGGCCTTCATATTCAATCCAACACAGTGAGTTCTTTTTGGAATTTCCTCATAAAGACTTTTTGACCACCATGACATTTTTTAGACCCATACATGGATAGTTTAAATATTAGTAAGAAAATCCAGTGTCTATATACATTTAGCTTTTACTCCAAATATTTTTGCCTGTGGTTCCAATTACTACTAAATTGTCAGTAACCTAGTGCTTCTAACAAATTCTTCCAGCCCCTCGTCTCACACATCTGTGATAAATGAAGGCACTCAGATATGTCAGGGTATTACACATCAGATTACACACCCCCACAGCAGAGCTAATTTCTGTTCCTGATGTGATGAAGGCTCCATGAGAGTAAAGACAGTGGTTGTCTTCCTCTCTCTAAAGTTCCCAGCACCCACCACAAATCTGGTCCCTGCTAGGATCTCAATCATGCATGAATGCATGGATGAATGAATGAACTAACCAACATATAAGCAAAGGTAATTTGTGCTAACTATATCATGCTCATTTTTTGATCCATAGTTATACATAATTTATGTTGTAAAAATTTGTCTTGTGGTACAATTGAGAACAGATTATTTTTTATTTTCCCATTCCACAAATAATGTATTTCATTGAATAAATACACATATATTCTTGTAAGTTATTCATTTTAATCAGCCTTTATATTCTTTCAACTGTCTATATCCTTCTCTTCTGGACACTGAAGACTGGTTTTTCCCAAGCATTGAGGAGTGGGGGCCACATTAGGTTAAGACCTTTACCCAGTTATCCAGTGTGTTCCCATAGCTCTCCTCTGGAAAAAGGTCCTCAGTCAGAGGCTTCATTCCCACCTCTTGGGAGCCAGGAGTTTAAAGGAATGTATAGTACAGATGCTTTTCAGGGAAGTAAAGGTTACCTCCTGATAAACAATCATGAGTTGAAAGAAAATAGTCCGCCATGTAGCTAGCACACCATATATACATCATGCTGTAGTCCGACCTACCTTAAATATGCCCAGGCCATCACATTAGCCTACAGTTGGAAAAAATCTATTTCGGGATAAGGTATTAAATATCATGTAGCAGATTGAAGACTCTACTGATGCTGAAAGTGGAAAACAGAATGGCAGGGCGGTATATTAGTAACTTTTACATAATTGGGGAAATGCCTGACAAAAAACACTTTGGTTCATGGTTTCAGAAAGCTCAACCCATCATAGCAAGTGTATTAGCCAGATTCTCTAAAGGAAGAGAACTAACTGATGGTGTGTGTGTGTGTGTGTGTGTGTGTGTGTGTGTGTGTGTGTGTGTGTTGATTCAAGTGAAAATGGCCCCCATAGACTCATAAAGAGTGTCACTATTTGAAAGGATTAGGAAGTGTGGCCTTGTTGGAGGAAAGTGTGTCACTGGTGGCAGGCTTTGAGGTTTCAGAAGCTCAAGCCAGACCCCAATCTCTCTCTTTCTGTTGCCTGTCAATCAGAATATAGAACTCTCAGCTACCTCTCTAGTACCATGTCTGTCTACATGCCACCATGCTTCCTGCCATGATGACAATGTACTAAACCTCTGAACTTGTAAGCAAGCCCCAATTAAATGTTTTTCTTTATAAAAGCTGCTTTGATCAAGGTGTCTCTTCACAGCAATAGAACCCTAAAGAAGACAGTCTCTATGTGTGTATTAAAAGGAAATTTATTAGAAGGGCTTACAGGCTGTGGTTCAATAGTCCAGCAATGACTCTATCTCAACAAAAAGGCCAACAATCTGGTAGTTGTTAGTCAACAAGACTGGATGTTTCAGCTGTCCAAATCTGGTGCTGAAGTCCCAGAGGATTCCGAGAGAGCTGTTGATCGTCAGTGTACATTGGAATCCCAAAGAAGTAAGTTCTAATACACGTGAAGGGATGCCTCATCAATAGAATGAGAGAACTTGCCAGGGGGAGTGAGGGCAAGCAGCCAAAAAAAAAAAAATCAAAAGCTTCCTTCTTCCATGCCCTTTCATGTAGACTGCCACCGGAAGGCATGTCTCCACCTCCAACAATCCAATCAAGAAAACCCCTTGCAGAAGTGGTGGCTGCTCCAGATATAGTCAAGGTGACAACCAAAGTTAAGAATCACAGCAAGGATGGCATGCAGAAGAGCAGAGAAGCCCATGCCATGGTGGCCAGGAAGCAAAGAAAGGAGGATGCCGGTGCCTAGTTAGCTTCCTCTTACCTCCTCCCCCTTTATTCCATTCTGGATCTCAGACCACAGGACGGTGCCAATCATATTCAGGGGAGTCTTAATTCTCAGTTAATCCTCTCCAGAAGCACCCCATCACATCAGAGATATGCCTCATCATCTCCTGGGTGATTCGAATCCTGTCAAGTTGACAGTATTAACCATCACCTAGGATCACAAACTCAAAGCACAGATTTTACTGACTCTCTTTCACTCTTGTACCATAACAGTTGAAAATCAAAAGTCAACAAATCATTAAGTTGGAACTAGAGAGACATTTTAGAGCACTGAGCTCAATACTTCCTTGTACTTTACAGCATTTTAAAGATGAGGAGCATGGGGCTAGATGATAGCAGAAGTAAAAACTAATTGTGACCAAATCCTATGCCTCAGAATGAAGATTTTGATTCTCTGCTCATGGTGATGTCTAAGATAATATGAATGAATCACATCCAGGGAATAAATAAACATCTACAAGCCAGTCATAACTGGTACCTGCCATAGCCTCTGTCCACCATGAAATAATGAGAAACAAATATTTTTGACATCTGAAAATAGAAATTTGGAACAATTTGAAAATGATAATGGTGACAACATAAACAGCTATGTAAAATTCAACTTTGGTTGCAAGCAACCACGTACAAACTAAAACTTCGGTGACATATCCTTTTTTTTTTTTTTTTTTTTTTTTTTTTTTGGTTTTTCGAAACAGGGTTTCTCTGTGTAGCTTTGTGCCTTTCCTGGAACTCACTTGGTAGCCCAGGCTGGCCTCGAACTCACAGAGATCCGCCTGGCTCTGCCTCCCGAGTGCTGGGATTAAAGGCGTGCGCCACCACCGCCTGGCTGACATATCCTTCTTTAACAACCACAGTGTGTGTTGGTCCAGAGGGAGGACAGCATGCTTGACTGGCTCTTATGGAATCAGACTTTCCATGTGGGGTTGGGGAAAGGAAAAGCAGATCAGCAGAGCCTTTCCAGAGAGCAACTGGGCAGCCAGCTGACAGAACTTCAGGATGCATGCCTGTAACATGGAACCCTGAGCAGGTACTTCCTTCAATCTTCAGTTTCTGCCTCATGGCTTCCTGTGCCTCTCATGGGCACTTGTCAACTATATATCCACATTGTGCCTAAAATTACCAGTTTTGAGTCTTTGATTAATGTCTAACACTGCCATTAAACTAAACTTCAATGAGGATAGGTCATGGGCTTAGCAAATATATATAAAGTACTCCATTGGTTTGAAATAATGTGTATGATGCACATTACATAAAAATCTGTATCTAAATATGCACAGAAAAAAAACATGAAGTAAAATTTTCACTATCAATATTTTGACAATGGCATTCCTAGGATTAAAAGGATTATGAATTATTTTTTTTCCTTTCATATCTTCCAGACTGAATATGCAATGTTATAGAAAAAATAGCTTGAAAAATCAGTGTGGTGAGTGGTATATATTTACAGATGGCATTTCCTGAGCATTTGTTAATTATATATTTGGTATATATAACCTCTATTATGTTGAAGTATATTCCTTTTATTTCTAGTTTATTCAGAGATTTTTATTATAAAGTGATATTGTCAAATTCCCTTTATACATCTATTGAGAAGAGATGGCCATGTGATTTCTGTCTTTTATTTATTAATGTGATCCATTATATTTACTACTTTGCATATTGAATCTTTCCTGCTTCCCTGAAATAAAACAAATTGGTTATGGTCGAGAAATCTTTTTGATGTTGAATTAAGTTTGCCAGAATTTTATTGAGCATTTTTACATCTAGGTTCATCAAGAAAATTGGCCATAGTCATCGGTGGTATAGAATGCAGGATCCAGAATTAAACACAGACATCTACAGGCTTCTAATTTTTTACAAAAATGTTAAAACCATACATTTTAGACAATTCAACATTTTCAACAAATGATGCTAGGAAAACTAGATAACCACATTTATAAAAATTAAACTATACCCCTACCTGTCATCCTGCCCCAAATAAATTCAGAAATGAATGAAAGATATTACTATCAGACCTGAAACTGAACTTGTTAGAAGAAATAATAAAGGAAACACATTTGTATACAAACCTAGGCAAGGATTTTTAAAGGATTCTAATAGTTCAGGAAATAACAAGCAGAATTGACAAGTGGAATTGCATAAAATTAAAATGCTTCAGCACAACAAAGAAAATGATAAATTTCTTTTCAAATAGAATGAAGAGACAGCCTACAAAATGGAAGAAAATCATTGTTAGTTAAATATCAGATAGAAGATTCATATCTAGAATATACAAAGAACTCTCTTATCCTATGAATGGACAATGTGCCTCCCAGAAGCCAGTAGTTGCCACATAAAAAGTCCACTATCAGGTGTGGGACACCTCCACTTGAGTTTTGTTGGTAAGGTGTGTTATAACATGAATCTTAAAAGGTCTTATTAATAAAAACAAACCTGGAGCCAGGTATTGGGGTGAATGCTGAAAGGTCAGAGAAACAGAACAAGCCACATCCAAACTCACCTTGCCAACTTCTCAGCTGATCTTGTTTCCTCAGACTGAAAGCCTCTGAGTCCTCGTCTGAATGGATCTCAGCTATACTGCTGCTAAAAGCCTAAAAGCTTTAAAACACCTCTAGTTCCTGGTCCTCATGCCTTATATACCTTTCTGCTTCCTGCCATCACTTCCTGAGATTAAAAGTATGTGTCTTTCCCAAGCAAGACACAAGATCTCAAGTGCTGTGATTAAAGATGTGTGCCAACATGCCTGGCTTCTATGTCTATATAGTGGCTGTTCTGTTCTCTGATCCCAGATAAGTTTATAAGGTGTACAATAAATCAACCACAGTGTGTCCGAGAGTTTCCTCAAACAGCACAGATTATTGTCGTTGTTTAATTGCCCACCAGAACTTAATGGTAAGACTCTGTTGTTGAAGTCATGGCACACTTTAGTCACAGGACATGGGGAAATCAAGTTAATACTGACCAAGATACTTCCTCCCTGATATCCAGCTTTCATAGTACTGGAAGGCACTATGGGAACTACTGTGGGAGAAAAGTCATCAACAGTCTCACCCACCTGTGAATCCTGTAAGCTACAATAATAGCAGCTGTGGCCAGACATGCTCATGGGTACAATAGTGGTACACATGTTACAGGGAAACCAATCACTTTGTGGTTTGATTTAAGTCCTACCTAACAGGAGGAAACATACATCTGATAGTGTAAATCCACACCTATGGCTAGGAGCCTCATTTGTCCCAGGGTAAACCTCTACTATTACTTTCCTAAGTAGATATACCGTCAAACTACCCTCTAAATTCACACTGCTACACTCACAGATTAGTGAAGCTCTTAGACTTCATCAGACAAGTTCCTTTGCACTGTGGACAAGAATAGGAGCAGAAACTCACTCCTGGTCGATACACAGGAGCAAAAGTGTCTATGGGGTGCTCAGCAGTAATGGAACATCAATATTATAATCCCTCCCCTCCTCTCATGGATCTGAGACCACCATGGAAGAGTAGATGGGAAGATTGTAAGAGCTAGAGGTCATGGAAGGCTAGGTCAAACAGTGTCCTCTGGTAATGCCATGAACTTAGGGCAACTGTGGTTGTCTGAACAAGTCATGTACATTATCAAACCAGTCAACATTTCAACATGGAGTTCAGGAGGGGAAAGCAACAGTTGATAGCAACTTGAGGAGGGAAAGCTGGTGTGGCCCCTGGTAAGTCAACTGCTCCAGGAGATGGACCAACACCCACATGAACATATGGGCAGTACAAACTAGACTATGATTATGAGAGATAGAAATAGATGATAGATAGATAGATAGATAGATAGATAGATAGATAGATAGATAGATGATAGATAGATAGATAGATAGATAGATAGATAGATAGATAGATAGATAGATAGATAGATAAGATGAGAGAGTATGAATTTAGGAGTTGGGGGATTGGAGCAGGAGGGGCTATGAGGAAGTGTGAGAGTAAATATGATCAAAATACGTCATATGCATGTATGAAACTCTCAAAGAACTCATTAAAATATTACATTTCAAAAACACTTTAGATTAAAAACTCCAAAATGTAAATATCAGAAATCCAACAAACAATCCAATAAATAAGTAATGAAATAAACAGTTCCAAAAAGATGAAGTCCAGATGGCTCATAAACATGAAAAAATGTTAAACATCCCTAGCAATCAGGGACATGCAAATTAAAATTATATTGAGATTTAATCTCACCCTAGTCAGAATGGCACTCATTAAGAAAACAAACAACAACAAACGCCGTCCAGGATGGATTGGGGTGGGACAACTCAGCATGGCATACCACAGGACACAAGGGAACAAGAGATTTGAAAAGGGAAGGGCAGTATGAACAACTGCATCACAATTCCAGGGAAACTGGTCCTGGACTGAGCCCTGGGAAGACTTAGGTGAGCAGTGGCAAAGGCAGAGCGATTTCAGTGGAATGTACTTGGAAACCAGGCAGCGGTAGTTTGAAGAACAGGCCTGCACAGAGCAGACTGTAAGTGTGGGCTATTCAATGTTAAGCTAATTAAAGGAAGAGATGTTTGTGTGTCTGGGCCTAAAGTAAAGGCAGGGATCTTGAGTTAAAATGAGAGGACTAGGGGCTGCAGATAAATGAGAAGAGTGTCTTTCATTTAAAAAGGAAAAAAAAAGGCTCCAAGAAACTCAAAGCAAAATGGGCAAGGACATATGGACATACCAATGGAATTGCCGCCCTGAAGGAGGAATCCCTCACCAGTGTGTCCCCACATGGTGATCAGTGTTGAAGATACAACTATACATGTTGTGGTCATCTGTACTCCTGGCAGTATGTTGAATGGAAAGATCTGGAAGGGCAGCCTGTGTATACTAAGGGCTCTGGACAAGTTCCTGGAAACAAGAAATGAGAGGCAAAGCACAGTGCCCAACACTACAAAGGAAAGATCTCATGTGTGCCAAAACATGCTGGAGTTTTACTTAAGTACAGAGGAGGGTTGGTCTGGTAGTAAATACTGTAACCTGGTGCAAAAGGAAGGCACAGATACCAATAGAGAAATAACTGATAAAGGAGTCCTTTTTTTGTTGTTGTTGCTGTGAGTATGAAAACTAAGTAGCTATACAAATAAAATACATCTTGCTTAGTTTTAGTTCAAGTTCAACATTTGACAGTCTTAACAGCTAAGCCACTGGTGAAGACCTGATGGCAGGTGGTGTCATCATGGAAGGGACACGTGCAGGGGTGAGAGATGCCATGGCCAGATCCTGGGGAGGCTGGGGAGAGGAGGCTTGCACCTTTCCTAATCCTCTTCTTTAACGAACTGAATAAAAGGTCTCTTCAGACAACCTGGTTACCTTCTGAGGGCAAAGCTTACATCTCCTATGGACTTCCCACGAGGACCATATCATAAATCTACACAGAGCCTCCTAACATCTCCACACTAAGAACCCAACCTAGTATACAAACTCTTTGGAGACACATTCCAGCCATATCACAAGTAGAGCAATCGGTAGTCTCTTTTATGAACACCGAAGACATGTTCACCTGAGGCCGTTTTGTCCTGTGGTTGCTGTCTCCAAGTTTAAAAGAATGCAGAGAGCACAGGAAGGTCCAGGATGCTGTGCCTTTCCTCTGAGATGACAAGAAATGAAATGAATACAGACAAGGGTCTATGTGGGGATTGGGTGCAAACCAATGGAAAGAGCTGGCTAATTTAGTCCCTCAGATGCCCTGACTTTTCCATGGAGATCTCGGTTAGGATACAGACGTGGCTTCTTAGCATTCATTCAGGAACCTTTACCACAAGCCTTAACACGAGTCCATTGAGCTCCCCGGCTTCAGGAGAGTTCGCCGCATTCCTTTGATTCTTAATGTCCTTGTCTTCTACACAAATCAGCTCACTTCTTAAACACGGTCTGTCTTCTGCACATGTTTATCACGGAATTCCTATGCAGCAGCATCTAACGGACTATGAGTTAGCTTTAAAGTGTATGGTCTTTGAGACAAATATTGGTTCTAGAAACAGGTTGTCTCATTTATAAGTCAACTCATAATTTGAAATTTTAAGTGGGGGCCAACTGCAACATATCACTTTAGCTAACTCTAGTGTGTATTAGCCTCGTGAATAGTTTCCTTTTCTACTGCACATGGCTTGTCCTCTTTATTATTTAGCTAATATGGTTTTCATTCTTCCTAAATTATGGTATAAAATCTTCCCACAGTAGTGACAAAAATCATGTGCAACTCCTTCCGGGGAAGGACAAGGACACTGTTTCACATCAGTGAGTGTCAAAGATGACTTTTGAGGGCTGGAGAGATGGCTCAGAGGTTAAGAGCACTGGCTGCTCTTTCAGAGGTCCTGAGTTCGGTTCTCGGCAACCATTCGGTAGCTCACAACCATCTATAATGTGATCTGGTGCCCTCTTCTGGTGGGCAGGGGTTCATGCAGACAGAACACTGTATACATAATAAAGAAAGCTTTTTTAAAAAAAGATGACTTTCGAGGATTCTCAGGAGACAGTGAATTTGTTGAAGGAGAAAAGGAAATCTTTAAATTCTGAAAGTGTCATGTGTGCTCAGCTCTGATCTTAGCAGGTTACAAAAGGCCTCAGGCGACAGAGGCATCCAGACAGTGCTGACAGTGACTGTGGACTCATTCCCTTAGAAACTCAGCTCTGGTTCTAGTCTTGTCTTAGGCTGCATAGGCATGTGGTGAGAAAATCCAAGCCCTGGATGGACTAAGGGAAGCAAAAGAATATTGGGCCCCAGGTCCCATTTGAACTCTAAGACTTCCCAAGACATACGAGGTGCTTGCAACCAAGTTGAAGAAGCAGTATGACATGTTGGTTCGAAAAGAGAAAGATGGGATGGGACAAGCTCTATTCCCTTAGCTCCAGGATTCTATACTTCCACCTGCTGGTAGGAGAGAAATTCCTGAATCTCCAGTCAGGCATAGGGTGGTTATGTTACAGCTATCCAAAAGGCCTTTCTATCTCAAGTTTCTAGAATTATTCCTCATTTACCAGATTTTTTCAGTATATATTTCTTCTTACAATTACCACAATGTTAAAACTATATGTATATGTATATGTATATATATATATGTATGTGTATGCATATATATATATATATATATACCATGTATATGTATATAAGCTGGGGAAATGAGTCAGTGGGTAAAGTACTTGCCATGCAAGCATGAAGAAGACTGGAATTCAGATCTGGAGAACCAACTTCACTTCTGGCCAGGTGTGGTGGCCTTTCTATAATCCCAGCACTTGGGAGGTAGAGATAAGGTATCTCTGGAGCAAACTAACTCCCTAGACTCTTCAAATTCATGAACTCTAGGCTCAAGTGAGAGATTCTGTCTCAATATATAAGGCAGAGAGTAATGGAGGAGGAAGACACCAAATGTCAACCTCTGGACTCCACATGAATCAATACACACACACACACACACACACACACACACACACACACACACACACACACACACACTAATATACATGCAGAAAAAAACCCTCTCCATTTCTACTCCTTTGACGGCAATGTTGGGTTGGCAATGTCTTTCTGGTTGTCAGTGTCTATTTCAATGCAATTGATGTGCTTTTCAGGAGAGGGATACACTGCATCATGTCCCACACTCAGGGAGCCATTTCCCTCACTTAGAACACTACACTGCTTTCAATGTAATATAGGAACACAAGATCTGTTTACTATTTAGTTTACATTGTGGTTGTACTAACTTAAAGTCCTTTTCAAACCAAGTCCTTACCACCTTGCACCTACATAAAATTATATTTCCTTTTTCCTTGCTTCAAGTAAGGACTTGACATTTTACACAGATGAATTTCATTTTATTGATTTTGGCCCATTATGCTGGTCTTCTGAGATTATTTCTGAAACACTGTACAGCCCTGGTCATCTCATATTCAACATTTGTATCAGCCAACTCTATGAAGACATAAAAGATACATTTATCTATCATGCTTGTGAGTAACACAGGATGTCTTAGATCCCCGGAGGCCTTCCATTGGGATGGGTCTAATGCATTAATCAGCACGAGTACAAGAAAGCATCTTCCTGACTAAAATACAACACAAACCTTGCCAAGCTTTCCAGAGGAGAGTTCCAGAAATCATCTGTCTCAGGGTTCAGGCTCCCCTAACTCTTCTGTCCAAAGTGCTAGGGTCAAACTAGACAGACCCACACTGGGGTCCCAGCTGTGGGAAAGTTACTTTGTCTTTCTGAGATCAGGCATGTTCAGGGTGGTATGGCCATAGACTAGTCTTTCTAAGGCCTGATTCTCTTATTTGAGATGGAAGATATCACAGTATACATCTAGTACTTTTCCTCTGATACTTAATGACCATTTCCTACAGAAGATGTTCTCACACCCAACACACACACACACACACACACACACACACACACACACACACACACCACATTGAGATTCTCTGTATCTAAAGAGACCCCCGCTTTACCCATGATGGGTCTGAAGCCCTACAATCCTTTCAATGTGCAGCAGTGAAAATAGGCCTGTAAGAATCCTACTAGTTATGGCAATAGGAAGTCCTGGCATACACATTCCTTGACTATGGTGTTTTACAGATATGACTTCATTAATTCTACCCTAAAGTTTCACCTTACCACAGTGCTCCTTGCTAAGTTCTACATGCAGTAACTCTACAGCATTCCAAAGCTGACAATGAATTTCCTATGACTAGACTATGATTTCCCTGAAGCCCAGAGAGAAATTTAATCCAAAAATCAGATGTTGGTATTAAGAGGGCAGAAACTTAATCAACTACAGAGTCTGGAGGTCAGGCCCTATAACCTATAAAAAGAGGGAAACCACAGGCCGGGCGGTGGTGGTGCACGCCTTTAATCCCAGCACTCAGGAGGCAGAGCCAGGTGGATCTCTGTGAGCTCAAAGCCAGCCTGGTCTACAGAGCAAGATCAAGGACAGGCACCAAAACTACACAGAGAAACCTTGTCTTGAAAAACCAAAAAGAAGAAGAAGGAGGAGGAGGAGGAGGAAAAGAAGAAGAAAAAGAAGAAGAAGAAGAAGAAGAAGAAGAAGAAGAAGAAGAAGAAGAAGAACAAGAACAAGAACAAGAACAAGAACAAGAACAAGAACAAGAACAAGAACAAGAACAAGAACAAGAACAAGAACAAGAAGAACAAGAAGAAGAAGAACAAGAAGAAGAAGAACAAGAAGAAGAAGAACAAGAAGAAGAAGAACAAGAAGAAGAAGAACAAGAAGAAGAACAAGAACAAGAAGAAGAACAAGAACAAGAAGAACAAGAACAAGAAGAACAAGAACAAGAAGAAGAACAAGAACAAGAAGAACAAGAAGAAGAAGAAGAACAAGAACAAGAAGAACAAGAAGAACAAGAAGAACAAGAACAAGAACAAGAAGAACAAGAAGAAGAACAAGAACAAGAACAAGAAGAACAAGAAGAAGAACAACAACAAGAACAAGAACAACAACAACAACAAGAAGAAGAAGACGACAATGATGGCAATGACGACAACAGGAGAGAGATGCATGCTTCTTGTCTCTTGACATGTGATGCCCTGGGGAACTTGAGGACTCCCTGATGCCAAGGAAACTCTCAGCACTTTCACTTCCAAAACCATGAGCCAAAATAAAACTATTTCTTTTATAAAGTTAGTTTGCCTTAGGTACTTTATTACATTAATGAAAAACATACCTAATACAATTGGTATTCACTTGCCTCATGAACCCCAGACAACAGTCTCCTGAGGTCAGTATCTTGGATATGGTCAATGTATAGTCAAAGTTTGAACCACCATTTGCTGATAGTCTTAAGTACTCAGTAAATGCAACAAGTATCCATTTCCTTGCGCTCTCCCTTTTCATTAATGACTTCATGCTAACAGAGCAAGTGAACCTGGCACCTAATTAGAATGTGAGCACTAAACAATAGTTCAAATGGTAGCTAGCTCTGCCACTGGAGGTGCTGGAGATTCTTATTTTGTGCCTGAATTTCTTGACTGTTAAGTGGATTGGAAATGGTAGCTACCAGATACACTTATTAGGAAAGATCTTAGGATGCTGATTGGCATTTATTTCAAGTCAAGCTATTTGCCTATTGTCTTTACTTAAAACATTAACTTTCTTCCTGTTTTAAGATTTATGTTGACACATTCTAGCCATCCCCAAAAGACCTCACTAAGAAGTTTCACTTATAAAACTTTTCCTAATTTATTCCATCCTGTATTCATACTTTATGATCCTCACACACCATTCATGGCTTAGGTTCATTTCTGTAGTTCTTGCATCTACACACTCCATTGATTATAAGACAGATCATCAATTAGAGGAGTTTCAGAGGAAAATGGAAAAGAATCACTGTCACATTAAACATATGGAACTCTGTCCACACCCCAACTTGCAAAACTTGAATGTATACATATGTTTAAAAGTAAATATTAGTATGTTACAGTCGCATATATACCAACTGGGAAGAAATGAGAGATTGACAGAAATATCCTGAATATGAGCCACAAGGTTCACCTGGTGTCTTAGTCAGTGTTCTATTGTTGTGAAGAGACACCATGACCATAGCAACTGTTATAAAAGTAAGCATTTAATTGGGGCTTGCTTGTAGGTTCAGAGGTTTAGTCTGTTGCCTTCATGCAGAAAGCATGGTGGCACATGGGCAGACACGTAGTGGAAGTAGCTGAAAGTTCTACATCTGGATCCACAGGCAGCAGGAAGAGACAGATCCACTGGGCCTGGCTTGGGCCCTTAAAACCTCAAAGACCACCCCTAGTAGCACATTTCCTCCAACAAGACCACACCTACTCCAACAAGGTCACACCTCCTAATCCCTCCCAAGTAGTGCCACTCCCTAATGACTAAGCATTCAAACAAATGAGCCTATGGAAGTCATTCCTATTCAAACAACCACACCTGATCATCTTATAATAGCATCAAATGCTACTGATCACAAAATCCAAAAGAATTTTGATTGTTTAACATGATCCATCTTTTTTTAGAAAACACAAAATAAGGCCTGTAACCACTTTCAATATAAACATATTTGTATATTAAGTAATAATTATCCTTTGAGGATTTTTTTTGCTATAGCTTTTAAATTTTTATGTTTATATTTCTACCAGCAATGCACACTTGTTTCAGTATCTCAGGTCTTCCATAGTGCTTGTATTTTTTTATGATTTAAATAGTGCATTTGAAGTAGAATCTAATTTGTTCTTAACATTTTCCTAACAACTGGGGATGCACTCATTTGTTTTAGGTCTTTATTGACTTATATACCTTCTTTGCAGTCCAAGAAAGATGTCTGTGTATTAACTGAATTAATAATGGAGCTCTTTTTATATTCTAAACAATAATTCTTTGTCAGATACATTATTTCTTCCATTCTTTCATTTTCCTGATACCACAAAAGTTATCAGTTTTGATGAGGCATAATGTATTTATTTTGTGGCCTATACTTCATGTTCTGTATCCAAGAAACCAATGCAAAATCCAATGTCATGAGGCTTCCTTCTGTGTTCCTCTAAGAACTTTACAGTCTATCCTTAAATTCAGGCCTCTATTCTGAGTTCATATTCAGATATAATGCTACCTATTGGTCCAACTACACTCTTTTGATAAATTAGACTATTCTAGAACTACTTTTCCCAGCACTATTTGTCCCCTCACCAATTCAGTGTTCTTATCACCCTTGTTGAAAATCAGTTAACCATGCATGTGAAGGTTTTCACTGTATAAATCTTTCACCTATATGATTAACTTTATTCCTAGATATTTTACACTTTTTGATACAACTATAAATGGAATTGTTTTCATAATTCTCATTGCTAGAACATAGAAATGCAACTCATTTTGTGTGTTGATTTGTATGCTGCAAGTTTGTTGAATTTGGTGGTTAACTTTAACAGTGTGTGGAGGAATGGGGGTGATTTTCAGCATGTAAGACCCTATTACCTGCAAATAGAGATAATGATACTTCTTCCTTTCCAAATGGTTGTGCTTTATTTCCTTATCTTGCCTTGTCTCTCAACTAGAACTTTCAATACTATATTGAATAGAAGTAGCAAATTTAGGCACTCACATATCCTTTCTGGTCATACAAGGAAATCTCACAGCATTTCATAATTCAGTGTGAAATAGCAGCTGTGGATATTCCAAATATGGGATTTTCCTCATAAGAAGGATTTTACCTTCTATTCCTGCCTATAGGACCACGGTAGTTGATCTTTTTGATGTGTTCTTGGATTTGCTTTGCAAATATTTTATTGACAATTTTTTTCTTCTATGTTCATACCAAAGATTGGTCTGTAATTCTCTTTCATTGTTGGATTTTGTTTTGTTTTGTTTTTCAAGACAGGGTTTCTCTGTGTAGCTTTGTGCCTTTCCTAGAACTCACTCTATAGCCCAGGCTGGCCTCGAACTCACAGAGATCCGCCTGCCTCTGCCTCCCAAGTGCTGGGATTAAAGGCGTGCGCCACCACTGCCCGGATCTTTATATGGTTTAGGTATCAGAGTAACTGTGGTCTCATCAAAAAAATTGTACACTGTTTCCTTCTGTTTCCATTTTATGAAATAATTTGAGGAGTATTGGGGTTAACTCTTTTTTGAAAATCTGATAGAATTCTACTTAACACTATCTCACCTTGAACTTTTTGGGTTTGGTTTGGAGACTTTTATTTAGTGCTTTTATGATCTTAACTAAGGGCTATAGGTTTGTTTAAATTGTTTATTTGATTTTGATTTAACTTTAGTAGGTGGTGTATATTGAAAAAATTACCCATTTCATTTAAATTTTCCAACTTGGTGAAATACAGGTTTTTAAAGTATGTCCGTATGATTCTCTGTATTTCCTTGGTGTCTGTTGTGATATCCCCCTATCACCTCTGATTTTGTTAATTTGGATCTTCTCTCTCCACCCTTCAGTTAATTTAGCTAAGGTTTTTGTAATTCTTACTAATTTTCTCAAAGAACCAACTCTTTGTTTCATTGATTTTTTGTATTGTTTTATTGCTTGTTTCTATTTTATTGATTTTATCCATGAGTTTGGTTATTTCTTGCAATCTACTCCTTTTGGGTGTTATTTATTCTTTTTATTCTGGAGCTTTCAGGTGTGCTGTTAAGGTACTAATATAAGATCTCTCCAATTTTTTATGTAGGCATTTAGTGCTATGAACTTGCCCCTTAGAACTGTCTTCAATGTGTTCCATAAGGTATATTGTATCTGCATTTTCATTCAGTTGTAGACAGTTTTTTTTATTTCTTTCCTAATTTCTGCATTGGCCCATTTTTCATTCAGTAGAGAGCTGTTCCATTTCCATGAGTTTGTAAGCTTTCTCTTTAAAGAAATCCTGCTTTAATCCATGATGGTCAGATATGATGTAAGGTGTTATTTCCATTTTCTTGTGTCTGTTAAGACTTGCTTTGTGTCCCGGTATGGTTTAAAACCTTTTATGTGTGTATATTTGTATATATTCATTTTTATCTGTATATATTTGTACAATTCAATTATGTATTTTTGAACAATATCTCCTGATCAACTTGGCTGACTTCAATAACAGGAAATAAAACAGTTAAGGATGGGGGTCACAAAAACTAACTCCCTTTCTCCTTCTCTCTGTTTTGACTCAACTGAAAGAGAAGCTCAAACTACCAACTTTATTATGGATACAGTTGTTGGAAAACAAAGCTTAGATATACAGCAAGGATGACTTTCTAACACCAGACTCTGAAATTCAACACACTCAACCACCCAGCCATGGCAATGCTAGCCCAGGTACACAGTACAGGCAGGGACAGGAGCTACCTGTAACATTCTGCTGCAGCAAAGCCTGTGAATGCATCAGACTGATGAGAAGAGCATGGGACTTGCTACACTTGCGGTGCCTCTGATCCATAGTTTGCTGATCATTGAAATGCACCTTGCCCTAGAAATTTGAGGATGGAGTTCATTGGAACTGAGATAATCTAATCGAGGAGGACTCCCAAGCTGATGGACAGAAGTTCCCATCGAAGAGAGCCAGGAGGTGGCAGCCCAACTTCCAAAGAAGACGGGAGGAAGCAGGTGCCCCTCCTGCCCTGCTGCAGCAGAAAGAAAAATCACAGCCTGGCACATAGTACCATGCTTTAGATTCCATCGCTACTCCTGGTAACAGTTTCTGACAACAAAATGTGCGTAGAGTGTACATTGGTATTAAATATCTGCTCCTGTCATGGGGTTACAAAAATACATTTCTCCTGAGTAAGGAGCTGAGTTGAAAGTGGATCATAGGTGGCACTTGATGATGGCTCAGCAGCAGGATTATCAGGGTTTGTTTCCCAGTCCCCTGCTCTATGTCCTTGTACCAATTACCTAGCCTCTGGGTGTCTTGGGGTTTTTTTTTTTCAACTGTAATTAAATGAATTATAATAATATCTATTTCATGGGGTTATTTTGGAGCATAAGTAAATTAGTGCATGAAAACTAGTATCTGAGTGCCCTTATTACCTAATTCTTAATTATCTCCATTTTCTTTGTCTACCTTTTTTTAAATTCGTCTACACTTAAAAAGAGATAAAGACTTTAGAAATTGGCTTGTTATAAAGAAACAGACTCTTTTGAGCTTATATTTCTCATTTTACAAACCTAATCTCCTCTGGTTTGAGGAGCTTAGGGGGTGAAATTCCCACGTCAGGAAAACTTCACAAGAGTGCTGTTGAGATCTGACAGTAGAAGGGGAGCCATGATTTCAGCATTCTGCACATGTGCAGAGGACACTCCAATTCCTATTTCCTCTTTCCTGAATAGCTGCCTTAGTATCAACCACTCTGGGCTGTAGCCCTCTTCTGCTTCATACGTGTGAGGAAGGCGGAGCAGAGTTGGCAAGACTGTGAAGCCAAGGGCTTTTCCCACCCACCCATGGTCTTTTTTAATCTCAAAATGTACTAGGATGATGCAGATGGGTGTGATATGCTTTGTGCTCTAAGGCATTTCACTGGAGTGTTGGCAGAAACTGTCGCCCACAGCTTAAGAGGGGACAAGGCAAGCGGTGAAATCCACAAGAGGGGTCTGGGAGCCAAGTTACAGGCAACAGGCACATGAAAAACAGTGGTTAAGACTTATAAACCAGAAAAGTATAAAGAAGGCCTGAGAACACAGGGGCTGGCAGAGGTTACCATACCACAGCCCTTCAAGAGAGGCCCCAGCTGAGATGCCAGAGTCAACTGGACCTTGCTTAGGATGGTAGTGGAGTTCAAAGCAAGGGCTCTACTTTACAGTTTGGAGATGGGTAAAGTCAGAACTCTGGACACTAAACCAATTATCAGAAGCCACAAAGACCATACAGGCAACATATATAAAACTGAAATAAGGCCATACTATCCTGAGGACATGGAGATAGCTTTCTTCGGGAGTCTGTGACACTTGAAATGTATAGTAATACTTATAATTGCTGAAGATGCCTCATATCAGATTTAACTTTATATTTCTTGGCTTTAATACTTATACTAAGAATAATTACTGTGTATAGGGGTACTCCTAGTGGATCATATTCTTTTCTTCCCATAAATGCCAAAACACCTCACACACAGTCTTTGATATCCCTTAATCCTGTCTTGTAGACGCCTTTGTTCAGTGAGGCAGACGGAATCGAGAAAGAGCTATCAATCTGTCAATCCTGTCCGTGTCCGGGCCAGGTGAGGTTTCCCGTGTTATAGTAGAGGGGTGACCCTTAACTTTAATGAAGGACACCCCCCCCCTTCTAGAATTCTGGTGAAAGCTAAAGATCAGTTCTACTTCAAAACTTCCAATCCAAAGTCATATGCTCAAATACACAGAAGTCCACCAAAACTGGCCAAGTAGTTCTAGAGTCTTCTAACACAGCAATCAATAGAGGTCTCTGGCTCTAGAGGCCTGGGTCATTTCAACACATGGTACTGAAATAATAATTCAACAAATATTCAGTGAATAACTGAAAACACCTATGCAAAAAAGGAAAATTTAGTTCTGATTCTTACTGTATATTTTATGCAAATTAACTCTAAATGAATTACAGGCTGAAAACTATTCTTCTAGTAGAAAACACCAAAGAAAAATCTTTGTGACTGTGGATGAGGCAGATTTCTTGGTTGTAAAAGGCTTGATCTTCACAAAGAGAGAAGGAACAAATGAGCTCCATCAAAAACAAGGACTGGGACTCTTTGGAAGACACTGTTGAGGAAATGAACAGACAAGCCACTATTGGTGAAATTATTAAGGCTACTCCATGTAATTAAAAGGGAGATTTATTTAGTGGGTAACTTATAAATGAAGGGATAGGTAGGTCACGGGGTCTGGGGAAGGTGTATCACAATCCAGCGGTGTTCTCTGGAGCTCTGCTTGGTCAACCTCCACCGTCAAGGGTCCAGGACCAGAGCAAGCACTGGTCCATCCTGATCTCAGATCTCCAGGGTCCTTCCTTGGCCCTGCCTTGTAGGCGTGACAGTTGCCAAAGCCTCAATTGGGGTTGAAACTTCCAGATTAAAGCTGGAATGGTTACCCACTACAAGCCACACATGAGAGAAAATATTTACAAAACATCCATCTTTGTCTTCCTCAGTTGGCCCATAAGTCCTGTCCAATGATGCCATTCTATTTGTTACACTGCTTTATTGTAAGCTGGAAAGGTGTAACTAGGTATCATGTGCTAAAATACAAGTGGTTCTGTGGCCAAGACTAAGAAGAAAGCACAGTAGGCGGGCAGCTAAGAGGTGTTATATCTATAGTAAGGTAACAAAGTTTGTCCTGTCTACAGGGATGTAGTCAGGGCAAAATTGTCTCTGTCCTGGAGCTCTGTGCCCAGGAAGAGCAGGAAGCCAGAGAGGGCGTTCATGTTCTGTCTAATCCACAATGTCTAGACTACAGAGAAAAGTGCTGAGAGACCATTAAGGGTAAACTTGTCTGTAAAGCTCATGAAGGAGATGGTTGGGAATTGGGGCTTTACCGGAAGTGATTTAAAGAAGCAGGAAGAAGGAGAAAAGTCCTTGGGCTCGGGACATGGGAGGGGAGAGCTGTGTGCTGCCCTCCAGGACTAGAAAGGAGCAATGCCCAACTACTGCAGGAAGGGTGATTTGAGATGCAGGAGCTCAAGCTGGTCTACTCCAGGTCAAGGGAAGACTGAAGAGAGCAGAGAACCCTGGGCTGGATGACAGAGCGGGCTTGCCCAGAAACACAGAGTGCCTGTGCGGAGGCAACATTCATCTGTTTCCGGGAATGAACATCTCTCCTGCTGCTCCAGTCAGAGGCATTGATAAATGACTGCCAATAATCTTTGTTATGGAGCCAGGCACAGCTGAGAGGCTTCATCAGAGCAGCATCCAGAGCCATTACCAAGCGGTCAGAGTTGCATTAGGGGCATATCCTACATGACACAGCAGACATAAGCCCTGCCCATGAGCCCCACCTCACCTCTCTCTAGTGCCTCTCATCATCTTTGTCTCTGCTTGACACTCTTTAAATCTAGTTTTTCAAGGGGGTGGGGCAAGGAGGAACATTGAGAGAGAAGCAGGATTCAACGAGACACAACCATAACCAGAGAAAGGGTCAAAGGAGGAACCTGCTGGGATTCTGCAACAAAGACTCCTACAGGAGATGGCAGCTGAACCTGAGTGGGACTAGAGAGACAAGGGCCAACATTAGGAACTCGCAAAGAAAATGAGTTTAGGAAACTGGCATGGTCAGTCCAGATCATCTGCCCATGCTATCTCCACACCTGGCAAACCACTGAAGGGTAGGCTCTGGGATACAAAGCTCTGCTCACACCAGAGCATCTTCTTCAGGGTTTTCATAGCTTAGCTTATCGTGACCAACAGAGCAGAAGAGAGAAGGCCACTGTGTGTTTACTCAAGGTAGCTGTTCTCTTGTGAAAATCAGAGGACAAAATGGCTGTTTCCAAAGCTGTTGTTAAAGGCTTCCTTCCCCACCTAACAAAGCAACAGAGGAGAGATTTTTGCCTCGTGCTTTCTTCACATGCCTGCCACTGTCCCAGCATCGCCATGGTGACACTGTGTATGTTTGTATGGCTGGAAGGATCCTGGGACAGAAAGCAGAGCCAGGGTGGACCAGAGCAGGGACTCTAGCAGGAATTCCTCTCTGCTCCTCTGCAGGCGATCAGTTAACAGAGTGCTAATGTGCCCTTCTGAGCTTAGTCATCAGCCCTGTGATTTCCAACCTCTCCAAAAGAAAAAAAATCATAAACCACAACAGCTACGTTTGGGAATGTTCATGAAAATCCGTTCTCTTTGGGCAAAGTTACAGGGGCTATGAATTTCTTTCTGAGACTTCCTTACCTTGAAGACCAAAAGGCTAGCACAGGGAGGCAATCAGCGTGTCCTTGGGTGGATGTAACAGGTACATCAGGCCATGCTGTGAGGTCCTGCCTGCCTACTCCCCACCTGACACTTCTCATCCATGCTTCATAGACTTGGGGGAAAAAAATCTCTCCATAGCTGAAAAGGGTGCCCTTTCTAGATGAGAACCACTCCTCAGGCTGTTTCTTGCTGCTAAGAGAAAGCCAGAGAGGTGCTCAGGAATCCCTCAAGAAAGTCAGCTAGCCTATTAACCATTTCTTTATCTTCTGAATTGCCTCCTGATGGCTCCTTAATTTCAGGAAGCCTCGAGTGAACAGCTTCAAGGATGCCAGCCAGCATGCAGCCCAACCGGAAGCTGATGTACATACAGACAAAACGCACTTTGAGGCAAATTGTGTAGCCATATGTGCACTCCCCAGCATTTAATTCAATGTCTGGCATATAGTATGTGCCCCAAAAATATTTATTAACAAATGAATAAAAGTTTCATAGTTGGGTGGGGCAGTGCCAAGAACATATGGAAAGTGACTCCCACTTAGAAGTTTAGTGAGCTTATTTTCATGAGAGGGAGACTGTTGAATTGGATGGAGTAATAAGCTGACTGTATTTTGAATACTGCAGTCATACTCCATAGCACCGCCCCCTATAAATTCCTTCTCACAGAAACTTCAGGAGCACGGAGCTCAAATGCAGTTGGTGATGTATTCATAAATCTCAGTTGGCTGGTAGAACATGTCTTTCTCACTCTAAGGGTCTGCCGTTATTGGCAGACGGTAAAGTGAGGTGAAGGAGAGGCAGACATGAACCAGGCCGAGGAATAGTTTAACACTATGTGAAGATATGACTGTAATCCCAGAATCTGGGCAGTAGAGGCAGGAGGATCATGAATTCAAGGCCAGTCTGAGCTACAGAACAAGAACTCAATTATCTAAAAAATAATGATAATAACTTCAGATATAATCATTTTAAACATTATCAGCAACCTTCTGTAGGCAGTAAAAGTAGATGATTGAATAGACAACACTGCTCCGAATTTTTTAATGCCTTGAAATGCACAGAATAGGGATGTGTGTGAACTTGCACCCTGTGCATTTCCTAAATTTCTATTCTGCCTTGTAGATATTTATCCTATATCAACCCAAAAACTAAAGTCACCAAGGGATCATTTTTCATCTAGAGCAGCAATCCTCAATCAGGGCAGTTTGTGTCCCCACAAGACATTTTGTTATCCTGAATAAGGGAGGGTACTACTGGTGTGTTAGTGAGTCAAGGGTGCTGCTACACATGGTATTGTGAACAAAACAATCCCACCAAGATAGAATTCTCCAGCGCCAAAGTGAGGAGAAACCCTAGACAGAAGCAGATGCAGATCATGAGGCTTCTCCCCAAATCCTGGGGAACTGGAGAAGGTTTGTCAGATGGGGCAACATGTGTACTAAGACGTGAAGAAAAATAGAGGGAACATGAATCAGAAGTCAGGCACTGAAGTACAAGTATGTAGTATTCACAAAGCTGAAATAGGATGACTGAAAATTTGAGACTACCCTGGGCTACACAGTGTGTTTCGGGGCAGTCTTGGCTAAGTAGAAAAACACTGTCTCAAAAATAAAAAAGTAAGTAAGTATAAAAAGGTCCTCAAGCAGAAGAAACTACTGAGACCAAAAGTTGGAGAGGACAATTTAAAGAACTGTAAGTAGGCAGTCTCTCGACCAAATTCCCTTCCATTAACACCTGGGTAGAACACCTTGCTTGATGCATAGTATCCTGAGCATATATGGTTGATAAGTGTACGAGACTCTGCTCTCAAGAGGTAAAGTAAGTAATACACTTGTAGAGGGCCATTGGTGCTTTCTGCCAAAGCTGTTTATGCCAGTCTTAATGTTAGCATAATTATAGAATTAGGTATTATGTAAATTTGTGAAATTATTTTAAAAAGGAAGTTGCTATACTTATTCAATTTATCATACTTTGATGCAATTTCATGAAGATTATTGGAAATAAATATCCTCCGTGTTACATAAAGGAACATAGAAACACAGCAAAACCAATTCAACAAAGTGAATTCTTTTTTTTTTTTTCTCAAAAAAGGTACACCTAAACCCAAATCCAGCTAATGAACACATATGCCAAAATGGTGACCTTCCTTTACCTCTGAAGTAGGCAGTAACTGTGTCTCATCTCATTGGTGAAGCTGCCATGATTAGCTAATCAGCTCAAAGGGAAAGGAACTAACTAACTACCTTTGATAGGGTTAAAAAAATTTCTCAGAAAGATGAATCTTAAAAATAAAATGCAATTAAGTTAGATATAGAGAAAACTGCTCATAATCCTTTGGGTAGAACAAAGTTTGTAAATGCAAGAGCATTTATGCATTTACATTGCTTCACAGATGTCATCAAGTCCTCAAACCACTTTTTTAAAGAGCTGTAACTGGAAATCATAAATGTTCCCCTATTGGTGTGGTTTCTGCAGGAAAGATGACTCCAAACCCTAATCAACCCACATGCCAAGGAAAGGTCTTGGCCCCATTTCAAAACATTAAATAAAAATACATTCAAAATATATTTTCTGTGTTTTGAGTTAAAGTAAAATATGTATTACATGCATATTTACATTTTTATGATTCTTTGTATTATCCAACTTCTTTATTAGTCTTATCAGGTATGACATCCTCTACCATGTCTGGGTATGACTGCCACACTGAGCATGCAGAAGATATGACAGTAAGTGAAAAACAAAAGGTGAGCTGGGGTCAAACTATGAAGAGTCTTTGAACCCATGACGTATTTAAGATTGGGTAAGTAATAGAAGCCATTAAAACTTTTAAACAAGGGAGCAATTTGACCATGTAATGTACTTGGCAACATAGTACCCTGGCTTCAGAGCAAAGCACGGATTGGAGGGAAGAAACTCTGTAGGTTCAGCTAGGGATGTCTTGCCACAACTTGAGTTCCTGAGGTTACTGAAGAAAGGAATACCACTGGGGATACAGAGATAGGAATGGGCCCAAGAGATAGTTATGAACTAGTATCCACAGATCTTAGTTGTTGACTAGTGTATAAAGAAAGGACTAGCCACTAACCACATGCTCATGCTGTCAGATGAGTTATTGTAGTAATATCTCTTAAGTGGAAGACAAAACAGAAGGGTTAGGATAGGAAGACGGTGAGATGAATTTTGAATATACTTAGTCTTGTTATCCTGTGAGACACCTATCCCAGGAAATAGGACTGAATTCATAAGTGCAATGCTTAGAAGAAAGTCTTATGAATAGAGTTGTGAGTGGTCATTTCATAAGAAGAAATTAAATTCATAAAAGTAAATCAAAAGGTCTTGTTAGAAGTACACAATAAAAAGTTGGTCTAGGAGAAAGTATTTAAAATGTTCTGTGAATCAATTAAATAACAGTTAACACAATGGAAAGATGTACAATACAAAACAATGAAACAAAAAATTCTTTGATGAGAGAAAAATAAATAACAAATGAAAAGATTCTTGATTTCTTTACTATTCAAGAAATTGCAGTTGACTTTACACAATGAGATCATTTTTATGCCACAGAATAGGCAAAATATTAAGGTTTTACCACCTAAATCAAATAAGAATTTGAAAGAGTTATGTTAATGGTGACTCTGAACATTAGTATAATTGATTTGGAAAGTATTCTAGCATTATCTTGCAATGGATATCCAATAATTATTATCCTAGTTGTACATCCTAAAAAAACTCTTTAATATGTGTGCCAGAAGACATGCTCAGAAATAACTTTAATACCATTTTTGTCCAAATAAGCAGAGAGGGGCTGGAGAGATGGCCCAGCAGTCAAGAGCCCTGGCCTCTCTTCCAGAGGACCAAGTGTTGATTCCCAGTACCTACTTGGTGGCTCACAGCTGCCTGTAACTCCAGGTCCAGGGGATCAGTGCCCTCTTCTGACCCCACAATCACTGCATGCACATGGTACACAGACATATATATATATATATATATATATATATATATATATATATATATATATATATATGCAGGCACTTGTACATATAAAATTTAAAAAATTAAATTTTAATTAAAATAATAAAGAAACCTATGAACAATGGAGCTAAGCGACACCAAAACAAAATGGAATGAACAGACATCTACAGAACATTCCACGTTAGCACTAGAAAATTCCTATTTTTTTCCAACAGTAACTTTGTCCCAAAATATATCACATATTAGGACACAGAGCAAATCTTAAGACAGGGGCAGAGTTACCATACACACTTTGCTGGGAAGGTACTTGTTCTTTGGTTCAGTAGGTGTGAACTATAGTATCACATATTATCAGTTATACATGGTATATTAGTCAGGGTTCTCTAGAGGAACAGAACTGGTATAATGAGTAAATAAGTAAATAAATAAATGGGATTTATCAGATTGGCTTACAGACTGTGGTCCAGCTAGTCCAACAGCGGATGTCTACTGATGGAAAGTACAAGAATCCAGCAGTTGTTCAGTCCACAAGGCTGGATGTCTCAGCTGGTTTTTAGCATAGGTCAGAGTCCTCAAGAAGTAGGCTTTAACCCCAGTGGAGGAAAAATGCACCAGCAAGAGCAAGTAGGCAAAGAGCAGCGCTTTCTTCTTCCACATCCTTCATATAGGCTGCCATAGAAGGTGTGGCCCAGATTTAAGATGTATAGTTCCACCTCAAAAAATCCAGATTTAGGGTGGGTCTTTCCCCTTCAAATGATTCAATCAAGAAAAATCTCTCATAGGTGTGGCCCATCTTCTCAGCCACCTGTAATTCCAGGTATAGTCAAGCTGACAACCAAGTATAGCCATCACATGTGGTATAAGTTTTTTTAATGAATCAAAAGCACATTAAGATTAACATAAAATATGTAAAATCCTCTTAGATGTACATATATTATTAATATAAACATGCATTTATATGTAATATGCAATATAATCTATATTATATATTTATAGCCCATCAAATCAGAGTTCTAGATTCTGGATTGATTCTCTTGCCAAAACGGCTCTTATAGAATGTTTTAGACCTTGAACTTGCTTCACTGCAGGTTCAAATCTGTATCCCAGCTGTAGGACACAGAGGACCAAGAAGTGTGCATTTGGGGATGATAAATTTACCTGTGGTTTCATCTTCCTATCTTCTTTTTCTTTTTTTTTATTTCTTTAAAATAAGATTTGTTTATTATGTATACAGTATTTTGCCTGCATGTGTCCCTGTAGGCCAGAAGAGGGTACCAGATCTCATTACAAGTGGTTGTGAGCCACCATGTGGTTGCTGGGAATTGAACTCAGGACCTCTGGAAGAGCGGTCAGTGCTCTTAACCACTGAGCCATCCCTCCAGCCCTCTTCCTATCTTCATATCTCACTCTAACTCATTCAATTATTCATCTCCATTGTTTTGCGTTGTGTGCATCTGTAAGCCATCTCTCATGTTCTTTGTGGAATAAGGTATGGCAAAAGTAACCAACATTAAAATACTACATACCATGAGAGCAGAAAATATTCAATTTCATATTTTCCCATTCATAGTTCCCTTTCTTCTGGCTGGCACCCTGTTGGAGAGCTTCTGAAGCCTTCCTGACAGCCATAAGGCAGAGGTGGCCAGAAAAGTCCATTTGAGCCTCTGTCAGAGCAAGTACTGGTGGCCCATGAAGACCTAGAGGTCTTAATTCTCAGCGAGGTCTTAAGCAAAATCATACACTTATGGGGCTTTCAGAGGCCTGGCACTATGAGCTTTTCTGAGTCCCTAAACTCACTTCTTAAATCATCCCTCAGCCTTCCAGACTTCAGGGACAATGGACCTCCTATGGTTCACACCCTCACTTATTACCCACCATACCCTACAAAGCAAAGTTCTTCCTGAGTGAGCAGAGATGCCAGTTCCACAGAAAGAAGAACCATTTGATTCAAAGACACCATTCTCTTGAAGATACAATTCCACTGCTAAGGTAACTGATCTTGCTTACATTTTGCCCAGTTGGGGTGGGGGAGGACAGGAAAGATTTTCTCCACCCCAGAAATCATCAGGACTATTGGTTTCTGACTCTAGGTTAAGGAAATAAAATTTAAAGAAATCACAGCTCTGGTCCTGATCCAGCTGTGCAGGCTCCCCACCCAGGGGGCTCCAGAACATAAACTAGGCATTGGAGACTCATTGTGGAGAAAGAATCCACTTGAAACTCTACGGCAGGAGGTAAGGCAAGCATCCATTGGCCCTTATCCACCACCCATGTTCTCTCCGGGTCACTAGATGGCAATGACCCATACATCTTCTTAATAGTTCCCTGTCCATTGCATCCCACGAGAGACTCCTGCTACCAGATCGTTTACAAAATAGTCTTGGATGATGAAGAAAAAGTGAAAAAGGAGAGAGGGGAGGAGGAGAAGGAGAAGAGGAACAGGAGGGGGTAAAGAGGAAGAAATAGACTTCTTCATACAATGGCTGTGGCTGTGGCCAAGATACAGACTGTTTTTTTGAGAGCTGTGCTTAATGCTGAATACCAAAATCACACTGTGGGATCTCAGACATATTCCCACCCCACCCTACCCTCTCCCTCCATCCCAGGACTTTCTATAAGGAAGGGAAAGGGAAACAGACTTACTCAGAGCTCCATACAGTCATTCTTTTAACCACCATCTTTTCCCATCATCTTAGTTACTTTCTATTGATGTGATAAAACACCATGACCAAGGCAAATTACACAAGAAAGCATTGAATTTGGCTTACAGTTTCAGAGGCCTAGAGTCCATGGCAGCAGAGAGTAAAGGAACAACCCAGAGTTCATATATTAATGCACAAGCATGAGAGAGAGAGAGAGAGAGAGAGAGAGAGAGAGAGAGAGAGAGAGAGAGAGAACAGGGAATGGCAGGAGTCATTTGAAACCTCAAAGCCTACCCTCCAAAACACATCTCCAACAAGGTTACACCTCCTAATCCTTCCCAAACAATTCCATCAAACAGGTACCAAGGATTCAAATATGTGATCCTATACAAGTCATTCTCATTCAAACCACCACACCCATGCTCTTTTGAGCAATATTTTTGCTGATTGAGGTTTATGAAACCCATGCTCAAAGCACCTGCAGTTTTAGAACATAAGTTCATGAGTGAAAGAACATCCTTTAAAAGTATTCAAGTCATCTGCATATAGAGAAAGCCATTTAGCTGACTATGTAAAACCTTACCCATTTCTCAGCATTTACTAAAGCCTTGTGATTGAGAGAGAACCTAATCATACCTGATACTGCAGAAGAAAATCTAGGCTGAGAAGAACTCAGTCACCAAACCCAGTGTGTCCTCAAGACCAGATCCCAAATTTGCCTATTTAAAAGCCATGAGAGGGATTTCATAGGTCTTAGTGTGTCAGTTGGATGGACTGGACAGTGTGAGGTGTAGTGTTGGAATCTGTAGTGAAAGAAATACTGGACCCCTATAACATCCAGTCAAAGTCAGCTCCTGAGCTACTAGGACAAAAGAAGCCAAAGAAATGGTCATAAGACTGCTTCCTGCTTGAGAACATCTCAGAGACAGTCAAGGCTTTCTAGTAAATCCAGGGTAGCACACAGTCCCACACTAGATGGAGAGAAACAAATGTTCATGTGGGGTCTCCAAAAGCTCTGTCCCTGCCCAAGCCCTCAACTCTCCTTTCCATACTGAGGTAAAATCCCATCCCTTTTGTCCAAGGGACAGCATCTAAGCCTTTCCTACTCCTTGGCTTTTACTGATGTAGAACAATTGTAATTCCTAAGTCAAATGGTAAAATAGCAATAGCATCTAGAAAAATCATTATTGAAAATGCAATTCCCTACACTTGGCTCTGACCCAGCTTCTCCCTCTCTGTCTGGGGCCTTCTCTGAGGCAGTCTGCCTGGCTTTCTTACTTGACTTGTCCTCCAAGTCACCCCCACACAGATCATCCAGAGGGGTTTCCATGCCTCACTTGCTCTACTGGCACCTACAGTCAGACCCTTGCTCTTCAAGCTGTTTAATAAAGTTGAGAAATGATATGTAGAGGTAAGCAATTTTTATCATCATGATCCCTGTAAAGAGCTCTGCTTAACTATTCCCTAACATCTCACTGATTTCTGGTCTCGGCTTTAAATTGCATTTGCAGAACATGAGCTTTTCCCTAGGAGGGCATCACCAAAGTGTATTTCATAGAACACTAGCTTGACAAAGTGTTCCTAAAACATAGGGATTCCATGATTTGAATATACATATTCTCTTGAGTTTCTCATGATTATTCATATCTAACCCCTCATAAAGCCGTTTTTATTGGATTTTGCCTTTTTCTATTAGCAGCTAGAGGCAAAAAGGCTTTGGAGAAAACATTTTGGACGCAGCTGTTCTAAACTTATTTTTTTAAAAAAAGATTGCCAAAGAATTGGAAAATTCAGCTGAGTGTGGTGGTGTAAGCCTTTAATTCCAGCACTCAGGAGACAGAGATAGGCAGATCTCTGAGATCAAGGCCAGCCTGGTTAATACCATGAATTCTAAGCCAGCAAGGGCTACATACATAGTGAGTGCCTGCCTAAAAAACAAAAGGAAAATTCAAATCTGTTTCTTTAAAAAAAATAACTTTGATACATAAATGCCAAGCTTAATACATTTTCATGAGCTTTAAAAGCTCAGTTCACTCTTAAGCACATATAGGCATTGTAATCACATTGCTAGAACACTGCTTAGCAAGCAAATATTCTTTGTGCTCTGTTCCAGATTTTTAGACTCCATGGTGAGAGATGAATCACATAAGTGAATTCAGGGGTGGAGGGTTCACAAAAAAAAAAAGAAAGAAAGAAAGAAAGAGAGAGAGAGAGAGAGAGAGAGAGAGAGAGAGAGAAAGAAAGAAAGAGAAAGAAAGAAGAGAAATCTGACAGTGTTACAAGGTTGCAAATATGCGAAGGTCAAAGAATTAACTCAAAACCAAATTCGATAACCTGAGGTCTTTAGGGCATCACTCACCACTGCTGTACCCTGCAACCTCACTGTGCAGCCTTAGCATCACGTGAACTGCCAGACCATACAATAAGTGGTGCCTGAAATGCCTTGCTCAGACTCAAGAATCCTGTGTGTTATAAACTACAGTGGGTTTTTTCTATACATATCGAGTTTTCTGTTCTTACAAACATAATGCTCAAAAATTTAAAGTGTGGGGTTGAGGAGACTCAATAGTTCTCTTCTGGCAATCCTCAAAGTGTAAGTACCAGGTTAATATCTTTGGATTGTGCTGTTAGAGTGTCTGACTTTTAAAATCTGTTTGCGTTGTTGATTTGAGCTTTATTTTTTTTTAAAGTTGTTAAATGGATTTGGGCTTAGGATTTCTAATAATTGATGAAATGACCCAAAACATACTTTGTTGTTTTATACTATATATTTATGGGAAGCTGTCATCTCAGAGATGACTATTATAAAATCAAAATATCTGTCAACTCTGAAAAATGTTGACAGTGCTCTGCATCTTCCAGTGTTAAATATTCAGCCAAGACTTGGCCGATTATTTAAAACTAAAGGTATAAATATATAGTGCAAATTTGATTTTGTCTTTAACAAATAGTAAAAATATATGTTTAAAAAAGATTTGTTTAAAAATAAACTTCTTTGTGATTTATTACTAGTAAATGATTAATTTGAATGCTTATTTTATATACCTGTATACATGGGGTCACATAAAAATTTCCACAGGTGAAAAGGTGTCACACATAGATGTTTGAAAATATCCGTTCTACCACATCAACTATCCATTTAGCCTATCTCCAGAAGATGTACCTGAGGTCCTCTGTTGTAGAATATTATTTTAATGGGTGCTACTTTTGTTTATGTTGCATTTGTTTAACTCTGTGAAATTGTGTTACTGTGCCTGTGTAAAACACTTGATGGTCTAATAAAGAACTGAATGGCCAATAGCAAGGCAGGAGAAAGGATAGATAGGGCTGGCAGTCAGAGAGAATATATAGAAGGAGAAATCTGGGAGAAGGAGATCTAGGGGCCAGAGAAAGAGGAAGACATCGGGGGCCAGCTACCCAGCTACACAGCAAGCCACAGAGTAAGAGTAAGATTTACAGAAGTAAGAGAATGGGAAAAGCTCAGCAGCAAAAGGTAGAAGGGATCATTTAAGTTAAGAAAAGCTGACTAGAAACTAAGCCAAGCTAAGGCCAGGCATTCATAATTAAGAATAAGCCTCCAAGTGATTTATTTGGGAGCTGGATAGTGGGCTCCCCAAAAAAGAGCAGGAAATGAACAATTCCTCCCTCAACTTGAATTTCAAGACAGATTTTCACTAGGCATTTGTTACCATCTTATCCCCTTCAAATATTTGATTTTTCCCACCCCTTTCTACATGTTATAATGAGATCCTTCTAGACAACATATGGCTAAAACAAAAAATGATAATATCAAATATTAATGAGGAAGAGAAATATACTCATTTATACTTTGGTGGTGGACATGTGAGATGTACAGCCACTTGGGGAAACAGGTTGGCAGTTTTACATAAAACTGATTATTTGACTACTGCACAACCTAGCAATTGCACTCTTGGGCAAAATTCCACATAAAAGAAATCTTCAGTTCATGTTCAAAATATGTATACAAATGTGCATAGCAGCTTTATTTGTAATATCCCATGGTATTGTCTGAATTTTTATGCCCTGTAAATATTAATATTTTGAAATCCTAATCTCCATGGTGATAGTGTTAGGAAGTAGAATCATTAGGGTATGATTAGATCACAAGGGCATAATCTTCATAAACAGAATCTTCACCATTATGAAAAAGACCCGAGGGAGGCCCTTCATGTTTTCTACCATATGAAGACACAGTAAGAAAATGGCCATCCATGAACCAGAAAGCCAGCCCTGACCAGACACCAAACCTGTGGATGCCTTGAGGACTTCTCAGCTTCTAGAACTGTGAAATATATCTCAGTTGTTTCTAAGCCATCCAGTTAATAGTACTTAATTATACCAAACCCAGAGGAGAAATACAACCCATCACGGGGAACATCTGACAATGCCTTCAATGAGCGAAAGTAACAAACTATTTATATATACAAGTTGGGCAGGTAACAAGAGAACTGTGGTGAGTATAAAGTCAATCAAAAAATATCACATATCATCTGATTCCATCACACTCTTGAAATGATGAAATCATAGATGTGGAGACAAGATTAGTTGATTACTGAGGGTTGGAGTAGGATTGAGAGGAAGCAGATGTTGTTATTTAAAGGGGAAGCAGAGAATCTTGTGGTGATGGGAGAGTTCCAGATGTTGGCTATGATGATGAATGCTGTTTCCCACACATGTGATAAAATCATATAGAACTGCACACAACAAATGAATGCAGACAGAAAGGGAAATCCAGATAACACCGATGGCTCTTGTCAATGCCAGCTTCTTGGTTGTGACACCGTCAATTTGAAGAAACTAGAAAAAGAATACACAAGATAATATGGCCACATAAGAGAGACAGATGATGGTAAAAATCTCAGTGTGTCAATGAACTCTAATGCTTTCAACAAAGTCAAAATGATATTTCATAACATACTACTGATAGTCTGCTTTTCCCTGTTGGGAAGAAGACAGGAAATAATATTAATTTTAATGAAAAGGTGAACATTAGATGGGAAAATGTTTTCCAACAAGAATTTTTAGATAGTGGATTTCCTTGTGAACATGCTCTGATCAGTACTCAGCTAAGTCCTTACAGAGACACTGAAGATTCCTGAAATGCTCTCTCCACTGGTTTCTTATTTCCTGTGATCCTCCATGAGAATTTGTACTGCACTGGCTTCCTAGGATTCCCAGGTCTACCATTTCAGTGAGAGCAAGAACACAGCCTGGGCTCCTTTTATACAAACTGTGACTTGAAATCTTTTCCAGATGTGAACTGAGCAGTAGTAGCAGGGCCCCTCTACTTTTCTGCCTCTTCTACCATTATTTTCTGGGTGGTCATTGCCTTCAGCATCATTATTTCATACACTTTGTCTAGTTCTTTAGTTGTGTCCATGTGAGACTGAATCAGATCCCTCTTGCTAAGCTCAGGGAAAAGAGGGAAAACTTTAGATATGTCTCAATTTTCAAAGAACTTTCAGTTCACATCTGGGATCCCAGCTGTGTACAACATGGAGCCCCGTGTTTTCTTCCTTGAGGGTAATTATAAAAAATATATGATATATATGTATATATATTATATCATTAAGGTGACTTACATTTTCAGGTTTCCTTTCTTCACATTAGAAAAGATTTGAAGGAAGAGAATTTAACCAGAACTGGCACTGTTCCAGAGATTAAAAATAGAATGACCCAGAATAACCATTAGAAGCCAGGGTTACTGTAGTGTGATGCTTTTGGGCTCCTTAGAATAGGAAAGAGCCTAGTATTCTTCTCCACTCATATGGTCCCATTATTCCTAAAGGACCAATCCAGAGCACTTCTACCAATACCAAAATATCCATTTCCTGGCATGAGATTCAACTATCTGGCTTTTCTCAAACCAATAATTTTAGCTTTAAATTGCTAACATGCAACTTAAAGAGGGAACTAGTAGATGACCAAGTGTCACTCATGGGACCATGTAGACGAATTTCTAAAAGGTCTTATTAATAAAAAACAAACCCAAAGCCAGGTATTGGGGTGAACACTGAAAGATCAGAGAAACAGAGCAAGCCACAGTCAACCTCACCTCACCAATTCCTTAGCTAATCTCGTTTCCTCAAACTGAAAGCTTCTGAGTCCTCATCTAAATGGATCTCAGCTGAACTTCTGCTAAAAGCCTAAAAGCTTAACAAACCTCTAGTTCTTGGTCCTCATGCCTTATATACCTTTCTGCTTCCTGCCATCACTTCCTGGAATTAAAGGCGTGGTCACCATGCCTGGAGATTTCCAGTGTGGCCTTGAACTCACAGAGATCTGCATAGATCTCTGCCTCCCAAGTGATAGGATTAAAGGTGTGTGTGCCATCATTTTCTAGCCTCTATGTCTGTCTAGTGGCTGTTCTGTTCTCTGACCCCAGATAAGTTTATTAGGGTGCACAATAAATTAGGGGACACAATAGCACCACAGGACCACATGTGCCCTCATTGATGGTTTGTGGGCTAAGAAATGTAAAATCAGTGAACATCTGAACTGAGGCCTTGGCTCAGTTTATATAGAGCTTTTTGCCTGTCTTTTGCATGGACCCTAGATTCAATCCTCTGAACCAGAAAAAACAAACAAACAAACAACAACAAAAATAAACAGTGAATTCCTGTGTTCAACTATTTAGTGTTTTCTGAGAGCAAAGTCCCAAGAAAGAACCTAGAGTGTGGAGGAGGAGTGTTTTTTTTCCAGAGGAAAGGGTTGAGAGACCCCAGCTTAAGAAATGAGAAGAAGGAATGCATGTGAGTGAGGAGATACTAACGTCAGAACAGCCAGCTCAGAGAAAGAAGGTACATAGTTGGATTTGCATCACTAGGACAAAGTATTTCACAATCGAACTATGAGATAGAAGGATTTATTCTTCCTCACAGTTGGAGGTCTCAGTCCATGGCTGATTTGGCTTCTCACTTTGAGACTATGACAGGAAGCACACGGTAGACGAGGTCTGTTCACTTCCCAATGGTTGGGAAGCAGAGGGAGAAAAGAGCTGGTGTACCAAGGTCTGCATGAAGGGCAAGTCCCTGTGACCTAATTTCTTCTCACTACATCTCAAAAGAGTCTACCATCTGCCAGTAACCTCACAGGCTGGGGACCAATCACTCAACATGTGAGTCTATGGAAGACATTCCAGATACAAAGCAGATCATACATCTTCCTTGGAAGGGTCTAAGATCTGAAGTTTCTGTCTTACAGCAGTAAAAATAGAAAGCCAAACCAAAGTACAAATTCAACCTTTGTTCATATTGTGAGAACTTTTCCTTGTGAGTTTACCCTAAACCTGTCCTCAGGAAACTGCCCAAGTAGCACAACCCATTGCCTCGCTGTGGGAAGATGAGTGCTTCTCCGCATTGTTCTCTGGGATCCAGTGGAGAACTGCTATCAACAGCTTAGTTTGTTAACTGAGGCCGCACAGGTCTGTGGGACCATGTGTCCTTGACTGACTCCTTCAAAGTCCCTGGTCTTAGCCGTTTCCTATACCATCTCCTGAGGCTGGTGCCAGTTAGATAGCTAGACAGACAGTAGCAGGCTTTGTAGCCTATTGGGGATGGACTAGGTTAGGGTTGGTGTTAGGTTAGGTTAGAATTACTTTTTAAAATTTGTTTATTTATTGTAATCCTGGTTGCAACTTCCCTCCCTCCTCTCCCCCCTGTCCCTCTCCTTCACACCCTCTTTGTTCCCACCACCCAATCCACTCCCCCTCCATTTCTGTTCAAGAAAGGGCAGGTCTCCCATGAGTATCAACAAAACATGGCATATCAAGTTACAGTAAGACTAAGCATCACACATAGGATATACACATATATACACATAAATAAAATTTAAAATTAACCTCCCAAAATATAGAACTTTCAAATGTTGATGAGCATATGGCACAATCAGAAGTATTTACATTTATTGTCAATGGGAGTGTAAAGTTGCTAGGAACATAAGTGAAACCATTTTGTGTAACTTGAAAACCATTTTGTGGGGCTTGGAATAGTGTAAGGCTTGCGAAATAGAAGCCAGCCACAAGGCAGGTCTGATATGAGCCAAGTCTAAGGCAGGCTTTGGTATGCTAATGCACAAACCCCAGGATGGCACTGCTAAGTCAGTGAATCAGCCCTAAGCTGTGAACTCCAATAGTAAACCTAGCACAAAACTGATGCCTATTGGAGTAATATAAAAACTGAAACTTCAGAGACGGCCCTTAGTAGTGCACTGCCATGTTCCCAAGACATCGGTGCTGGAACCTATTGGCACAGGGACTTTGAGACTAGCCACTGCATGGGCTTTGACTTCAGCAGTCCTTGAGTATCTGACACCATCTGGGTTCACACATACCTCCAGTCAGCATTAGCAACTGGCTGATGCTCTCAAAGTCCTTCTGGGACCTCCAACAGCGGCATCCTCCAGGCCTGCCACAGTTGAAGGACCTCATAGCTAATACAGGTTGAGCTTGGAGAAGATTCCTCAGTGGAACCCTGCAGTGGTCTCTGCCTGTCAATCATTCCTACTTGGCCACATGTCTGTTGACATGAGATTACCACAATCTTCATAATAGCATGGTATTATAAGGAATGATTTTGTGAATAAACTGTGCATATTCAAAAGGAAAAAATCAGCTTAGTTTCCCTTAGATGCTAGACCATTCGTGTCTGCCACCCATAAGTTGTTCATAAGTTCGTAGATTTCAGAGATACTGTAAATCCAAATGGTTCGATTGCTTGTAGGTTACAGAACACTGTTGCAGTAGTTCCCTAGCCCCCTGAATTCACACAGGAGCTTAATCACTAATGACATATGTTAATTGTGTTAAGAAGTTGGAAACATAGTCTGTTTTTCAGAAGGGGACAATGGAAGGTTATTACGATTAGGCAGAGTCCTCATACTGGAGGTGCCATGATTAGCTTCTAGTCAATTTATAATGAGAAGGGAGGGGTGGAGGAGGAAGAGAGAGTGGAGAAGAGGGTAGCAGAGGGTAGCAGAGGGACCAGTTATCCCCAAGATAGATAAGTACTTTGTAGTCTCTTGCCATGTGATGCCCTGAGTGTTCTTGGGACTTTGACATCAAGAATGTCATCAGCGGTTGTTTTATTGTACAGGATTCTTTTGGCTATCCTGGGTTTTTTGTTTTTCCATATGAAGTTGAGTATTATTCTTTCCAGGTCTGAGAAGAATTGTGTTGGTATTTTGATGGGAAAATGTGAACTCTCTCATTCCAAAACTTTGATCTAAGTAAACTTTTCTTTGTAAAATTACTTGCTTCAGGTACTGCGTTATAGCAACATAAAAATGAACTTAAAACTATGTCTTGGAATAAAAGGGTTTCTTGTACTAACGGCTAGACTAACTTTATTGAATATTTTTCCCAAAATAGCCCATAGATTCTGATAAGGCAAAGATTCCAGGTCCTATTCATAGCAATCGTCTCAGTTTTCTTTCCATGTCTGGCATTTTAAAGGAACTTAGGAATGTTAGTTGATGGGAAAACCTCAGAGAAACTCATGTTCCCACTAACAAATCTGAACAGTGATCCAAATGGAGACAGAACATGAAACCCATTGTGGTTCTGGTGCATTTACCCCTCCTGCTGGGCTTTGGGAACCAGAACTGAAGGGTGAAGAGATGACCCTTAGCACCATTTAGGAACCCTTCCCAGTACATCGCTGTGTGTCTCTGCCAAACCCTAAAGCCTCACGTCTCCTCTTAGCTCGGTAACATCTGTGCGTTTCCTCAAGTCCATTCCCAGATTTGATAAATATAGAAGGCTGAGCAGAGTGAGGCAGCTCTAGGAAATGAGAGTGGGGATAATGGGTCCCTGTGCCCTAGAAATCTGGCACTGCTGGACTGAGCTAAATTAGGCGCAAAGGAGCCATCTGGTCAATTTCGTTTTAATCCATCAAGTTTTTGAAAAACTTTCGCCAGTGGATCAGGAGTGAAGGGAAAGTTTAAAAATAGTATAATTAGATGTGATGCCAGCAAATCGTGTCACCAGCCACCCAAAAGCAAGGAAGGAAAACAAAGTAGAAATTGCAAACAAGATCAAATGAATACACCAAAATAAATAATAATAAACCCAAGCGGGCTGCGGCCTCAGGCCCCACATCTTTCTCGGCAGCTCCTTGCCCTCCATGTGCAGGGCTGCTTGGCAGGCTGGGATTAACTGGCTGGGTTCAGCAGTGCCCAGGAATGTATGTGAGAAGAACTGCCAGGCTCTGCTGCCCAGGCAGGCTGTCTCCAAGAGGCTGCATATGGTGGGACTAATAGGCACCAGCAGGGCCCTGATGTTGAGGTACCATGCATCACACCAGGTTATGTGGCATCCAGAAGGCAGAGGTGCACCACTGCTCACCAGGAAAGGAAAGGCAGCTTATTCAGAAAGCACCTTACCCTCTTAGCTCTCTAAAAACACATGTTCAAAACTTCTTTGTACATACCAGATTCCCTAATTTAGTGGGGATTTACAAGAAATCTTAAAATTCCAGTGCGAGAAGATTTCATCCCAAGCAATGACCAGAGGCCCCAGATCAAACCTCTAAAGGCAACAGTTAAAAAGAGTGCCTGTCTGACTTCTCAGAAAATTGGGAATCAGTCCTCCTCAAGACCCAATGATACCATTCTTGGGCACATACCCAAGGGATGCCTAATCATATCACAAGGACACTTGCTCAATTATGTTCATAGCAGCATTATTTGTAATAGCCAGAACCTGGAAACAACCTAAATGCCCCTCAACTGAAGAATGGATAAAGAAAATGTGGTACATATACACAATGGAGTATTACTCAGCTGAAAAAAGTAATGAAATCATGAAATTTGCAGGCAAATGGATGGAACTAGAAAGATCATCCTGAGTGAGGTAACCCAGACTCAGAAAGACAAACATGGTATGTACTCACTCAAGAGTGGATACTAGATGTAAAGCCAGGGGTAATCAGACTACAACCCACAGCTCCAGAGAAGCTAGAGCCTTCATCCAGTAACTGATGGAAGCAGATGCAGAGATCTGCAGCCAAGTACCAGGCCAAGCTCCAGAAGTCCAGTCAACCAGAAGGAAGAGGGATTCTATGAGCGGGGGGGGGGGGGGGGGGGAGTCAAAATCACGATGTGGAAATCTACAGAGACAGCTGAACCAAGCTTGTAGGAACTCATGAACTTTAGACCGATAGCTGTGGAACCTGCATGGGACCAGACTATGCCCTCTTCATAAGGAAGATAGTTGAGGGGCCCCTAGCAGTGGGATCATAATCTATCCCTGATGAATGAGCTGGCTTTCTGGAGACCATTACCTATGGTGAGACACCTTGCTCAGCCTTGATGCAGTGGAGAGGATCTTGGTCTTGCCTCAACTGAACATACCAGGCTTTGCTGACTCCCCATGGGAGCCCTTACCCTTTTGGAGGAGGGGATGAGAGGTAGGTCAAGGGGGAAGGCTGGGGAGGGGAGTGAGAGAAGGGATAAGAGGGAAATCTGTGATCTGTGGTTGGTATGTAAAATGAATAAAAAAATTTCTTAAAGAAATAAATAATAAGAGTGACTGTCTCTATTGTTCTATCCAGGAGCACATTCAAGACCAAAGCTACCAGCACACCAGGAAGTTAGCACCTTCTCTCTGGTGTGACCTGTTCTGTATCTTGCCAGATGTGTGCAGGTGGAACACTATGTAAAGAACTGTGTCCTCGTGGCAATAGTGCTTAAGGCCACAAAGAGTGCACATCTCAGAGCCCACAGGCACTGGTCTGTGCCTCAGTCTACCACTTGCTGACTCATGACACATGACAGAGAGTCTATGTCACACAACTTGCTCATGGGCCAAAGAGGTTCTCGTGTCCTATCTTCATAAATTTAAGTTGACACATGAATGTTAAGTGTTGCTATCATAAAAGGCTCTTGAAAACTTACTGGAAATACTCAGAGATGGGCATGTGGCAACAAGTATGCCCAGGCTGGGAATCATGCAAATGGTTTGTTTCCCAAAATTCCCAGTGAGTCCTTTCAATTCCCTGAGCCCCAGCAGCTTCACTTGCTAAACGGCAGCATGAAGGTAGATATTTGCCTGAGGTGCTCTCCATACCAGAACATAAGGAAACTAATCATGGGAAGGTTGACATGGGACTTAGGTAGACTGACAAGGACTGCCCATGGCACAGATCTCCATGTTCTAAGGAGAGGCCGCCACACCTCAACCCACGGGCCAGATCCAGTCTGCTTCTGTGAATAAATAATTATTGAAACACAGCTGTGCTCATCCATTACTGTGGCCTATAGATACATTCATGCTAGAGTAGCAATTGAGCAGTTTTGGACAAAGCTGTATGGAGACAAAGCCTGGTCTACTTACGGTCTTGCGTTTTATGGAAAGTTTGCCATCCCCCATTCTAGGCTGTCCCTGGAGGATTCTAACAAAATATCAAGAACACTTTATGTGCCGGGCGGTGGTGGCGGTGGCGCACGCCTTTAATCCCAGCACTTGGGAGGCAGAGCCAGGTGGATCTCTGTGAGTTCAAGGCCAGCCTGGGCTACCAAGTGAGTTCCAGGAGAGGCGCAAAGCTACACAGAGAAACCTTGTCTCGGAAAACCAAAAAAAAAAAAAAAAAAAGAACACTTTACTACAATTCTTTTTTTTTTAAAGAAAGCTTAAAAAACTAATTAATAATCTGATAAATGTTTATGCTTTTACTTTACATTGTGATAAACTACTTGGATTCTTTATCATAAGACAATATTATGAAAACAACAAATTTATCAGTCTGGGGAAATGCCATTAATTTCTTCATATCTTTTTGTTTTATTTTGTATTGTCTTGTTTTTGTTTCTTTTTTTTCTTTTGTTGGCAAACCTTGTTCAACATTCATGGCTTTTTAATTAATTTATTTTTATTATTATATATTTATATTTATTATTATATATTATGTGGATGTTTTCACCTACATGTATGTATGCACAACATACATGCTTGGTGCCCACACAAGCCAGAAGAGGGCATTGGATCCCCTGGAACTGGATCTGGAACTGTTATAGGCAGTTGTGAGCCACCATGCAGGTGCTGGGAATTGAACCTGGGTCTTCTTCAAGAGCAATCAGTGCTCCTAACTACTGAGCCATCACTCTGGTCCCCTTCACATTGTTTTTATCTCACTGACATAATTTTAGGATATATTATGTTTATAAAAGAAATACAAACTTTTCTTCCAAACTGAATAAAAGGGAGACAGGAGCGTTATTTGAAGGGACTGAATCCTTGTTATTCAGTACAAACCAACCATGTCTTCAGAGAGAAGCTCCTCAACCCTTTCTACCTTGTACCAATCCTGTCACGGGGAGCACAAAACTCCCTTTTCTCCCCACAGCCGCTGTCTCTTCCGCAGACCCAGAAAAACCATAACCCACAGCTAGACAGAAAGAAGAGGCTGAGTTCATACAATGTCTGAGACTCTACCATTGGCATCGTGCAAAAACCACTCCTGAGAAGTGGGACTTCATGACCCTGTGGAGGAAGATGAATCCCCAAGCAAAGCTGCTCCGGTTCTGATTAAGGACCATGGCTCTGGCCACGTAAGGTGTGAAACAAGAAAACCATGGGAAGGGAGAAGAAATGGAGAAAGCTAGGGCATGAAAGTGCCACCATGTAGGTGGGACTCTGGGGGCCAGCATGGAATTATCAAATTGATGAACATGGGGGACGTTTACACATGAACACACGTGGGTGTGTGCCTTTGCTCCTGTGACTACAGGAACTGCATTACCTTTTATTGATAGTTATCTGTTACTATACACCCAGTCATCCCTTTTTTTTTTTTAGCTTTTGAAGCTGTTAATAATCAGATTCAACTGATCAGTCTTCCCTAGTATCTCCTATCAACCATACAACTATAATTAGAGGGAGTGTCAGCCACGTGCTGGTTGGTAAAATGGCACCATTTGCCCACTTAGTTAGTGCTTCCTATTGGCTAAGTTACATGTCTCTAGCATGTTCCATGGTAGAGGAAGGTTTCCAGTAACAAGAGAAGGCAAAGCCCCAGTGCATAAACATGTTCACGCTTCATTTCATGTCACATTTGCTAATGGTGAATTACCAAAGCAAGTTTCCCAGTGTTTGTTACTATAACAAAGAGCTGAGATAATCAACTTTAAAAATGAAAAGGTTTGTTTTGGCTTATGGTTTGGAGGTTTCTGCCCATGATCTGTTGACCCTTGTCCTTTAGACATGTGGTAGCACATGATGGTAGAAGCCCATGACAATGAAAAGGTCACTTATCTCATTGCCAGGGAACAAACAGAGAACAGAGACACATGGGTCTTTGAGGGATATTCCAGATCCAAGCTGTAGCATCTGGCCTATCCCAGAATGAAGGAGTAAAGAAGGGGACCTCACCTCGTGGTGGAAAGCACAGCAAAGATACCATCCTCAGGATGTGCATCCAGAGACAGGAAGACTCTCACCTTCCACAAGGTGTCACACCGTCTAAGTTCACAGAGGATGAACTCAAGACTGGAGTATCTGCAGCTTAAGTAAGGCCACTGAGGGGAGTGGGGAAAAAATGAGTTCACAAATGAACACCACTGCTCACTTAATGTGTGAGTAGAGGCAAACAATTTAATCCCTGTTAATCCTATTCCCTCAACTGTAACAGTGGTGACATTCTCTAGGTATTCTCACAGTACCTGCTCCAGAGTCCGGGAGATGTGGCTTTCTCTTGCAGAGATCTGGGTCTCTGTGAGGGAGGGGTCAGCAGCTACAGTTGTGGAAGGGTTCATGAGCGTGGCTCTCCTGAGCACTAAAACGTAGGTCGTGACAACAACACAGTGACCCCCAATGCGACACTTCTCACATCCAAACCCACTTGCCACATGAAACTGTTTGTCTTTGAGGGGCCCAGGGCCTGCTCATGCTGTCCGTCATACCCACCCTCCCCATTGTCGCCTTACACTGGCCAGGCAAGATTCCAAAAAGTGTGGCAAAAGGTGAGGCTTGACTTTATCTTGATTCCATTAAAGGATCTGAGCATTAGCATTCTTCTTGGGAGCTAACCACAAGCCAAGGAGAAAAGAGAGAGCCAGAGACTGTATCTACTACATGAACATGGGGCTGGGAGAGAGCGTGTGCACATGAATACACATGTGTGTATGCTTTTGTTCCTGTGACCACAGGAAGCCATTCCCTTCCATTCATAGCTATCTGTGAGTGAATATCCAAGCATCCCTCAGGGGTGGGAATAGACAAAGGTGAAGGTGCTAGAAAATAAGAAGTCACTGAGCATCAGTGTTTGACAAGGCTGAGTTCAGGACTGGTCCTCTGAGTGCAGGGCTCCCAAGCAGTCTTCTGAGTCCTGTAGCAGCCAGTGTTTAGAATCCTAATACTACTCCACAGCCAGAGTATAATGTACTTCCTGGCAGGAATCACCCTCATAATTAAAGTGCTTTGGGGACATTAGGAGAATATGTTTATGTAAAGCTCTGAGTGGTTCTTGGATGCAGTACTGGGGCCTTAAAATGGCATGCTCACAAGGGTGACCACATGCTTACTGCATTAATAACCAAGATCCATGGGCTGGGGACATAGTGGCTTCCCAATAATTCTACCAGAGGTGCTCTTTTCAATGCTTTCAGAACTACTAGAGGGCTGAGAATATTAGATACCAGAAGTCCAAGTGATTAAAATGAGGGAGGTTGAATAACTTGTTTTGGTTTCCAAACTTTAGCGCCCAAAAACTCCATGTGAGAAACCCCTGAGCTGAGCACAAACCAAAATGGTTTGAGTATCTCAGTCACCAAAACAGTGACCCACCCGAGGGTAGATTCACTCCTAGATATGTCCTGAGATGCAGCAAAGATCTGGCAGCAGGGATAAGGTAAACAAGGCAGTGAAGGGTGTCCACTGCTCTTTCTAAACTGTTCCTTACCCTTTATGTTAATAGTCATGACTCTTCAGGGAAACAAAACCATAAACCAAAAAAATGAAGGTAGGGAGAAAAGGGGAGAGGAAAGAGGGAGGAAGGGGAGAAGGAGGAGCATTTATTGATTGATTTTGAGGATTGGCTTGCCTGGCTGTAGACACTGATAGGTCTGGAGATCCAAGGAAAGTTACTGTTGTAACTTTGTGTCAAAGGCTATCTGGAGACAAAATTTGCTCACCCTTGGGAAACATCAGTCTGTTTCCTCCACGGGCTTTCATCTGTTTAGATGAGAACCCTCCACATATGGAGAATGATCTGACATACTGCTGTGGAATAATACTTCTGCATACAGTGAAGATTTGTCACTGTGATTGGTTTAATAAAGAAGCTGACTGACCAAATAGCTGAACAGGATAAAGTTAGATGGGAAAGCCAAATTGAGAATTCTGGGAAGGAGAAGGGAAAAGAGAGGTGTCACCAGCCAAACAGAGAATGAGTTGGACACACAAAATGGAATAGAGGTAAAAGTCATGAGCCTTGGGGAAACACATAGATTAATAGAAATGGATTATATTGTAAGAGGTAGTTAGTAACAAGCCTGAGCTATTAGCTGAGCATTTATAAGTAATCTTAAGTCTCCATGTTGGTAATTTGGGAGCAAGTGGTCAGGACAAGGAAATTTCTACCTATAATATATTCAATATCCAGTGATTTAAATGTTAATCTCATCTGAAAAACATCTTTGTGACAATATTTTACATTGATATCTAACTGTCTGAGAACTGTGATCTAGCCAAGCTAATCCATATAGTTAACAACAGCACCTACTCAGATGTTAATCAAGCCAAGACCTATACTCCTGATAAGCAGCTGGCAGAAACTTACATTCTGGTGGATCATCCTAGGAATGACGTCCTCCAAGAATTGAAGGGTATTCTGACACTTACGTGCATACCACCAATTCTAGCATAAAACTGGCAAGTTCTGACTGAGCCTTCACTGAGCCAGGAGAAGACCAGGGAAGTGACTAGCATCCTGTCCAAAGCCATTCTCAGCTTGTGCTGTGGTATTCGGAAGTCACAATGCTGGAATGGATGCACAGCCACCTCCTCCCTAGACTAAGGGAAGAATTGGAAGACAACACCCAGGCTTCTCAGAAGGTGTTGGGAATGCTAGAGTGATTAGTCTCTGGGTTCAGCAGTGACAAGTGACAGACTTTAGAATGAAGGTTGACTTTCTTCCTTGTAGAAAGGACAAGGACTAGATAGGATGTACAAACATAGCCTATAGCTACAATTACAAGGCAAATATAGTACCCATGGTTATACAGAACACATATTTTTAAACACTGCAGCTGTGATATTCTACAAGTCATAGAATTTCAGCATTGGGAGGAACTTAAGGTTCATGCGGTCATTGCCTCCAGCTGGAACATTTATTAATCAACTGCAATAAACCAGAAGCAACATCATTGCTCAATAGGCTCTGATTTTCCCGTTGTGTTTTAAGCAGAATATGCATTAAAGGATGTGACATCTTCTAAGAAACTCTAATTGCTTCTGCTTATCAAAGTATTTACTCTATTTCCATCTTCACTGCTTCATAATGTCCATGTTGATCACACAGACCTTAGAAAAGTGGGCCTTGGAGGAGAAGGGAAGGTCAAGGAAGATATCATCAAAAGTAAGAAAAGTAGAGTTTGCAGACAAGCCAAGGTATGAAAAGGCAGAGATAAAATAGAATGTGGTGAGTTAAGACACAGTGTATGTAGACAGAACCTGGGCTGGAATGGGCTGTGTGCAGGAGCAAAGACCAGCTGCTGGTGGCTGTGGAACCACCACATTCACAGAAAGACAGGGAGGCTGGTGATTCAGCACCTGTCAGATGCAGACCTGGCTCTGTTCTCCTCCCTTCTGCTCTGACCAGGGTGCCTCAATCCCTGGGCCTTGATGCAGTCTAACCTCTAACATCACTGAAACAAAGAAAACTAGGTGAAACTTTACCAGTTTTGGTGATTTTCCATATTCTCCTAATAGGTGTCTCTGGCCACATCACAGGAGGCACAGCATCTCCCTGTGTTGTCTCCTATACTTAGAACACGTGCTCCAATAAAGAAAAACATACCCACACATGCCTTTCCAAAGCATATTCTGACATTTGTTTTATCAGCAAACAAGCCATGGCAATCCTCCAAACCCTCTAAAAAATACACCCAGCCTTTCCCCAAGAAGACAGGAAACACACATGCACATGCACATGCACATGCACATGCATACAGTCCTAAACATTGCAAAACTGAGCAGCTGATCAACCTAAGTGGAGACATTATATGTCAGAGTGACTCCTGACAGCCCATGACGGAGCCAATGCTATGGCCTCTGATGGTGGTGACCAAGTCGCATATTGAGTGTACAGTATGTCAAAAAGAAAAATTATTTCCAAGAACAATGATGGAAATAGCCCAAATAAGTGCTTGGAGAAAACCAAGTGAATCTGAGTTTTGGTCCAAGTAAAATATCAAAAGAATGACTCAGAAAGAAAATACACACACACACACACACACACACACACACACACGCACGCACGCACACACACACACACACACACACACACACACACACACACACGTGTGTGTGTGTGTGTGTGTGTGTGTATGGGGGGGAGTCTGTAAGTTATTTTTCTTCATATAGTTAAAATCGCAGAATTTCAACTTGGGTTTCGAGTGCACACGAGATGTGTCAAATGATCTAGTTTGTAGCCTGTGACCAGCCTGGAGGGGAAATGATAAAACATTGTTTTGATTATGGACCTAAGATTGTTTCAATAAACACAGCCTAGAGACTGTGTTAATATCATACTTTTAAAGTCTCTCTTTTTACTGAGCTTCATAAAACAGTTTTTGTTTGGGTTGAGAAAGGGTCTTTGGGTGTCTCGCATGCAGCCCCAAGCACTCCACATCCCTACTGTTTTCTGAGTCTTTTGGTCTCTCTTTGTGCAACTCCTTTGAGATGAGCTGGAGCCTAAAGCTTTTGTAACACTAGGAAATAAATCTCACTCTCAGGGTCACTCCAAGGCCATGAGACATTAGCTGACAACCTGCAAAAATGACTCCATGTGTCTGTGACTTTGGAGGATGTCAGCAAAAGAACATGAGTTTCAGACAAGAAACTCTGACTTCAACTCCAGCCTCTGCTACTTCTGAGGTTTCTCCGCTTTCATGATTTGCTAAATGTCTGGATCTGAAATGTACCCAAAGACTCACATGTTAAATGTTTAATCCCAGTTGGTGGTGCTATTTTGGGAACTTCTAGAACCCTTAGGAAGTGGGGGCCAGCTGGAAGAAATGAGTCACTGAGGACATGTCACTGCAGGTTATACCAGTCCCTAGTTGCTCCCTTGCTCTGCTTCCTGTCACGTGGCGAGCAGCCTCCTCCTCCATGAGCTCCTCTCATGCTGATATTCTGCCTCATTGCAGGCCCAAATCAATGGAGTCCAGGACTGTGAGCTAAAACATTTAAAACTGTGAGCCAAAGTCAATCTTCCTTCCCTTAAATTGTTTACATCAGGTATTTTTGTCATAGCTGCAAGAAAACTAACATCGTGTCTAATAGGTACCATGCCTAGGTTCTGAACAGAGACAGGACTTGGGGATTTTATGGTTAGAGCAATGACGTAATGCAAACCAAGAAGGTTCAGTGCAGTATGGTGTGGGCAATGGTGGAAATGCATGCACTGTACAGAGGGAAGACAGTGGGCCCGGCTGAAAGTAAGGGGTGCTGAATGTGACCTGGAAAATATGATGGTATAGCAAAAAAAATTTTAAAAAAAATCCTGTGCTAAGCAGGTGGGAAGACTGCTTGCAATGAGGAGCATCAGGAATGACATTCGAGAAGAGATGCCCCTTGAATGAGATGTTGAAGAATGGGGCAGAAGCAAGGGTGGGGGGAAAAAGGCCATTCCACAATGGCCAGCTGTGAGACATAGCGCCACCCAGGAAAACATGGTTCACACGAGGGTGCATTTACAACAGTCTGCAGAGGCAGACTTTTGGACTATGGAAGCAATGTGAGTCACCAGGAGGGACCAAGTGCTACACGGCTGGACCAGGGACTCCAGTCTTCATTCAGAATAGAGAACCTTGAAGGCCTCTGCGAGGAAGAAATGCCATCACAGAGCTGCCGTGTGCATCCATCTCGCTGCCTGGGTCAGTCAAAACAGCCACTGACATAGTCCAGTTATCAGAAGACGAGACCTGAGCTGCAATGCTGAAGCAGAGGGAAAAGGACACTCCAGGGAACACCGAGAGAGAAACTCCATAGGACCCTGAGAACTGCAAAGTTGGTGCTGGCGGTGTCCAGTCAAAGGGTCAATGACTTCAAGAATGCCTGGACAGAAACAGAACAGTCGAAGCATGAGTATGTTTTTTTTAAATGTGTGCATGTGTGGCATTTTATTCTTGTACAAATATTAAGCTTATTTGAAGAAAAATCTGAAAACATAGTTAAGGAAAAAAAAAAGCCAAAAGTCCATAGTGTCAGTGTGGCCATTCTCTTTTGGTGCGCACCCCTGGGGTTTTGCTTCCATTGCGATGTATTTTTAATAGTTTGATCACAAACTGGGAACTTTCCATTTTATAACTATTTTTTTCACTCAACCATATAGAATAAACATCTTTCTGCTGTAATCATTTTAACTCAGCATCATTTTACTCATGGAGCAGAACCCTATTTAGTGAACTTAACACAATTTATATACTCCCTGATTGCAAAGATTCAGTGTAATTCTGATCTTGGTTTTAATTAACTTCCTTGAAGTTGGCTATCTCTGTGCATCTTTATTTCTTTTTAATGAATTCTTAAAAGAGTAATTTGTGGGCCAAAGGAAATGTGCAGGCTTAGTGTTGTTGAAGCATATGGCCAGCTCTCCCTCCAGGAAGAATTAAGGACTGACCTTCTTACCAGCTGTACAATAAAGTGAAGAGATTTCTTCTCAGGAGACGTGTAGGTAGTTTCAGACACTAAGCTTTTAAAGAGCCTGTAGGATGCAGCATTGGCAACAGCAAATAAATGGTTGTGAAGGAAGAAACTGGGTTTGAAAAGGAAAAGTGGATTCCTCCTTCTTCCCACACTCACCATTTCCCTGGCAGAGTTGAGCAAGGCAGTCAATCCTACTGTGAGATGTAGGAACAGGAGCCAGACTTGGGGGAGACAAGTGTCAGCATCAGGGAATCCTGAGCCTTCTCAGGGTCTTGTGGCCCAACTTGGGCAAGAAGCCATGAGTATAAGTATGTTGTGGAGTAGTATTTTACCGAGGCAAAGACGTGTTACTTTTGTTTATACTGCATTTGTTTAATTATGTAAAGATGTGTTGCATTTGCCTCACCTTGCCTGCCTAAGGCACCTGATTGGACTAGTAAAAAGCTGAATGGCCAATAGTTAGGCAGGAGAGGGATAGGCAGGGCTTATGGAAGAGGGAATAAATAGGAGAGAACAAGAGAAGAAGGGGAGAACAAGGAATAAAGAGAGGAACATGCCTGGGACAAGAAGCTAGGCATCTGCCAGCCAAACAGACACAAGAAGCAGTGAAAGTAAGATATATAGAAGGAAAGAAAAGTAAAAAGCCCTGAGGCAAAAGGGAGATAAAGAGAAATAGGTAAATAATTTAAGTTAAAAGAGTTAGCCAGAAACGAGCCTAAGCTAGGCCGAGCATTCATAACTAATAAGAAGTCTTCATGTCATGATTTGGGAGGTGGTTGGCGGCCAAAACAAACAAACAAAAAAACAGGTATATAAGTATATAACTTGGTACAGATTTCCAGAACCTCTGAAAAGTGAGGGTGGCTGCTGTGCAGGGCAGAGGGAGGGGGGCGGTGACAGGAAGTTAACACACAGGAAGTTAACACACAGGAGGAGAAGGTAAACAAATGAATACATTGACAATTGTGGACACCAGGCTTTTCACTGGGCTTCTGGATTACTTCTGGATAGATGACAGACAAAGAGACAGACAGACAAGCAGATGGTTTATTAGAAGATATAGGCTTACACAGATATGGTGGCTGAACAATCCCAACATGGTGTTGTTGGCAAACCTAAGTCCCCAGGAAAGTTGAGGCTGCAGCTCCAGTCTGAGTCAGAAGGCAAGAGACTGACTGATGAGCAACTTATAGATGCAGAGAGCAAATCCTCTAGAGCATTCTGAGGGATTTTATTCTATTCAGATCTTCAACAGATTGAATGAGTCAGGCCACATCTGCAAAGGCAACCTTCTTCACTCAGTCTACCAATTTGTAAGGCAAACTCATCCCCACATCCTCACAGACACACTTGGAGCATTGTTCCACCCAGTATCTGTACACCTAGTGGCCTATCAGATTGACATCTAGCATTAAGATCACAGATATCGCCGGGCGGTGGTGGCGCATGCCTTTAATCCCAGCACTCGGGAGGCAGAGCCAGGTGGATCTCTGTGAGTTTGAGGCCAGCCTGGGCTACCAAGTGAGCTCCAGGAAAGGCGCAAAGCTACGCAGAGAAACCCTGTCTCGAAAAAACAAAACAAAACAAACAAAAAAAAAAAAGATCACAGATACCAAAATGGTTATTGATGCATGTGTTTATGTGAATCTATATATTCCTTACCATTGACAAGGAACTGAGAGCAGAGGTTTCCCAATGGCAGTAAACTCATCCAGCACCCAGATGTTATTATCTTAAATGCATTGAATTCACTAGCACAAACCAGGATTCCTTAGGAGAATGGCTGATTCAAGAGCTTCGTGGGAAAAGTAAAGAGCCTGAACAAACCACTGTGTCAAAAGTTGAACAGGGCAAAGAATAATGGAATGAGGCAAAGGACATAAAAGCCAGTCTAAAGGATGCTCAGAAGTCAAATGTTAGCAAATTTAAGCACAGTATGTAACAACGTAGCATAATCTATTGGATAAAATAGGAGCCTCAATGCATATAGATATAAATAAGTGAATAAATTGAAAGTTTGGTGGTGGATAAAATATTTACAGTGTCTCAAAGTAATTCTTCATCAAGAAGCTGGAAAAAAGGCTCAGTGGTTAGGAGCACTTGCTGTTATTGCAAAGAAACCAGTTTTGGTTCCCAGCACTCACATGGTAGCTCATAACCATCTATAGCTCGAGTTCCAGGAAATCTGACACCCTCTTCTAGCCTCTGAAGGCACCAGAGATACATATATGCAGGCAAATATACTGGCAGCTGTTCTAGCTTTGACCTTGAAACACTGCCCCTAGAGTGACAGCAGGTAACTGCCACATTTGCCTATGACCTGCCCCTAGGGCTAACCTGGCCCTGGGGCATGGCTGAGAGGGAGGCCCTTAACATTTGAGGTGCATACATGTTTGGCCCTTCTGGATACCTCGTGGTCCTGGAAGCTGGATGGGACACCAAGTCAGAGTTCTCAGCTGGATGGTACCTCATCTCTCCCAGATACTACAACCAACCCCTATTGGCTATAAGTTAACCCAGAAATAAACCTCTCTTGATTACCAGATAAATTACATGGAATTGCCTCGTTAATTATAGTAATATCTGGTGACCCACATGGAGCACCATTTGTAACTGAAAGTGTTTCTTTGTCTCACCTGGCCCTCAGTCAGGACAAATCTCTCTCACCTGCCAGTCCTGCAGCTGCTCAGACTCAAAGAAACACACACAGGCTAATATTATTTTTAAACTATGGCCATATCAGGCTTCTTGTTATCTAGTTCTTATATCTTAAATTAACGCATTTATATAAATCTATACTTTGCCACGTAGCTATGGCTTACTGGTCTGCTGGCATGTTGTTCCTTCAGTGGTGGCTGGCATCTCCTGACTCAGCTTTCCTCTTCCCAGAATTCTCCTTGTCTGCTTATCCTGCCTATACTTCCTGTCTGACTACTGGCCAATCAGTATTTTATTTATCAACCAATCAGAACAACACATATTCACAGCATACAGACTGACATCCCACAGCAGGCCAACACACATGCACATAAAATAAAAATAATTTAAAACTAACTTCCCATCAAAAATTTATCAACTGTAAGTCATGATGTCATGAAGATCATGCTTGTAATCTCAACATTTGGGAGATAGAGCAGAAGGACCATGAGTTCAAGTCTGGCCTGGAATATGCAGCAAAACATAGTCTCAGAAAATCTAGAGTATTTGCTTAGCAAGTTTACAGCTTAATGTTGAATTCCCAGCACAAAATAAAAATTAGGAATCATAGTTACAAAGATGCAATTTTTACCCAGTAGTTGAAGTCAATGGCATCAACAGATAAAACTCTTGCCAAAAAAGATTTTATTAGAACAATAAAGTAAACTTCAAATGAGCCCTGGAATGATATCATAGTATTGTGTCAATGTTAATTTTCTGGTTTGAGAGTTATCCATTGATTATGTGCAAGAGTGCCCTCATTTGTAAAATGCATATATATGCAGTGCTGGTGTGTCACAGCTCCAACTGACTCTCAAATGGTGAAGGAAACAAAAGGCTCTTTTGACTGTGGTTGAGAAAGACTGAGACAAGATGATGGGCAGGCTAACATGAAGTGAAAGGCACTAAAGTTTACATTATCAGCCATGCTGCTAAAGAAAGGAAGTTGCCTGGGCTCTCTGTCCTGGCCCAAAATCCAATCCTAATTAAGGTTATAATAAATATATACTAAGAGGCTGTCTTAGTCTTTGTGCTGTTGCTAGGAAGAAACACCATAACCATGGCAACTCATATAAAGGAAAACATATTTAATTGGGAATGGCTTACATTTTCAAAAGTTTAGTTCATTATCATCATGGCAGAAAGAATGGTGGCATGTAGGCAGCCATAGTGCTGGAGAGGAAGCTGAAAGTTCTACATCTTGATCGGCAGATAGCAGGACGTGAGTGGGTACCAGGCTTTCTTTTGAGCCACCAACCAGCTCCCAAATCATGATATGGAGACTTAATAGTTATGAATGCTTGGCCTTAGCTTATGCTCATTTCTGGCTAGGTTTTTTTTTCTTCTACTTAAATTAACTTGTTTCTTTTCATCTATATTTTGCCTCAGGGCTTTTTACCTTTCTTTCCTTCTGTATATCTTACTTTCCTGCTGTCTCTATGTCTGGTTGGCTGGTGGATTCCTGGTTTCTAGCCCTGGGTGCATCCCTCTCTTTCTCCTCATTCTCTTCATTTCTCTCTTCTCCAGCCTAGATTTCTCTTCCTACTTATTCTGTCTACCCACCAGCCCCACCTATCTCTCTCCTGTGTAGCTATTGGCTGTTCAGCTTTCAATTAGACCAATCACATGCCTTAGACAGGCAAGGTGAAACAAATGCAACACACCTTTACATAATTAAACAAATGCAGCACAAACAAATGTAAGACATCTACATCATCAACAAAGGCAGCAGAAACAAATATAACACACCTTCACATAGTTAAAGTAATATGCCACAGCATAAACAAATGTAACACATCTTTACATAGTTAAATATTCCACAACAAGAGTGACACTGGGCCTGGATTGAGCATTTGAAACCTGAAAGCCTACCTCCAGTAGCTCACTTCCTCCAACAAGGCCACATCTAGTTCAACAAGGCCACACCTCCTAATAGTGCTACTCCGTGGTGACCAAGCATTAAAATCTTTGAGCCTATGGGGGCCATTCCTATTCAAACCACCACAGAGTCTAAAGACACTAAGTGTCGGTTCTCACTTTCAGCCCCTATTCTATTTGCTCAACCCAGAGCCTGCCTAAAATACTGTCCACTTGATTGGATGCAAGAGACCCTGTTATGTTATCACTGAATGATCAATACCTTATCCTTCTGACCTATCTTCCACTTTCTGTGGTCTGTTCAGAAGTGGGTGGGGTATCTTGAAGGACAAAGCTACCAGCCACCTGACTCCAAGTATTTTAACCATCTGTATACATAAATCCATGTCTGATTTACCATGTTTTCTCTTGAACGTTTCTACAGGAGCACACCAAACTTGGATGATACACAGCTTTCCTCTTGTCCTTTGCTGAATATTTATGGATTCTCTATAGACTAAAAAGACATAGAGTTAAAAGAAGTAGTCAGAGCCGAGGTATGCTATGCAATAAAAAAATTAAAATGAGGGTTTTTTATTTGTTTGTTTTTCAGATTGTATCCTAATTACAATATATCTCCCTTATCTTTCCTTTCTTCAAGCCCTCCCATACATCCCTACTCTCCTTCAAATTCATGGTCTGTCTTTTCATTAACTATTGTTGCATGCATATATGTATCTGTATATACATATGTATTCCCAAACATAACCTATTGTGTCCATATAATGTTACATGTATGCATTTTCAGGGCTGGCTGTTTAGCACTGGATAACTGGCTGATATTTTCTTCCCTGGGGAGGGCCGCCTCCCCCACTCCCAGCCTTACTCAGTTGCTTATAGTTCTTTGTGTAGGGTTGAAGCCTCAGGAGCTTTCCCCATCCAGTTTAGGATGCTCATTGTTGTCCTCATTCAGACCACTTTTGGGCAGTCATGTTGATGAGACATCACTTCATTTAGTGAGATGATACTAGGAGACACAATCCCACAGCAATGTCCCTGATCCTTTGGCTCCTAAAATCTTTCTGCCCCCTCTTTATAAATGTTCCCTGAACCTTAGGTGTGGGAGTGTTTTGTAGATGTATCCATTGGGATTGGTCTCCACAACTATAGATAGATAGATAGATAGATAGATAGATAGATAGATAGATAGATAGATAGATAGACTGGCTGTGATTATCTGTAGTGGTCTTTGTCTGTGGCAAAGAGAAGTTTCTTTGATGAAGGGTGAAGACTATATTTATCTGTGGATATAGAACAAATGTTTATAGATTATTATTAGGGATTATGCTAGTTTAGTAATCTAGTGGTTGTAGATTCTCCTCCAATAACCATTGCTTCACTAGCATTGCATTGTTAGCTAGATTTCTAGTACCAGGCATGGGCCCTCTCTTGTTGAGCAGGTCTTAAGTCCAGTTAGAGGACCATTGACTACTGCCAAGATATGTGTGTTACTACTGCACCCAGAGGGTTATTGTGCCATGCTGGTCATTGATGCGGTTCATAGATATCATAGTTAGGTGGGACTGCTGGTTGTCTCTCTCCTTTATAAGCCTGCAAGGTGCCTTCTGGTACCATGAAAGTTAGTCCTCAGGGAAAGGGCATTCAGGTCAGTTCCAGCTCAGGGACCTCTGGGCTGTACTTGTACATGTACATGTTTTTGAAGTACATGGTGTCTTCAGCAACAGAGACTTAACTTCCACCTCTGGGAGGTAACCAAAGGCAACAGCAATAGACTTTATATTTTGGGAGTCTCTTGGAAAGCCCCATAAAACAACTCAAAAAAGAAGGCTTCTCGTGTCTGGTATTGGGATTTTTGTTAGGTAGTCTTGGCTCTTGGAGGGAGTGCAAAGGGGGGATTTTTAATAAGACAACAGGTTTAGCAATACAAAGATATCCGGTTACAATATCATCTAACTTGATCCTTGTGAAGTCCATAGAGCAGTGGGAATAGAAGTCAAGTCATGAGAAGTAGAAGTAGGAAAAACAGGAAATACATCCATCCTTCAGGCAAGGCTTAATCTACATAAAATGCCACTGTTGGGGAGGAGGTGACAGGGGGCACAGAAGTCTTTTGGCAGCTATCTTTTTCTAATCAGGTAACAGGTCCAGCAGTGTTTATCTTGTTATATCCTGTATCTTACATGTCATGTAAAAATGGGGGCTCCCATGAACTATCTCAGTAAGTTTGTGAGAGCTCTTAAAACTAAATTACTTTGTGCCTCTCTCCCATGGTCATTCAGATCTAAAACTTCCAGTGTGTTAGTCACTTCCCATTATTGACACAAAATGTCTGAGATACTATTTTAGTTTGTGATTTTGAAGGTTTGAGTCCATAGTCAATCAACTCCATTGGCTTTGGGCTTGGTGAGGCAGTATTCATGGTGGGATGTGGCAAAGTGTTCACTTCATGGCCAGTATGTCAAAAAGAGGCTAGGGTTCCGATATGTTTTTCAAGTTCCCCCTTCTAATGACTGGGAGACATCTCACTACCCTCCACATTTCAAAGTTTCCATCACCAACCAGAAGCGCCACACCAGAGAGCAAGCCTTTAACATGTGGCCTTCGGGCGACATTCTAGCTCAAACTAGAGCATCTGCTCTCCAAATCTCCAAACCCTACAGGCAAACTCACAAAATTCAGAGTTCTCCTTGCAGCAGAGAAGCAGAGAGACAAACAAGAAACCAGATGTTCTGAACCTTAAACAAAAACATTCTTTAGGGGGAAAAACGTTTATCTCTAAGGAGCCCAGGAGGGAAGGCACTGCAAAGGAAACCCTCCATTGGGAGTATCCAGGTTTCCACTTAGGTGAGGAAAAGGAGGCATCTGGGATAAATCTTGGGATGTGGGCTCACTCTATAGAGTCACAGAATGTTTGACCTTAAAGAGGTGAAGTCTCAGCACATTGCATCTTGGTCTTACAGAGACTAGGGACCACTCCAGAGGTGCTGTGCAGAGTTGCTGCAACCCCATGGGACATTTTGCTTTGTTTTCATAAATAATTTCTCTAGGACTAAAATTTCTTTCCTCATCTAGTGCCCTGTCCATCTCTAATGCTGGACTCAAGAATCAGCCATCAGCAGGAAGATGGCACAGGGAAGCGAGCCCAAGGATGTGGAAACCACCAGAAAACTGCCCATGAGGAACCAGAATCTGCTCACAGAAGATGCTGAGGAGGGGGTCACAGCAACAAGTCACTGAGAAGTCATCCCCTAAGCTGCCAGAGACATCAAAGTTCACAGTTGCCACCAACACTTTCCTTTGCCAAAAACATCCACTCTCACCATGAGGAGTTACCAAAGAGCAGCACGTGACTGGAGACCCCATGATGTGTCCCTGAAGATCCTAGACTATAAATAAAGGATAGAACATGAGAGAAAGGTCAGGCTCCAGGAAAACACTTCGCATAAATCCCTTGGATCCCTGTTGCTCCATCTAGAAGACGATTAAGTGTAAAATACTGATCTTGAATGGAGTCCAGCCAGAATTCACACAGCTTAAAGGCTTTCTGGAAGGGCCGTGTTCTTTCAAAAGAAGTTGGTTAGTTAGTACAGCACTGGTCAAGGGTCTTAAGTGGGAAGGGGAGGGCAGTTTCATGAGCCAAGTGAGCTCTTCCAGATCTACATGAAAAGGGGTACCAATCTGTTGCAAAGTGAATGTTGGTTCTGTGGTAGAGACAGTACAGTTGTAGTAGGGAGCTATGGTGGTACGATATAGGTTTGTTGTAATGATATATATATGTATGTATGAATACATATATGTATATATATATACAGATATATACACACTTTATGCAGCTAGAGGAAGGGAACTTTCAGGTTGCAAAGAACAAAAGAGTTTGAAGTTTGAAAAGCAGAAAGAATTGGGATACCTTTGGCTATTTCACTGAAGCCCTCAGTCTCAGGGTGTCTCATCTTTAAAACAGGAAGAATTATAAGACTTATGTCAAAGGATGTAATGAAAGTTCAATGTGATAATGCATGTCACCTTCTTAGTGAAGGCCTTGGATTTGTCAGCTGTCCCATAAATATTAATTTTTCATCATCACCACAATCTCAACCACTACAATTACTCACCCAGGTGACAACAGTTGATGGTGTCCAAAGGGAAGCAACCTGGGTTCTGAAAGGACTTGCTCACTTTAGAGAACGGTTAGGTTAATGGAAAGATAATTGGGTCACCTAAAAGCACATATTAAGGAGGACTCTGGAGTTTGAAAAGTGAGTTAGACATGAAAGTTAACATTGACTTTTGACCAGACCTTGAGTGGTAGGCAATAGCAAAGTCACTGAGAGATCAATCATTCATTCATGCACTCAACACTATGAGTGCTTGCCATGTGCTCTGGTCTGGGCAGTAGGGGTATAGTGCTGCCAACCCAAGTCCTTCTCTTATGATCTTACTGAGAAGTGGGCAGATGTTAAGGAACAGATAGGTAGGGGGAGAAATCTAAAATGTGCCTGTGATCTAGGAATCACTATTTTTTTTAATGTCTTTTCCACACAAAATCTAAAAGCAGAATAAAGGGGGAAAGGTCAATGAAGACTTGAGACCTTATTTGTCCCAATAGAGAAAGCTAAATATGTTTTAAAGCTACCGGATCACACTCTAAGTCACCCATTCCCATAAGATCTAACTTCGTTCCTGGAGATGAGCATTAATCCCATCCCTTTCAGAAATGTTACCTCCAATGACCTAATCATTTCCCATAGCAGGATCCTTGTGGCTAGTCTGTTTGCTTATTTGCAGGTTTGTTTATTATGACAAAATACACAAACATAAAATGTATCATTTTCTTTTTAAACACACAGTTCAGTAGTATTAAAGACATTCATTTTGCTATACTGCCTTTGTAAACCTCAAGATCCACATGACTGGTAGAATCGGGCCCCCCATAGTAGTACCATCATTCCCAGGCCCCACCCCATCCCCAGGCTTTATTTGAGAACTTCGGGCACTTTTCTTTCTGTATTACACAGAAAGGTTTGAGCATAAAGGTAAATAAAGCCCAGGCTGCTCTGCCCCATGCCTTTCATCTGGGTTATAGTTTGTGTGAAACTTGACATCGCTCACCTGCTTCTGACACATACTTCCCAGGGTATGCCTCAAACGGGCCCCACTTGGCTGACATCTGCCTTTCTGACCTGCCTGGCTCGGCAGGGCAGCTGGGATCTGGCAGAAAGGGTGTTGTCAGGTTGCTGTTCCTGGCAGAGAAAATCAGGTCTGCTGCCTAACATAGCATGGGCCGTGGTGGGGTTCCTAGTCCCTTTCCCCAAGGCCTTTGCTAATGCTCTGTGGGGTTCTTCAGGAAGTCACTCTGCACTTCACTGTCGGGAACAAGAATAACAGAACCAGTTTCTATAGAGTTCCTTGCTGGTGATTCATATGACCTCAAATATTGTAGGTCTTCCAGATGCAAAGAAAGAATGGTTAACCCTATTTTAGAAAAATGATCTAGATTTTGGTGGTTGATAACTTAGGTTGTCTTAGTTTTCAACAGATGCCAGCTGCCATGCTGGGTGATCTAGGCCAGCTTATCAATAAATAGATCTCAGAGATGCTTGCCAGACACAGTGCTTGCTAAAAATTCCTAAAGAGCCTGATAAACAGGAAAACTCTCAGGCCAAAAGAATCTCTTAATGTGACCTAAGTCTCTACCCGAGGAAGCTGGACAAGCGTACATGATCAGCCTAAGAAGCCCTTTTAGCACACTTCCTTAAGATCAAAGCCTAAGGAAGAATCCAGGGGTGCCCCTTCTACGCTCCCTGGCCATGGTGTCAAGCCCTTGTGCAGGTCTTCTCTCTATGTCCACCACAACAGCAGGAGCAAGCAGTGAGGAGACCAGAGAGAGGCAAGTGAAGGAGAGAGAGAGACCACCAAGAAGGGAAAGCGTCACCCATTCCCCTCCATGGGAGGACCCATGACCTCTCTTTTACCTTCACTGTGTCACAGGACATCCTCCTTCAGAGATGCCACTTTCTGTACTGAGTTGGTGACCAAGGCTCTTAAATCTCTGGTCATGGGAATGCCTCGAGGAATCTGGGAAGAAATCAAAATCACCTCATACCTTTTAGGAACCTTCAAGAAAGGGGCCTCGGGAATATATGTGTGCCTTTCTTTTGCAACTAGTTACCTAGTGCTGTGTTATCATAACAGCTAAAAATACTCAACTGAGGAAAACTGAAGGATTTAGCTTCTTGAAATCATAATGTAGGCATGCAGCTACCAAAGAAACAAACGAACCCTGATGTGGTCTTTGGATGTATCAATGGAACACAGAATATAGAAAGAGGTTTCCTCCTTCATGTGGCTGACCGCATCTGGAATATTCTCGCTTCACTTTCAGGTATCACCATTCAAGAGAAGTATTGATACATAAAGAATCTGTCCTAGTTAGGGTTACTATTACTATGATGAATACCATGACCAAAAGCAAATTAGGGAAGAAAGGGTTTATTTGGCTTACACTTCCACATTGTAGTTCATCACTGAAGAAAATCAGGACAGGAACTCAAGCAGGACAAGAACCTGGAGGCAGGAACTGATGCAGAGACCATGGAGAAGTGTTTCTTACTGGCTTGCTCATCATGGCTTGCTCAGCCTGCTTTCTTATAGAACCCAAGACCACCAGTGCAGGGATGGCACCATTCACAATGGGCTGGGCCCTCCTCTATCAATCAATAATTAAGAAAATGTCCTGCAGTTGAATCTTATGGAGACATTTTCTCAATTGAGGTTTCCTCCTTTCAGATGACTCTAGCTTGTGTCAAGCTGACACAAAACTAGCCAGTGCAGACTCTTTGAAAGAACAAGGCATGTAGCCTAGTAAAGAAAATTGATGCTGTCTTGGTGTGGATAATTAGGTTAGGCAAAAGCTGTGGAAGATGTCTTCAAATTCTCACTGACTTGTCACATGAATCAGAGCAGAAATGAGGCTAATGGGTCGATACTGCAGTCCTGTACTACTAAAAGTATTTCTAGCAGAATCGTCTGAGAGCTGAACTGGATGCTCCAGGACACTGGGGTTATTTAAACAGCCACTAGATGACTGCTTGGCAGAAACACTGTAAATCCTGTACCAAACGGTAGGTTCAAGTAGAGGATATCAAAGCACGATACAGTGTTTAGTTTTCTATTCTGACAGATGAAACAGCACCCAGAGCAGGAAACAGCTTCTGCAAATGGTGGCCCTCACAAAACACAGCTTCTTAAGACTCTCATGTTGGAGTAGGGGGGATGGAGAGGGAAAAAGACGGGGGTGGATCTCTCAACAAGGGAGAGAAGGGGATAGCTGGGACAAAGAGATCATGAGGCATGCACATGTAAGAAAGTTCCCAAGAGGTTTTTTTTTGGGGGGGGGTGGCCTCCAGAGGGACTTTATGAGGGAACGTCCCCCAATAAAATGAAAAGACAAACCTCATTGAAGAATTTATAGCTCATAAACAAAGGCCTGGGAACCTAACTGTGGGGAGCAGGGCTCAGTCTAAACTTCACTTTTATCAGCTACCCCAAGTCCCAGGTACCCTCTTACCTTTGAAAAACAAGGAAATGAAGTAGACTCCCAGCAACGCCCTGCATCTCTGCCTCTAGAAGGAATTCCTTCACATCCGATATCATCTCTATCCAGATACAACAGAACAGAAACAGAATGGAAGTCCAGGCACTGACCATCATAAAAATCCAAGGTGCTAACGATGGTCCCCGTGGCTGTGATCAACTAAGGGCAGAGAAACTGGGATCTAGAGCTGTCCCAGTAGTTGGGCCAACCTAAGCAGCTAACTTACCAAAGTCAATTCTCAAACAAAAATCACAGCTTGGCCTGTAGCTAGAGTTTTCCTGCCTAGCCCACAGTCAGGACAAGTCTCTCTCACCTGCCATTCCCACAGCTGCTCAGACCCAACCAAGTAAACACAGAGACTTATATTGCTTAAAAACTGTATGGTCGTGGCAGGCTTCTTGCTAATTGTTCTTATATCTTAAATTAATCCATTTCCATAAATCTATACCTTGCCACGTGGCTTGTGGCTTACCAGCATCTTCACATGTGGCTTGTCATGGTGGCGGCTGGCAGTGTCTCTGACTCAGCCTTCCACTTCCCACAATTCTTCTCCTCCTTGTCCTGCCTATACTTCCTCCAGCCTGACTACTGGCCAATCAGTGTTTTATTTACTAGCCAATCAGAGCAACACATTTGCCATACAGAACATCTCACAGCATTGGCCCTTTCTCTGGGCTTCTCCCTAAACTTGCCCCAGGCCTTACTCTACAGTTTGAGGAGAGATGGGGATGTAATATGCTAAACTCAAGAATCTATGACTTAAAATTATAAAATAAGAGGTGGGTTGTATACAGTAAAATCCTAGAGTTAGACTGCCAGAGTTTGAAATCTACCTCTATCATTTGCTGGACTGACTCTGGGCAAGCCACTTGATTTTTCTAGGCCTCAACTTCTTCATCTGCAAAAAAAAAAAATCAGTATAAGTACCTAACTCACAACTGTTATGAAAATTAAGTAATACAATTTAACACAATGCCTGCCATATAAGAAGCTTTAAAATGTTAACCAGTACCATGTTATCTTAGGATTTCAGAGATAAAAAGAGCCTAGACCCAAATTGTGCACAACGCACGTCTGCAGAAGCAAGGAGTATGCCTGACTCCAGTTGACTTAAGGGTTTCTCTTCCATTGTATGTTTTACATCAGACACAAGCTCAGGTTATGGAAGAGTAAAATTGATTGTGATTTTTGTTGTTGCTTTCTTGATCTCTTTAAAGATAACTTCATTTCATGTTGGTTTTATTTAATAATAATCATAAGAAAGACTAGCTTAACTCCTCCTTCAAGTAATTAGAAGAAAGCAAACTCAAGAGATAGAAATCAAAGTTTGAACTTCTGCAAAGAGGTAAAGTCATTGCTCGAGTCCACATGTTTTGTTTTGTTTTAATTTGTTTTTTAATATATATAAGTGTTTTGCATACATGTATGTCTCTACATTGTGCATGTACCTGGTGCCCACATGGTCCAGAAGAGGATGCCAGATCCCCTGGAACTGAAGTTATAGAGGGTTGTAAGCTGCCATGTGGGTGCTAGGCATTGAGCCTGGGCCAGCACTCTTAACCACTGAGTCATCTCTCCAGGCCCTAAGGGTCCACACTTAGAAACAAAGCAGCATGAACATTTGGTCCAGCTATTTTCACATGATTCCAGGAAATTGACTAAAGATTTTCTAAAAGATATGTAGTAGTTATATGTTCTGAGTGTTTGCTTCATACACATAAAGGTGTGTCTGGTTTGTACAATTTCTGTTTCCTTAATAGCACACATCTGTGGTACCAGATATGCAGATGCCTGCTCTATAGAGCAAGTGTGGCCCTCAGGAAACTAAGAACATAACCATAAAGCTTTCATGCCCCACTTTAATTACCTCTATGGAGTACATAGTTTACAACATCAGTACTGAATCCACGGGCCTTCCCCCTGCCACCAGGTCAAAATACATCTGCTGGATAAGATGAAAACATCCTTCCATCCCAGGAGATGGAGCCAGCTTAGCTCTAGGCCATCTAGGAGATCAGCGAAAGGAGGTGGCCTCACCTTGTGTACAACAGTGCCGAAGGCCTGAAGGACCAGCAAGTGACTTTGCCTCAGAAGGCAAATCCTAAATTGGTCATAGAGCTGGTACCTGTAATCCCGAGGAGACTTGAGCAGGAGAATTGCCACAAGTTCAAGGTCAGCTTGAAATACATGATAAGTTCCAGGCCAGCCTGTGCTAAAGAGTGAGATCCCGTCTCTGTTTTAAAAGTAAGGATGTGGTAAATTCTGCCTGATTCACCCAGAATCTGCTCATTTTCTTAAGCCTGGTCTTCTTCCAAAATTACTGGGGACTCTCAGACAGGATCCTGAGGTTTTTAATCATTTAGTTATTAAGCAAGTCTTCACTGACAGCCTCCTAGATCCAGACACCAGACACACATGGGGAAACAAAAACAGGCTGGGCCGGGGGGGGGGGGGTGGGAGGGGGGAGACAGGGTACATGAGGAGCTAACAAAAAATAGTGAAAAGCAGAAACACATTAGCTGTACTCAGCGACCATCCCCATCCTGTCACTTCTTTGTGTTATGAGAGGGTCCCACCAGCTGCTGCCTGCCTCTTTCCTCATTCCTGGGAAAGTAGGTTGGTTATTACCCACTCACTAACCAAATACATGTTGAACGCCTGATGGGCAGCATCTACTATACCACATACTACAAGAGGCAAATTTTCCCATCATAGACACATTAAAATTTTTAATGCTATACAGTATTATACTTGTGTATAATGCATTGTTATTACATTTACCCCACATCCCTCCCTCATGCCCCTCCCACTCAAGCCAACCCCCTTTTTCTTGTCAAGTAGCCCCCGTTCCTGTCTTTCTTCAGGCCTGGGACAGATAACCACAGCTGGATTCATGATTGCAACAGTCATATCATATCCAGAGGAGAGCACCCACCACACTCCTCATCCTTTGGTTTCCACGGTCCTCTACATCTCTTCCTTGATATTCCTTGGAGGGGGCAACATAGATGATCCATCTAAAGCCACTCAGTAGCCAGATATCCTTTGGGATTCATCCAGTCATGGGTTCCCACTTGGACCATTGCCCACTGCCAAAAGAGGCTTCTCTGACCAAGGCTGAGAGCTGAACTAGTCCATGAGTTCAAAATCAAGTTCAAACCAAACAAAATCCCATCATGGAGAAGGAGACATGGACACAAAGTCCTACCCCTAGCCAAGATGCTATTTGCTACCCGTTGGGGAAGAGAAAATAATTTCCCTCCAAAGGAGACTGCCAGTAGATAGATCAACCACTCTCCAGGGCAGGTCTTATGCACAGTAATAGTTAGCCAATACAAAACAGCCTCCATTTTTTAATTGTTTTTCTTCTGTTTTGTTCTGAGTGTGTGTGTGTGTGTGTGTGTGTGTGTGTGTGTGTGTGTGTGTGTCTGTCTGTGTCTGTGTCTGTGTCTGTGTGTGTCTGTGTCTGTGCCTGTGCCTGTGTGTGTGTTCTTCATTTGTTTGTTGTTGTTTGGGTATTATAGTCTTTCTGGTATAGTTTGTTTTGAGTTTTGTTTTTGTTTGGGTGGGGATTTTTTGAGAGAAAGGATAAAGCTGGGAGGGTAGGAAGGTAAAATGGTCTGAGATGAGTTGAGAGAAGAGAAAGAATATGATTAAAACATTGTTGAAAAATAAAACATTATTTGATGGGGGAAAACATAAGGATTAGACAGCAATTTAACTACATGTCTGCTTGGCAAACATTAATAGCAGATTTCCCCCACAGGGCCCATGACCTCCCTTCAACCCCTGACCCAGCCACAAGATTTTGACCAGTTCAACAGTGCCAGGAATGTACTCCTTCCCAGAGAGCATGCCTCGAGTTGAGTCAGGAAGTGGAGTGTTCCCTCCCTGAACGTTCATACCACTATTGCATTAGTGAACACATCTTACCAGGCAGTTCAGTATGGTAGCATGCAGCCTTACAACTAGGTGTGATCCCTACTTTTATGCTTCTCTTAGGAGTGTTTGCATTAAAAGAGAATTCCTAGAAACTCTTGTTGCTCGCCACTGCTTGTGCTGGGGTAGAGAGTTTGTGAACCTCTAGGAATGTTCCTGTCTCCACCTCCCATCTTGCTATAGAGCCTGGAATTACAGACACATACTACCACATCCAGCTTTACGTGGGTCCTAGGAATTAGAACTCAGGTCCTCGTGTTTGTGTGGCACACAAGTTACACACTAAATCATCATGCAGGCCCACATCTGGACTCTTATTGGGCACATATGGCACTCGTCCATCTGTCAATTAACATCATTCATCAAGAATATGAATTCCAGCCAGGCGGTGGTGGCATACGCCTTTAATCCCAGCACTCGGGAGGCAGAGGCAAGCGGATCTCTGTGAGTTCGAGGCCAGTCTGGTCTCCAAAGCGAGTTCCAGGAAAGGCGCAAAGCTACACAGAGAAACCCTGTCTCGAAAAACCAAAAAAAAAAAAAAAAAAAAAAAAAAAAAGAATATGAATTCCATAAGGGAAAAATCTTTAATTCCCTCATACAGGCTTAACATCTAGAGTAGTGCCTGGCACATAGCAAGAATTCAATGACTATTTGCTAAGTAAATTAACTTCTTAAGGGAGAAGAAGATGAAAAATGTTTCTTAATTCTGTTATTCCCTGCACCCTAGAATTTTATCAGCAAGCTGTGGCTTATTCTACCTACTTGTAATGCCTACCCAGTGCCAGGCAATTAACTGACAATCAGTATTTGCTCAGTGTAAGAGCTGAAAGAATAAATAAGTAATATAGGTTTGACATTTTGAAGTGTATCAATAAGATCATCCAGTCAAATCTACTGTAGGAAGGACCAGCTGTTGAACAGCCCAGTTCCCGCTTAGTGGTAAATAATGCCATCAAGTCCATCTCAACTACAGTAAATAGCATCCCCCAAGACTACAGGGACAAAATAACTTTGTCCCTACCAAGCAAACAGTTCTACAGTACTTGTTCAAACTTGCTGTCCCCAAATAATACAATTATGTAATTCTTATATATCACTTCAGTAGTGACTTGAAGAGTCGGCTGGAGCCAGGCCAGGGTTGGCAGGACACTGAGACCAGCCTGTGTGCCTGGTCTGTGGGTACTTTTCCCCCCCTTGACTCTCACCCAGGAAATGCTGTAAGTACATCTGGAAACACAGTGAAAAACACTTGGCACACACACACACACCATGAGAGATGTCAACAGAAACACCCAATGAGGCCCGGGCAGGCCTGGGGCACAGGCACAGGAGCGGGAGATCCTCATCAGTGTTCCTCCTGCTGCTGGTCACTCACTCCTCTTAAAGAAACTCCCGTTGTTCTCACTATCCCACTCCAGAATCTCAGGCTCTGTGTGCTAAAGACTGAAATCCATACTTTCTAAATATGCACATAATTCTGTTTAACTCAGACAATTGTGTGAATAATTACATTGTTATTAGAAACATATTTTAACATTTTAATGGCCATGAAAGAGATTTATAGCTATTACAGACTTGCTAATCCTCAGTAAGTATGGTTTTAATTGGGTTAGCATCATATATACGATAACTTGTCTCATTGATTCTGGGATGAATTTTGAGCCTTTACAGAAAGCCCTACAGTTGATTTCACTTCCTTGAAGTTATGTGAGTGACACTTAAAGACTGGAGATTAAAACAGTGGGTCTTTCCACCCTGCATGGGGAACAAAAGCCCAAGAATAAGATTGAGCACAGCAAGCCCAAGCAAAGGCAGGTAGACCAGCATTATTGAGAAGATTCTGAATGGAAGATCGGGAGATCAAAATCTACATCTACTAATACCCCTGTGGCTCTGTCCCAGTTACTTAACCTTTCTTAGTCATGGTTTTCTCATTGTCATGTGGGGATAATCACATCTAGGCAGACCTCACATTTTTGTGGTAGGAAAACTGATCCGGAGGGGCTGGGGACCGATATGCTATGACAATCACATGGTGTGGCAGTGTGGGCCCGAAGAGCGCTAGTCTGGGTTCTGCATTTAACAGAATCACCTTTGGCACAGCATTTAACCTTGACCCTCAGTTTCCTCGTTTATACATGGTGGATGATGTCAAAAATGGTGATGATGATGGTACTTATGATTACGTTAACAGTGGTGATGATGGTGATTAATTATGATTATGTTGAGAGTGGTGATGGTGATGATGATGATGATGCCCATCTTTTAAAGATTTAGCCTGATAAACAATATGTAGAAATGTTCACACAGAACCATAGGAAGCACAAAATTCTTCGGTCCCCAGTTGAATCCATTAGGAATGCACATTCTTTGGTAAGATGAAATCCTAGACATTTGGGAAACTTCAGAACTGCAGTCATCCTGTTCTGACAGAGCGCACAAGCCTGCACCGCCATGTGTCTCCGCATTCCAAGGCCTGGGCCCCCATTTCATACCCTTTCAATTGCTGCTTGATCGAAAGTCCTTTGCAAACTTCCAATCAAAAGTTCAGCGTGACAGGCTGCTAGGAAGAAATGTCACCAAACACAGGGACACAGAGAGAGGCTGTGTTTGAATTGTTTGTAGCTCTTTCAAGAGCAGGGCAGTAGAGAAAGGTTTGGGTCAGCAGAAATTTTCTTAGTAGTCAGTGGTCTTCCAGGGGAAGAAAGCAGCTGCCTGGGGGAGTGGCCTCATTCCTGAACACGCAGCTTTCACTGTGGGCCCTGAGTAAAAAGAGACCTGAGAGCAGGGGTGCCCACCCACGACCAAACCCCGGATTCATGTCTCATCCTACATTTCCAACTGTCTTAAAACCTCACCGCAATTTCCACAGACAAAGCACAAAAGTGTGACACAAACCCACAGTCCAAGGGAACGGCTCGAACAAGAGACAACAGCCAGCAGAGAGGGCAATCAAAGGATGTGGGGCTTTGAGTTTTCCTGCCTAAACAGTGCCACTGCCCACTACCAGCTCACTGGTAGACTCTTTCCAACAGTCTCTCCTCCCCACCAGGGACAAGGTGCAGAGAGATTAGCTACATAAACCAGGCAGGCTTGTAAAACAGCCTGAGAATTAAATACTCAAGAATGTTTTGGCCAAGCCACTGACCCATTTCCCACCCTGCAAAGCCCAGGGAAGGAGGAGGGGGGTAGAAAGAAAAATAAAGCACCGGGGGCAAACAAAACCAAATTATTAAGTTCTTTTCATTAAATAAACAGGCTCCATCTGACGGGGCCTTTCCCTGGAGTCATGGGATGCCATCAGTCCTGGGAAATGACTTGAGGAAAAAGAAAAAAAAAAAGCACTAACAAAGAGGTCTTGGTCTGGACTGGAGTGAGAAAGGCCGCTGAGCCCATCACCCAGTAAGAACACTGGAGGAGCCGTGACCTAGTGTGGCAGTGGGTAGAGCCTTGGTGTGGACCAGGAGGAGGAACCAAGAATCAGCACTTCACACTTTCCTTTTCACCATGGGTGCACCTACTTTTGATGGAAAACAGCCAGTGTGAATTACAGACTCGGTCTCTAGTCCAGAGGTTCTCAATCTGTGAGTTATGACTCCTTGAGGGTCACATATCAGATATCCTGCATAGAAGAGACTCACATTACAATTGTTTTGAAGTAACAATGAAATCATTTTACGGCTGGGGGGTCACCACACCATGAGGCACCGTATTAAAGGGTCGCAGTGTTAGAAAGGTTGAGGTCACTGCTCTAGTCCTTCCTGCCTCTGACCCCCTTGAAAGACTGTGACCACGTCAATGGCGTCTATCTCCTCCCCTTTCCACTCTGCTTCACTCTTCCTTTACACATCTTTGCCCAAAGGCAGTACGTCCACATGACCATCAAGCAGCTCCTGTCTGTCTTTCTTCCAGTCCCTAGAACCAGCTGACTGTCTACTACTGTTCATTCCATGTTGCCTTGCCTCCCAAAGCAGGCTTCTCACCTACAAACCTGTAAGCAGTAGCTGAAGCCAGCCAGCCCTTCGTCAAACACTGATTTAAGTGTGGAGACTCTTCTTAGCTTCTCAGCTACCAGTCATCGGCCCTGATCCCAGGGGTGTTACTGTGCAACAGGGAAAAATAAAACCCTCTGAGGTCATTTCAGGGTGGAAGTCAGTCACTGAGTCATTGCTGCCTTAGCAGGGTACAGGGTGCCCCTGACCGTCAATCCCTCACCTTCCTCTACAGCCTCATTTCTCACCTTTTATTGCCAAGCACCCCCAAACCACCATGTGCTTTTGACCATTACCAGGCTACCCACCATTGCCCGTGACTTGTGGCTTGCTCTGCTTTCACCCTGCATGGGAGTCTATTGTTACATCTCAGCCTGGCTGACTCCTCATCATGTTTCAGGGCCCACCTGCAAAGACTTCTGTTCTGAGCCCTGACCCCACAAACTGCAGTGAACGCGCTCCCCGCTCGTTCACATCTCAGTTACTGCACTCAGCGAAATTTCTCTCTCAGTGGCTCTGCCGCCGCTGAATGACACCTCCTCCGGCCTTTTCCTTGCATTTCGCTCATATTTGCTTCACCTGTAGAGGGACTTCTTAAATGTTTTACTACGTGAAGGAACAAAACAGCAGAAATAGCGAGAGCAGGACTTGGGCAAACGACTTCCCTCTGACCTCAGTTTCATCGCCCGTGTGATGTAGGGCTGAGCAGAGGAGCTTTCAAAGTTGCTTCCCAGCTCCAGTTTTACAGGCTTTTCTGAGTTTTAGCTGAGAGATACCGGTGGACTAGAATTTTCTGTGTGAGAACCGAAGCAGTGTGCCATAAATAATGGAAGGCAGTGGAGAGCCTTCTGTAAACACAGAGGTTCTGGGCACTCAAGAGCAGACAGGTTTATGCAGAGGTAAACCAGATGTTTTCACTAAGAACATAGCCATGTACAGTATCCAGGCATCATAGGAGACCTTGCAACCTGATATGCCTGCAGAAATCCAGTCCCAGTCCTTAAGGGGAGCCAAACTGATGAAAGCGCTCGGGGGAGAAACAGAAACTGCTCCGAAGCAGGTGGGAAAGTGAGCAGTGAGGTAAGCAGCCACGCAGCCTCCCAAACACCACAGCCTGTCAGCCCCAGACTTCTTTCCCAGGACACGACACCCTGACACACACACAGCCCTTCACGTCAGCCAGACTGCTCTACTCGCCCCCACCCCACCCCCGTTATACAACCCAGCCCCCGCATTCCTGTCTGTTCTATTTCGCTTCCTTGGAAGGCTGCATGCCCCCCACACACATACATAACCACGAACTGAACATTCTTAGTGCCCACTCCCCAGTTCACTCCTTAACCACCCCAACTCCAGGGAATCAATCTCTTTCCTCCTCCTCCTGTCTGGCTTGAGTACTCTAGCTATCACTATGCAGTGTCGCAGCACCTGAACAACGGGAGACAATAAAGGTTTCTGGGGTTGATGATGAAGCATATTGAGAACTAAATGAAACCCATAGGTAGAAAAAGGCCTGCACTCAGGAGGACTTAATATCGTAAAGGACTCAGTCGACCGAAACAACAGAAAAATAGATGGACAGGGACTATACCAGGATATGTTGAAGTGTGTAACTGTTGGCTTAGGGGTTATTTTGTTTGGGGGTTGAAGAAAATGACGTCCTTTGCACCTGAACATCCTACAAACTTATGAGTGAAGACCAAATGTCCCTTTCCCTCCAAGATATGCGCAACACTTTGCACATAAACACAAAGTGCATATTTATTGATTGCTCTGAATAGAGTCGGGATTTTTTTTTTTTTTTAAGGAAAACTGGAAGTGCCTGGGTAGAAGGCTCTGTAAAGGGACTTCCTCTCAGAGGAGATAACTTGGGGGGCTGGTGTTAGGCTGCCAGGAAAAGAATGAGAGACCGAACAGAAGGAAGCAAATAAAATTCCAAGGCTCCAAAGAGCAAGTGCAAAAGGGAAGCTGGGCAAGATGAATAATAGTTTCAAATAAACGCTGAGGTCTAGCTAAGAATGGAAACAATTAGCGTGGATGGTGTCGGGTCACAAGCACTAGACACTGAGCGCATTTGGTTTCAGACAGTCATTTTTCTATGAGTGGAAAACTGTAATGGGAACAAAAGCGAGTTTTGTCAGAAAATATTCATTTAGCCACTAGAATAGGGAGAAGTTTCTATCCAGAGATGCCGTGATTACAAATGAGATTAGCTGAAACAAGAACTTTTGTTCCCATTGCTTGATTCAAAAGTCTTGCAAATGGGGAGGGAGAGAAGGAGGGAAATAAGAGAGGAGACAAACAGTCAGGGAGGGAGCACCTTCCATCTGGATGAAGGCCAGGAGGATACACCCTCCATTGCTCTCAGCCCCTTCACAAAACTCTGCTCATGTAGATATGTAGCAAAATGCAACCACTTACTGCACTGCAACTTATAAAAAGCAGAACTGTGTGAGGGATAAAACCTAAAGGAAGTAACTCTTAAGAACAGTTGACTTGGTAGCCTCCCTTTAGCTCCCTCCCTGCGGAAAACAACATGCTTCACTTTAATGAGCTTACCTCGTCATCTTCCTTGACAGGCCTGGCATTTGTGGGAAGACCATATCGCCAGCATGGATTAATGCTCCCTTCCTGTGAGTCTCATGAGTTGTTTTGCTTTAGCAGGAGAACAATACTAGTCTATCTTCACTCCTAGTCTGGGCCACAGCAGAGAAGAGAACCGAACAAGAAGAGCTAAGTTTTTCTTTCTGCCAATGCCTCTAACGCCATGAAAATCCTTAACATTTTAGAAGTGTGAACATCAAAGACAGATTGGGAAGGGGGAAATATGTCAGAAAAACTTCAGCTATACAAAAAAGAAGGAAGAAAGTAACTTTTCTCAATAATGGTAGAAACATTGTACCTGGACATAGTAGATGCATGTTCTATGTCTGTTGGGTGGATGGGTGGGTGACTGGATGAATAGGTGGGCAGATGGATGAGGGCATGGGTATTTGGGTGGGTACATACATGGACAAGTAAGTAAGTGGATATATGAGTATGGGTGGGCATATGGTTAAGTGGATGCATTTGGAAGAATGGATAAGTTGATGGACAGATGGATAGATCTGTGGAAAGTATACCTCTATAACCGAAGTAGGTCACTTTCTTAAAGGTACATGATCATTATGGAGAAAAATCAAAGCGAAATGATTTCAAATAACTGTTTACTCTGGGATATGGAAAAAACAGTACTTGATTACATCTAGATGTCTCTTTTTAAGGGCACGTATGTCAATTGCCATTAATATGTTCATCACCTTGACATGTGTAACTTTGCTTAAAATTTTTACCCCATTTTTTCTGAAAAGTAAAGGAAACCATTTGCACTAAAATGAGTTTTAAGTATAACCTGTAAATGTATACCTATTACTCCTAAAAATACAAAAATATTAATTTTATATACTATTAGGAAGTCATAAAGTAGAAAAATAAATTGTGAAACGTGGAAGAATGTTTATGGTGAGGGAAAATTCAACATTATATGTGTATTTCCTCTCCAAGGAACATATGTAAATGCTATAACTGCAAAATATAAATAGTAATTACAGTTTTCTATGTAATAGAATTTACAACTACGCAGAGGAATGCTTGCATGTCAAGAGACTGACTAGAAAGATACGGAAAACACAGAATTCAGGATGGCATTTCAGCTTCTGAAATTATTTTTAAATAAACCATGCATTTAAAGTTTATGTGTAATGATATTCTCAGTGAAATACATAAAAGGGGGGAAACATTTTTGGATGACTTCCATTGCTGACCCCAGGGAGGCTGAGACACCCAGCACTGGGCTGTTGAGTCACTGGGAAAGACAACGAATTGCTGGGAAAGGCCCAGTTCTCTTCCTTCCCTTGCCCCGCACCTGCTCCATGCCCTTTGCCCTTCAGTCACCCGGACCACATAGCTGGAGCTGCTTCCAAACCTTTTGTCCTCTGAGCTTCCTTTATTCCATCCTCACTTGCTCCGATACTTCTGCCTAGAGGTTGTATGACTCATTACTTTTTTCTCTTGCCATGTACAAATCCCCAGAAGCCTGCCAGTGTAAGGTGGCATGTTTTTTTATCCGGCCATTTAAATGTGCCAAGGACTGGGCCACAGCTTCACCCTGCCACCTGCTCAACTCTCAGAACCTGCCATCAGGTGCCAGCGGGGCTGCATCCTCAGCTGGATGCTCAACCGAGGAGGAATCCTCTTCAGAACTCATCCAGCTGCATTCTGAACGCCCCTCCCTTGCAGCTGTGTGCTAAGGCCCTTCCATTCTTTCTGCTATTGGCCAGAATGCACCTTTAGCTCTCGGTTACACAGCCTTCTCCAGAGACATTTACATCATGTGTTTCTCTGGTCTCTGCAGTTACAACATCTTTCAATGAGATGAGTCTCAAAGTTACAAAATCATGGGAGCAACATTCTACCTTTGTCATGTTCCATCAACTAGAAGTAAGTCACCGGTCCCACTCACGCTGAAGGGATAGAGATCACACAGGGTATGACACCAAGGTCGTCACTATGGGGCCTTCTTAGAATTCTGCCTCCTAAACTGAGTTCCCCTTGACGTAACCACACACTGGCCCAGACCTCTCCTACTTCAAGGCATACTGATGTGTACTGGCCTCATAACAGCTTACTTTAGTACTTTAGAAAGTGCTCCCTCCCATTCATGAAGCCCTAAGGAGCTTCCTCCAGCCTAATGCCCCTGAATGATTCCCTCCTCATCCCCTCCTACCTCCTTTCCACATATAATCCTCTGGTCTTCAACCTGCTCAGCTCCCATTTGGCCTCAATTTCCACGTCACTTCTTTAAGGAAAGCTTTCCTAATCCTCAGACTAAGCTAAAATGTACTAATTAAATACTCATTGAGCCGTTCTGAGTTGCAAGATCTGTGAAAGAAACAGTCCATCTTGTTCCCTGTTGAGTTCCCAGTGCTTGTTTAGTTCAGCAGATATGTCGTAAATAAATTACAAGTGGATGAAGTGTAGACAGTACTTGTGAATACCGAGACTTCAGAGGCTAGCACCCTCTCCTCCCTCTCTCTTCAAGGCTATCAGTCTTCCTTCTCCCTTCATTTCCCATCTACAGCTCCTGGTATGCCGAGTTGAGGTGTTCTTCCAGCTTGGCTTTGAACCATAGTATCTCTTGGTTGTCTTCCTCACTCCTCCCCTCATCCCTTTTGTGTGACTTTCTGGCTTGTCTTTCTTATTTGGAATCTCTGCTTTACCTCCCTCCTTCCAGAGAAACCCACGATCAACTGAGCTCTCTCTCTCTGACGAGACCTCACTTCACTTCCATGACTCAGCTGTGCTTCAAACACAACTTGACAAAACGCCTGTTCCTCCACAGGGATGAGGGACTGGACCTTCTTGGATCCTCACCTTTGTTGTTGTTGACTTAATGTCCCCCCAGATCTCCCAGGCTAAAAGCCTCAGAGCCACTGCTTCATGTTTCTCTCTTGTTGCTGTAGGAACATCCTGACAGGCAGCATGGGGAGAGAAGGCTTGGTTTGGCTGACATTCTCAGTTACAGTTTATCGTTCCAAGGAAATCAAGGCAGACTCGAGCAGCTAGGCACATCACATCTGCGGTCAACGCAAGGGAATAAACACCTTTGTTTGCTTGCTTGCCTACTGAATGTTACTCAGCTAGCTTTCTCAACTCTTACACCGTTCACAGCCCATTCCATGAAATGGAATGCCACCTATCTTGAGGGTGGGTCATCCCACTTCAATAAACAATCAAGACAATCCCTCCAGCCTAGCCTTATCTAGATAATTACTTATAAAGGTCTCCTCCTGGATAATTCTAAATCATGTCCAATGGGCAGTTAAAACTAGCCAGCATAGTCACCCTTGACTCTCCAAATTGTCCTTTGCACTCAATTCCTCCTTATTACAAGATGGTCTTGTTGGAGGAAGTGTGTCACGGGGGTTAACTTCGAGGTTTCAAAAGACTTGGGCCATTTGCAGTATCTCTCCCGCTCTCTGCCTCATGCTTGTGAGTCAGATGTAAAGTCTCAGCCACTGCTCCACCAATATGTTTCCCTGTCTGCTGCCATGCTCCTGGCCATGATGGTCATGGACTCTAATCCCCTAGAACCATGATCCCCAAATTCAGTGCTTTCTTTTATAGCTTGTCTTGGTCGTGTTTTGTCATGCCAATAGAAAAGTAACTAAGAAGTGACCAAGGGCATTGGTTCCAAAACCCCTGTGGATACCAAAAGCTATGAATGCTCAAGTCACTTATATAAAATGTTCAGTATTTGCATAGAGCCTTTACATATCCTTTGGTATACTACAAATCATCTCTAAGTTAGAAATACTATTTTATACCATGTAAATGCCAGACACATGGTTCTTGTTTAAGGAATCATGACAAAGACAGACCTGTATGTGTTCAATACAGATGTAATTCTTTCATCTGATTGAAATTGTTTTTGCTTGTTTTATTATTGTTTCTGTTTTGTGAGTTGGTTTTTGTTTTGTTTTGTATCTGTGTTTTTTGAGACCAGGTATGTCTATGTAACCCAAACTGGCCTCCAACTTCAATCCTCCTGCCTCCATCTTCAGAATGCTGGAATTACAAGTGTACATCACCACACCAAGCCAAATAATTTGACTCCTCAGATGTAGAACCCACTGTACATTTCCTATGTGCACTTGAACAAATGACCCCATATGGCCACATGCTAATGGCCACTTGGTTGTCTTCTACAACTCAATTCTAAATACATCCCTCTAGCTCACTTCCCTTCTCCTGACTTCCTTTTTTTCTTTTTATAACTTCCATTTTACTTTATTTTTCCCAGATGGATTTTCCTCTGTCCTTATGAAGTCAGCTCTTTACCCACACTTGGTGAGGTTGTGAGGCAGTACCAGCAAGGCTTCAGGAGATGGATTCCTAATGGCCTCTCCAAGAATGTCACAGCCCATGAAATAATGAAGCTTGACATAGAGCTTTCCAAGCACAGAAGCTTTGAAAACATTTGCTTTGGAAATGTCCCTAACAACAGCCACCTCTCCTATGTTCTGAATGACAGACTTCATAGTGGCCTGTTGGAAGGCCTTGCTGGTCAGATGTTGCATTCTGTCATGGCCTGGCAGCTTTCTCCAAAGCTCGGCAACATGAGGAATCCCTCCCTCCACCCAGCAGGACTTCCTGCTCTCTACCTGCCCTTTTCTAGAGAATGTCTCTGGGCCCAGAGGACTGACCTTAAATGAAAGCTGTCTCTAAGCCTGGATGCCTGATTTATCTCTAGGGTGACCCTTGTGATAGGAGTGTGCCACTTAATGCAAATTAGGGTTTGTCCCCAGGCTCCCCAATCCTATATATTCCCTCTACTCTGGAATAAAGCTGAGCTGATTCACCAAAGTCATCTCCCAGAGGGATGTCACTGTCGTATCCAAGGCCGTCCTAACCCTGTTCCCCGGTTCTGCGCCCCCCCTCCCAGCTTCATGGACCAAGGCACCAACCATCTGGAGGAAGAAGCAGAGACACAGAGGTCTTTCGGAGGGTGCTCACCAGGTGGGTGCAGTTCCTGCAGCAAATTGGCTGCAAATCATCACCCCAGTCTTTTTCAGGTAACTGCTATTTCTTTCTCCTCCTCTCCTCTTCTTCTTCCTCTTCCTCTTCTTCTTCCTCCTCTTCCTCTTCCTCTTCTTCCTACCTTTGAACTAAGATCCCAAAGCTTTTCTTAAATTCTTAAATTCTTAATGCTGCTGTGGTTGGGTTGGAAGGATTCAGGCTTCCCTCCTCCAAGACTCTTACCTCCAAATTACAAACAGGAAATCTATAGAAGGAAAATCTGTGGTTAATAGAAAAGCAAGCTTTCTGCCCAAACCACCAGTTGCCTTGTTAAAATTAACAAGCAGCAAAGAGAAACATGTGGCCTAGGAGTTGGGTTTCTCATTATTAGTATACACACACACACACACACACACACACACACACACACTGAGACACACAGATGTAACACACACTAACATGTAACACACACTGAGACACACACATATGTAACACACACTAACATGTAACATACTGAGACACACAAATATAACACACACACACTGAGATACACACAGATGTAACACACACACTGAGACACACAGATGTAACATACAGAGAAGTAACACATATGCAAACACACACATATACACACACACACTGAGACACACAGATGTAACACACTAACATGTAACACACACTGAGACACACACATAGATGTAACACACACACTGAAACACACACAGATGTAACACACACATATGCATGCACACACACACACACCACCACCACCACTACCACCACCACCACCACCAGGATATACCCAGTAAATCTTTCCCAAGAAGAAGCTGGGAGAGATGCCACAGCTTAGGAAACCATGGAATATCTTCCCATTTTTCTCCTCATTTTGGGGGGTTTGTTGTTATGTGCTGGAGAGATCGGGAGTTTGCTCTGAGGTTGTGTCTCCTAATAATACCCGAAGCTACACCCATAAGATCTCCCCACCATGACTGTCTAAATAAGAGCTGAACAAGACCACCACCAACAGATCGGCCAAAGTGGATGGGGAAAAGCCCATGAGGCCTCAACCCTCACAAAGAACTCCAGGCAACTGTAGAATGCTGAGAGTGGGAGACACAGTCTTCTGAACCATGGAAGGGACAACTGGTTGTCCAATAGCAAACGGTCAGCCCTGAAAACACACATACAAGTAACATTATCCAGACGGAGCGGGCTATATTTAGGAATATATATGCATATACAACCATGCCTATAATGACAATTAATGAAAAAAGGAGTCCATGGATTTGAAAAAGGTAGGAGGGGTGTATGGGAGGGTTCGGAGGGAGGAAAGGGAAGTAGGGAATGATGTAATCATACTCTAATCTCAAAAAAAATGAAAGTTTAAAAAATGCTGTCACGTGACCTGAGAAAGACCTACTTTTGTATCCAGTGAGCACCTGTTTGTGTCTTAGGGACCACGGTTGTTCCATGGGAACAGAATAATAGTAATGGATCCTCTGAGCTCTTAACTTCATGTAATATATGGACATCAATCTAAACATGACATATCTGCTATGTTTTAATTAAATGTCCCCAGAAGGCTCCTATATTAAAAGCTTGGTTGCCAGATGATGGGGCTTCAGAATGATTGCATCCTGAGGATTCTGACTGAATCCCTGGGTCAATGCACTGATTGATACATAATTTGATGGTTTCTCGGGCAGTAGTGTCAAACTGAAAGGGAGGCTTGATTGGAGGAGGTACACTATGGAAAGTATGGCCAGAAGGCTCTATCTTGTCCCGACTGTGTTTGCCCACCCACCCTACCCCCATGGACATGGTAGGGTAAGCAGATTTGTTCAGTGTTAACCTCCTATTACAATGATGCTCTTCTTCACTGTAGATCCATAGCGATGTAGCAAGCCAACCATGGGGGAAACCTCTGAAACTGGCATCCTCAGATAGTTGTCACAGGAACAGAAATTAATTAATGTATGTGTCAATAAGGATTTGCTAGAGCAGTGGTTCTCAATCTGTGGATCATGACCCCTTTGCAGATGAGTGACCCTTTCACAGGGGTTGTATGTCAGATATCCTGCGTATCAGATACTCACATTACGACTCATAACAGTAGCAAAATTACAGTTATGAAATAGTGATGAAAATAATTTTATAGTTGGGGACCACCACAACATGAAGAACTGTATTAAATGGTCACAGCATTAGGAAGGTTGAGAACCACTGCTCTAGGGGAACAGAATTAATAGAATGAATGTATATTAAAAGGAGATGGTTTTAATAATGGCCTGGACAGTCTTCACACTGGAGAGGTTGAGAACCTGGGAGCTGCTCAGTCCACACAGCTGGATGCCTCAGTAGTCCCCATCTGGTGCTGAAGGCCTGGAGGATTCTTGGAGAGTTGCTGGTTTTCATTCCACTTCGGAAGGCCAAGAAACTGGGTTCTCTTGTAAGTGAAGAACGGCTGCAGTGGCGGCAACAGTGTAGATGAATTGCCAGCTCAACAGGAAGGCAACACAAAGGCAAGCAGGAGTAGACAGAGAGCGAAGCTGTTCCCCTTGCGCCTTATTTTATCCAGCTTATTTTATTTTATTTTATTTTATTTTACCAAAAGGTGCCACCCACGTTCAGGGTATGTGTTCCCATCTCCAACAGCCTGATCAAAAAGATCCCTTACAGGTGTGTGCCACCACTGATTCCAGATCCAGCCAATGTGACAACCAATACTAACCATTATAACACCTAAATCCTGTTAACATTGGTGTGGCTTCATTCTTTCTTTCTTTTCAATGTGTCTACGGTGTGCTGGATTTCATAGTGAATAAAATTTTAACTATCATGTGAATGAGGTCAACCAAACTGTGTATCGGGTCCTTACATCAGAAAGGAAGGGTCAGCTGGGATGCAAAGCAGGACAGATGTGGCTGTGGCTGTCCAGGATTCACCATTCTTTTCTCCAGCTACGTTGCCTCCTAGGTATATGAGTCGTCTTTCTGTCACTGTATCAAATACCTAAGAAAGTCATCTTGCTTCACAGGGGAGGAGAACAGAACATCCTCCTTCCCTTTGAGGGCTCACGGCCCACCAATGTCCTGCGATCTCTTACTTGGAACCAACACCTGAAACTGTCACTATCTACCATCACCTTCCAGGTAGCTGTGCCTCCGACACGTGGACCTTTGAGAGACACTAAGATCCAAACTCTAAGACAGGAAGTGTGGCTCAGTAACAAAACTCTTGTCTAATGTGTGAAAGGTCCTGGGTTTAAACACACACACACACACACACAGAGAGAGAGAGAGAGAGAGAGAGAGAGAGAGAGAGAGAGAGAGAGAGAGAGAGAGAGAGAGAGAGAGAGAATTAGGAAACTCCAGTCACCTCAGTCCTTGGGAAACCACAGTCTATCAGGAAAGAGCTGGAGTTCCTGACAAATTCCTGTGTGCTCCAGCACTGAAAAGTTAAAACAGCTATCCCTACCAGTGTGGGCCTGTAAACAATTCTCATACTACATTTAGCAAGCAAAATTCCTTTTCCCCAGTGATGTGTGACTAGACCTGAACACACTGCCCAGAACTTTTAATTATCTTCCTCATCAATAGTGCACTACAAATATTTAACAAAGAGCTCTCAGAGTTGGGGGTGGGAGTTGGGGAGAAAACCTGAGTTTGTGGATATGTCATTTTCAATAGTGTAAATGCTGTTTCCACATAGCTGGGAAGACACACACCCAGTCAGGTCTTTTGAGATAGTATGCTCAGTTCCAGCCTAGTACTACCAGAGAGTGTGGTCATACCTCCTTTGTAGATATGGTAATTACCCTTGATCTCCCTACTGCATTTTTTTTTCTTTCAGGCCATTTGAAAATGAATCATCCTTTAGAAATAAATCTTTGGGACTTGGGATCTAGAGCTCACTCAAAGTGTCTAGGTCTGCCACTTGTAGCCCCTCAAGGTGTGCAGTATACAACTCAGGTACCATTTGGAAGGGTTTAAGCAAAATGAGGGCCCTGGGGTTGTCTTCCCCGGTCAAGGACAGAATAGAAATAGCAAGATTTCCCAAGACCCCCACCCAAAGTAAATTCTAGACTTCTGCAACTTCTCCAGACGCTTGAAAAATCTCAGTTCTTTCTAAGCAAAAAATCCTTGAAGAGGGTGCTGAGGGCCTCAGCTAGTTAAGTTTATACTTTCATCTCCAGAAGAGCAGATTAGAGATGCCCAGCAAGTGGCCTAGTCCCTCCTATTAACTCAGTGTATTCTTCAATTTATTGGCAAATTAGATTAGTGAGAATCTATAGGTTGGGCTGCATGATAACTAGACTAAACAAAAAAGTATAGTATAGAAGGAGACAGGGACAAGAAGTTGGCAATTGTTCCTGGCATTTATAGAGAGTTGTGCCCATCCAGAAAGAAGACCATTGCAGATAAATCTGTACGTGCTAATGGGCTGAGTACTTATATAGGTCAGGTTCTGCCAAACATTCCCCCTTGTATTATTTCATTAATCATGAAGGCGACCTCATAAGGCAGACTTTATTAGCCCCTATTTGCAGATGAGCAGTTAGAGTCTTGGAGACCTTAAAGAATGTGTCTGAACATGCACAGCTCGGAAGCAGCTGGGTGGACCTGACTACAGAGCCCTCACTCTTAACCCTTTGCAGTCTTGGCGGTGGTGGCGGATTGGTGGGTGGATGGAGAACCAAATTTTCCTCTGCATCTTCCAGGGGATGCTTAGCTGATGAAACAGCCAGATAGGACCCAGAGGCACAGCTAGTCCAGCTATCCACAGAACATATGGTCCCATATGTGGGGCAGACACACCACCCAGGCCCCTGCAAAGTAAGTCACACTATAGCGTCCATCCCAGATGTTTCTTTTGAAAGTCTGCTTTTAGGGTCTTTTTTTTTTTTTTTTGGTTTTTCAAGACAGGGTTTCCCTGTGTAGCTTTGCGCCTTTCCTGGAACTCACTTGGTAGCCCAGGCTGGCCTCGAACTCACTGAGATCCGCCTGCCTCTGCCTCCCAAGTGCTGGGATTAAAGGCGTGCGCCACCACCGCCCAGCTGCTTTTAGGGTCTTAAGTGGTAGTTGGGGTCTGTTTCTGGGAGGTTATATAACACAACCAGCAGAGCTTTGGGGGGTTGTTAGCTTTGTTTCTTTCTTTCTTTCTTTCTTCTCCTTAAGGAGGTCTTGTCTTTAGAATGGAGACCCTGGAAGAGTCAGTGAGCCATGGAACAGAACCTTGCAAAAGTTACAGAGAAGAAAAAGGGAAGAGGAATTGTTTGGGGGGGGGGTGCTGATTCTGCTAGGGCTCTATCACTGAGTTACACACCCTGCCTGCCCGGAAGAGGAAGTTTTGATCCTGGGAAATTGTTCTTGGCTGCCAATCCTGACCCTCCAAGATAAGGCAAAAGAAGGATTTGAGGACACAGTGCTCTCAGATAAATCTCTGAGTCCAGGGACTAGACCCTGGCCAGTTCGCTTCCTTCTTACCATTTGGTCTTTCCAAAGCCTGATAACAATCAAATCTGTTCTCTGTGTTCAGACCTTGGAAATGGCAGCCAGGCTTGTTCCCCTTGGGTAACAGATGAGGATTCGAGATGCCAGGAGGGAAGACATCTTAGCTTCTCCATGAGTTCACAAAACATGGTTTTGCCCATGGCAGGCATTGGGAAATAATAGTGCCAATCTTTGGTTTCCATTGTCAATTTAAGGAAACTCAGGTCCAGGATCCAGTGCCTACAGTAAACACATTCAAACATAAACTGTAAAGAAGAGTTCCCATGTCATAGCACTATGAAAAATTAGGATGTAAAATAGTTTCTTCAACATCTGTCTTGCATAGGTAACAAAAAAGCTTAGGATCTCCTGGCTCCCACATTGAACTTCAGGTGTCTTGGAAAGTGTGCTCCATCCAAAGACCCAAGGGGCCTATGGAAATTTATTTTCGGAGCTCAGAGAGGTAAAAAGTAAATGGTATTGACTGAGAAAATGTGGCCAGGGTCAAGGCAAACGTCAAGGTGGACTCTTACAGCAGAGAAACTGAACACTTGTGGCGGCGGCAATCCTTCTGACTCACCAGCGCATGCACGAGGGCCTCAGATCGTGCCTGTGGTCTCCAGGCCATAGTTGCTTGGCTGGAGCTGTCAGGGCCCTGAGCCAGGCAGAGTGTGGAAGAAAGACTTTTCTGGCAGCAAATCTTCAGGCTACAGCCTCTGAGCTCTGCAGTGAAAAGCCATGTGGGGACATGGCAAACCCAAAGCTCTCAACCTCTACCTGGAAGCCACAACTCACATCTGGCCATCCTCCCTCTGGCCAGATCTGATTTCTGTTTGGGAGGCACTCGGCAAAGTCCCACAATTTGCAGATAAAGGACTTTCTTGAGTCTCTTAAATTGATGCTGGTAGGTCAAATAATGCAACAAATGTTTTGAAGGAAAAAGAAAGCTGAGAACCTCTCCCTTCCTTCTGTCAACCCATCACCTTATAGCCATCCCAAGCATGGGCCAGCACAGGCCAGTTGGACACAGGGCTTCTGTCCAGCCTCTACTGGAGTGTCCCCAGCTGGGCATCCACCTGGCTGGGCTACCCTCTCTGTGACCCTGCTTTTCTTATTTTCCCCAAAGAGTCCTGGATAAGAAAGAGGTAACAAGAAACAACTTCTTTTCCAACCTCAGAATGCTGATGGGAGGAGGGAGATGAGAGGGAGGGGATGTTCATTGTCCTCCCCTTTGCCCTAGTTAGCTTCTTCATCTCCTTGTGAAAGATGTTCTGAGAGGACTCCTCCTACTTACCCAGTCCTGAGCCTGAATCTATCAGGTTCATCATCCCAGCATCTGAAGACAGCTCAAGTCCACAACCTTCTCCTTTTCTCGGGAGTCCCTGACCTTCATGAAGAGTTTATTTGAAGCTCCTGGATGTTTTTCTCATGGGAAAAACATCCTTCTCCTTTAGGACCCAGGATCCCTGATCCCAAATCTGGCCTTCCATTCTTCTGTGTGTTATTCTCATGGATTTTTAATTTCTTCCCCATATTTTTTTCATTTCATTTAGTGTGACCTTAAATTCATTTTGAGATCCCTCCCAAGAGACAGAGCTAGGAATCCAGCTGTGCGGCCTAAAGATTTAGGGTTCTACTCTTGGGCATATATCCAAAGGTTGCTTCATCCTACTACAGAGACACTTGCTCAACCATATTCTTTGCAGCTCTCCATAATAGCCAGAAATTGGGAACAACCTAGATGTTCCTCAACAAAAGAATCGATAAAGAAATGGCCCTCAGTTTTAGTTGTCTCTCCCTGTCTGCTCATTCCCCTTTTCCTTTCCCCATCTGTTGTAGAATATTATTTTAAGGTGTATTACTTTTGTTTATGTTGCATTTGTTTAACTCTGTGAAGCTGTGTTACTATGTCTGTCTAAAATGCCTGATGGTCTAATAAAATACTGAATGACCAAAGGCAAGGCAGGGAAAGTATAGGCAGGGCTGGCAGGCAGAGAGATTATATAGAAGGAGAAATCTGGGAGAAAAAAAGAAGTAGCCAGAGAAGAGGAGGACCCCAGGGGCCAGCCACCCAGCTACACAGCAAGTCATGGAGTAAGAGTAAGACTTACAGAAGTAAGAGAATGAGAAAAGCCCAGACACAAAAGGTAGATGGGATAAGAAAAGCTGGCAAGAAACAAACCAAGCTAAGACCAGGCATTCATAATTAAGGGTAGGCTGTATGCCCAGCAGTAGATGGCCAACAGAAAGCAAGATCAGTGGGATCTTTGGAGGTTCCTTGTCTCATAATGTTGTGTCAAGGCTCTTCCCTTTTGTTTTTTGGTTTTGGTTTGTAATTTTTATCTTATTACTTTTTATTTATATTTTTCTACTATTTTTTATCCTACAGGTCCTTTGCATATATAATATGGCTTTCAGTTTAGTGTTTTTACAGTATTCCTTAATATGCCAATGAGTAGGCATATACAATATACAATATTTCTTGTACCTTCTGTTGGGCTCTTTCCTTCTGTTTGTTTTGTCCAATTCTGATGTATTAGCTTTTGTTTTATCTTATTTTATTAATAAAAGAAAGATTTGGGGTCCCATATTAAATGGGGAGGGCTTTGGTTTGGGTTCGTATTTGCTTTAAGTTGATTCCCCTTATAAATCAGCATAGAAGTATCTATATTAGGCTTTGCAAGATTTCCCAAGTAAACCACTGTAGGTGGAATTATTGGAGCAATATGAGAGTGGGGGAGACCCAGAAATCCCAGGATCATGGGTAGAAAGTCTTCTCCAACAAATACAAAAGAGGGTTCTGCATCTCTGGGCCAGACTAAGCAGCCTCCCACTGTGCCATGAAGGCTTATATGGCTGTTGGAAACTTACTTTCTTGGAACCTTACATTCTTCATCTGAACAAAGATTGGACTGAATTACCACCTCATCCTGCTCTGAAGTCTCATACCACTAGCTCATCTTAGGAAGCCGAGGGCCTTTCACATATCTGTTCGCCCTAATCACAGCACTGTCTGTTCAAAAGTAGGAGCGACAAAGCATAGACACCCCATCTTTGTAAATGAAGCCCGTGCTTATATAAATGTACGTTCACATGACTCACCCCCATTGGTGATTATTTCACACCTATTAACAGCTCTGTGTTGAATCGTTCAGAGACAGGACAGTAAGAAAGCAGGAACCCTCTTTTAGACAACCATGAGACAGTGAGCATAAGAAGAGAGCATTCTCCTTGGAGGAATAAAGGACGGGATAAGGAAAGGACAGAGGAAACAGGGGCCATCTCAGAGAGATTGAAGTAGAAGTTAGGGAAGAAGTGGGGTGCAATAAAGGCCCTGTTTTGTGGGTGTGTTGTAGACATGAGGAAAGGGCAGTGGAGATAGTCATATGACAAGGGCAACCAGACGCGTCAAATGTGCTCATGGAATGATGACTCTAGGTGGAGGCCGGGGAGGGGTCTACATGCTACCAGAATGCTATAGGGCAGGAAGGCAAGCAGCAGACGAATACCAGGGAGGCCTTGGACACCTTGGGGGCGGGGGATGATGAACTGCTTCCAAGTGGCAATGCTATTGGCTTCTACACGGCACTGTCTTTACCATCACACCCCGCTCGTGGCTCTTCCCCTCTGTCTCCCCCACCCAATAGCATCTCCAGGGAAGATGGACCCACCCCCAGCCTTGTACCCTCAGTGCGACCTCAATGTCAAGGGAGAGCCGGGTCCCATGAGAGTATAAAACAGCTGGGCCTTGTTCATTCTCATGAAAGAAACACATGGACAGTAAGGGGCCAGAACAAACAGTACAATATGCCTCTCCATAGGTGATGTCAGCCCAACTGTCCCCCTGCAAGGAAAGCTGCTGTGGAAGACCAAAAAGCTCACCAGCAGGGCTGTGTTCAGGTGAGGACCCAGCTGCCATCTGGATAGCGTCCCTGGACAGTGTCTCCTCGTTGACTTTTTGGGGGCCTCACAGAGCACAGCACTGAGGCCCTGGTACCCCACCACCCCCACAAGTGACAAGCAGGTTTTCTGTTTAAACTACTAAGGCCGTTCTAGCAAAGACTCGGAAGAAGGTCTGCCGGGGAGAAGGCCAGGCAGAAGCCGCTTCTGCCCAGGCCCATCCCACATGTCCTGAGCAGGTTATCCTTAAGAGTGATTAGAAACCAAACAGTCCCTTCCTTATTAACTGAAAACTGGGCCGTGTGAGCTGTGAGACACCCCAGATCCAGGAAAACCAAGGCTGGGCTGACAGCTCAATTATCATGGAGTGTCTCCCCCGCCCTCTGCCTCCCCACCTCCTCCTTTTGCTTTTTATTGCTCTTGGCAGTACAGCAGGCTGGGGGATGGGGGTGCTGGGGTCAAACTTGTTGAAAGTGCAAGGGGGAGAAAATTGTTCTCATCTGAATAAATAGAGTCAGCTGTTGCCAGAGGGAGCAATCCCCCTGTGGTGAATTCCCCTAGACAAGCTAACACAGTGTTGAGTTGATATTGGCACTTGAACTTAGGCCCCCACTATCTGGGTGAGTCTGGACAGGGTTCATAGGCAGACAGGGCATCCTATCCCCCATGGCTTTGGGATGTCCCAAATGGAGGCAAGATAGGGTGGCAAGGTGGTCTGCATGGAGGGAGACTTTGGCCCGCACTGTGGCTGCTGTCCAGCTCCCATTGACCCTCCTGCTGTGTCAGTGAGGGAAAAGTCAGTGAACTCTGGCCATCACAGAATCCAGCTTGTTAGTTCTGACCCCGTAAAGATGTGGGGCTGGTGGATGGAGTCTCTAGCTCCTGCATCTCTTGGGGCTCTAAGAGGAAGCTCATGGTGTCCTGGATACTCTCTGACATCATCAAGTCCAAGCTGCTTTGGAAGGTCACCCCACCCTACCAAACAGCCTACTTGCTCCAGAAACTATATTTCATCCTGAAGGCTGAACCAAACGGGCTTGGGAAAGGGAAACAAAAGGACCGAGGTGAAGGGAGGCTGAGGGGTGATGGGAAACGACTGGTGTCCGAGTGCTTTCATTTCCTGTGAGAAACACCATGACCATAAGTAACTTGGGAAGGAAAGTTTACTTCACATGACAGCTGAAAGCCCTTCATAAAGGGAAGTCAGATCGGGAATTCAGGACAGGAACCAGAGTTAGATGCAGGAAGTGATGCAGAGACCATGGGGGAACATTGCTTAGTGGTTTCTCCCATGGCTTCTTCTATCTACTTTCTTATACTACCCAGGACCACCTTCCCGGGGAAAACACTGCCCCCAATGTGGTGGTCCCTTCCACATCAATCAGTAATCAAGAAAATGTCCTACAGATTTCCCCTCTCCAGGTAAGCCTAGCTTGTGTCAAGTTGACAAGAAACCAACCAGGACCAGTGAGAAGAGGATGGACAAGGAACCATGGAGGGGGCTGGAGAGAGCACTAAAGCCAGTCACTGCTCCTTTGTAAGTGAGCTAGCTCACTTCAACCAAGATCCAGCTCTCAGGTCCAATGGGTCCCTCAGCTAGATACTATCTGAAGTCCCTTCCAACTCTCAGCAAATATGCAGCAATCAAAACACACAACTTACTAAGCAACTTGGGATTCTAAACAAATCCCTGGCACCTGCCTCTCCAGTTCAAATCCAGTCACAAAACAGTTTGGTACCAGCCACCGAGTCCAGAGGTGGAAAGAAAACCCCGCCTGCTCTCAGCGTCTAGAAACGTTGCTGCGCTCACGTAGTGAGACACACCAAATTATATGGAAATGCTTCTCCCAATCTAATGCTAAACCATCCCAAGAAGAGAAGGCTGCCCAGCAGTGTTTCTCCCTCCAAAGGACAGAGGAAAACATCAGCGGGTGAGGCCATTGACAGGGGTCAGGAGAAGCAATCCTATACTGAAATCTTCCCATGAAAGAAGGGGCTACCTGATACAGTACTGTTGGCTAGCATGCTTCCCATCCAGACCAGACTAGATATAATCCCTTACATTTCTGGGATGTTTGAAGGTTAAAAAGTACAGTATATCGGTGACTTCATGGATCCTCACACTCTCCGAGTCAGAGGTGACATTAGCCTCACCACACAGAGAGGAAAGCACAGCTCATCCCTCTGTTTCTACCCTAGCATCTGCCATCGTCTTTGGGGCACAGAGGGGAACAAGACAAGCAAAGACGAAGTCCAAGCTAGTGACAAGGGACCAGGGGAAAGGAGCTTTGGGTTTCATTTCAGGGTCCACTTTGTATCCCCCCTGCTCGATATCCTTCTTTCCTCAATTCCTTAACAATCTGAAATAGCAATGCTTCTTGCCAGAACCCACAGCTACAGCCTAGCAACAAGAACTTCATGAAATGGGTGGGAGAGCACTTGGGGGTTGTCTCACCTGCCCTGTCGCTTCGCAGATAGAGGAACTAAGACCCACAGCACTGAAATTAGTCGCCAGTGTCCACACAGCTTGCTGACAGAGTCCGGATTATCAGCTGCTCTCCCGACCACAAGGAGACTGTTTGCTCCAACAAGAAGCAAGGCCTGAATGATTCCCAATACACTTGATCTTTCTGTATCCTCCTCCTCTATTCTCTTTCAGTCATATCAAGGCCATATGCTGCACCACAGAGTGAGAGGCGGAGCCAACAAGCCTTACTGTCATCTGGACTGTCTCTGACGCTCACACTGGAGGTACTAATTCCAACAGTTAGCCTACTGCTGATGCAGAGCAGGCTGCCCAGACGGCTTTTGTTGTTCCCTCGAATTACTGAAGCATCCCTGGAAGCCTGAGGAGGATGAGCTCCCTCCTGGACCACACTAGGGAGCACTCCCTTAATTCTGGTTTCTTCTGCCTCTCTGCAGCACCCCTCTTTTGCCCATTTAACCAACACCTGCCAGTTCTACCATTTATCAGACCTTGTGTTAGGAACAAGATCCGCAAAGGTTTAGTCAACAGAAAAACCATCTTCAAAGAGTCCTCATTCTATCTGGGAAGCAAATCACATCTACACCTCCTGGATAAGTCCCATGAGTCTAAGGGAATGGACTTCATTAAAGTGATGGAATTCCAGCCTGGCAGGTCAGCTAGATCCAACTCACTGACCCAAGGCTATAAATTTATTAAGGACAGGAAATTTGTCCACTCTTTGTAACCTTCTTCCCCTCTCAGAGTCCAGCACAGGGTCTTGGACACATGGACACACACGCACAAAAAAAAAATCACACAAGTATTTGTTGAATGGACAATAATAAATGAATGAGTATCCCATATCCTCCTTTGAGCCCAATGTCCTATTTCCCCTTCTTAATAAAAGCTATAATTTTTTTGTCCTTTGGTCTCTGGAAATTATGGTTTCTCTTAAAAGCTGAAAGAATGTGGGAGATTTGAAAAAAATTCAAGTGAGAGAGAAGAAACTCAGCCTTGGAGGGAACTGGTCCTTTAAGTTTCCCAGGCTACCTCTTCCAGCAACTGGCTCCTCCTAACTCCAAAGGCAGTCAATTCACCTCTTTATGCCACACTTCTGACAAGAAAAATGGGGTGTGCTTAAGATAAGCATGTCCTTCAGAGGACACCATCTATTTTGAGTTACAAATTAGATATGCACAAAGTCATCAAAGACCCACAGCATATAACAAAATATTTCATTGGGAAGTCCATCTGTGGAAGAATTTATGGAGGAGACAAGTCTCAAAGACAGCTAAAAAGAAGACTGTCTTAGTTAGGGTTCTATTGCTATGAAGAGTCATCATGACCACAACAACTCTTATAAAGGAAAGCATTTAATCAGGGCTTGCTTACAGGTTCAGAGGTTTAGTCCATTGTCATCATGGTAAGAAGTATGGTGGCACTCAGACAAACATGGTGCTGGAGAGGTGGCTGAAGGTTCTACATCTCGGTTGGCAGGCAGCAAGAAGAGAGAGTGACACTGGGCCTGGCTTGAGCACTTGAAACCTCAAAGCCGACCCCCAGTGACACACTTCCTCCAACAAGACCACACCTACTCCAACAAGGCCTCATGTCCTAATCCTTTCAAATAATGCCTCTCCCTATGAGCCTATGGGGACCATTTTCATTCAGACCATCACAAAGACTGAGACAGGTGGAGCCTAGAGACTTCTGGGGAAATGCAGATGCAAGGAAATTTGAACTTATTGTTGCTCTCTCAACAGGCTGTCCACCTTATCTCATTTGATCCACCCCCACAACCGTGAGAAATATTTATTAATGTTTGCATTTTACATATGAGGAAACTAAGGCCCAGAGAGATTAAGTGATTTACCCATTATCATAGTTCATCTACAGGCCAGTGACATTCCAAAGCTCATGCACACTTCCTTGTACTAAGTCCAAGGAGGGGCTGAGAGGAGGTCCTGATGCCAGTTATCCCAAAATGATGTGAAAAAGCAACAGATAGCCAAGTTCTGGGATATACAAAACGCTTTGCTGTTTCAAACCATCATTCATGGTGGGTTTTTTTTAGTAACTACAAAGTCCTGTTTCTGTCATCATCCCCACCATCATCATCCCCATCATCTCCGTGGAATGAACAGTAACCACGTGCTAGTTACTGCCTAAGCTGTTATTCCATCTCATTCTCCCAATAGCACAATGGGTGTGAGTATGCTATCGTTGTACATTGCCAATGAGAAAACTGGAATTAAGATAAAAACAGACTTAAATCACACAACCACTAAGAGGCAGAGTTGGGATGCAGCCCAGGTAACTGACTCCAGAGCTCAACCCACAGAGACACTGTTTATTGTTGGAGATTCTATGTGCATGGGAGTGGGGAGGAACCATGCAAAGACAAAATAAAGGGCTAAACATACAACAGCACTGATCAGATGTGTCTGTAAAGTTCTGGATAGCAATTACAGAGGGAAAGGATGTTGCGGATGCGCTTTGTGTTAAGATGCTATATGAAGGGAATAAGCCTTGAGGAGGTATTGCTTAAGGGAGGACAAGGCCTCATAGGCTGTGGGAAGTCATGCCTAGCTGGCTTTGTGGACAGCTCAGGGAAAGTACATACAATCTCAAGGCCACAACTGTTGCAGATCCAGCCCCAGGCCCCATCTGGGTCCATCCCACACCTGCTAAGCACCCAATGGCAGCTGCAGTCCCCACAGTTCCTCCGTCCCTACAAAGTGATGGATGCCAGACGCCTTATCCTTCACAGAAGGAAATGTATCTTGGAACACGATCCCTCGTCAGAGTACATGTTGCTGCTTTTATAGGTTGTGAGTGGAATCCCACAGAGTCCTGCCTTCCTTTCCTCCCCCTTCTTCATCCATTCCAGATCGGTGCTCCTTCATAAATCATCAGCGTGGCAGAGCCAAATTCTCCTTCCCCCACCTTAATTCTGAGGGCATTTATTCCTGCTGATAAACTGGATTTAGACAGATCCACAAACTCCCAATTGTGGCCAAGATTATGAAGGTGAACTATTCATTGAGTTCTGTCCTGTTGAGAAGAAGCATGTACAGTATAGGCTCAAACTGGCATGCTTCCCACCCATTGTTATACAGCGGAGAATTGCTTTTGTCAGGGACTGGAGCGTGTTTGGAGGCTGGCTGGAGACAGAAGTCAGTGTGATCACACTGGTGCATCCCACCAAACTCCCCAGAAAAGCAGGTAACACTGCACTCTTGGTTCCACTCCTGGACTCTTCATAACCCATATGATCCACCCACCATTCATGGCAAGGATGTACAAATGGCCATACTTGTCACCATGCAGAGAAGCCCTGTGGATCAGAGGCAGAGCCCAGGCCATCCTGTAGTATGTGTATTTCTTTCCTTCTAAAGGATCTTTGCCCAAGTCTTCCTGTGGAGTCACTGCCTTGTGACACAGACTAGGAAATGGTGCTCATCCACAGGGTGTTCAAGGTTGAAAAATAAAACTGGTGTGTGGTGTGTTTCCAAGAGGGTTGAGGGTAAGGAAGGGGGGGGGTCAAGTCAATTAACTCCTTCCTTCCACAAAAGCTACTCCTGCCTATAGCTACCCAGCAAAGTTAGGACACAGCGCAGGCACCCTGGCCACCCACTCTGAGGATCAAATATAAGAGCAAAAGGATTCAAGTAGCCCCATTCTTCAGAGGCTGTATTCTGGAAGATTGCAGGCCTTCAATATTCCCATGCCCATAACAATCCATGATTGACAGAGAGCAGGTGATAAGAGCTGGGGTTGCTGGGCGCCTCCCAATGTCATGCATATTTACTTCAGTATTCATTCCACATTTATCTTACTAGCATGGCCACTGTCACAGAGGGACCCGAGAATATCCAGCCCCAGAGTAAGATGTTGTGGGAAAGTTATTCTGAAATGACACTCTTGTCAGACTAAATGAAGGAAGTGGGAAGACGTACTGAGCAGAGGCAGGGGTTACTGGCTTCCCAACCAGTCAGGCCTGGAATCAGCTTTCTACCCTTCACCAGGTGTGGCCCTCAGCAAGTCACCTCCTTTTTCTGAGGTTCTTTTTCATCACCTGCAAAATCGGGGTATCATATCCATCTGGTGCTGGTATGAAGACTGAGAGGGTCCTTATGCATGCCGGGTGATGGGTGAATGCCCACTCCCATTGCTATGGGCTACAGCACAAGGGCAACCAGGTACCCTCCCCACTTTACGGCCATGCTGTTGAGCTTGCTAACTCACCATTTACCAGACTACCCAACACTAGCTTTCCTTTTTGTAGACAGTGCCACCCTAGAATCTAGAACAGTTTACCACCCTCCGAAGCTAAGAAAACTCCAGGCCAGACTGAGTCTGGTTGTCCTAGAAACAGCATGGATCCTGGCTCCCTGCTCCCTGGGCCCTTTCCTCCTGGCTAATGCCACCTATGGCTGGTCACACATGACTGCTTTTCCTGGACATACCCCAGGCTCCTCCACTAAATTCTCTGCCCTCTGTCCACTCAGGAAGGAGAAGAGGAAGGAATGTCCTGGTCTACTTCATAGAGATCACTTTCAATAGGAAAAGTCACCGATTACTAAAGGCAGACAGTATAAAATTCCGAGCTCAGGAATTTATTATACAATATATGTACATTAAGTCTGGTATGCCTTATAATTACTTTTCAGATGGTACATATGTTTTATACACTCCACTAGAAATGTGATACATTCCACGTTTATTTCAAATGTTTAAACAGTTAACCTCCTACACTCAATCCTGTCTACTTCCTCTGAAGGAACTACAGGAATAGCTTCCTGTGCACGCTTCCAAAAATGTTCTATTCATATATAAACACACCATCAACTGTCCCCCAAATAAAAACTTCCTGTACGCAACATTCTTGGCCTTGTTTTATTTTTTTATTTGGTTGGCTATATATTTATTCATTGAATCCCGGTGGCTCATTAATGTTAAGAAAGTGCTCTGTCACCCAACTGTTACTCCTGGCCCTTTTTCACTTTTTATTTTCAGAAAGGAATCATTTAGTTGCCCAGGCTGGCCTTGAACTCACTCTGTAGTCCAGGCAATTCCTAAAATTGAGATACTCCTGCCTCAATTTCCTATACTGCTGAGCACACAGGCTTGGAGCCTTAGTTTACTGTGTGGGGGTGCTTGTACATGTATCATTCCTCAGACTCTATCTCTTTTTGGACAGGGTCTCTCATTGGCCCAGAACTTACCAAGTAGGCCAAGCTGTCTGGCCAGCTAGCTCCAGGAATCCACCTGTCTCTGCTATCTACTGGGCTATAAGACTGAACTGTTTGCTCCCTGTAGAGACTGGAAGTCCTGAAAAGTTGAATTTCATTCCCGCTAGTCCAATTCTTAGCTTCTGGGTAGGGGAGGGGCTCTGGCCAAGGGACCCAAGCTTTCTCTCTAGCCTCTTATAGTATGCTGTGGCATCTGGCTGCTTGCCTTCTTACCCTATATGTTTGTGAAGTTCAGACCAGCTTGGGCCTTTTTCAGAGTACGAGTCTGTGGGTGCATGAGCCCTGGTTGGAGTGAGGTCTGGTGTGGACTTATGCCTAGAGCTGGTGGCTTCATTTGTGGAGGGGAAAACAGAGTCGGTGACATTCTTTTTTTTTTTTTTTTTTTTTTTTTTCCTCTAAGCAGCCCATGATGATGTGGGCAATCCTTTAAAAGGAATGAAAAGCCAAATCCAAGGCCAAGTCCAGACCCTCTGAGCCCCAGGGAGTCTCCGATGTGCTGCCACAGCAGACAGAATCTTCACTTTGGTGTCTCATGTCACAGCTCCCTGACTGTGACTTTGTTCTGCACAGGACAGGAGGACATCATAGAAAGCTTTAGAGACTTTGGCAAAGTTTCCCAAATAAGTTTCACTGGTGAATATTTAAAAACCAAAGCAGAAAGGTCTCCAGCTGACTTGGCTCCTTGTCAGGAACCCACTCCCTGCCCCAAGTCTGTCTTCAGCAACTATAGAAGGGAAGGATGGACCAGAAGTCCTCCCGGCTTATCTGAGAAAAGATCTACATGAGGCTCCAGGCCCACTGCACATGCCCCCCTGTTCCTTTCCCTTCTCCCACACTGGAAGATGTGGCTGGGCTCCAGCTTTGTGCAGCCATTCTGCAGCCTAAGGGAGATCCATGGGCATAGGGCTCCCCCTGTGAAGGCAAATGACAGCCCCCACTGCTAGGTCCAGATCCACCCACCCAGCTTGACTCTTTTGGATTTGTCGGTACACGGGGATCATGTCAGCCTAAGAGGGGGAACTTCTACAGCCATCGTGTTTTAGCCTCAATCCCTGCACCACATCACCGTGTTCTTCATATTTTTATGTGTCTCTCCTTCTCCTAAACTCCTTCCCACCACATCTCTCCCGACTTTCCCCCCTACTGGTCTTCCTTCCAACTCCATCGTTTTCTGACTTTCTGGGCATTAAAAGATCACTGCACTTCAGAGCCAAAGCAAAGCCTTGTAAACCTTCAAGGGGAAAGCCCAGCCTTTTCTAGAGGGATGACATTTATGGAAAGGGGAGTAGGGATGAATGTGTCTCATTCATCAGTCCACAGACACTTCTAGCAAACAGCTAAGGGCAGATATCTGAGCATCTCCTCCCCCATAGCCTTCCAACCTCTTCCTCCCGCTCTTTCTTCCCTCCACACCAGGAAGTACTAGGAACCATTTCCTCCTTGTCTCCCAGAGCAACTTCACACCCTTGACCTCCCTGCCCTACTAGCAATTTTCTAACGCATCTTCTGATGTATAACGGACCACAGAGGATGGTGATGGCAACACAGTGTGTGGATGAACATTCTGTCAGACCTGCCCAAGGAGAAGAAGAAAGTTCTGTCTCAGAATAAAGGAGAGTGATAAACCAGAGGGCAAAGTTAAGGTGTCAAGGGCAAGTATATATTAGCCAAAGTTCTCCAGAGAAAGAAAAGCAATGCTGTGCGTGTGTGCACGCGTGTGTGTGTGTGTGTGTGTGTGTGTGTGTGTGTGTGTGTGTGTGTTGTGAAAAGAAGGCTTATTCGATTGGCTTATGTGATGGTTTGAACAAGAAATACTCCTTGTAGTCTCAGCCATTTGCCATTTGAATGCTTGATCCACAGTTGGGGGGACTGTTTAGAATGTTTAGGTGGTCTGATTGGTCTTGTTGGAAGAAGTATGTCACTGGACAAAAAATAAGTTGGGGAGGAAAGGGTTTCTTTCAGCTTACATTTTCAAGTAATACTTCATTACTGAGAGAAGTCAGGGCAGGAACTCAAGCAGGACAGGAACTTGGAGGCAGGAGCTGATGCAGAGAGCATGGAAGCATGCTGCTTACTGGCTTGCTGGTTACTGCTTGCTCGGTAGTCTGTCTTATAAAACCCAGGACCACCAGCTCAGGTACAGCACCACACACAATAGGTTGGTCCCTCCTCCATCAATCACTAATTTTAAAAAATTCCCTAGAGGATTGCCTCCTACAGCCTTATGGAGGTATTTTCTTAACTGAGGTCCCCTCCTCTTAGGTGACCCCAGCTTGTGTCAACTTGGCATAAAACTATCCAACACAGTTAACTTGTTCATGATGTTTGACCACATATATATATATAAAACGAGTACAGGTTCCATGATATGACCTGGATAGCCCTACAATGGCCTTCTGCACATGGGAGAGGACGAGAACACAGTAGCTGCTCACAGAGCTGGATGCCTGAGCAATCCCGAGCTGTCACTTAAAGCCTGGAAATTTCTGAGGGAATTGCTGGCATTGAGTGGACATGGAAGGCTGTATAAGCTGAAGTCTGCCTTAAGCAAAGGGTGCCAGTAGCCAACACTAGACACATTTACCTGGAAGACGAGGCGAAAGTAGGCAGGTAACACTGCTCTTTCCTGGGATCTCTTTTTATCTGGCCTACCCAACAGAAGGTTAATTCTCCCCTCAGTTAATCCTCTCTATGAAATATCCATCTTCACAGTCACCTCTGGCCAACACAGCTCTCTTTAATTTGTATTAAATATTCATCAGAGGGGCTGAGGATGGAGCTCCATTGGTAGACTGCTTGCCTAATGGACATGAAACCCTAGATTCAGTCCCCAACACTACATAAACCAGGTGCAGACTGCAATCCCAGCATTCATGGGGTGGTGCTAGAATTAGGAGTTCAAGGTCATCCTCAGATACAAAATGAATTTGAGGGCAGCTGGGATATAGACCTGGAGGGGGAAGGGGGAGTGAGAGATCACACACCCTACCCACTGGACATGGAACATGAGGACAGACACAGATGTGAGGGTTTTCCCATTCTTTGTTCTTTCCCCCCATTGACATCTTTTATTTCACTTTTCACAAAAACCTGACCAACTGTATGATATACACAGACAAGAAGCCTCCAATCCTGCAACAGGACCAACTCCCTCAAAGATGAAGAGGAGCTAGAAAATATCAAGAGATGCAGAGCTGGGCGTTGGTGCATTCTGAACAAGATTGGAATGGGGGGGGATAGAGAGTAAAATGATGGAGAGGAAGCTGGCAGAGCGGAGGAGGGGGCTCTGCTTCGATTGTTGCATCTGGATGGCTGGAGTCCACAGAGAGAACTCAGGGACTGCCATGGCTCTTTGTTAACGGGAAGATGAATCATTCACCATCCCCCCTCCTGTGACCTGTGTCCTGCCCTGCAATGTCTCCTCATACAACACTTACTGGCAAACGAGAGAGGGAAAGGAACATCTGGCAGAGTGACACTCTCCCTTTCTTGTGCCATGGTGATTCCCCACGCCAGACAGGCCGGGAGGGAGCACTCTGGCAAGCTGGGGAACCACCCCTCAGCAAGCTGTTCTTCCTATGGAGCCTCAACCCTGGCTAAGACAAAACATCCCAAGATCTCTAGCTGATCAGAGTGGTCTCAGCCAGACTCCTGCAGGTCAGCAGTTCCTTCATTTCCATCTGGCCTTTTAGAGCTCCTTGGGCAACAGAGATGTCTCTTTTTTGATGGGAAAATAGAGACAGAAGGAATTCAAAACATATAAAAAAAATGGCAGTGTCTTTATGGGTAAGAGTACTGATTTCAGAACTAGTTAATCCCAAATTCAAACCTTTCATATACTTCTGTATCTGGAAGCAATTAAGTCATCCTTACAACATTGTGATGAGGATTTGAGGAATTGCCATATTTGATGCACTTAACATACTCCAGATACAGAGTCGGTAGTCAATAAAGAGAGTCTTAAGGATAGAGCTGTTGGCTACCAGGTTGTACTCAGGCAGGGCTGAGGCATGGTTAAGTGTTTCCTCTAGAGTTCAAAATAGACACAAAGGGAACATGGCTAGAATACCAGCAAGAAATCCTTTCTCCTGAGGACATGTACTGTACCGGCCATCTCTTCATCTATGATCTGTGGCAATTCATGGCGAACTCAGAAAGTTGCAGAACCGGGCATGTTAGTACAGGCAGTAAGGGGTCACGGTGGGAGGTCATAATAAATTCAAGCCAGCCTGGACTACAGAGTAAGACCTTGTCTCAAAACAATAACAACAAAGCAAAAAAAAAAAAAAAAAAAAAAAAAAAAAGGAAGAGAGAAAGAAAGAAAGTTGCAAAAGACAATCCTTGGTTATTTACTAAAATAAAGTGTCTAGTTCCATGAAATTGAATTTCTTTTACTTAAAAAGAGTCATTGAAAGTGAAATCGACCTACAAAATGAACACGTGGTTTGCGGCAAAGACCCTGAGAGTAAATCGCAGGGCTCACGAGTGACTGCTCTGAAGTAGTTATTCCCTCTCCTCTCCGTGTTCATGGGTGGAGTGTACATCCTTGTCCCTTGACTTTCCCCTTGGCCACGTGACTCGTCGTGGGCAATGGAAGTCACCACATGCAAAGTAACCAAAGTATTAAGAAGTGCTTTCACAATTGTGCTTTTTTGCCTGCTCTTCTGTCACCATGTCACCTACCCAGCTGGCCTGTTGGGTCCCATGAGACTGATAAGCCACACATGGAGCAGAGCTGCCCCAGCTGGCACCATCTTGGATTAAATAATGTAGGAAGTGCAACGTGAAAGAGGAAGGAAGGAAGGAAGGGAGGAAGGAAGGAAGGAAGGAAGGAAGGAAGGAAGGAAGGAAGGAAGGAAGGAAGGAAGGAAGGAAGGAAGGAAGGAAGGACCAGTCTTGTGGGCTGGGAGGATGTTTCAGGAGATGTGAGGACTACACTTCAGATCCCTAGAACCCACATCAACGTGAGGTAGTGGTAGCAACCCTCCTGTAATTTGAGCCCTAGGAAAGTGGAGATGGGAACTGCAGAGCAAGCTACATAGCTTGACTTGTCTTATTGGAAAGTTACAGTTTCAACTGAGAGTCCCTACTTCAAAGAATAACGTGGAGAGCAATTGAGGAAGACTCCAACATTAACCTCAGGCCTCCACAAACACATGCACACATATGCATCCATACTTGCACGCATATGCCTACCGTACATGCGTACACATGCCACACATACATGCAAAAGATTTATTCATGTTTTGTGGTATATGAGATCTGGTCATCCATTTGCTGTGGCCTTGGACTAGAACAGCAATCAAACGGCATAGAAATTGGCACAACTGCCATAGAAATGGGATTCTGCTAATGCCAACAAAGTGAATAACGGGAATTGAAACTGAACAGTGGGTAGAGGCTCGAAAACACGACCAGGAAATCAGCCGATGGGTCAGAGAAAGTATCAGCTTGTGTCACACGGCAGTGAATTAGTAGGCAAAGTTACAACCAGGAGTTACTGAGAAGACAGAAAATGATCTGATGAATGTGTAAACTTGGACAGAATATTGAAAACATAAGCTGGGTTTTTTTTCCTCTGCATATGACACTGTATTTTTTTTTAAGATAAGCTCAGAAAAGCATTGATCAGTTTGCAGCACAAATTTAAAAGGAATATGAGTAAACTAATTCTTATCTCCAGTTTCTATACCCAGGAAAAACTCTCAAGCTATATAATAGCTTAAACTAAATCAAATTATAACACAGACCAAACACAACATGCTGCCAATGAAGCCCGGGATAAAACCAAATGAAGGGTGACATCATCTCTTCAAAGACCTCTAGAAGATCTAGGTTGATACCAATACAGCCTCTGAATCAGGCAAAGGGGAGTCTATAATGTTGAAGGCATGGTTCTTGTGAAAGCCATGGACGGCCACTTCCCACAGCTCTCTACCTGTCAACTGTCAGCCCCAGCAACTGTGCCTTGATGAACTCCATGGCTGCTTCACTCCGAGGTCATGCATACCCCTCCCACGGCTGTTCCCAGGAAATGACCCAACAAAACAGGGAGTGCGAGCCAGCCTGGGCCTAGGAGACAAGGGCACCTCCTGCAAGCTCCCAGGCCCCGTGACTGTGTGGCATCCTCTCCCAACTTCAGTGCAGACTAAGATGCTGCCAGCTTCACTCTTCCCTCTGGTCCTCAGTGGAGATGGCTAGGTCACAGGCTAACAGCTCTCCCGGTCTCTCCATTGTGCCCCTCATTGGCTCTAACCTCGTCGGATCTGCTTTTCAAATGACATCACTAACACAGGGATCCCAGGAGTTCTCCAAGAATAAAGAAGTGGTAAGAGGGGATTGAGGATTTGTTGTGGTTCATCCAACCAACCATCCTCATTGGTAGATGAAGTCCAGATAGTCACAAAATAATGGCTCAAATTACTAAAGGTTTCATTAGTGGTACCCCGCATGATGTCATGGTTGAGAAGAATGCTGTAAAGATTTTAAAATCTGGACAGAGAAATACCGATGAGGCGAGCATTTGGCTAATTTAGCCACAATTAGACAGATTGCATGAAAAGGCTTAGAGACTAAAGACAAATCGCAAAGAATGACTAAATGTGACAGCCCAGGGTTTTCCTCAGGAAGTTCTACAGTGGATGTGGTCTGAAGCTCTAACTCCTAGAGTCATAAACCACCAGAAAAACTTCAATACTCAGCTACTGTAGTATTTTTTCAAAAGCCTTATTCAAAGGCAGGGCCATGATGGGAAAACCCAGAATCTGAAATATGGAACAAAGACTTCCTGGTGGAAGATGCTGTCCTTTAGGCTTTCCCTCCTGTGATCCTAGAAGATCCTACAGGAGCCTGTCCCCAATAAGGGAATCAGAACCCCCACAAGCCTGTCAGAAACTGACTCTACTGTGTCTCCTTACTGTTAGGCCAATAACTAGGATGCAACTCAGTAAATCCCAGCACGACCCCGCTGATCGTATATACTGAAATGATTAGAAGTATGTGTCTGCATGGTCCACCAGGAGCTGAAGCAATGCTGCTGAGATTGCAGGGAAAGAGCATTTTATCAAGATGGCCAGGATACTTCACAGGATGCAACATTACTAGACTTCTGCACGTTTTCTCTAATCACTGGATTTAACACTTAGGAAGGATCCAAGAGGACAGAGCCAATAGCGTCTAGTAAGAGGCATGCCTCAATATCCCTCCCAGACCAAAGTCACTTCTTAAATTCCCTACCATGAAGTCAGAAGCCCAGAGTCTGACAGCCACATCATCTACACTATATGATAAACATTGAATTTCTACACGCACAGTCATCCCTGTCTGTGGGTTGATTCCAAGACCCTTCACAGATACCAAAATCCATAGAAGTTCAATTCTCTTATATAAAAGAAAAGTGGTTGCTTATATCAACACATACCCAGAAATATACTTCAAACCATTGTTAATCACATATGATGCCTAACACATTGTAACAGTATTATGTAAATAGTAATCAAACTATATTGCTTAGAGAACAGTCACAAGAAAACAATTTATACGTGATCAGTACAGATACAACTAACATAGGCCTAACTATATAGATAGTGATCTGTGGTTGGTTAAATGTGCTGATCTGAAACCTGCAGACAAGGAATGATTGTTGTGTATGAAATTTGATCCTAAAGAAATAATCTAAGATTAAAACTACACAAATGTGTGATCATAAATGAATGGGAGCAGAAAATGAATGTAGCATGGGAGGTCACTAACCCTTGGAGGGCCCACAGTAGAAAAGTAAGTAGATCCACACGATAGTGCCAAAAGTACCATGAAACCCAAGCTGTGTGATCTGGCACACTCCAGGATGCTGCTTAGCGTCAATGTTGGGAAAAGATACAGCCCGGAAATTATTGCAGCCCCAGTGGAAAGTCAGGATGGACGCCTCTGGGATTCTGGTGTCAGGATCTGGCATAGAAAGAGTTCTGGACATATTGTGAAGCCAGTGTGGAGACAGGCTAGGGCATGCGACACCAAGTTAGGACATACTTGGAACCAGCTGTTAGGAGATGAGTTGTGCTTTGTCAGATCCACCCAGTTCCTTAGGATTTTTTTTTTATTAATAATGTATGAGTAAGTAGCCCAGACTAAAGCAACTATGTGGTAATTTGTTAAAGCAGTAGTGCCCTCCTCACTTACCATGAGATTTGATCCTCCATATTGGAGGGAAGGCAAGATCACACAGAGATGCTCTATGCAGGGATTCCAGCTGATAGATCAGCCAAGCCTCAAATAATAGCCTTATGAGTTAGTCTTCAAGTAACTCTAGTCTAGGTCCCCAGGCTTTGAATGTTCAAGATAAAGCCTAAGACATCAGGAGTCAGAGACTAGCTACCTATGTGCCCTGCCTCAATTCCTGACCCACATGAACCAGGCTAAATTTATATTATTATTATTATTATTATTATTATTATTATTATTACATTTAGTATGGAGAATGATTTGAGTATGAATCATATAACTAATAGTGTTTAACAAAATTGTATCCTAAAGAAATAATCTAAGATTAAAACTACACAAATGTGTGGTCATAAAATGAATGTTGATATGGTACATGAAGGACCTAGCAACAGCATATTGTGGCAAATAATTCATAATGGGAAATTTTTCATTTTTATTACAACCTTGAAAAATGGGTAGAACTGGAAATATATTTCATGGTTAGAACATTTGAATAACATCAGCAAAGCCCTAGGTTCAATCCCCAGTATCACAAGGAAGGGAGGGAGGGAAGGAGGGAGGGAGAGAAGTCTTATATATAACCTTTTTAAGTCAACAGGCCATCTGTACCTGCGTTTAAGGCTTACCTCTTGAGACTGAATAACTATCAGGGGGCTCATTCCTGCAGAAACCTGATTCTTCTTCTCTGGGCATCCATTGATTGCCTATAGCTGTTCATTTAGGTGAGGTCTAGTGTAATTTCCCCCATCCACACTGGCATGTGAACTGGTGTGGTCATTATGTATGTCTTGTTCATGTAAGTATATTGTTGAAATTTCATAGGTATAGCATCTCTCTTGTGTCTAGAAGACACTATGTAACAGCAGTTGTCCTGGTCTTTACAGTCTTTCTTTCCCATTTTGCATAATATTCCCTGAGCCTTTTGGTGTAGGGGTTGGATTGTGAATGTACCAGTTGGAATGGGGCTGCCTATGGTCACTTATTCTTTGCATCTTGACCAGGTATAGTTCTGAATTCAAATACTGTGTGAAACTCCCATGTGTAGTAGCTTCCAATAGACTGTCATTGAAGGATGGGAGGCATTAGAAATAGGTATGACTACGCACTGCCTTTATCCCTTAGCAGCTTACAAGGCACCTTTGGATGCTGTAAGAGTTAGCCCTCAGGGAGGAGGCTTCCAGGTCAGTTCTGGCTCCATTCCTCCAAGTCCCAAGTCTGAAATCTGTAGTGTCTTCAGCAAGAAGGTCTTACCTTCATGTTCTGGGAGGCAACAAAGGCCAATGGTGATAACCTATATTGTTTGGAGAGTCTCTTGGATTCCACTGACAAGTGGACTCTGTAGGAGAGCTATGTATCAATAATAATTAAAGAAAAGGTCATTGACTTGAGAAGGAATGAGAGCAACATGAGCGAAGTTTGAGGGATGAAGGGGTAGAAACGATGTGACTATAAGACTCATGCATAAAATTCTCAAATTATATATTATAATATATATAGCCACCAAATAAAGAGGGCTTATTTCCCTTTATCCTCAATAACCAAAACTGTGAGTTTGTTTTGTTTTGTTTGTTTTTTGGCTAGCTTAGTGAGTACTTCATTTTTTATTATATATTTGTGATTGTTGCTAGTTAAAAGACTTTTAAGTACATAACTTTCATGAATTCTCTGTTTTTCTCCATCTCTATTGCAACATTCATTGTTTTTCTGTGTTCAGGATACCATTCTTTTACACATATGTCGCACATTTTTGCTGGTTTGATCATGTGCTTTTCATTTTGTTTCTGATGTTCTTGCTTTTTTAATTCAACCCAAATGCTGAGCTCACATAGGGTTTGCAATGCACTATGGGAGCTGCAAAGGAAGCAGAACATGGCCCTCCATCCCTGGTAGTCTAGGATGTAAGTTGGGGCATGCCAGCCAGCTGCACATAAACCACCAAGTGAGAACGCCTCTAAGTCAGAGTGCTGTATGGTCTGAAAGCCAGGTTGTAGCTCGGTATGATGACACATGTCTGTAAATAGCACTAGTGAAGCTGAGGCAGGAGGATTACCACAAATCTGAGACCATCCTGTGTTACACAGTAAGGATCTGCATCGAAAGAAAAGGTCAGGTTCCATGAACAAACAAATTTAGAAATTCTCAGGAAAGGCAAAGGTTAAAAATCTATCTAGAACAGAGAAGAATGGTTAGGAGGACAAAGCATGCATGCAGCAAACATTAATTGCTTTTATAGTTACTGTCACAAAATACCCAACAAAACAGCTTAGAGTAGGAAGCCAGTTCAGTCCATGGCTGTGTGGATCCACGTGCTAAGGGGAAATATGGCAGTAGGGACATGCAGAAGAGAGGGCTGTTCATCCGTGGTAGACAAGAAGCAGGGGGTGAGGAAAAGGCCAGATGTCTAACCTTCAAAAGCAGGCCTGAGGGCTGGAGAGGTGGCTCAGAGGTTAAGAGCACTGGCTGTTCTTCCAGAGGTCATGAGTTCAATTCCCAGCAACCACATGGTGGCTCACAACCATCTATAATGAGGTCTGGTGCCCTCTTCTGGTGTTCAGGTACATGCAAGCAAGCAGAACACTGTGTATAGATGATAAATAAATAAATAAATCTTAAAAAAAAAAAGCAGGCCTGAGACCACCTTTCTCCAGAGATCCAACCTCCTAAAGTTCCCATAATCTCCTAAAAATAGAGTCACCTGATGGGAACCAAGTATCCAAACCATGGGACATTGCAGATTCAAACTGTCACGATGACCTTTCAAGGTGCTAGAGGAAAAAAAAAAAAGAAGAAGAAGAAGAATGACACAGTGTGCCATCTGAGTTTCAGACAAGCTAAGCTGAGCTGTGACAGACATGTGTGATAAACAGGGAGGTATTAAAAGAGGGCCATCAAGAATGCATAACAAGCCAGGACTACCATGGCCAGCACTGATCTCACACTCCTGAGATTCCTTTTGCTTCTGCCCAACTCCCTCTCAGGAAAAGTGATCTGGGCCTATATCTCTGGCCAATGTGATCTGCATCTTGGATTCTGTTGGGTCTTAAGCCCTGGGTCTTGGGAAGATGCCCAAACAGATGCAAGCTTCCCATGGCTCTGAGCAAGACTCCCCCTCCATGCCTTTTAACCCAGGTTCAGTCTTTGAGTTCTCTGGCATTAATGCCTCTTAAATATTTGCAGAATGCTCTCTCCCACACCCTTCTTGGTGTTGAGATCAGGCCTGCAAGTTCTGCTCGTTTAGGATTTGCTGATAAGTCCCTCTGTCCCTCCCCTTCAGTGCTTCATTCAGTGACTTTCCTCTCAAGGTTGTATGTAGTGCTTTCTCAAAGCTCAATGCTCCCTGAAGACTCAAGGGAGAACCTGTTCTCACACTGGCCCCTGAGAAACCCAGACTGCAAGCCTTCCCATGGAGGACAGATGTACCTCTCTGTTCTCCAACAGACTTGGTTGTCTCCAGGACAACCAAGTAAGCTCACCAAGGCTCCATTGTCACTCTCATACCTCTAGAGGGGGCCAAAACCAGATACAGGGAGCAGAATGGGTCCTTATCATCAGGTAGGAGGCAGGAAGTCAGGGCACTTAGGTTGTATTCCTGACTCAACTTGAAATTTGCACAAGTCACTGACTTTTTCATGCTAGGACATGACTTTCCTAAGCAGATGGAACCCAGCTCTCAGGTTTCCTATACTAAACTTTAAAGATATGTCCATCCCTGCTGTGGTGGTTTGAATAGGTATGGCCCCCATAGACTCGTATGTTTTAAGGCCCAGAGGGAGTGGCACTATTAGGAGGTGTAGCTTTATTGGAGTAAGTGAGTCACTGTGGGAGCAGGTTTTGAGGTCTTATATGCTCAAGCCATGCCCAGTGTGGCAGTGTCCTTCTTCTGCCTGCCAACCAAGACATAAAGTTCTTAGCTCCTTCTCCAGCACCATGTCTGCCTGTGTGCTGCCATGCTTCCTGCCATGATGATAATGAACTAAACCTCTGACATTGTAAACCAGCCCCAATTAAATGCTTTCCTTCATGAGGTTTGCCTCGGCCATGCTGTCTCTTCACAGCAATCAAACCCTAACTAAGACACCTGGTATCCAGGTACAAGACAGCATGATGTGAAAACTGCCCTCTAGAATAACTCTGTGGATAGCAATGCCACCACCATCATCATCAGGAGAATCCCACTTCTTTTGAATATATACTCTCTCTTTCCAGAACCCCCTGTAGGAAGCAGCCATGAAACAACAGCAAAAGTCAACTGCCAAGTCCTAAACTCCAGTGGGTGTCATTTGTTGATCCCAATAACGACTTCCAGTTAGCATACATCTGGTCTGCCCGAAATGTGCTAAAATCTACTACAACTGAGAAGTAAACATCAGACTTTATAACAGGTGAAGGACAAAGTCCACAGAAATTCGCTGATTTACCTAGTCACTGACTAGGAAGTAACACAACAAAGTCTCCAGACCAGCACTATGCATCCCCGAGCCACTCTAACTTCAGAGACTATGTCAGGCAGCCAGAAGACCCTTGGTTAAGCATTTTGGAAGGTGAATGGAAAGCTATTTGACTTGTATTTGTTTGTCATGTTCCTATAATCCTCTTATAGACCTTCTTACACTCTACACATGAAAGTAGTCAGCCCTCCACATCCCTGGGTTCCATAGCTACTGGTTCTTCATCTGAGGCTTCAACCAACCACTGCTTGAAAGTGTTTGGGAAAGGAATTGTGTCTGTGCAGGACAGTGTCGATTTGTTCCCAATTAGTCCTAAAACCATTATTTATTTATTTATTTATTTATTTATTTATTTATTTATTTATACTATTTATTTAGTATTTATATCATATTGTAACTGGAGCAGTGCCAGGCAAAAGCCCTACTTCTAGAAGCTCTGATAGGCTAGGTTCAGCTTTCCCATTCCAAAACACTAAACAGTGATGATAAAAAGTAGAAAGAGGAGATGTAATCAGTCCACTGAACACCTCCCCCCAGTTTTGACTGCAGGGAACTGACATGAGCTTCAGGTTTCAATAGAGACAAAAACCAGAGGCCTGCAACACTGATCAATCCTGGTTGAGACTAGTCTGCGTGACCATTGTCTTAGTTCCTGCTCTTTGTGGTGGTCTGAAGAACTCTGCTTAAGGGTATCAATCTGGTCCCTAGTAGGTGATTGCTTCTACTCTGGGATGTAGCTGTGCATCATCAATAATTATTCTCAGAGGCTTTGTTCTTTTTAGAATCCAAGGTGACTGCAGGTTTAGGATAATGACATACCTCTGTGCCTTCAGCCTTGAAAGGGAATGAGACATGTGTTAGGAAGACATGTCTTGAGTAATGATATGCCCCTTCAGCATGGAATAAGAGTCTGGCCTAAAGTAAAGGAAACAGACAGGAAATGAAGACATTCTACAGGCTTTCATCCTGCTGTTATCTATGTGGACCCAAGAAAAGAGTTGCTGCTTCTTAGCAAAAGTGGTTTCTACATGTTTATTGTCATATTAGGTATTATATGTCATCTAGAGATGATTTAAAGTATGTAGAAAGATATATGCAGGTTACCAACAAACACTACACCATTTTTAAGAACTTGAGTGCTGGGTGTGGTGGAGCATGCATTTAATGCTAGCACTCACAAGGTAGAGGCAGGAGGATGTCTGTGAGTTAGGGTCCAGCCTGGTCTACATAGTGAGTTTCAGAACAGCCTGAGCTACACAGAGAAAACTTGCCTTAAAAAAAGCAAGAAAAAAAGAAATTCATGGAGGGAGGGAGAGAGGGGGAAAAAGCAAAAGAACTCAAACATCTAAGAATTTGGGTCTCTGCTGGGGGTCTTCAGGGACCCTCTTAGGGACTGAGGCAGAAAAAAGTTTATCTTTTTCAATTATTATTACTTCCTTCTATATGTACTGGTGTTCACATGTGTGCCTGGTACCCACAGAGGTCAGAGAGGGTATCAGGTCCCCTGGGACTGAAGTTACAGATGGTTTTAAGCAGCCATGTGGGTATGAAGAACCAAACCCAGGCCCTCTGGAAGGGTAGCCAATGCTCTTAACTTCTGGGTCATCTCCCCAGGCCCCAGAAAGTTCATCTTGAAACCTGTATGTCCAGAATCATCATGCTCTGTCTAGAAACATGAGTACACTTCCTAGAATGGCTATGGTTCAATCTAATAATTGGTCCATGTGACTTAATGTATTCATCACAATGATTTAAGAGTCTAGTTGGTAGTGATAACAGACACTTAGAAGTTGCTTTTGCTACAGAACACTGGCTCCTCCTGTGGACCCATAAAGACTATAGAAGCAAGACATAGGCCTAGCATCTCCACCATCATTTTGTGTCTGTCTTCTCCTGCAGGACACAGCATTCCCAAGATGAGAGCAATTTATCTGTAATGAGCAGCTTCACCTTGGAAGAGATCATCTTGTAGAAACCAAACTGGTCTCCTCTGGCTATGACTAATAATTTAGCAGACCGCTTTGCAGGAGCTGAGACAATAATGGGCAGGACCACACCTTGACCAGACAACTTAACCTCTGACCCACTGGCCCAGTTCTTCTTTGATTTAAACATAAGGTCTGTATCAGTTCCCTGAAGACACACTTGGGATTACCAGACCCCTCTACTTGTTCCTTTTCCCAATGTGGCCACGCTGAATGAATCTCCTCTCTGCTTCTCACCATCACTTATCTCTTGAATTGGCATATTGAGATGGGTGGCTGATCCTAGCCTGTTGGGATTACCAAAGCCCAGGGGGTTTTGTTCCCTAAAAGTTCTAGTTTATGATAAGACCTTTTGGGGAAAAAAGTAGACAGTGGGATTCCATAGAAGGACATGGTTATAATGTCAACTGTGCGAAGACCACATGGGGGCCCTTCATCGGCCCTAAGTCTGCTAACACTGAGTCCTCAGTGCCTAGCCATTCAGAGGGTTGTCAATTCTAGGACTTTGCACTCCCTTGGGGGGCAGAAGCCTGAGCCTAGAGCCACCCCTGGCCAGCCCCAGGGCCAAGGCTGTTCACCCCTTCGGGCCCCTGACTGTGAATGGACAAAAGAGGCCCTTTGTTACCATTACAGTGAGACCTTGTCTTCCCCCGAAAACCAGTAGCTTCCGTGTGCACAGACCCGCCTTCTCTCTTCCCAAGACACTTTGATCCTCCTCCCATTTCAAATCTTGCTGACTTTTCAACACCCTCCCAGACAATCGGCTTCTTTTCTTTTCAATAACCAAGCTGTTCGGATTTCACCTCTCCGTTCCCTCCAACCATTCTGGCCAAGACGAGTTCAGGGAGGCAGAACCCAAGAGGACAACAGAAACACCATGTCGATTAGTGAGTGAGTATGGGAGATCTTCCATACTGCTCAAAAACCATTGGCTGAATGAGAGACTTAGTGAGTATAGAGCCATGGGAAACAGCAGCAAAAGTTAAGAGGAAAAATATAAAGCGGTCTAAGACATTATAAAAGCTGGGGTTTTTTCCCTGTGGGCAGTTAGACAAGTCTGTTTCCAGCATCGCCTTTAACTTTGCAGTACCCATTCTCTTCTGCAGCCAGTGGTTAAGGCTCTTACAGTTATCATTGCCTCTCCACTTTCTCGTCTACATCCCTAGTCTGTGTCTCAGATTTTGGGGTCCCAGAAAGACACTAAGACAGACTGATTTCGGAGGTAAAAGATTTATTGGGGGAGTTAGTAGTGCCATACACAGATAATCATTTGAAGAGAGTTCCAGCTCACAAGGGAGGCAGTCTCCTTTCATGTTTCATGGAAAGCGTGGAGGTCCCTCACCTTGTAGTTAATGAATGGCCCATGGCATTTGCTTGTACTCAGGCTGTCTGATTCCTAGGGGTGACAGGGAAGAGGGAAAGGGTCAGCCTTTTGGTTAATGTACGTCCATTATATGGACAATGTTGCCTGTAGCTTCTACTAGTTTAGAGTGCTTGGGGAAGGTATGATAGCAGGTTCACAAGGAGTCATGGTGTGGTGCCTGCCATTTCTGTTACAGCCTCTGTGAAAGTATCAGTAGAGAAAGAAAAAGGATTTTCATCGGTGCACTATGTAAGAACCATAGACTACCATGTTTGTGTCTCTCCACAGTGTTAGAATTTATTGAATATTAATAGATTCACAGGTTGAGGGCAGCAATTTGCCAGATTATCCCACCTGCCTTGGTAATCTGGCCAAGGGGAGTGCAGGTTTTTTAATTCCTATCTTAATTACTAATATGAACTCTTATATCACACAGCTGTGTGTGTGTGTGTGTGTGTGTGTGTGTGTGTGTGTGTGTGTGTGTGTGTGTGTGTGTGTCTTACAAAATGAATACAAGGTTAAGGAGGCCACAGCCAAGCTACAGAGATTTCAGAAGTGAGATAAGAGGAATCCAAGCCAGTCACTGGGAAGAAGCTGCTGCTGTGGCTAGAAGAGTCAGGCTTGAGAGCGAAGATGCAGAGTTGAGTCTAGATATAAGATAAAAGGGGAGAACTAGGTCCCAGCAAGAATGGCAGACTCGAGTCCAGATGGGTGAGTAGGTGGATGGACAGAGGGCTGTCAAGCAGGCCATGTCAAAAACAGGGAGCGAACCTAGCAGGAACGTCACGGACAGTCAGGAGTTCTTTGTGTGTTGGTCTTTCATGCAGCCACCAGGGATCAGATGACAGGTTGATATGATATCATTTGTCACTGCATGCTGAGTGTGCACCACTTTGTGGGGGTCTAGATACAATAATTACACTTGTCCTTTGTCTGGACTATCTGGTAAGTTCTTGAGCCTTGTTTCCCTAAAATGGCTTTAATATGCCCATGGACCCTATAGTCTCAACTCCCCTGATAAATTTATAGGGCAGTGTACTCTCTGCTCCCAGGAATAAGCCATTTATAAGTCTGTGCTACATGGGTGGTAGTAGACAGATGGTAGTGTTTATGGGTACACTCAGATGCACAATCATCCTCCACCCTCACAGTGGAATCAAGAGTTGCTTGTAAAAATGGAAAACGACCACACTTTCACACAATATGGAGTAATTCAGGGAAGGGTATATCTTGATCTCAGTATGGCTGCTGCAGGTGAGCATGCCCTGAGTAGACCCCGGCCCGAGCCTAACAATTATCTCACAGCTAGCTAGTCTGAAGGAGGTCCTCTTTGCCAGATCTACTCTGTTAATCTAGTCTGCACATCCTATCATCAGAGCTCCCTGGTGGTATAGTCTTACTCTGACCACATCCCACTTCAGAGAGTTGCAGGCTTTCAATGTACAAGCAAATATCCTGTAACTCATGCAAGTTTTTCTGTGGTATTCCTGTTGCTATCACACCTTCCCTGAGGACAGCAGTGTAGAGCGGGAAATGAACCCAGGAGAGGCTAGGGGCTAAGTGTCTAATTATGTTGGCCACTCTTAGGTAACACTGGGAAAACCATTTAAACTTTCTGGACCTAATATTCTCAATAATAAAGTGAGGATGTTGAGACTATCTGTTGCAGTCTTCCAACTCTAACATTGCTTGATCACAGAAGACCTACCTATGTCACTGTCCGACAAACAGTCCCCTTGCTTGCCTGACTTGGCTCTTGTGAACACATCTTTTTCTTAACTAGAATGGCCTTCCATTCTTCCTGTCCAAATCACACACATCTCACGGCCCATCTTCTGTGTAGAGCTTCTTTGGCCCGTCAAGGGAGAGAAGCCACTCCTTCTTCTGCCCCAAGCCCCATCACACCCATGGTACAAGCTACATATGGCCAGAAGTCATTATTGCTCTGTGTGCATGTGTTTTATTGATCTACTTATAGTTAGCTTTATGCTAATGGGGGGGGCGCTTCTATCTCCAATACTCTTGTATATACCAGCAACCCATGAACAGGTTGTGAGCAATGTCTGTCGAGAGAACTGAGTTACCAGTTAGAAAATCTCAGTGTTTCTTAGCTTTGTCATTTGAAAGTAAGTGTCAGGACCAAGCTCATCCCTGAAGTTTCTCCCTGTGGTTTTCTGATAAAGAATGCTCCTGCCTTCGTGATCGCCCTGGTTTGTTGAGAATTTAGTGATTTCTGTATGGGTTGGGGGCTGAGAAATAGAAGTTGGAACTTTCACGTAAGGTGCATCAGTCTCTCATCCAGCCTGGACTACCTCTAGGATACACTGGCATTTAACTGTAGTGGAAGCTCCACCGGAGATTTCCACATTGTCCCCAGCTGGCCTCAGAAGAAGGCTCTGTTTACCCAGGAAAGATGGGCTTTTGGGCACAGACGAATTCTCATTGTGTTCTTTCTCTAACGTGATCTCCTGCTCCCACAACTGTGTTGGCAGCATCTTAATGGCATGGGTTTAATAGAGTCCCAGAACATTCCCCTTAGCAGATGGGCTAGTAACCAACTAGAAATCATGGCCTCTAGAAAGAAACCACCATTCACTTGCTTTTAGTGTTTCCAGAGCCATAATTATCTCTGTTGTTATTGGTTTCAGTTTGATGTAAGAAGATGCTGGCAAGTTTTGTAGATTCCCAACACATATATTTATCCAGAAAATGGAAAAAAAAAATGGACCATCAAAGCAACACATTTTACTTGCTGGTAGGACTATCACAATATATTCAAAGAATTAGTAAAATTATCCTTACTCTCTGACTTGGATCCATGTACACACACACACACACACACACACACACACACACACACACACACACACCTCACCATATCCTATTGGTGGCTTCTTTATTATATCATCTTAGGCAAGACTTATAACTGTTAAAAATGTACAGGCATTAGTAAAATGTGCTGTGGGAGAAAGGCAATAGAATAAAATAAGAATTTCTATAGTAAATGTCTGCTTTGGTGCTGAGTCATCTGCCCCTGCCCTTTCCCTCTCCCAGAAATAATAAGAATTATCATTTATTGTATGCCTTAGAGCCTCGAGGCACTGGGCTGAAAACCTCCCTCAACCCAAACATTTCTCAGTTGCCCCCATGAGAGGTAGGTACTGTTATCATCTTCTTACAGGGATGGGGACTGAGGGTCAGAAAAAGCTAAGTCCCCAGAGTCACAGAATAAGTATCAAAGCCAGACATAAAACCCAGATATCTGTGGCTCCAAAGCCCATGGTCAAATCCACTTTGAAGCTCAGCCATATTCATATCTTTTTGGCCTGACAACATGCCCCAGTCCATTTCATTTGCTTGGCTAAATACAGATAGCAAGGCTCACCCTAAGCTTGCTGTAAGTATTTTCTTAGCAGAATTTTCTATTCCTCAGAACTAAGCAAGAAACTTAGCCAAGGTTTCCTAAGGCCACTTAGCAGCATGAACTTTAGTCCTTTTCTTGGGTCGAGAGGAAAGATTTCTTCCCACCACTAATACCTACCTAGTTCCACTTTCCTGCCTGGTTCCCAGAATGAAGAGAAGAGAGAACAGTGAGCATCTGTGAGAGGAGGAGCTGGTCTCAGGCCAGCAGGTTTAAATGCCTCCTGTCTGCTCAGCATCCTAAGAAGTGATAAGAGAAGGTGTGGCTGGGAGGAGGGGGTGAATCATCTCACCAAATTCTCTTTTGTCCACAAGGCACACAGAGCCACTAATGCTCGGCACTTTCCTCTTTCAGAAAACAGTGGTGCTCCACCTTTTCTCCGAGTCCCTTTCAACCATCTCCTTTTGGCTATCTGACCCAGCCCCATAATTGAGACTCAAGCTGTTGTCCTTGGCTATGTGGCTGACACCCATGCCAACCCAAAGGATGTATCAGGTCCAGCAGTCTGTGGCTACCTACAGCACTCCAAACTCACCCTTTGATGAACAAACCAGAAAAAAGTCGGGGGGGGGGGCGGTTCATGCTGTGGTACAGCAGCATCTCCTGGATCAAAATGGAAGCTCTGCCTCACAGGTACCTACAGGTTGCTGTGAACCCCACCACGTAAGTAAGGTGGTCCCAAACCAAGGCATAAAGCCCAAGGAAGTCTATGTTGATACAGCCCATAAAATGGGTGCTGAGGACTTTGAACAGAGCTGTCAACAACTCCTACCCAAGTATTGTGCCTAAGCAATTTCAGAAACTAGATTAGAACGTGATTAGTGGGGTAGGGCCTGAGCATTCCTGGGTGCTCCTGCCTGTGCTATGAGAGGTATCCTATCATCATTTTACAGAGCACCCAGGACCAGGCTGAGTGGGGAAAATATAGTTTTTAATGCTCAAGTTAAAAAGTAGGTCTCTGAATATGAGAACATTTAGGGAAAATTTTTTCAAACTATTTCACTCAGAATTTTCCTTTTCATTGTGTGTACAAGAATGAACTGTGATTTGTAAAATTTTAGACTTATTTATTTTATTTTATGTGCATGATTGTTTTTTCCTGCATGTATGTCTGAGCACAATATGCATGCCTGGCCCCCCGGGAGTCCGGAAGAGGGTGTCAGATCCCCTGGAACTGCAATTACAGAGGGTTGTAAAGCACCATGGGAGTACTAGGAGACAAACCTGGGTCCTCTACAAAAGCAGCAAGTGCTCCTAACTCGGAGCCATCTCTCCAGCCCTGATCTATAATTTTTTTAATCTCAAAATAAGTCTGAAAGACTTTTTATAGAAAACAAAATAAACATTCTGATAGGAGAAAAATACCTTAGTTCATAGTTGCTCTCATTTGAATGTTTATGCCCCTCCCCAAAGCTCATATATTGAAACCTAATAATTCCCAGTGAAGTAGTTGTGAGGAGGTCCACACTCATGCAAAGTACAATCCGTACTCAATAGATTTTAATGGGGGCGGGGTGGGTAGGTGCTCCAAGAAGGGTTAGAGAAAGAAACAGAGGGTTGTGACTATGATCAAATAAAATAATCAATGCATTTAAAAGCCCTAAAAGAGTCATTTTAAAAACAAAAGGCGGGGCCTTTGAGAGGTGACAGTTCCTAAGGGCAGAACCTTCATGAATGAAGGTAATGTCCTTCCAAAAAGAGGCCCCAGAAAGCTATCTAGCTGTTTCAATATGTGAAGATGCAGAGAGAAAGAACAGTTTATGAAGCAAAGACTGAGCTCCTACCAGATGCTGAATTTATGGGTATCCAATGCTAATTAGACTTCCTAACTTCTAGAATTATAAGAATAGATTTATGTTGTTTGTAATTGCTAATCCTAGCTAATTAGAATCCTCAACTTCTAGAATTATAAGAATAGATTTATGTTGTTTGTAATTACTAAATCTATAAGGCACTTTTATAATAACCCAAATGGATCAAGACAATATTTTAGCCCAAATCCCCAACCCAAGATAGAAATCAA